>NW_018164444.1:44279999-44333353 GCF_001263595.1 Phalaenopsis equestris | reverse complement strand
TTTGTATTAAATAGGGGAACTTGTCGGCAAATAAAACGGTTTCGCAGACCCAAACGGATGTCATATCTTTCTTAGTTTATTTGATCGAGTCTCACCCTCAAGTCTTGTGTTTATCCCTCGGGGTAGATACAGGATTTGAGGTTGAGTGCTCTTTCATTTAAACTATGAAAAATATGAAGTCAGTTTGATTTCATAGTTTTCTAAAATTATATATATATATATATATATGTAAATTAAAAAGTCCTTCCGAAGCGGGCAACGGGATTTCGATTCCGGCGACCGACAGCTTCTTACGGGCGACCCCCAAACATCCAAAACTCTCTTTTCCTTCCCCTTTTTTTTAAGCGCCGACAAATAATAAACGCAAATATTCGAACAGAAGCAACGATTCAGTTACGACTTATGAGTCATATCCCTCATTCAAACTAATCGAACAGAGGAGAGTTAGAAAAAAATAAGTGAGGACGAGAGAAAGAAAGGGAAAAGCAGACGAAACCATGAGAAGAACAGAAGAAGTGTGTGCCCTAGTTGAAGAAGAAGAGTTGTGGGTGACTTACTTTATGAACGAAGAGTAGATAGGGGGGCGTATGTGAATCCCTAGTTGAGGTGAGCACCGAAAACGTGTACGGGTGTTTGCGTGAAGAAGAGCAATGCTACAGTCGGGGCGAGAAGAAGACGGGAAGAAGGGAAGTGGAGGCTTCATGTCTGTGAGAAAATGTAATCGACATCAAAGCAATACCGCTCATCGCTCGCTCATCTAAGAGAAGAAGGAAAAAGTGACTTGTGTTTAGGTTTGGCATCGTTCTGTGAGAATGAAACCAATGCATTAGACGATCGAAGGAAAAAAAGTAGGAGGAAGAAGCGTGCGAATCTGTATAAGAGGGAAGGAAAAAGATGTTGCGATGATTTATAGATATAGACCAGTTGATGTGATATATATATGAATCAAACAGAAGAATAATCGACGAAACGAAAAATAGAACGAGACGAGAAAATTCACACCAAAGAAAATTCACACCAAAAAACAGTAACACAGCGAAACACACAGATTTATGTGGTTCGGCAAACTTTCTTATGTCCACAGGGTTGCAGAGGGTTTTACTACGTGAGGAATTTACATCAGTCGATCACCTCGACTTATAAGAGGAATATCTCACTTCGTTGCTCTTTCTTCTTCTCTCTTTTTTCTTTTCTCTCTACACCGAGATACACCGAAGAAATTCTACACCGAGATACACTGAAAAAGATAAACTTACAAGAGAAATAAACTCAATTCCTCTTCTGTCATAAGCCACCAAGAAGAAGTCAAGGGAGAACAATCTTCTTCTTCTTCTTTCTTCCTTCTTCCTTCACCAAGCACGCACACTCTACTTGCACTTCTCTTCCTCTATCCCAAAGAAACCCGAAAAACTCTTCCTCTATCCCGAGGAAGCCTAAAGAAGAACTCAATCGTGACTTCTAAAACCTAAGGAGAGTCTTCCGAAGCCTTTATCACGAACAAGGAGCGAAGGGATGTTTCGCTTCACAACAGAGGAAGGCGAGAGCGGTTGGCACCTACGGTTCGCGAACGGGAGCGGGAGACGCGACTCTTCACGAAGCTGAGGGAGGCGCGACGATTGGGCGAAGCAAGGGCTTCGCTTCGCAAAACAAGGGGCAGGGGCGGGAGCGAGATAGCGGGATCGGGCTCCAGCACAACAAAAGATTTGAGCCATGCGTGCGAGAAGAGCTGTCAGGCGAAGGATTAAATAAGGTAAGTTTAGGATTTTAATGGTTAATTAAGAGAATGTTATATATATGTGTGTGTGTGTGTGTGTGTGTTTATTTAAATGTAAGACTTAAGTGCATTTAATATCAAAATTGAAGATATTAAAATTCCTGAATTTATAGGTGTAAAGTGGCGCGAACTTCTTGTACACGGAAAAAGGATGAATTGAGGTCAAGAAGGCTAACAAGAAGCTTTTGCGTACAAGTAAGGGAGGAGATCGATCTGAAAGCTTATAAGTTAAAAGATAAGGCTAATATTATTATTAGAATTAATAGTGTTGTAGCTACTACAATACCGTGGACGTGACACTATAGCAGCTATGGTACCGCAAACCTTTTTTCTATTTGTTCTCTTACCTTTTCTAATTCTTTCCTATTCTAACTACTAGTACTTATCATAAAAATGTTTTTTGTTGTCTTAAAAGTTAGGTTTTGGTGAGTGTTACTTCAAATTTTTATTTGGACAGCCGCCAGCAACGGTTTTCCACTTCAAGGGCTATATCCGAGATATTGGGTAGTACTCCGATTGTATCTCTCTCCCGAGTTATTGACTATCTTCCTCCTATCCCCCTCCCTCATCTTCCCACATCGCTCCCTACTGCCATACCTCACCACAGCCGCCCGCAACAGCATCCTGATTGTTATTTTCTGCAATCCCAGCTGCTCCCATCGCCTACTCCTCCTTCACCCTCGCTATCCAAACCCTCCATCTTCGTTGTCGCAGCAAGCAACGCCTTCCTTTTGATGTTTTCTTGTCGTCCAACTGCTCCAAATAGCAACCTGCTGCTCTTTGGATTGTCGCCTCGTGTTGTCCTGTTGTTCAAGCTTTCATAACCGCTGTCACCCCTCATGCACAGTCCGGAAACCCCTTCCCTACCTTGTCGTCACCTCTCCAAGCCCCCTAACTATCACCACCATCACCTGGAATCCTCCCTAACGCGAATTGTGTCGTGTGTGTTGTATTTTCCCTTTCAAGTATGTTGATTGTAACAGTTCATTTGCTTCCAATAAAAATATTTATTTTTCTTAATATAGTTTGGATTAACTCTGGTGTCAGTATTAGAGATTACCTAACCCTAATCATATATTAGGGTTTCCCAGTATGACCCTGCCCAAGTCACCTCCACCAAAATTTTTCTCTCATTCCCAAACCCTAGTCAAATTTTGACTAACCCTAATTTTCCCTGACTGATTTTCAAAATTAGCAACCCCAAAAAGATTTCCTACACCTTCAATGAGTCTCATGCACTCTATTTCACCTCCCTACCCTAAACCCTAGTCATGCCACCAAGAGGTTCGCCGACTTCAGCGGGGCTTGCGGATATTGAGGATGAAACCCGAGAGGAGATTAACCTCGACCGAGATCTGGAAAATCGAAGGGAAGCAAGAGACGAGGATATGAATCCCTTCCATAGGGAGGACTTTAGTGATGCAGAAGCCGACTACGTCACATTAAAACCCAATATAAGAGGAGGTCGAGAGAAGAGACAACATGTGAAAAACAGGAGAATCTGAGGATGAAACGGCAGATCTAGTGTTAATTCCTATTAGCTTACTATAGACAAAAGATTCAGAATCTAGCATTAGAAGTAGAGAGACAACTTCATCGGGCGACGACCATGTCTTACAGGTAGCTCTCAATCTCAGGTTCTTACACCCAAATTACACCAAGGAAAATATCCAAGCTACCACGTCAGACGAAAAGCTGAGTAAAAGTGGAGAACATGTGGAACCAATCCCCATCATTAAATCTGTCCCAACCATAAAGTATTACAAGTGTCGGGCATGTTGAATCAGACTGCAAAACTAAAGGGGTGATCTATTTCAAGGAGTCGGGCATTCTTGAAAAATTGAATAATGATACAGTGGACACTAAAGACGATGAAGGCACAAAGCATAAGGACAAGCTTCTAGTTGAAGAGATATATAGTGATCCAGAAGAAGATGCAAACTTCAGAGAGGGTTCTCAATTTCCAGCCAACGAGGAAGAGACACTATTGATTCTAGTTGATCCCAAGATAAAGATTCCAACTAAGGTAATGGTAGATGTTCTCGAAGGTAGTGGCTTTGATGTAATAGCCAATCAGACAGAGAACAACATTATAGTGCCTCGAGCTAGCATTTGCAGACATTAAGAAAAGCATCAGCAGAACTAGCCTTGAATTTTCATAGAGGTCATGAGTTTGGGGAGCCGATATCAAACACAAGACAACCCCGAATAAAAGAAATTCATATCATTCAGAACTCATCCCTAAGTTGCCCCTACTGAGTGAGGCCCCGCATGTTGGAGATGAGGCATATTTGTGCCACGTCGGGAAGATTATGTGGAGTTATTCAGGTGTTAAATTCAGTTCAGCATGGTAATCATCATCAGATGTCCAGGCGAAAGGAATAAAACCGATCCCGAAAATTTGTCTTAGGAGATTGATGAGGAAGAAAATTCTTCAATAGGATTCAGGTCTTATCAGTGAAGAAGAAGAAGGCTCTCCTGAGTGGTTGCTAGTAATAGTGGTGCAATCTACCACAGACACAGAGTTGACTTTTTCTCACATATTGGTTTATCAGCTACATTCCACCAAGTACGAGAAGTGGAAGAAGAATGTTTCAAACTTAATGGCTCAAGAATTACATTACGAAAACATACATAAATATGCATCTTCAGCTTATGATGTGTCAAGAGAGGATACATATTTATTCTATCAAGACATGTTGTGGAATGATAACACCTACATGATTGATTTTCCAGTGGATTGCAACATCTCTGCTATGATCAACATGGCAGACTTGACTCCATGCTACAAAGAACCAAATACTTCGACGAATGAAATCGAAGCTCCCCCAAACCTGGGAGATTGACGCAGGGGCTTGGGTCGTGGTACTGTAGCTGCTACAGTACCGCATACCCTTTTTCCTATTTGATCCCTAACCTTTTCTATTTTCTTCCTATTGCAATTCTTTCCAATTTTAACTACTAGTACTCATGGTACTATAGCAGCTATAGTACCGTGAACCATTTTTCCTATCCCTAACCTTTTCTTTCATATACTAACTATTACTACTTATTATAAATATGTTGCTTGTTGTCTTAGGATTAGGTTTTGGTGAGTTTTATTTCAGATTTCTGCCTGGACAGCCGCCAGCATTCGTTTTCCCCTTCGAGGGCTATATCTGAGAGATTGGATTGTGCTCCGGTTGTATCTCTCTCTTGAAGTGGTGATTATCATCCACCAATCCCCCTTCTGCATCTTCCCACATTGCTCCATGTCGTCATTCGTCATTGCAGCCGCCTGCAAAGACATCCCAATTGTTGTTCTCTGCAATTCCAGCTGCCCCATTGCCTTTTCCTCCCTCTTCCTCGCTACCCTCAATCCCCGGCTCTCCACCTTCATTGTCACAACACTCAACGCCTTCTCTTTGTTGTTTTCCTACTATCCAGCCACCCCAAACAGCAACCTACTACTGTTTGAACTTCCACCTCGTGTTGCCCTGTTGTTCTAGCTACCTATAACCACTGTCACCCCTCACCCACAGTCCGAAAACCCCTTCCCTACTTTGTCGCAACCGCTCTGAGCCCTTTAACAGTCATCACCATCACTAGGGATCCGCCATGACGCGAGTTGTGTGCGTGTGTGGTATACCATTTCAAGTGTATTGACTGTAATCGTGTATTTGCTTCCGGTAATAATATTTACTTTTCCAAATTTGGTTTGGATTAACTCCGGTATCATTATCTAATAATCTTTGCAAAAAAAAAACTTCTAGGGAAATATATTTCTGATTTGATGGCTCTACTTTTGAAAGCAATTAAATACACTTCTCATTTTAAGTAATAAAAAGAGAAAAAAAAAAGTACTAGAGAAGCTCTTGTTGAGTACAAGGTATTAGAAAATAGGATTAGGTACGTCAAGCATATAAAATGAAGAGTAGAAGATGCACAAATAAGGAAAATAAATAGAATGAAAATGAAAGGCAGCCATGGTAGAGTGGATCAAAGATAACCTAGCTAATATTTATAAATAAATACTTGTATAAACTAAGGTTAACAAGTAATGAAACATGCAATACTCATCAAACATAAGTAAAAAAGAGTGGTTTATACAAAAAATCCATACTGATAATGATGATAAGTTACCTAACTTTTGCAACAACAAAAATATATCAGGGTGACATCTAAAACGCTAGGCATTCAAAAACATTCATCTTTCCTTTATAATAAAGAAGTTGGCATTCAATTAAAAAAAAATAACAGATAGCATCAATATCAAACAATCTGAACCGATGATCAAAGACAAGAACGCGTACAATGATTTAAAATTACTCGAGCTATGGCAAGAAATCAGCCAAAGACAATAAAATCAGTATCATCGAACTAAATGTCTTAATTCGCCACCATATTACAGAACTATATTCCATATCTAGTATCAACGAACTCTAGATCAGAATAAGACTTTTTTATTAGTGGTAAGGGATGGGGAAAGCGTAATAGCGCCGGGAGCAAATAGGAGAAAGAACTAACTTCCGAAAGTGTCGTTGGCCATGCACAAGAAGATAAGACGATCGGCCCTGAGGACGTGGAATATATAGCGGTCCTGTGAAAAGCACGTCCTAGCATCGGAGTCCGGCGGCAACTTCTCCAAGATTCTCCGCGCAACCGCCCCGATGTTCCCAGTAACGGCGGCAAACTCCGCCAAAACCACCGTCCCCCTCGCCACCACCGCGTACAAGATCGCCATGGCCGACAATTCCTCCTGATTTCCCCGTCTCACGTTCGCCGATCTGAAGGTTTGGGAAAATTTTACAACGTGCGCTACAGGAAGTGCTAAACACTTGAGTAATCTATAAAGTAAAATCTAAAAGAATTACTAGTAAAAGAGTAATGTTATTGCAGTTCATGTGAATTTTTTATGAATGTTTCATTTAGTGAATTTAAATAAATTCAAAATTTTATATATTTTTTATTTGGTTTAAAGTAAATTAAAAATAATATAATAATTTATTTAGTAGGCGAGCAATAAGCGGCGGGCTGTGTTGTGGCCTGGTGGGCGGTAGTCGGTGGCCAGCACCAGGCGGTAGCGATAGGCGGTGGCGAGTGGCGTCCAGGAAGCTGTGGGATGCCAACGGCTGGCGAGCGTTCTGCGACCGGCGACGGGTGGTGGCGGTAGCGATGGGTGACAATTTATCATTAGCATTTTATAGTGTGAGACCAAATTCCAAATTCATTCAAAATGAACTATGGAGTGAATTTTAAATTCATTGACATTTTTCATTGTATTCATACCAAATATATAATTTCCTCAAATTGGAAGGACCAACGAGTATCTTTGAAGCACATCAGCATTCAAATGTGTATCTTCGAACGGGCTCACTAAGCTTAAGTTTTCAAGAGAGCACCTTTAACCGAGCTAACTCACATTTCCCGAGTTCTTCTTTCAAGTTTGCCTATACCAATTGAATCTTCTACCAAGCTTAACGCTATGTACTTGCTTGCATCACCGAGCTCAATGAAAAATTCCTTGAGGTAGAAGGAAGAGATCTACAATTTATTGATTTATATGTAAGTATTTATTGGTCGTCTAACGCCCACACTAATGGTCATGTCAACAGCAAGTCTACTCATACTTCATACTACACAACATGCAACGTAGCTTTTTACTTTATATGTTAGACCCATGCATGGGCCGTTCAAATCAATGATGTATGAATAGGGACAAATAGAAAGAAAGGGTCGATTTGGCTCTCTCTCTCTCTCTGCATCTCACTTTTTCGCAAGGTCTTTCCCAAATTTTATGGGTTCACGAATTACAAGAAAACATACGTCCCAAATAGATTCAAAATCTTAAAAAATGTGTTGAGCTTGAAACACATTTTCAAATCCAGCAATAAGATCTTTTACTAAAAAGAAGAACAAGACAAAATTATTGATTGCACTAGAATTCTTGATGCAATAAATAAATAAACTCAAAGAAAAAAAATAAGCAAAATGATAGAGGAAACAAGAAGTGTCTGAAAACCATTCCAAGAGCAATTCGAGAAGTCAAACGAGATTTTCGAGATCAATGGCGGGAATATAAGGACAACAAAGACATCAAGCACCAAGAGAAGAACTACGTCAAAATAGAGCAAGGAGAGCACTAGCTTTGACATTGGAAGAAGAAAATTATGATAAGGACGTGTCGTATGTACCTACAGAAGAGACACTAGAGTCTATAGATGACAAAGGAAGAGATTGTTGGAGAATGAATTTTCTAGAGAAATTGTTAAACATACCCTCCAAGAAGGCTTTAAAACCATTCCATGGATTTTTACGAAGGAAGGATTAATCTGCTGATCATATATCCTCTTTCGAGTCAACAGTGTATTTGCTATGAAAAAATGATGCCCTTAAGTGCCATCTATTCCTCAGAATGCTTAAGAAACCAACATTATGCAGGTTCAATAGCTTGTCGGTGAGATTCATTGTCTCCTTTAGTAAATTTAAGCAGATGTTCGTAATCAAATTCATCAATGCTCAAAAGCTGCAAAATAGCTATCAAGCTTTATTAAAGATCTGACGTGCTCCATTTGTAAGCTTATGGAGCTTTATCACTTAACTCTAGCGTGAGATACTCAACATCGTGGATCTCTTTAGCCTTTTGTTGCCCATCCAACACGCGTGTAGGGTCTACGCAAAGGTCCATTCCAATACGTAATTCGCTTGCGATTGCTAAAAACTTTGGCTGAACTTTTTGAGTAGGCTAACAAGCATATTTTAGCTAAAGGATATCACTCTTTGTTGAACCCCTATGGCGCGAGAAAACAAGAAGAAGGGTTCAAATAGATAGAGTCTTCTGAACATTTGGGACCTCGATTCTAATTCGTGCAAAAGGGTCATTTAGGTGCCCTAAGAAGTTGTTCTCGGCAGCAGTAGTGATATGCATCAACTTTTTATGCTTTTCATGCTTTAATTCCAGCAATTTTTCTTTTCAAATATATTATTTTACGCTTTTAGATGGTTGGAATTGTATTTTGTAAATTACAGGAAGTCTAGCACGAAAATCAGAGCTAAAGTGCAGGACTTTGGGAAAATCAGCATTGGCGTAACCACGTCTGAATCAGATGTGGCCACACCACTTGAGTAGCGTGATCATGCCAAAATTGGGTGTGGTCACACCCAATTTTCAGAGCAAAACGCTTGGCATGACCGTGCCTCCCAACCCGAGCGAACGATGTAATTACACCACAAGACGGGCGTGGTCATGTCGGGCCGTATTTTTTGTTTAGAAAAATTTTTAATACAAAATTCTGACTAATTTGAAAAATTTTTTGAATTCATTTTATAAAATCATTGCAGTAGTAAGAATTTGGATACTTTTTGGAGATGGTACTGCAAGGAGGTTAGGGTTGAGATGAAGTATTATTTTCTTCCTTCAGATTTTATGGTGTTTGTATTTTCTGAGAGAGTTGTGAGAGAAACTGAAGGCTATTCTTGTAAGAGAGGAGATAAAAGGGTTGTAAGTACGATCTATTGTAATAAAAATGTTTCTTGAAAGTTTTATTTCCATGAAATCTTCTTTATTTTTCTCTCGAGCCATGAGTAGCTAAAAAGTTTTTTGTACCTCTATGATTCTTGGATGGTTTTCTTGGTTAGATTTTTATTTTGGATTTCTCATATTATTTTTTTCGCTTTGAAATGTTAGGAGTTTTTTTTATTAATCTTATGGCCTTCGTTTACTTCTAGCCTAACAAGTTATGATGTTAAAATCCATCGTGATTTATGACTTCGACAGAAAAGTAGTGGAATGATTAGATTAACCACAAGATCCGAACAAAATAGGAATATTTTATTCTGAACTTTGCAACCAATTATAGAGGATCGAATTTTATTGGGGATCCATAAGATAAGTGGAAGCTATCTTTATGGAATTCCAAATCTTCTTGGGACTAAGGCACAAACTTAAAAAGAACTTCATATCCCTAGTTTAAAACCTCCATAAAAGAGAAATTTTTATGAGAATCAAGCCAAGTGCCACACCTAAATCATAGTGTGTGATCCTCATTACTATTAGGAAAATACCAACGAAATTGGATCCTCATTTTCTTCTATTTTGCTTTCTTTGAAATCTGCTAGATTTAAGATTTTCTTTCCTTGCTTTCTGATTTCTCCAAACTGGGTTGGAATATTTACTAAACTAGAGTTTTTTCCTTTTCAAAATGATTTCATAATAAAGTTTTCCAGTGGGATCAATATACAGTACTCTTTAATTGCATTTATACTTGACATATATAATTGTGTTGTGCGGCAGATATAGAAGAACTATAGTTGAACAACTAGATATCTAAGTTTGGTATTTTTTGTGTCTCTATTTCAGTGCCCGTGGGTTTTCTTTCATGTCCTGTGTTCTTCTTTGCATATGCTAAAAATTAAAAAATTAAAAAAAAATTAGATATAAAAAAACAAAAAAAATATTTTAGTGAATTTTTAATTTTCCTACATTTGTTTGAGTCTCTGTATATTGCTTGTGATTGTGTGTTGAATCGTCTCTTATGTTTGTGTTGTTTGGATTCAGTTGTTTTTCATTTTTAGTCTTTTTCTTTGAGTCCAGAATCACTAGTGTGTGAGTTTACATTCACTTGTCCACCAATGTATGTGTAGGAGTGCACACACTGATTAACACCATTTGACCCTGAAATTGAACAGACTTTTAGACGTCGTAGGAGAGCACTCGTTGAACCTGAAAAATTTATATAAATGACTCACCTTCTGGATAAACATGAGGCCTCTTAGAGACTTGGCCAACCCACTACTGAGGAGATTCACATTAGCATCTATTAACCTGCAGTAGAAGCAAATACCTTTGAACTGAGATCTTTCATGATTCAAATAGTTCAACATAACCAGTTTGGGGGGCCCACAGAAGACCCAAATCTACACTTGAAAAACTCCCTAAAATTTTTTGTCACATTTAGGTATAACAATGTCCCCAACAACGTTTTTAGACTAAGGCTTTTCCCCTTTTGCCTTAAGGATAAAGCCAAGGTGTGGATGAAATCCTTAGCCCCAGGATCTATTACCACTTGGAATGATTTGGCCCCCATCAATTCTTAGCTAAGTATTTCCCTCCTTCTAAAACTGTTAAACTTAGGAATGACGTCACATCATTTGCACAATTTGAGGGAGAGACCATTTTTGAGGCCTGAGAGTGATTTAAGGAGTTACTGAGGAAATTTCCTCACCATGCCTTACCCAATTGGCTAATCATCCAAACCTTCTATAATGGACTTGAAGGTTCTCTTAAGTCCATTATAGATGTTCTTGCTGATGTTTAAGCCTTATGAGGAAACCTATGAACCGATTGCGGAGATGACTACCAACAACTTTCAATGGCCTACAAAGAGGGTGCAACCCAAGAAGGTAACTAGTGTGCATGAAACAGATGTCCTAAATATCTTAGCTAACCAAGTTTTGGTCATATCAAGGAAATTAGATAATCTCGTTGCAAGTGCATTACTAGCCTCACCCCACATAGAAGTTCTAAATGCCACTAGAAATCATAACCAAGCCAACAACTCTTACTCCAATAACTACAATCTGGATGGAAACAACACCCTAACCCTACAATGGAACAACAATAATCAAGCCAATTTAAGAGGAGCACAAAACCAATTTTTTAAAGGACAAAAAACAGCCCAACCTCCTATATTTCACCCTAATCAAACCTAAAAGCTAGCCACATTAGAGGAGTTGGTGAGATAATAGCATCTGGTAACACAAAGGCATGGGGTATCAATTAGGAACACTGGGGACAATTGGGGCAATTAGTGAACTGTTTCAACCATAGGACCCCAGGAGCACTCCCTAGTAACATTGAAGTAACCCCCAACGAGAAAGGGAAGGAGCAAGTCCAAGTAGTAAAATTTAGGAGTGGTGGGGATTTAGATGAAACTTCAAGGATTATGAACACTCACATAGATGTGGAGTCTGATTTGAAAGGAGGAGAAAAGACCTGCTAAAGAAACTTAAAAACCTGAAACTCCTATCAAGAAGAAACTTGAGATACTTCCACCTCTATTCTCTCATATGTTGAAAAAATAGAGTTTGGATCAGCAAATTTCTAGGTTTCTAGAGGTCTTCAAGAAGTTAACCATCAACATTTTTTTTGTTGAAATCTTACAACAAATGCCTAGTTATGTCAAATTTATGAAGGATGTGTTGAAGCAAAAAAAAAAATTAGGGAATAGAGAGATCATGACACTAATTGAAGAGTGTAGTGCAATCTTGTTAAAGAAGCTACCTGAAAAGATGAAGAACCCTGGTATTTTCACTATCTCATGTGCCATAGGAGATCAATTTGTTAGGAGGGCCCTTTGTGATTTGGGAGCTAGCATTAATTTGATAGCACTGCCAATTTTCAAATGACTTGAACAAGGGGAAGCTACACTCACCATCTGATAAATCCTTAGCCTTTCTCATAGGTATCATTTAGGGTGTGTAGTTAAGGTATGAAGCTTCATATTCCCTACTGATTTTGTAGTTCTGGACATGGAGGAGGATAAGGAGATTCTCCTTATTTTAGGAAGACGATTCTTAGCCACCAGTAAGGCAAATCAACATTTGATATCACGAAGTCTATGAGATATTCCTAAGACTGAAGTGACGATCATTGATTTAGGATTGACTTAGTGGATGGGGTGATGACTAGCCAATTTTCTTAATTTTTGAAAGACAATCCAACAGAGTAATATGTCTTTGAGGATGAGATTGAGAAATCTAATGTTAAATCCTCTCTATTTGCAGAGGGCGACTCTAGGAGGTTTAGGGAGAGGTTTGAACCCTTAGAGTTGACCTTGCACAATGTTAAATCCTCTATATATATCCACTTGTGTGCGCGTGCGCACACACACAAGCATAACTTTATAAGAGCAATAATTATATAAAGAGGACAAAATTGATCAAGAACTTTCAGAGAATATTTCTATGAGTGATTTTATATACATTGTTGTAGAATCAAAATTTAAGCGATATATGTTGAACTTAAAAAATAAGTAGTGAGTATTTAATTTTAAAACTCTATCCCTATAAATGTTCTAAAACAATTATAAAAAATGATTATTAAATTAAACATATAACTAATATTAAATTATTATTAAGTATTTAGTTTTATAAGGGTAATTTTTTATTCTATTATATGATATTAAAGGGTTTTGTAAAAATCTAGGGGTATATATATTACATTTCAATTTATTTTTGGGCTACTTTGGTATGTTTCATGCAAATTCACACTTAACCCAAGCTCACTTCGAGTTAAAAAATTGATTCAATTTTGAAGCATTTTTTTATCTCTAGTTAAGCACATAACACCGATTCATTTTTAATTAAAAATCACCCCTTAGTTTAATTGTATCTATTGCGTGACTGAGTTAAGCCAGCTTATGCACAATTCAATAAATGACTCGTGAATGAAGGTTGATGAGTCAAAACGTTAGTTTGAACAAGTCCTAACTTGATTGGCCAGCTCGTAAGTCTCCTCGATTGTTACTGTTAACTTTGTGTGTAAAATCCCAATGTTAAATATTTATAAAATAAGAATTGAATAACTTACATTTATTAATAGCATCTGAATCTTAAAAAACACACTTTTTAAGGTTTGGAGTACTCAAAATCTTTATATTTTGATCCATTAATAAACAATACATTCTATGAATTTTTACAATGTATTTTTAATAATTTAGAAATGAAATCTATAATTTTAAAGTGTTGCATAAAATTTGAATCAAATATATAACCCAATTTTTGTTTTCCCATAACATAACACCATTAGGATTACACCCATACTCATAACCAAGATTTGTCAAATATCCACAAAGAACACCTTGTTGCATGTTAGAATCAACAATTGTCTAATTAAGAGCATGTATTTATGAAATTTCATGTTGCATGTTGGATTGTATTTGAGCTATACATGTCAAATCTAAACCTAAATCAAATCTATCTGGATCATTTTTAATGTTTCAATGAGATTTTGGCCTAAAAGTGATCTTGCATATTTAATTTTTAGCTTAGTGAAATTATCATGAGATCATTTTGAGGCTATAATATAATATTTGGCTAAAAGAAAAATGATTTATTTTAAGGTGCTAATTGCTAGCAATAATGAAAGTGCTAAGTTGGCTTTATTATTGTACACATTTTTTCTTTAACTTGTCAAAATCCAATACAAACTTTGCTAAGCAAAGAAAAAAATCAATTGAATCATATTGAAATCTTCAGCCTATAACTCCCAAAGAATTTTTATGTCGATACCTTGAAAATAATTGACTTAAGAGTCAAATTTAAAACATAATTACTCAAGCCATATCCCATAACGAACTTGACATGAAAGGCTTCTTTGATTGTAATTTTTTTTATTTAATGTGAAAATAAAATTTTTATCTTAAAAAAATATATGGCAAATTATTATGAACATAGAAATAAAACTTTAATAATTCAAAGATTTTAATTATCAATGTAATGATTCTTACGCAGATCATTTTTGTACAATGAGACCAGATTTTAACGAGACATCATCTTAAGTTCTTAACCTACACAATTACGACTTAATTGATTATGATAAAACACATCTCACAATAATAATACGCACTTTCAACATAAATTCAATCATTTAATTTTGATCATCACCAACACTAACCATAAAAAATTCATCAATACAGACTTGATCACCCGCTTCAAAATCTCCATCAAACACAAATTTTGGAGCCCAATACCTTCATCAACCCCTTCCATATTATTTGGGACATGTCCATCAAGCATGCATATTGACTTAGTTCTCTACCTCTCCACTCAAAGAATTAGAAAAATAAATAGCTTAATTTGACAAAGTACAATTCAAACTCATAAAAAAAAAACATCACATCCTCATCCACTCTTTTATCTATATAAATCTAATGATAAATTATTACATAAAATCAATTGCATTTATTATTTTAATATTATATCTATAACAATATATTAAAAAATATATACCACTTAGTACAACATTTTGAATCTCTCTCCACACAACATGACAAGACCTAGTTGGTCTCAAGTAGTGATATCATGAATACTCTTCCTCTTGGTCTCCTTCTTCACGGTCTGCCTCAAGTAAAACTTCTGCGCGTGGCTCGCCACCTGCGTCGGCGTCCTCGTCCTCACCGCCCATCTCGATATATTCCTCCAATCCCCTCTTCCGAATCTCTCCAATCCCTCCAAAAACCTCCTACAATCAATACCCCCAAAATCAATCATCAAACCCTAAATCCCCAAACACATCAAAGCCCTAAAAGAACAAAACGTACCTGTGCTCCTCTTCCGTCCAAGGAACCCCTTTCTTCCTCCCATCCTTCGCCGGATGCTGCTCCGGTGATCGGCCGCCGGAATCTTCCTCGTCTTCGTCATAGAGATCAAATCCGCCGGAATCTATGAGGGCGATATCGTGGAGGAGAGCGATGTAATGGAGGCGGACGTCTTCCGGCGACTTATTGGGGATCTGGGATGAGATCCTAAACCAACGGTCTGGAGTATCGTCTGGCATGTCGACGAGAGCTTTCTCAAACGCCTTGTTCTCCTCCGTCGTCCACTTTGCCGGAATCATGCTGGAGCTGGTGGCGTCGTGCTGGTGGTTGCGGTACATGTTTGCCTTGGGAGAAGAAACTGGAAGGTGGTGATAGCGCTTTGTCGGGTTGCTGGTCCGCATGGACACCGCACCGGGCGATTTATAGAGCAATTGCCCTTGATAGCGATGAACTCCTCTTTTTAACATTATTAAAATCATAATATAGATATCGAAATATTTAAATGATCGAAAACCAAATATATTATAAAATAGTACGATTATAAATGGTTTGCAAATAGATATATAAGCGATTGGCTATGTCTTAGGGTCTATTTGAGGCAGTTGCCGCTTATTAATAAGTTGTTGCTGATAAACAGCTGATCCAGATAAGTTGTTGATAAATAGCTGATCTAGATTAGTTGTTAATCCGAATATAACTTATTGATTGTTTGATTTGTGATGTTGGAAAAACAATTGTTTTGTAATTATTTTTGCACAAATGACAATTTTGCCCCTGTATTATAATGTTTTTTTTTTAATAAAATATGCTATTGAGTAAATTGTAAGATATCATATGATTATCATGTTTGTGTTTTACTTAATTTGTTAGATGATTAAGTTATAAAAAAATGATGGAATGGTATTCACATATAGTTGTTATATAGAAGAAACATTAAGTTTATTAATTTTATAAAAAATATTGTCCATGCCTATATAAATTAGAAGTAAATTAAGAATTGTTGTCCTATAAGAAGAAAATTCATATTAATATTGCCATCGAATCTCTTAAATATTACTCAACTAAAGTATTAGGATTCCAATTGAGTTCCTACTCAAAATGAATCATTTTTCAAAACTAACCCTTTATTTGAAAAAGTTTCAACATTTAGCAAAACTCTTTTAAGTCATGGTGAGCAAAATTATCGTTGTATTGAAATAACTTCTAAAGAAGCTAATTTAACAAACGAAAACAAATACACGGAGCTTCTCTGTATTCTCGAAAGTGAAGCTGTTTTACCAAACGAAAGCAAGTATATATATCAACATTCGCTACAACGGAACAGAGATTCACTGCATTATCAAACGTGAAGTTGCTTTGCCAAACGAAAGCAAATACACATATCGACATTCACTAGAATAATGGGTGATAACAATTAGTCTTAGATTCTTGGAATATATTCAACCATAGAGCATCAAACAAATTCATAAACTTAAATAAAAATGTGAAGCACACGTTTCTACCATCCCGACAAGCATAAGGCGGTGTGATGGATAAGCGTGGGAATGCACACGTGAAGCCACGGTGAGGGATCAAAATGCCAGAGGTCATTGTAGGCCAATCTCTGCCGTTCTTTTTGGTTCATATGGGGAGCGTTTCTGCGGCTCCAAAGCTTCGACAGCGTGGGCGGCCGGCGGGCCGATTGCGACGGCTTGCTTTAATTTTCGGATGTAGTTTTTGTTGGGGCTCTTCCACCTGCTCGAACGAATATGAATATATACCATGCATTGGATTGTTTACCAAGATAAGGAAAAATGCTCTTAATTAAAAAAAAAAATTTCGCACACATAAATAAAAGATAAAATAGACATTAATTTTTTTATGTAAAAAAAAAAATTGAAGCACGTGCATGATAAAATTTGAAGAATCTAGTCGTTGAATTTGAAAGCTTCTGGGAGATATAACCAAGTTATAGAGCGAAGAAAAGAGAAAAACAGAGAGAACAAAGTAATGAACAGTAAAATTGTGTAATATTTGTTCATGAAATGAACCTCCTATTTATAGATAAGGGGATCGTAGGATTACATATGTACCCCTAGTAAAGTAAGGACAGTAGGGGGTATTTTAGGTAATATGCATTAGTAGGGTCGAGAATTTGAAAAGGCACCCGACTCGGTATATAATCTAGGCGACCATAGGTTTGGGGATCGGTTGAAGGATGTGGGGAACCCGCCAAAGATTTGAGCGACTATTATTGTTCGTCCGGTCCGAGTGAGAAACCCCGCTGAACCAATCGTGAAGGAATTCAACCGGGATATCCTTTTGGAAGGCCCTCAATCATCACCTGATATAATGTTTGGATGGCACCCGGCTAACCTGAGCCAGGCGGTCGAAGGGTGGACCTATAAGTTTCTCCTGGTGGGCCCTTACTTGTCACGTCCCTTCCATTGTGGTTGTTGGATCTCTTTAAGACTCATATAGACATATTTTATAGGTGCACTACTATATAAGAAATATTGTATATGAATGATTAGTTTTATCTTTTATGAATATGATGTAGAAGATCGAAGAAGTTACATATGATAATGACAATAATCACGAGGTGGACGTCATTCAATAAATCCAAGTGTTCTTGACAATGATCACGAGACAACCGCCATTCAATAGTCATAGACTATTTTATATAAGCTTAAACTTTTAGTATGTAGTACAGTATAGAGTAGAAGTTCTAACCAAGACAAGATCATAACTACAATTGAGTAGCTCTAATTATGTATAGTTGGATTGGCTCATTTTCATCTTTCATCTGTGAATTCTTTAACTTATACCTTCAAGGATTATAAGTTCTACACCTTCTCAATACGCTTTAATGAGATGATTTATTTAAGAATCTCAATTTTTGTTTAATTTTGAATATTGAAACTAATTCTATATGGCAAAATGGCTTCAGGCCTGAAAGCCTAAGATGGGCCCATGTCGTCTTGAATTTTATTACCATTGCTACCAAGCCTTTTAGCCCATCATGCTATTTTGAAAGTCCTAAATAATTCAATAATCATTTATATATAGTTTCTTTATATGTAGAGATAATTAACTCACTTTATTATAGTGATTCATCACTACCATATAGATAAGTATCATAAAAATTTAGATTATCTTATTAAAACAATAATCACTAAATGAAAGTCTTTTTTTTTTATAATAATTCCAATGAATTAAAATACAAATAGTTATTAGTAATCAAGAGTATCTTCTAGATATATCCTCAAGCATAATTAACCTTGGCAAGCCTTAAAGATATGACTTATATATTGGGAGTATTTTTTATTGAAGTTTGGATAAGAGTTGTTGGTGAAATTCTCTGAATATATATAAAGAACACATTCATATCATTTTTTTTACTCAAATAGAAATTATCCAATTAGATTATTAAAAAAAAAGAAAGTTATTAGAAAGCATCAAGCAAAATTTTGAGATTCCATTTTTTGTGATTAGTTTATAATTATTATTATCAAACTTTGCTTGCAACGACAACAACAACAAGCCTTTGATCCCACTATGTGAGGTTAGCTGCCTGAATTCGTTTTCTCCATTGCGTCCTATTGAGTCTCATATTGTCATTTAATTTTAATAGATTAAGATCATCTTTTATATGATATGCCCAAGTCTTTTTAAGTCTACTTCTGCATTTCATAATATAAGTCAAATCTAAAACATCTACTCTCATAAACAGATTATCAAATGGTCGACATTCAATGTGAACAAACCATCTAAGATGACTCTCTCGAATATTCTTTGTCGCTAGAGCTACACCAACCCAATCACATATATATTCATTTCGCATTTTGTCTCTAAATGTCAAGCCACTAATCCATCCAAGCATTCTCATCTTAGCAACACTTAACTTTGTTTTATGTCCATCTTTTAAAAGCCAATATTTTGTGCCATAGAGCATTGTACATAGGTCTCACCACCATCATATAATTTCCTTTAAGTCTAAGCGATACTTTTCTATCACACAATAGGCCTGATGTATTCCTCCACTTCAACCAACTAAATTGAATTCTGCTAATAACTTCCCTATCTATGTGACCATCACTTTGAATGAAGCTTTTCTTTAATGACACAAAATAGAACCTCCATATTAATAGCATGAAAAAGAAACCGAGATAATGAAAAAAAAAAATCTTTGAGACTAGAGTTAGAATAAAAAATCAATGTAGCTCATCATTAATGATTGTATAGGAAAAAATTAAAGGTATGCATTCATGATCCAGTTGACCAACTATTGAGCAAAATGAAAAAAAAATGATTACGCTGAGCTTTTAGCATAATCAAAGGCCTAATATGGTGCAACCAAAGTTAAGTCTTTACTTTATCATAATATGTCTTTCTTGAATTTATGTTAAAGAAATATTCAAGCATGATAATTCTATATAGGATATGTGCATAATAAATCGACACGAGCTTGTTGTCAATATATAAAAATTTATATTATGGAGTTTATACTTTTTAGGGTTTACTTATACAGATATATTTTCTTTAATTAGACATATATTTTCTTATAATTAGAATTGAACTTTTAATTACTTTTAAAATCAACTTCATCACATAAAAATTTTGGATTAAGATTTTATTTCATTTTTTCAAAAGCTTTATAGCAAAAATAATATTCTTAATTGTATTTCTACTTTCCATAAAGGTTACTTGAGAAGGAAATATGATCTTAGGAAGAATGAATTTTATTTTCTTAGTAAGAAGTCTACCAATACTTTTCTAAAAAGTATTTTAATAAGGAAAATTTTTGAAGTCATTGATGAGATAATCATTTTGTTTATTTATTTATTTTTTTGTGAATAAAAAAAAAATTATGTGTTTAAAATAATTAGATATTCTTGTTATTTTAAAAATTTCCTTACAACTTTAAGAATAATTTTCCAATAATCTCTCAAGCATCATTGAAAATTTTGGCACTTAAACTAACTCGAGTAGTGTTTTTAATATCCAACATTATAAAGGCATAACAAGTTGCATGGTGTATTTTAGAAATAATAAGAAGCCCCACTTCTAAACTGAAGATAAATCATTGTCAACACTATTAAATAGATTTTAAAGCTAATGAATAATTTTAAAATTGATCTTAGATTGAATGAAAAAAGTCCCTCTTTAGAAAAAAAAAATTCTTTAATTTAATTAAGATTTTTCTTATAACTAATATTTTTTAAAGAGAGCTCAAGTCAGCTTCCTCATTTTTAATCATCTTCTTTAGTTCTTTGACAGGCCCAATTATATTCATTGGAAGAAGCATTTATGTGGTCTTCTTGCATGTTCTTAACTTGAACAAGAAGAAATTGTTGGTTTCAAGGATTACTTTACATCATATGAAAACATTTTGGGTGAGTTCATCTTTAACCTTTTAATTACTATTGGAAGACTTGATTAGTGGTGAGATTAAGTATTTGCTTGAAAACGTTGAATTTTTTATATGAGATGAGATCTTCAATTACAATGGTGCTCTAGGAAATAATGCATATTGAAAATGGGGAGACAATTTCACTCTAACACAGTTGTTATACAAGTTTGCTTATATGATGTGTGTTTATGCCTTGTTATTTTGATAGCTGGGTTGTTTTATAATGTCCTTTTTTTTGGCAAGAGGATATGAGAATTGATTATGAGTTTCTATTATCATAGGAATAACATGGTTTATACTTTTACTTTTCATTGCCTTTTTTGTATTTTTATATTTTTTTGCATTTGTGTTGCATTTCAACTTAGATATTTTTTGAGCTTACTCAGAAGGAGTTGAGAGAATAATATATTTCATCTATCATGATTGTGCTCATCGAAAAGAATATTTTCTTGCTACTAATTTATGAAAATTTTATTAAATAATTAGATATTCTTCAACGTCTGGCTAGCATTCCGAATGTGGCCATGCCGTCGCACGACGGCTCATCCGAACCACTATCTGACGTGCGCATTAAAAATCATATATTTGACTTCAAAACAAAATTAAATACTATTAGTTTTATAATGTTTGACATATCATTGCCAACTTTACATGATAAACTTCATTCAATAAATCATCCAAACTCGCTGACTCATGTTATCATCCCCAACAAAATGATTTCTCCACTCTTCAACCGAGAAAAATCTCAGTGATTAAAACAAAATCAAAGCTTCAAAATTTCTACAACATACTAACGTTAAACATCATAAAAAATACACGACATTAACCCATCATTATTATTAGAGTCTCATGTGCCATAAAACATGTAGCCATGCAAACACTACATATAGCTAAAAATTAAGTTCTCGTATCCATACAAATCACCTCACTTTTTTCTGCAAGTAACGAGCAGAAGAATCTTTCCCTGCAAATTTTTTCTCATTATACGCTCTGCAGTTATAACACGGCGCACGAACGCCGGAAAACCCCATGATGGGGCCTGCGGCCAAGGTATTGAGAAGAGGAAGAAAGTGAGCTTGAACGAAGGAGACGATGGCCATGGCTGCTGGTTTTTCAATTGAGAAAAAAAATAGAAAAAAATGGAGAAGAGTTGTGGACCAGGTGGAGATAACTCGTGGTTTTATAGATGGGAAGATGTTGATGCATTGCAGCTGTTAGATAGAAGGCGACAAGCAACTGCTGGGTTTTGAACTTGGCTAAGAGATTAGATTGGTATGTTTCTTGTTCTGTTTGATGTAAAGGACATTAATTAAGAACGAAGATAACAATAAGATTTTTTTTTTATTAGAAGCTTTGTTTGAAGGGGTCATGCGGAAGATCCCGGTTTCCTTGGTTCACTGATCTGCTCTTGTTTTTTTCTATTGTATTTATCTCTCTTTACACACACACATGCGTACGTGGCGTGTTATATCTCGGCGTGCATGTTAACCGGAACCTTCAAAATTTAAATTTGAATTTATAATCAAATGAAGTGTCTTAATGAGACAAACAAAATGACATTAAAAAATGATCCAATTTGAGCCCAAATCATGCAGCTAAAACTTAAAGAGAAGCTTGAGATATGTTTTGGGAGACTAAATGATCTCAAAATCTGACGAGCTATTAGTGAAATTGAGTATTTCCATGAGATGACTTCAACTATTTTAAGGTTGCTTAATTTTAGTATTATTAAGGTATTCAAAAACTCGTAAAATCATATTCGGTCAAGGAAATTAGTCTGGCTCATTCGATAGAGTCATTCAGATTTATGCAGTATTTATGGACCATTCCACTGCTAAACTTTATAAATAAAACACATCTCTTCATGAGAAGGGGGAGTCCAGGATAAGAAGAATGAAGGGAGCTCCAAGCTCTTGGGGATTCCTAAGCCCCGCCTCCGCCAAAGCACATCGGTTGGGTCTCTACGGTCGTCGTCGGGCCATTGCTGCTTGACCCACTATAAGAATTTTGCATATTTTCAATGATCAAATTTCATCTGTAAATGTAAAACTGCCTTCGGACAATAAAAAATTAATGATTTTTCAACAGCCCAGAGGACATAGCTATTTCACTTATCAATAATCCACGAACTATTGGTTTGGAATGTCTCACGGCATACTGACAGATAATATCCGGCGTTTATGTTAAAAGCATAGTTTTTGGTAAGTCATCGATTAACTGTTAGTTACATAACCGACAGTACAAGCCATCAGTTAGGATAAGAAAATATACCCGTTGGTTAGTTGTCGATTTACCGCCGGATACCTAACCGATGGACAAAAGCCTTTGATTAATGCCAAAAGGAAAAAAAAATTATGGGTTGCTCATGGGTAAGCTTGTAGGTTTAGTAACTAACCATACCTTAACACAAAAAAGAGGGATATCGCTACAAGAATTTAACTTATTACCTATTATCAAATACTGTTGGTAATAATATTAAAAGTGTAGGAAATTTAATTATTGACGATCAAGCAATAGTTATTCGACATAGCAAAAAAAGATTGTTGGTAATTAGGGATGTAAACGAGCCAAGCCTGACCGAGCTCAGGCTAGGCTCGTGTTCGGCTCGTTCGAAATTGACTCATATTCGAAAGTGGCTCGTGTCCAAAATGACTCGCAACAGTGTATTTGTGTGTGGCTCGAAAAACTTATTCATGTTCATATTCGGCTCGAAATTGACCCGTTATAATATAAAATTATTATGATAATTAATTTTTAAAATAAAATTAAAATAATAATTTTTCTAAAAAATTGTTTGTATAAAAAATAATTAATTATAATTTATCATATTTAATTTAGGAATATTTATTATGTATATTTATTTATTTTCAATCCAATTCTAGCCGAACACAAGCGAACAAACTTTTGTTTGTTTTCGTCGAGCTTAAGAAGTTGTTCGTGTTCGGCTAGTTAGGCTTAATGAATGAGCCGAACACGAGCTGTTTAACAAGCTGAACACGAGCTGTTCGCGAACAATGGGCCAAATTGACAGCCCTATTGGTAATATAATTAGATACAAATTTATCGACAGTTATTATAAAACTGACCGTTATCCTACAAACATTAATTGTCGATATTGGTTAAAAACATGTCATGTTTAACCGTTGGTGTTCATCAGTAATATAACAGACGTATATATCTGTCAAAAAAGTGTTGCACTTCTGCTATAAAAATGTCATTCTTTCGTCGGCAAAGTAGCACACTCCTTGGTTAACTGTGGATAATTATCGACGATTGTAGTCGTAACAAAAGGGCAGCACTCTGTGAAGTGTAGCTAGTTCATCGAATAGCTATCTAAACTTAATCAGAGAGTAGTAAAATAGTCGGTAAGCCATCAAAAACTTATAGCATCAGGAAAAAGATTAAACTCCTCATTCAACGCTATGATTTAAATACCTGCAATCGTGACAATATGATTTCCACACAGCATAACACATTGCAGTAATGAAACTAATTAACGCATAAATCATATACATACACAAAGAAAAAACAATTGCATTAAACGAAATGAAATATACAATTGTCCAATATAAATATTGTTTGGAATAAATAAATTGTTCAATATATACAAACATAAAAAAAAATCCTATTCATCTTCGTCGGTCCTCTCATCATCATCGTCATCCCGAACTTGTTGCGTTCCCCTCTGCAGTTCAGAACTCAACACGGCTTCAATCTTTGATTTCATCTTCTGCTCCATCTCTAATCTTGGAGTGGCTAGTTGGGTGGATTTCTGGGTAGCAACCTTAACAGCAACCTGACAACGAATCTCCTCCTCCTGTGCAATAGAAGTAGATGTACTAAATGTGCTAGAGGTCAAACATACATTATAAGCAAAGCGTACTAAATGTGCTAGAGGTCAAACATACATTATAAGCAAAGCCTGAGAAACTAACCTGTAGACCTGTCATTCTTCTTGTCGCCAATAGCCTCTCTCCATAGGTCTTACTCAGAAGAATGGTGAGATGTTATCGAACCACCATCCAATTGTTGGGATTAGCTCTCCTTGAGCCTCTGAAAGGCCTCCTACAAAAAATATAATTAATGCAAGTTAGAGACTAAATAAATTAGTTATTTATATTTTATACTAATTAATCTTGTGAATTACCTCAATCACATGGGATCTTTTGTCCACTAGGACTGATCTGGTTGTCACCTATGAGCGTGCTCGTGTAACTCTGCAGCGGTTGGCTCCCGTCCTTTCTCTAGAGTCCATCGGTGCAATGATACATTTAGCATACATTTAATGTAAAAAAAGATTTAATGGAGAAAATAAATCTTACTAGCCTCCTTGTACTCCGTGTATGGGAGCACCGCAACAGTGTGCTTCAAGACCCTCATGGCCCTGCAGTCAGAGCGGTGATTCTGCTTGTCCCACTCCCTCTTCTTCTGATACTCGGGAGAGTTTAGGCCCCAACGAGGGTGATGAATACATCCTCGTCGAGCCACAAGGGGCGTTTATGTGTCTGGCATATATCATTGAACTTATGGAGAAGACGGTCGCTCGCCTTGTGCTTGAAGTTCCTCTAGATGTGTGGCTCCTCCTCAAGGGGCTAGAACCACTGTTTTTGTACATTGAATCAAAAAATGTTAGATTCATAAACATAAATACATAATTGAAATTATTGTGTTCGGGGTTTACTGCAAACTCCCGAAACCCCATATCGTGAACTGTCGTTGTGATCTCCCTCCAGGATAATTACAAGTGATCGTACTTGCTCTGAATAATGTCTTTAATGAAATGTATGGCATGTGTGGGGTAGTAAATTTGAAAATAGTATATTATTAATTCTCAATCAAATTAAAAAAATATAAAGTCGTGATGTCAGTATTAAATTAAAATTTATGTGTTCCCATTGCCCGGAGATGATGACGGTTGCTCGTACTGCTAGAACTAGACGACGCATCAATAACAATTGATGGTGACGGTGTCGGTATGCTGGTTGTGGTTGGTGGCGGTGGTGGTGTTGTGGTCGCGACTGGTGGTCGTGTTGGTGTGGTAGTGATGATTGGAGGCGGTGTTGGATAACTGTAAAAAAGACCTCGAAAAACGATAACAAGTGAAAAAAGTAAAAATAATCTTCTTTCGTTCATTATAATTTTCAAACCTGCAATCGTGCACAGATACAAATTCAATTATGCATCACACACTCTAAAAAACCAATCTAAGCAATTATTAAACTAAAATCACATGCATGAACGCACAAATTAAACATAAAAATAAAGGCAATACATTCAATTAAAAATAAAACTATTCGCATATAAGAAAAAACATGCTCGACATGTCTCATAAAACAAATAGAAATAAAAAAAAAACGTCATAATCCTCCTCGGTGCCCTCATCATCCTCCTCTTTAATATCATCTTATGTTGGTTGTTTTCTTCTCAGGTTTGTTTGACGCCACAACAAATCCAATTATATTTTCACTTTAGCCAATATTTTAGAATTCATCTGAGTGAGTTGGGCAGCAAATTTGGTTCAATATCTGCAGTGAATGCGACAACCTACCTACAAACCTCATCATCCTAGGCGGTAGAAGTAGATGCAGTGAATACATTGGAGAAGGGATGAGCGTCGTAGGCTTATGCCTGAGAACCCAATCCATAGCCTTTCCTTTCTTCTTGCCTCCACTAGCCTCTCTCCATAGCTCATACTTAGAATAATCACAAACCAGGATCGTAATATTCGTTGCTATGCTCCCTTTCAAGTTGGAATTCACTTGTAAGGTTAAAAGAGAGGTTTTATATACATAACACTTAATTCCTATGTATTGATATATCTAACACCCAAGCTTTGATTTTTTACGATTATACCAACTTATGGAAGAAAAGGCATATTTCACTTTTAAGTTAAGATATTAGTTTATAATAAGGAAGATTTGCATGGTATAAATGTAAATAGCAAAATTTAAATGTTACATATCTAAGTACATGTGAATTGAATGGTATGTATGTCAATGCCCCAATACTATTTGGTGGGCGAGCAAGTGTAAGGTATCTTTTTTTTCTTATTACTTATCATTCTTTATTAGAGAGAGTCGTCTTAGATGGTTTGGTCACTTTGGTCACATTAAACGCGTCGACCATCTGATGATTCTATTAGGAGAGTAGATGTTTTAGATTCGACTTATGTTAAAAAAGGCAGAGGTAGACCTAGGAAGACTTGGGCTTATTGTATAAAAAATGATCTTAATTTATTTGAACTAAATGAAACTATGACACTAAATAGGACTCAATGGAGAAAAAGGATTCATGTAGCCAACCCCACATAGTGGGATTAAGGCTCTGTTGTCGTTGTCGTTCCCATACTTGCTTACGATTCTTTACAAATTAAGATACCCCCTCCCGCATGCTTTTGTTTAATATTAATTTTTGCTACACATATGGTTGGGCTAATTTGGGCTCATATCGGATCACTTTTGATATTGGGTTCAGCTATAAACTTACTGAAATTTTGGTTTGAGTGATTTTGTATTTGACTGGAAGTTATCCAACCGAACTTTACGTTGATAGTTTTTATCGATCAAGTGAATTGTTTTGGGCGGCATATTAACTATATCTCTAGTTCTCTGTTAATGATTTTAATGAGACTATGATTATATGCTTAAGCAGATGTGGCATGGATAACTTGGAAGGCCTACATGCAGGAAACCGATGTACATGCCATGGATATCTTGGAAGGCTTGCAGGCAGGTTATCTATCGTCTGTTCTAGATATAGGAGGAATACATATATACATTAAGGTGTATAGAATGCATACCACCTTCACAAAAAAAAGAGGAGGAAGAAAGGAGAGTTTTACCCTTCTGTGAGAAACTTCAGGAAGATGCACATACATACTGATTAGTTTTTATGTATTTAAATAATCTGATTCCTAAACTTCAATTTTTATATGAAAATCATTTTACCTACGCATGAAGAAGTGAATTTTCTATTTAAAACATAAACAGTGGCATCTTTTTCTTATGATATGAAAGATTTGGTTGGTATATGTGTAAGATTTGAATTTGAGGTGCTAGATATGTAAATTCATAGAAATTGGGTGGCGTGTATGTAAATCTTCCTGAAAATTATTAGCTTGCACACTCCTACTAAACTTGATATTGACGGCTCTGCTTTTCATTCCACCACTTAAAATTTTTAGGGCATTTACATACATGTCACACAATTTTTATTTATTTACATATCTAACACCTAAAGTTTGATATGTAAACTTTTAGCAGTTTGGAGTGATACAACTATGCAAAACAAAAGTTAAGGGATGCATTTCACTTTCGATATATATATATATATATATGCTCATGATTTTCTTTTTATATATTACTTGAATATTATGGTTGCAGATATGGATCCTTAGGCGCTAAATAGGCAAATATATGAGGATTTGTGTGGCATAGATGCTGACGTACCTATTAATCAGATGATAATCTTACCTATTAAGGCATTACAGTTGATTAAAGTTATTTTATTTAAGAGGGGAGATTTACATACATATCACTCAGTTCTTATATATTTATGGGCGGCTTGGAAGACCCTTACTTTTGAGGGTAACCGCTGTTTCCATGAGTTCTTGGGAAAGAACTGGTAGGTGGATATGTTTCGATGGAATGAAAACGGGACTTGGCTTCTGATTCCCCATTCCCTTTCCACTTTTCTATATCCTCAAGCATCTAATTAGAGCCATGAAGTGGATAGATATTTGCTCATTGGCAGAAGTTATGATCTATCTTAGTCTGTCGTGCGTGTGTTTTATTTGACTTGAGTTCAAATGATCCAAGGTGATAATGTCAAATGATAACAGTGACTTGAGCCTAGATGGTATGCTTTAATGCACACTGGTGTTACACCCTTCCAAAATAACTCATTCGTTTATGTGTTCTTTCTGGTAGCTTTCTTATTGACTTGCTAGAAAGTTGACATGGTCCTATTTGACTGTTATTTCTTTTGCTGCTTTTTTAAGACCTTAGAATAGAACAAGAGACCGGCAATGAAAGCCTCCTCTCTGATTTGAAAATAGCACAAACACAAAAGAAAAAAAAAATGTAACTTTAAACTGATTCCCAAACCTCCCTTCCCTTCCCATAAAATCGAAGAGGTAGAATCTGACGGCAACGGCAATCAACACCTTTAATACAGCAGAAACCGGAAAAAAAAATTTTATTTTGAAATCAAGCAACAGTAGAAAGGATTCCTAAGTGATTCTCGAGATAATAGCAGCATTTCAAAGATTAAAACAAGCACTCAATTGAGGTGAGTACCTCGAAATCTTACCGATAGCACAAACCCAAGCCAAGTAAGCAGAGGCGAGGAGCTAAAAAACGTGGAGGGTTCCTCGCTATATTCTGCCCTTATCTCCGTAAGAAAGCGTCGAAGCAAAAGCCTGAGCTTTGATTTCTACGGCACAGCAAAAGCGCGACCAGGCAAGAGACTTCTACGCTGCTCTTGAAATGAAATAGGCGAGGGTTTTGGGAAGAGAGGGCGGTGATCGGGAGGAACCAGGGTAATGTCCCGATTAAGTATCGAAGAGGAGAGGGGTTTAGCCAAGCGAGTGCTTCCGGAGAGGGAGTTTTGAGAGCCGAAAACCTAGCACAATATGAAGCCCGGATGTGTGGGGACTTGCGGGCGTGAGGTGATGCGGGCAAAGCTTTAGACGCAGAGAAAGAGAGGTTTTCGGCTAGAGGTTATGGGGAGTCGCCTCACAATGCCGTGAGGTAGAAGGGGCTTCCGGGGGAGAAATTATTGCCTACGGGCTCAGATCCTCATCCGCTTTTTTAAAAAAAAAAAAAATTTAGATAAGATCCACCGAAATATATCGGACCGTATATCAGGTGGAAAAAAAAAAATTTAGATAAGATCCACCGAAATACATCGGACCGTATATCAGGTGATTTACGGTACGGATCGGAGGGATCGGCCCCCGCCGGCAGGTTGGGTGCGGTGTCCGATTCGTATGGAATAATTTTTCGTGAGGTAGAAGGGGCGAAGGCGAGGGCGAGGGCGAGGGCCGAAGCGGTGGGAGAGATGGAGGGAGAGTGCGTGTGCTTTGTTTTGTGTTGCTGTTGTTGTTTTCTTTAATTATTATTATTATTATTATTTGATTTAGGCATGTAAATACGTGAGATTCTCCTCATTTGGAATCATACCAATGTGAGTGTTCTTATTAAAAAAAAAATTTTGACGTTCCAGACGCGCTCGAGTGATCTGTTTCGTCATTCGAGATCGTCTGAACAAGTCTGTCAGCGCTCGAGGCAATTGAAGTTTGATTCACGCGCGACGCGGCAAATAACATTTGTCGATCTGATTGCAGTTATCTGACAAATGAAATGCCGACTGGTTCTTACCTCAGCGACGACCAAGGTCTAGCAGAACCCTCTCGACAACGAGTCGCTCAACCCGTGTCGAAGGGTCTCAAATTTATTTCATGAAGGCTTTCATTTTGTTTAAATTTAATTTTGGTGTCGGTTAGTGAATTGTGTATGAATTGTGGTGTTTATATGAACTATGTATGTGGTTGTGTATGTGTATGTGTTTTAAGGATATAAAGCCCCTAAAATTCCAAGGGTTTACCAAAGGCATTCCCCAAATCTTACAGGAACTTGATTTGAGTTTTAATATGTTGGTTCTAATAGGCTCAAATCCATGGGGCAAAAAGGCAAAGCACTTTAAGCCGGGGTGTGATATGAAAGATAGCGGTGGTGGTGGCTAGGGATAAAATTTGAGAGGAGAAGAGGGAAAAGCGTTAAAAGAAAAGGTCATAAAACCCTAGCAAAGTGTGTGCCCCTTTTAATCTCCTGCGCTATATTTTCAAACATAACTGCGATGATTTGTTAGAAAATAAAACTATCTATCACATACATCTATCATACACAAGTTTGTTTTATTCTAAGAAGCTGTCTATCACATACATTTATGAAAAGTAACAAGAAATAGCTAAATAAATTGTGACAATGTTCAAAATAGAAAAATAAGTATTATGAGAACATATAATTTTTGAATCCTGCTATCTCACTTATACTAAAACATGCATGAAAATGCAAATTTTAGTTTAGAAAACTTACTATTAATTATTGTTTGGATGTTATATAAATAAATATTAAAATTTAAATATTTGATATACAAGTATATACAAATTATGTGTTATGTATGCGAATCTCCAAAAAATAGGTTGGAAATTTTTTCATATAAATTTGGGTTAATATCATTGAGACAATATGATAATGTTGATGATACAATAATTTGATCCTTGCTCATGCATTGCTTATTGTAGAAAAATAAGTGTTTTCTTAAATACAATAACTTTGTTATTTTACGAATAACATTAGCTAATACAAAGTTTAATGACATTAAGATGTCTCATTTTTTGTGCTCGAGTGAGGCCAACTATGTGATATGCTTAAATTTTAAATTGTTGGCTTTCCACCATGATCTTACAAGGTTTGAACTTATCTTGGCTTGCATCTAATACTACCTCATTCTATATAATCTAGTTTGCTTTGAAGCTTTTCATGATCAGACCCAAATTAAGTTACTTAATTCACCCATTTTGTAAGGCAAGGCTATAGCTATGAAAATTTATAGAATAGGAATGTATGTAACATAATAATGCAAACTAAGAAGTAGTAGAATGATCATTGTACCCTCATTAAAGAATGGGTATCACTCTAAACCTCATTAAAAATTTTGGATATCAATTATATTTTAAAGTATTATACTTTATAATATGGAAATATATAATTATTTATAGAATTTATATCATGATAAATTTTAAGGGCCATCTAAGTAACACATGATATAAATTTTTATATAGTGCCATGATTTAGTAAAATTACACAATCATATGAGTTTTCATAACTTGCCACTTTATTTTCAATCAAATCAAATCGTTGATAAGGGTGGTTGTGAAGCTTATTTTTTTTTTTTCAAAATTTTTTCTCGATCAAACACTGTCTCTCCTCTCTCCTTCTTGGGTTATTGGGTTTTTCTCTCCTCAAAACTTTGGGATTTGCATAAGTGGGAAGTTTCAATGTAACTCAAATCAAATTATAAATTTCAAATTCAACTAAAAATTTTATAAGGACTAATGACATGTCTTCCATATCATTATGCATGTATTTAATATGAATACATTATAGTTGTGTGGGATGTATGTAAATACCTCTTATGATATTTTGGCTAGGTTGTTTGCTATTCTTTTTTCTCATGTTTTCTGTGATTGATTTATGTGTTGCAGGTGTTGCTAACTTTACATTAACATTTCCAAGCGTAAAAATATTTTCATTGAAGAATTGAAGGTAAAAAAAATTATCAACATAATTAAGAATTAAACTGCATAGCTCCTCATCTATCAACAACATTTTCTCCAAAGTATGGATTTCTTTTTATATAACACTGAACATGGGTAGATTATTGCTATCTATGGGTGTTTCATTTAAAAAAATAAAAAATAGGAACCGCCTCAAAAAGGATGGGTGGTTGATGCTTTTGTTCTTGGTAGAATGTTGGACATACAAAAATGTTAGTCTTTAAGGCATAATATTTCTAAGTTATTATGCAAGGCAAATTTTCTCTTATTTGAAAAATAGGCTATATCCATGTCTGATGGTAATTTTAAATAGCCAAGATTTAATCCAATTTTAAAAAAATAATGGACAACAAGTTCTTACCTAAACATTTTCCAATCGACGTGAGAGATAATTATTTTCAAGAATAATGCAAATTAATAATGCAAATTAAAAAAAAAAAAACATCACCCTAAAACTTTTCAATTATTTTCTTCAATTTAATTTACTTAAAATATTTGATTATTCCATTCTTTTATTTCTTTCCTTAACCTCTTGATAAAGACAAATAAAATTTTCTTGCAAAATTGAATGCAATATCTAAGAAATGAAAGAATGGATTATTTTTAAGATGAATGCAAACTAATACCAAATTATTATTATTAAATTCTCTAGAAGATATATTCAAGCTAATTTCTTTAGCATAATTAATATGAATTTTATTTATTTATTTACTGATCTCTTGAAGAAGTAAATAACTTCTTTTAGCAAAAGTAAATGAAGAGTTGTGTGATATTAAGATGACTTTTAGGATTGAATCTATATACAACCTCAAATGAAGTTTTATGAGTTATTTTGTAGATTTTAATATTATATGCATGTGTGTGTGTGTGTGTGTGTGTGTGTGTGTGTGTGTGTGTGTGTGTGTGTGTGTGTGTGTGTGTGTGTGTGTGTGTGTGTGTGTGTGTGTGTGTGTGTGTGTGTGTGTGTGTGTGTGTGTGTGTTGTCATGATGATATATGATAAACCATAAAACCTTAAAATTTATAGAGAACTTTGCAATTGGTGATGCATCATTGGTTTTATGAGAAAAAAATATATATGCTATTTTAGAAAATATATCAATTAGTAATCTATTATCAAGTTACCAAAGTTTGTCCTTAGAAAGTCACTGAAATTTTTATTGAAAAATTATTATTATTAATATAATATAGTTCAACGAGACTAACCGAGTTGTACTAAGATTGAGCTGATCCATGTCCAGATGTGCTCAAGTTAAGCACTTACAAACATGATTGGAAACTTCTAGAGGGAAATTTGAAAGGTTGATTTTCCTCTAAATTTTATTTTTATATGGTCAAAATGAATATTTCATAAAATTTTTTTACATGCTAAACCTTATAGAATTATGAGATCGTTAAGTTAATTAAATATTCAAAAGATTAAAGGATCAAAGGATCAATTGAGATTATTTTATATAGTGTCCTTATTGTTTTGCAAAAATGTTCACAATACCCTTCTATAAATCTTTAAATATACACATGTAAGAACTTATAAATGAGAGAATTCCCAACATTGTAGAATTTTAGTGTCTTAACCATCAAGTGTAACCCCAACTAATTGTCACTTTTATAGTCACCCAATTTCCTCACTAAACATCCAACTTCCATTGTCACCATTATTAGCCATTACAATTTATCTTTGCCTAGCACATGCTTGAACCAATGTCAATTATTACCATCTTTCAACGTCATCATCCATCACCACTACCTTCCAATATTTTTTCATTATGATTAGCATGAAACAACCCTAGCGATTCAAACTTCGCAATCTTATGCCATCAGATAACAGAGAAAGGTGGATCTTGATTTATTAGAAAATGTTCATCCAAGCCAAGCACTTCATTTTTATTCCATAAGTTTCACATAAAAATCATTCCCCTCTTGCATGTTGTGTTATTCAAACTTATTTGTGTTTGACTTTTGGGGAATGTTAACGTTATGTTTGAAACAACTTTGTCTATTTTGTGTTTCAGACTTTTATCACAACTCTCTTCGACAAAAGTATTTTCTTACGAGTTTTTTTTATAAATTTTGCGGGCCCATTATCAACTAGTTTTTCTTAGAGCTCTCTACTCAAAATTTTTTTTTTTGCATCCATACCATTACCAAGCTTGAGTGAGCACAGGAGCACAGGCTGGACTCATGTTTGGCTCGTTTGAAATTGCTCGTGTTCAAAATCAGCTCGTGTTCGAAATCGACTCGTGAACAGTGTGTTCGTGTTCGGCTCGATTTAAATATTTGTATCCGTGTTCGGCTCGAAATTGGCTCGTTAAAATTAAATGAAAAAAATAGATGTAATGTGTTGGATTTGAACCTGGATCACATTACCACAAAAGGTATTGCAATTTAAACTTAGATATAAATATACATAATACCGATGTGTGCCAGAAAATTTGCGGCGATAGAGAAATGAATTATCGTCTTAGCGTTGCACGAGAATTCATCACACACAGATAACATAAGAGAAATAAGCAAGAGGAGACACCTTGACTTTTTACGTGGAAAACCCTTGAAAGGAGGAAAAACCACAGGGTTTAGTCCAGTTGAAATAATCCACTATGAATGATGAGCAAACATGTTCATTCTTCTCCTAAATTAGGGAAGATGAAATAATAAAGTTGTATAAATATAATCTGGCTGCAGTTCTTGGTGACAGCAGGTTGCAAGGGTTATTGTTGATTGTTGTGGAGGTAGTAGTCCATCGTGAGTAATGTAGATGGCTGCTCCATAAGTCTTGCGTAGTAAGCAGTTTCTTGAGCTGTAGACCACATAAGCCGTAGTGACAAGTATGAATGACGTCCGTAAGTCGCCGGAGTCGGGAGCTGCTCGAGCTGTGAACCATGTAGGTTGTTGTTGACACATGGACCGTAGTGATGAGCTCATGTCCCACGACGATGACTGAGGTGTCTGATTGGTGGTGATCTACGATAATTGGTGATGATCGACAGTGACGGTTGATAGTGGATGACGACGATCGACAAATGTCGATGACGGCCTTACGGTGGCCAATGATGATCAACGATGGTCGACGACGATTGGGATGATGCTGGATTTCAGCTCCTTCCTACAGCTTCCAGTTTTCTCTGAAGCTTCCAATCCCCCCTCATGTGAGAAGTGAATCTCTATTTATAGTGTTCTGGGTGTCATTAATGCATGAATATGAATCATTTGGATCAGACGGCCCGATAAGCATCCTCAAATCAAATGACGTTTAATGGACATTTGAGTGCCTTAAAGATGTTGGAATTGCCCAATCTTAAGCTGGCTGGATTCTTCTTATCGAGACACTGGATTCGATTATAAACTTGTTAGATTCGACAACCGTTTGACCTTCAAAATAGGTCCAAAATTTTTCCAAGAATGATTTAATGACTTGATATCATTAGGCCTGTCTCATCGAGTAGGTCAGTTTGACTATAAGTTTGCTGAAATCAGAGCTCTATATGAGTTTTTATCAAGGTTTGAATATTCATTGCTCGTAATATTATCTCAAGATCCGTGTCATGTCTAAATATTATCTCAAGATCCATGTCATGCCTCGAAATTTGAATTGAATAATTAAAATTTGTTTATAACGTATCAAATACATTATTATATAAATAATATATGTAATATATTATTATATAATAATTTTTTTTATTTCAAGCTAAAACGAGCTGAACACGAGTTAAAGAAGAGTTGTTCGTGTGCGACTTATCTATAATTCGAGCTTTAAAAATTTATTTCTCTTCAAAATTTGTTTTCGTCAGTTAACAGGAGCTCCAAACGGGGGAAAATATTTGCATACATAAGACGTATGCAGTGGTGCGTACGTCCAGGGGTTATTCAGAGGGTACAGGAGGGTTATATCGGGGTTATACCTCTCTGTAACCCCCTGTAACCTCTTTGTAAACTATCTATAACCTACAAATGAGTTCCACACTTCTATAATTTTATGAATATAAATAAATTGTACGGAAGTTACCAGAGTATTACACAGAAATTATAGGGATATAATAAGGATATAACCCCACTAACGTGCAACACAAATATTTTCCCGGAACTGTTGGCGAACAACTTGTTTGACCGCCCATACCGTGTTTTTCAGTTGTGAGTCTGTTGACGTTTCGAAAATTCGTTCATTTTATAAGGGTGTGGCATAGCTTTATTCATATTTTCTCCTCTTCCAACATCCGTTCCGATTTTTAAGCTTCGTTTTGCGACGGCGATGGGCAACCTAAGCGCCCTCCTTCCCCTCCTGCTCCTCTTGGTCTCCTCATCCCGCTTTCTCCTCCAAGAAGCGCGGCCTCTGCACTCTTCAGCTGCAAGTAATCCATCAGCCCTACCTTTCTGGCCTTCTTTGTTTCACTTCATTTCTATGCTTGATGAAACCCTAGTTTTTATTTCAGCAGAACTTCATTTTTATTTATTTATCTATTATTATTGTTATTATTGAGAATGGTTAGGTTTGCTTGGAAATGTGGTTAAGAAATCCATGTTTTCAATTTTCATGTCATCAAAGCTTTGGAGAAGCGTGTTTTCATATGAAAATGAGGGATCGCGAGTTCTAGGGTTTATCCAATAATGAGTGAAACGAGAAAGCAAAAGATTTGTGAGAAGTGTAGTATTTCTACCCTCTCTAATTTAATTGAGCTGCTATTAATTAATATTTTCTTAAAAGTTCAGGATTTTTTCTTTTAATTTTGAGAAAGGATTTTTAAAGCAAATGTAAGATAGGATATTTCGTTTGACTTGAAAGCTTGTATCAAGATATAAAATTTAATAGGATATACAAATTTTTATTCAATTTATAAGTTTGATTTAAATTTTCTGGCCTAATTTTTTTTTTATGTTCAACTCAAATTTACAGTATTTTGATCATATGTAATTTCGCAATATGAAGATCGTTAATTTAGAACATTATTTTAACATTCACTAGTAACTTTGAATGTGGTCATATCTATTGGCATATATGGGCTGTTGATCATTTGTTATAAAAGTATTAAATGCTAATTTATTTAAGGAATATAAGAATATCCTTTTGAGAATTCTAGTGATCTAAAATTTTTTATGCTTCTTGCAAAAAAACATTTTTTTTTTTTGAGAAAATTGAGCTCTAATGGCAACTCTCTACCAACTTTGCCCTCCTGATTGGGGAGGAGACTCTCTACCAACTCCTTCACAAATCTTACACACTTATTACAACGTTGAAAGACAAAACCTTGAGTGAAAGTTAAAGTAACGACATTTGTCTACTTAGTGGAACTAAAAGTTTTGATGAATAAAGGCAAAAGTAAAATTGATGCATGTTACATATTTTTTTTTCTTCCACTTAGCGGGCCCAAATATAATTTTGTTTTTTAGTCACCTCCTTTTCTTGTTTGTATTAGTGCAAGATCGAATAAAGTGGTTTAGGTGTCCCCCCATGTAATTTTTATGTAGTTTTTGACTTTTGTTTTATTTTTTTTGGGTTTTGATGTAAGCATTTGAAAGTGGCTGGGTCCTAATATTGAAACTAATGAATTGTGTGGTTGCGCTTTATCCTTTTGACTTTGTAAATTATAAATTTGATTTATACGAGGGATGCGACTTAAAAAAAAAAAAATCATTTTGTACGTGTTTTCTCCATGATTTTACGAGTATATGGATTTATAACTTTATGAATATATAAACTTCATAATACAACAACAACAACAAAACCGTCATCCCACTAAGTGGAATCAGCTACATGAATCCTTTTTCTCCATTGCGTCTTATTTATTGTCATATTTTCATATAATTCTATTAATTTAAGATCATTTTTATACAATATGCTCAAGTCTTCCTAGGTTTACCTCTGCCTTTCTTAACAGAAGTCGAATCTAAAACATCTACTCTTCTAATCAGATCATCAGATGGTCAATGTTTAATGTGACCAAACCATCTAAGTCTACTATCTCTAATTTTGAAGCTACTTATTTCTATGCAAAATCATCAGATGGTTGACGTTTAATGTGACCAAACCATCTAAGAATACTATCTCTAATTTTGAAGCTACTTATTTCTTTGCAAGGTTTGATTTTAATCCATTAATGTTGAATAAACAAAAGATATAAAATTAGCAATGTTATATCAAACTAAGCCTAATTTCAATTGTTTTTTTTTAAATTAAAAGCAGAGGAAAATAAGTTTCTTTTTGGATCTCATATGTGTGCTCCAGGTTATAAGGGTTCCAAAGTTGCCTTCACGCTTATTCATTTTGTATATAAAATTAAATAAAATCTCATAATCAATTCAAAATACATTAACATTTTATTTTACTAACTGTAAAATAATATAATAGCATTAATTAATATGAAAATATGTAAATATTAAACTCACTATCTTGAAATTCATAATTAAGTCACTCTGTGCAAAAGATTACATCAAAACTCACAATCGTGTTAGCTATACATTTCGTTTTCTATTATGTAAATAAGAATAATTAACTCTGACCTTGTGATATGGATGCTTTTGTCTTAAAATCCTTGCAATACCAGAGAGTTCATAAAATCTAAGTCTAACATCAATGTGGAGAGTTTTATACAAATATCTCTTATAAATTATTGTACTAGTAATCAATACATGTCCCCTAAATTCCATAATGATCTTACACGGAGTGGTGGTCCAATGTTTGAGTCCTTCAATCCTCCGCTGAGGATCTCTGTTCGAAGCATGCACCGATCATTTCTCAAAGGCCCATTTACATACATAACACAATTATTTATATACGTATCTCACACCCAAACTTTCATATTTACACACATAACACTCAAATCTTTAATATCACATAAAAAATAGCACTATTATCGCTTTCTAATAATCAAATACATATTTTAATGCATAGGTTTTGTTAGGTATGGCTCATATACCATATAAGGGACAAATGCTAGAGCGGAACGAAGCGGTCAGCGGAGCGGAGCGGAAGAATCTGTCTAATTGGGGAGTTTCGTTACGTGGGTTGGGGGTGCGGGGGTAACGTCCCGCGGTACGGTACAAAGGTAATTCTGTAATTACATATTGTACTTCAGGGTTATATATGTGTCTGTTTGTAACCCTAGGGCTTATTATGTATCCTGCACTCTTTTCTGAATTGAAAGAAAGCCGCTGCTCTACTCCCGATGACGTAGGCATCTTTGTCAAACCTTGTTAAATCTTTGTGTTCTTCTCGATTTGCGTTTCTTGCCCTAAATTTCTCAACAAATTGTATCAGAGCGAGGTTCCAACGCAGAAAAAATTTCGGCGCAAGGAGTTCGGCTAGGGTTGCGGATAGGTTTTCGAACAAATCGGTGCAGGAAGAACGAAGAAGGATTCGAAGATTTGGCAGAAGATTTTGCGAGCTGTTCTCGCAACTAGGTGACACGTCGGCTTCGTGATCTACTCTCGCGACGCAGAAAATGAGGAGCAGCAGGTATTTGCGAAGAAAGCTTTGACGAATCAGCGCGACGAAGAGGAGGGTTTTGGACGAAGGCGCGGTTTCGGTTCGACCATTTGATTTGACGCAGACAGTGGAATTGTGACAGGCTTGCGAGAATCAGTTCAATGAATCCAACAGTTCCGACTTAAGGATTTGTTCGAAGGAATTTGGGTGAGCAAATCGACAATTGAAGCAGATGAATTTGTAGAAAAGTTCGCTACAAGATTAATTTCAAATGATAATTTCTTGTGCAAAATTCGAGGTAGTGAAATTTGATGAAACCAAAAACTTCAGATAATGACAAAAAAAGGGCGAAAGGTTTGTTGGCACAATAGAGAATCTTGAAGACTTTGCGGGCAATGAAATCAGATGCCATGGAGGATGAAGATTGAGAAGAATTGCAATAACAAACGATAATAACCATACATTTATGTTTGACAGATAAGGTTATGTATCACGTAATGAATCTAAAATCTTCATGAGAAGTATGAAAGAAATTGTAAACTTAGTTTATGTCCAAATCTCTAGTGAATAAATTTTACCTGAAGTAAAAGTTGTATGGGTTGAAGATGCAAGAAAGCTCTGATCTAGCACAACATGTGAATGACTTCAATCAAATAATCACAAATTTATCCTGACTCGATGTGAGTATTGTGGAAAAAGACAATAATGATTATGTTGTGTTCATTACCTTTTTCTTATGAACACCCGGTGACTACTCTTACTTATGAGAAAAAAATATCAAAGTTGATGAGATTACTGTAGCATTGTTGGCTCACAACCAACGAAAGCAAAATGTAGGGGAAAACTCTAATGGTGATAGTTTATATGTCAAGGGTAATCAAAATCGTGAAAGGAAGAGAGAGGAATGTTCTGGAAGACGAAATTTCAGATCAAAGTCTAAAGACAAAAATATGATTCATTGCTACAAGTGCAAGGAGTTGAGTCACATGAAGAGAGATTGTCCAAAACTCAAGAAGCAGACTAAGGAGAAAATGATGCATCATCAAAGTTTGTAAATGTGGTACAGAGTGACAACTCAAATTTCAGTGATGATGACATGTTTTCAGTTTCATCAACTCAGTTTATGGATGCACGTCTTCTTGATTTAGAACGCTCTTATCACATAACACCTAACAGGGAATGATTTACTTCATACATGTTAACTAATTCTGGCTCAGTCTATTTAGGTTATGATAGATGCTGCAATATTGTTAGTGCTGATGAATCAGAATTACGATGTATAATCACACTGTTAGAATATTATGTGATATCAGATATATTCCAGATTTAAAGAAAAAATTGATTTTCTTGGGCACTCTACATATAAATGATTTTATTCCTGAGGCAGATAAAGACAGGGAAACCGTTATAATTATTAAGTGTGCATTGACTGTGATGAAAGAAAAACTAACTGCAGGGAATATCTGCAAACTGCTAGGTAGTACAGTTGTAGGTGAAGTTAATTATATTGAGTCAGATAATAATAATAATACAAAACTGTGACATATGCGTCTGGGTTATTTAGTAAATGTGAGATGATTGAATTGCATAGAAGAAACCTGCTGCATTGTGTTAAAAACTGCAAACTTGATTTTGTAAGTTTTGTATTCTTGGAAAACAGATTAGAGTCAGTTTAATGACTAAAAAACACAAAAATAAAGACATTCTTGATTATATGTATTCTGATGTATGGGGTCCTACCAGAGAATCGTCATTGAGAGAATCTCTGTATTATGTTATATTTATTAATGATTTCTCCAAAAAATTTTAGGTGTATTTCTTGAAGCAGAAATCTGAAGTTTTCTCCAAATTTAACATGTGTAAAGCTGAGGTGGATAACCAAACTGGTAGAAAAATCAAGTAATTGAGGTCTGATAATGACACAGAATACACATATTCGTAGTTTCAGAAATTTTGTGAAGAACATGAGATTCAGAGGCATTTTTTCAATGCACAAGTACCACAGCAGAATGATGTTGCAGAAAGGTTGACATGTCCTTAACTGAAAGAGCAAGAAGATGCTTGAGACTGAATGCAAAGCTTCCTAAAAGTTTTTGGGCAGAGACTGTGAATATGACATGTTATCTCATCAATAGATCACCTCAAACATCATTCGGTGGCAAGGTTGCAAGCTTGATTTTGTAAGTTTTGTGTTCTTGGAAAATAGATTAGAGTCAGTTTAATTACTAAAAAGTACAAAAATGAAGAGATTCTTGGTTATATGTATTCTAATGTATGGGGCCTACTAGAGAATCGTCATTGTGAGGATCTCTGTATTATGTTATATTTATTAATGATTTTTCCAGGAAGTTTGGGTGTATTTTTTGAAGCAGAAATCTGAAGTTTTTTCCAAATTCAACCTGTGGAAAGCTGAGGTGGATAACCAAACTGGTAGAAAGATCAACTAATTGAGGTTTGATAATGACATGGAATACACAGATTCGCAGTTTCAGAAATTTTGTGAGGAGCATGAGATTCAGAGACATTTTTCAGTGCACAAAACACCATAGCAGAATGGTGTTGCAGAAATGTTGAACAGGTCTTTAACTGAAAGAGCATGATACTTGAGACTGAATGCAGGACTTCCTAAAAATTTTTGGGCAAAGACTGTGAATATGACATGCTATCTCATCAATAGATCACCTCAGATATCAGTCGGTGACAATGTTGCAGAAGAGGTATGGACAAGTAATACACTTAATTTCAATCATTTACGAATTTTTGGTTGTCTTGCTTATGTGCATGTACCTGAAGATTAAAGATCATAACTTGATGCAAAATCCAAGAAGTGCATCTTTCTACGCTAAAAGAAAGGTGTGAAAGGATACAAGTTTTGGGATCCGATTACAAAGAAGATGATGATCAGTAGAGATGCAGTTTTTTATGAACAATCCATGTTCTAACAGAATCAAGATAAGGTGTAAAGGAATAATTCTAGTTTAGATACAGTGCAGATGAATTTAGAACAACATCTAGTAGCAATTAAGACAGTTGAAAGTTCAGAACCAACACTTGGTGACTCAAATACAGATTAATTGCAGAATTACAATCTAGCCAGAGATAGACAACGACGCACCAATATAAGACCTCATAGCAGATTGAGTTATGAAGACTTGGTCTCTTGTGCACTTTTCATCAGCATCGATGATCTATCCACTTTTCAAGGAGCTATCAGAAGCTAGGAGAAAGAGAAATTAATGGGTGCAATGGTTGAAGAGATGAAGTATTTGCAGCAAAATCACACATGGGAGCTAGTTTAGCTCTCTGAGGGAAAGAAGACTATTGGGTGCAAGTGAGTGTACAAAGGGAAACCAACAGTATCAGAAAAAGAAGGTGAAAACTTCAAGGCTTGACTGGTAGCAAAGAGATATTCACAACAGAAGGGGATAAATTATGATGAAATCTTCTCTCATGTGATTAGACATACTTCAATCAGAATAGTGCTTTCGTTAGTAGTTATTTGTGATTTGCATTTAGGGCAGATGAATGTTAAAACTGCTTTCTTGTATGGTGATTTGGAGGAGCAAATTTACATGGAGCAGCCAGAAGTGTTCGCTCAACCTGGACAGGAGCATCTAGTTTACAGATTAAAGAAATCATTGTATGAGTTGAAATAGTTTCCAAGACAATGGTACAAGTGGTTCATCTCCTACATGATTCAGATTGGCTACAAACAATGTGAGTATTATTATTGTGTTTATGTGAAGAGATTTGATGATCGTTCTATTATTTTTTTATTGTTGTATGTTGACGATATACTGATTGCTGCAAATGATATGAATGATGTCCGTGATTTGAAAGCTTTATTGAGCCAAGAATTTGACATGAAAGACTTGGGTTCTATAAAGAAGATTTTTGAAATGGAGATTCATCATAGAGGCACAAGACAACTGTGTTTATCTCAACAAGACTATTTTGAGAAAGTGTTGGACATGTTTGAGATGAACAAAACAAACCCTGTGGACACTCCATTGACAAATTATTTCAAACTTTCTTCAGAACAATGTCATATGACAAATAAAAAAATCAAATACATGACAAATGTTCCATATGTCAGCGTTGTTGGTTGTTTGATGTATGCAATGGTATGTACTCGCTCTGATTTAGCTCATGTTGTTAGTCAATTCTACAAATACATGTCTAAACCAGAAAGACGATATTGAGAAGCGGTCAAATGAATTTTCAGGTATCTGAAGGGTACTGTAGGATATTGAATTATTTTTGGCAGTCACCAGAATGATTCTTCAGTTGTGGGGTATGTGGATTCAGACTATGCAGGTGATTTAAAGGACAGAAGGTCTACAACTGGGTATGTGTTTACTCTTGGTGGAAGATCTATATGTTGGAAATCAACAATTCAGTCTATTGTGACATTATCTACAACTGAAGTTGAGTACATGATAGTAACTGAAACTTGAAATAAAAAGAACCGGGTGTTGAGCAAGGTGAAGTTCAGTTGCATTGTGACAGTCAGAGTGTTATTTATTTGTCCAAGAACCAGATGTACCATGTAAGAACAAAGCACATTGATGTCATGTATCACAAGATAAGAGAATTAATTGCTTCTGGTGATATTTTGTTATAAAAGGTTCATACTAATGAAAATGCAGCTGATATGTTGACCAAACCAATTACTATCAACAAGTTCTTGCATTGCTTGGACTTGTTGAATGTTTGCAGTTGTTAGACAACATGACAACCCAACCCACTTCAGTGTGTAAGAAACTCCATGATGTATTTCTTCTAAGGGATTGGATATTCACTAAGGTGGAGATTTGTTAGGTATGACTCGTATACCATACAAGGGACAGATGCTGGAATGGAACGGAGCGAGGAGCGGAACAGAGCGGAAGAATCTGTCAACTCGGAGGAGTTTCATTACATGGGTTAGGGGTGTGAGGGCAACGCCCCGCGGTACGGTTCAGAGGTAATTTTGTAATTACATATTGTACTTTAGGATTATATATATGTCTGTTTGTAGCCCAGGATTTATTTTGTATCTTGTACTCTTTTCTGAATTAAAAGAAAGTCGCCGCTCTGCTCTCAATGATGTAGATATTTTTGTCGAATCTCGTTAAATCTTTGTGTTCTTCTTCTGTATTTGCATTTCTTTGCCCTAAATTTCTCAACAGGCTTAAAACACCAGTGATATGTGATATGTTTATAACTATGAAAGTTCAGGAGTGCGAGATATATAAATACATAAGATTTATGTTCTAGGCTTGCAAATTTCCCTTTTTTCAAAAATGTTCTCTTGCTACTGATACTGTCATCAACGAATAACAGAAACTTTACCCTGACTACATTTACAGAGGAAAATATGGCCGTAGCTGTAAAGAAGGGCGGCGGCGGCGGCCGTGGTGGTGGATTCCGTGGAGGTAGCAATGGTGATTCTTCTTCTCCGTATGGTAAAGCCATACCTATGATAGCAGGGGGAGCTGTCGTTCCGAAGACTGCTGGATTTTCTTCTCATAAGTACAAACACAATTCAGCCCACAGTGGCTACAGTTTCTCCATTGCTGCCTTGCTCATCATCTCTGCTTTCTGGGTTGAGTCTCTGGCTTGTCTGTATCGTCTTTCTTATTAGAAAGAACCGGTCTTTACATGCATACCACATAAGTCTAATGTTTTTACTTATCTAACACATGAACTTTCATATTTACATTTAGAACACTCGAAGTTTTCACATCGCGTCAAAAATATCACCCTTTTTAACTTTTTAAAAATGAAATAAATATCAAATTTTAGGCGTTAGATATGTAGGTACATAAGAATTGTGTGGGTATGTATGTAAAATTGCGAAAGAAGGGGCATTTAATATGGAAAGTATCAGTTGTACTTGCAGATGAAGAGGAGGCAATGAATAAGGGCTTGTTGGATCGTGTTTAGCTCGATAGTAGCTTGATTATGTTTTGTATGTACATATGTATGTATGAGTATGCATCTGTTTATGTATATGTGTATGAATTTTGTTTATTGTTATTCATGTAGTTATATTTGTATTAATATATGCATGTATATGTAGTGACATGTACATTCTATATGTTTTGTCTTTCAATTCATGAATAAATCGTGCCTAGCTATTTATTGAATGTAAAAAAGAAAAGTTTAAGCATTAGATTTGTAAATATATAAGAGCTGGGTGGTGTTTATGTAAATACTTCAAAGTTTTTTTTTTTAAGAAAATAATATGATTAAAATTATTAGAAAAATTTCTATTTTTTTTAAAGTTATTAAGAAATAAATAGATTTTAACCTTGCAAATTAAATTGCTATTTTATATATTATATTCTCTAATTAAAAAAAAATGGAAGATTTACATGCATACACTCAATTCTTATTTATTCACATGTCTAACGCCTCAACTTTAGTTTTTATGGGAAAATGTATTTTATTTTTTAAATGTTAGCCTGATGGTTGGTATTTTTCATGTGATATAAAATGATTTGAATGGTATAAATATAAAAAAAATGTAAATTTAGATGTTAGATATATGAACATATAAGAATTGGGTGGAATATATATCAATTAGGGGTGTAAACGAGAAGAACACGAGCTAGTCATGCTTAGAATGTGATGAACAGTTTTCACAAAATTTAATAAAATATGATATTTGTAGGGGGGGATGTTTGTCCGTTTTAATTATTCGAAGAACTAATTAATTTGCAAATCTTCTGTGCATTATGGTAAAAACAGGCCTGCGGGGGTAGGAATGTAAAACCAAGAAATTAGGCAATGGTGATATCTAGGGCTGTCAGAATGGCTCATTGTTCGCGAACAACTCGTGTTCGACTCGTTCGCTAAGTTAACGAGACGAATACAAACAACACAAATAAATATTTGTTCGTTCGTGTTCGGCTCATTTTAGCTCGAATATATATATATATATATTTGATGAGCAGTATTTCGAGCCAAAACGAGCCGAACACAAACGAACACATCTTAGTTCGTGTTCAGCTCGTTAACTTATCGAACGAAATTAACAAGCCGAACACGAGCTTCTTAACAAGCCGAACACGAGATGTTCGCGAACAATGAGTCGTTTTGACAGCCCTAATATCAATGCCCCAAAAAAATTTCTTTGTTTATCTAATTTAACATATAAAAAGTTATTTTAATTAAAATAAATTTAATAACTCAAATATTAAATCGTATAACAAAATACTATACTTACACCGACCGTATTTTTCTACAATCCGAACACCAACCCCTTTATCTCATTCCGTATGGCCCTCAACAGCGCCCCCCAACGGCGCCGCTCCACCTTGAACTTCAACCCCCCCCCCCCCCCCCCCCCCCCCCCGCCGCTGCAGCAATCTTTGCCCTCCGCCCTAAAGACCCAACCTTTCAACTCGTCTCCATCTCCCTCTCCTCCTTTCACCTCAAACTCCCCCTCCTGGACCTCGAGCTCACCCTCGCCGTCCATGTCACCAATCCCAACATCGTCCCCATCCGCTACTCTCCGGCCACCGTTTCGATCTTCTACTCCGACTCTCTGCTAGGCTCCGCCCTCCTAGCCGCCGGCTCACAGCCTCCATTTTCCTGCCGCCTCCTCTACCTCCCCGCCCGCCTCGACGGCCTGCAGCTCGCACACAACGCTGCTAGTATCCTCGCCGACGCCACCCACCGTCGCATGTCTCTCGACGCCGCAGTTGACATCACCGGCGACGCTCGCCTCCTCTTCTGGAACCATCGGTTTACGCTTCGCCTTGAAAGTCATGTGCTTGTTGATCCCATCTTTCTCAACGTTATTGATCAGGACAACCACTCTGAGACCCATTTATCTCTTTCATTGCTGCAACAGTAAGTCATCTGCAGGCAAGTAGATCTCTTTGGTGTATTGAGGTGCTGATATGACTTAGAAATTGGCTGCAAAACAAAATAAAATGGAAAAATTCCATTTTTTCATCTCTTAATCTCTCTGTTAGTGCCACCATGTTATTATTATTATTAGGGTATAAGTATAACAATATTACATTGTATGAGGTGTTGTTAGGGAGGCATTAGGCTATGGAAGATTTGCAGCAAGCAGATGATGTTTGCCTGTTGGATGATGCTATGGTTGTTCAATGAAGCATTCTATGGTAGCTTTGCATTGTGTAACTTGGTGTTTTTCATTGTAAGGTTTTAGTAGAGAAATATGAAAAATAGAGTGGATCTGAAAATGAGAAGGTAACTTTAGTTTGTAAGTGAAGGTCCTAATTTATTTATGTACTGCAAATGGTCCTAATAATGTTGAGTAGACATGGAGTATTGCTGATTTTGTATCAATGAGGCTAAATTTTAATAAGAATGAGGTTTCTTAATTTGAATTTGAGATCATATTGGTGTTTGCTAGCTTATTGTCTCATTCGATGTTTTGTTCAGTAATGGTGTTCTTGTGAGTTTTGGAGAGTGGGCCTTTACGATTTAGCCAAATGTTGAATGTGAAAACTACACATTCCAACCAATCTTTTTATTCTGGCTTTGCTGATGTCTCCTATTTTGACTGTTGTAGTAGGGTTTCTATAGGTTTGATGATAATATCAAATGACTGGGGTTGGAGAAGAATTACTGTGTTAATCCTTAAGTATGTAGGGGAGGGCATATGCTATTGTTATTATTTTTTGTAGAACTTGATTTTTATTTTATGGTGAATTCACACCTAGCAATTTGATCAGGAATTATTGGTGCTTTTTGCATCTATTTTACTCTAATCATTGCAAATTATGAACTTTAATCCCAACATATATTAATGTCATTTGGCGAAATGGGGTCAACCTCAATGATGGCTAACATCTCACGAATGTATATCAAGTCTTGTTATAGTGTTTAATTTCTTTTAGTAGAATGCTTTGGAGCTTTTGCTTTGACACTGGACTACACCTATGCCAACCCTAGACATATTGGTGCCTAGGGTGAAAGCCTTAGCCTAATTTGGTAATAGCAACATGGGTTAGCCAACTTTTACTTGTGAAAGATGAAATCCATTTGCTTGAACACAACTAAACATAGTTTACAGGAGTTGGGTGTGGTTATGTACTGTGGCACTATAGACAAATAATATTACGAAAAAAAATTGATAACAAATTTCTCAAGTGTGATTTAATTACAGTAGTTGAATGTCTTAAGACCAAAAGGCATGATAATGGACTCATACTTGATATCCTCAATGATCATTCTGAGTATACACTAGGTTATCATGATCAATTTGTATGAAAAACGAGGCTAACATGCTAAAGTTATGAAACAAAAGTTCAAAGTTTCACAAGGAAAGAATGTTCAGCTGCACAATGAGAGCTATTGTAAAGCTGGGAAGGCAATAATGGGTATTGGGATTAAATGATCAAAATTACCTTAAAACTTTGGTTTATGAAAAACACTGACGGTCTGACCAGGCTTTGCTTCAGAACCTGCTAACCTGAACTAAGCAATACAATATTATTCTATAACTATGCTCTATTGTACCAGAAAAAGGGAATTTTTACATTGCTAACACCTGGTATTTTATATTTATATTTTTAACTCTTTGGTGTTATAAAACCTATGAATGAGAAGGCGTGTTTCACTTTTAAAAAGTAAGTAATAATTACATTTTTTGATATGAGGAAAGTACAAGTGTTAGATATAGGGGTGTAAACAGGCTCAGCTCGTGTTCGGCTCGTTTATATTTCGAGCTCAAAAAGTGTGTTCGTGTTCGGATTGTTTTCTTAACGAGCCGAACACGAGCTGTTCATGAACAAAGTGTCATTTTAACAACTACCCTAATACCGTAGCCATAAGATGTTAATGATTGAGGCAAGATTTAAAAAAACATTTGAATCTAATTTAATAATTTTTATTCTATTTTTTTAATTAGAACTTTTAATTGATTATAAATCTTTGTAGCCTTGTAATCAATTGATTTTTTTTAAAAATACTACTCATGAAAGATATGTACATATAATTGATTAGTAGTATTTCGAGTCAAAACGAGCCGAGCACGAACAAGTAAATATTTAACTTAGCGAGCGAGCTGAACACGAGCTGTTCGCGAACAACGAGCCGTTTTGACAGCCCTAGCTAGATATACATATGTAATAATTGTCTGGTATATAAATGAAAAACATATTTTGACATGCGTTGAAGCCTATTCATGTTCTTAGAAGTTTCAATCAGAAACATTTTATTTTTTTTTGTAGATTCATAGATTTTAAATGCGGTGCGTCATATACATCAAAAGTGCTATTGATTGGGCCACATTGATGATCAAATAGACCGGCGTGTGCCATCACCAATTCCTGTTTTCCTTTTTTTTTTTCCTTTTTTTTTTTCCGACCACACGTGGGCCCCATACAACAATCAAAATCACATGCGCAACACGTGATATGATAGCTTCCCTTGAGCTGTCTCCAATCTTCACACGTCAACAAAATTTAATTTTAAATTAATAAACCGTCGCACCGCTCGCGAAAAGTCTTGCCGGTTTTTTTTTTTTTTTTTTTTCAAATAGAAATCGGTATATTGTATAGATTCAAATATCGATCTCTCATGTGCTAGATCTCATGAGGAGAATCCATACCATGTGTCTTAATCTTTGAGAACTCAGCGTCACTAGAGATCGAACCGGTGACTTGAGGGGACTTACAATAAACCCCGCCAACCACAGGCCATGACTTGCGGCACAACCGAGGACTATATATATATAATTGCACACAATAATTTTTCCAATTAGAGACCGCCAATAACTAATTGCTTCACGAAGAACATCTGAAGATAGATCCATCATGAAGCTTCATCTAGAGAAATTAGAACAAAAAAATAAAAAAAAGAGGCAACACCGCATAGAAGATGTAATGAACAGATAACTAAATAGATGCATGATATGATATAAGGTTAGATCATCAAATTTCAATACTAAGCAGCCCGATAATGGTGTTTGATTTTATCATAATTCACAAAAAAAAGAAAGCCAATAAAGAGCATATATGTTGTAAGAAATGAACTTGTATCTAAAGAGAAACACAAAGCAAATGTCAAGAGCAGCTGAATATCAACTAAGGTATAATCTAGTACTTTGACCATGGGTTTCACCCTTTCAGATTTATTTTCTTATGTGGTTAGGCATAGATCTACTTATGCCCACGAGGACGAAGATTCCATTATCACAGATGGGGACAAAGAAAAGATGGCCAGAAAAAGGCAGGGTTACAACTTACACCTCATAAGAAGCCTTAATCCCTCCTTGAATAAAAGAGGATTGGTGCACACCAATTAATAAAAACACAAATGACCGATTTATAATCTAATATAATTAAAGACCGTAATACAACAATTACCATTTCATCTCTTACTCCCAAATAAGTGAGAGATGACCAAAGAAGCTCCAACACTAAAAACAACCACATGCCCCCAACGAAGGGATCACACCTCTTATAGTTCTTTGAAACCCCAGACAGGGCAATTAATCATGAGTTCAGATGTTCACCAAATTAACTCTTTAGTAGGTGAAATTCTGGATTGTTAGTATATTTGTGAACATGTTTGTGAGATTCTCCTTCATATCTATCTTTGTTAACAAAATCTTTACGTCATCAATCAAGTCCAGAAAAAAGTGGTATCTCACATCAATTTGCTTAGTACAACTATAATGAACTGATTTATGACCAAGAATATCACACTTTGATTATCATGGAACATTTTTAGAGACTCCTGGCACTGCATCCATATCACTTTCTTCATCAACTCCGGGACTATAATTTTCTAAGCCCTTCTAGTAAACAAAATAATAGTAGACTAAAGAATTGATCTCCAACTAACTTGAGCTCCTGTCAATTTGAATAAATACTCAGTCTAGACCTTCACCTAGCTATATCACTTGCATAGTTTGAGTCAGTGTAACTTACACACAAATCGGTAATAAATGACTACCTCTTAAATACTAAGTCAAAACTATTGTATCATTCAAATAACTCAGAATACTCATCATAGGTTGTCTATAACTCGGTTTTGGATCATGCATAAACCTACTCATAATACCAACTGTCTGTGCAATGCTAGGTTTAGTATAAACCATGACATACATCATCAGACTGCTCACTTCAATATTGCTATGTATTGGAAATGTACTTATTTTTGCTATATTTTAATCTATTTTTATGTTAAATTTATGCTTTTTGAATGTGTTTGTTATATTTTATCACAACTTCAATATTGACTTAAACTTTTTAATCTACCTTTTGATACAACAGTGTTTAACAATGTTGTCAGACTTAAACTTTTCTCTTTCTCACTTACATATAAAACTATAATGTGACTCAATTCATTAGCACCAAGGTATATCATATGAAATAAACTAGCCCTTAAATTTGTAACAAAATACTTCCCTCATCTAAAATGACTAAACTTAGGAATGATATCAGTTCATTTATCCAATTAGATGGAGAGTCAATTTATGAAGCCTATGAGAGATTCAAGAAGCTACTTAAGAAATATCCCCAAAATGTCTTATCAGACAGACTCATAATTCACATCTTTTAAAATGGGCTAGTGGGATCTTTGAAAATCATAATTGATGCTACAGCTAGGAGATCACTCATATCTAAACCATTTGAGGAAGCATATACACTCTTTAGTACTAAAAATTTGTTTAAAATAAAGTTTAAATGATCTTCCAGCAAACTCTAAACCTTTATAATTTGAATATTTGGATGCTTTAAAAGCTAAAAATTAAACCAAATTTTATATTTGATCAGATGAATCTTATGATTGAATATCAATAACTTAATATATTTATACTTAGGGGTGTAAACGAGCCAAACACGAGTTACCTATAGGAGTGTACACGAACGAATACGAGCGAGCCCAGACTCAGCTCTTGTTCGGCTCGTTTATATTTCGAGCTTAAATAGTGTGTTCGCGTTCAACTCGTTTGCTTAGCGAGCCGAACACGAGCCGTTCACGAACAAAGAGTCATTTTGACAACCCTAATCACATTGCCATAAGATGTTAAACATTGGGGCAAAATTTAAAACATCATTTGAATCTAATATAATAATTTTTATTTTATTTTCTTAATTAATACTTTGATTATAAATCTTTATAGTCCTATAGTAAATTAAATTTTTTAAAAATAACACTCATCTTATATATATATATATATATATATATATAATTGATTAATAATTGTCGAGCCAAAACGAGCCGAACACGAACAAACAAATATTTGAATCTAAATATTTGTTCGTGTTGTTCGTGTTCGGCTTGTTAACTTAGTGAACGAGCCAAACACGAGCTATTCGCGAACAACAAACCGTTTTGACAGCCCTATTTATACTCATAAATTTCCATGCCTGAGCACTATGTGCTGAAATAATCAAGATATTCATGTCATCTTATATTAAGTTATTAACTATTAAACACATCACAATCACTCCTGATAGTGAAAGAGGAACGATGACAACAATACCATTTAAAAATAATAATAATAATTTAAATAGGATCATATGATAAATGTTGTAATTTCAATAATGAAAAATTTGTAAGCTTGTTTGGACGGCTTTTTCTGTCCACGTCAAAAGCAATCAAAGCATTTCAATTATTTCACACGGACAATGTATGCATGCGGTGTCTAATCTCTACCGTCAATCAAAATAAAATTGTATTTCAGTAGACCCTATTTATTTTATTTTTTTTAACTCTGATTGAAGGTGGAGATCAGATGGAATAATTTTTCGATTATTAGAGACCCATTTCAAAATAATCCGGAACCTTTTTGACATTTTATTTCTTTTTAAATTTATTGATATGATAACTTGACCATTTAGCATTATTAATATATCATCATATTTTATTTGATTAAAAGTTATATTTTTTTTTTTCAAAAAAGAAAAAAAATTTATTAAATTTAGTGATGTAAGAAAATTCGGCCATTATTGTAAGCCAAATTATTTATTGTAAAACACGATGAAAATTGAAATTTATATATCTACCCTTGGTAATTCAGTCCAACAGATTTGCTTGTCTATCTAGGGCTGTCAATTTGGCTCGTTGTTCGCGAACAGCTCGTGTTCGGCTCGTTAAGCAGCTCGTGTTCGGCTCGTTCGTTAAGCCTAACGAGCCGAACACGAACAAATT
>NW_018164444.1:44257915-44279742 GCF_001263595.1 Phalaenopsis equestris | reverse complement strand
CCCAAACATGAAAACGAAATCCGGGCCGACCCCAACCCCACTGTTCATGAGTCATTCCGAACACAAGCCGATTTCAAACACGAGCCAGATTCGAGCGAGCCGAACACGAGTCGGGCCTGGGCTCGCTCAGACTCGGCTGCCCTATGTCTATCCGTACAAGTTATTTTATCACAACTTTTACAAATGAGACCCCCTTTAGATGAATAATTGCACCATGTTAAAAAATGAGATGAACAATCACATTCTTGCCACAATTGTTTTAAATAGATTAATTTAATAAAAAAATAATGGTAAAAATCTTGCTCACAAATTCAAAATAAATTATAAATTAATTATGTAGGTGAAATGAAAGAAATGACAATGTGCTTTAGATATAATAAGCCCAACTATTAGGGCCGGGAATTTAGCTCGAAGGTTGTTATCACCCGAAATTCTCGTATGGAGTTCAGATAGGAATATATGAGCTGAGCTATGAGTCAAAATTTTAAATTGAATTTTTTTGAGATGATATTGAGCCATATACTAGTTGGCTCGCTCGCTCGCTCAAAATCAGTTCGATGTATTTTTAATTTATAAAAATTATTTATAATGATAAATAAAATTTAATATAACGAGTCATGAGTCGATTTAGAGCTGGAATGGATCTGAGCCATGTTGTTAAGATTTCGAGCTGATTTCAAGCTGGAACAAATTCAAATAACTCAAATTTGAGTCAACTCATTCTGATTTCGAGCCGGATCGAACTCGATTCAATTTTGAGTCTAGTTGGCTTGAAATTGAACATAACGAGCCACTAGTCGATCTCGATTCGACTTCAATCCACTAGATCTGATTTTGAATCGAGCTGAGCCCTTGCTTAATTCGAAATTGTCTCGTTAACAACCCTACCAACCACTACAAGTGACATGGGTAGCTTCAAATAGCAAGGAAGCATCAATAAAATAATCTAGTTAAGAGGAAGCAAACATGTCTTTAATTATAGTTGATAATCCATCTCAAGAGGTAAATTAGAAATTAAAGTATGACAAACTCTATGAGATTTTATTAAAATCAATTAAGTATTAATTGGTTTGAAAAGATATAATATACATAAATAAACGTTCATGCAAATCTAACTTCATAATCATGCTAAACTTTCAAATAATTTATAATATGCTAGAAAAGAAATTTTGCATATGTTTAATAAAGCTTTCTTGTGTGAAAAAAAGGCTTAAGGATAAATTCATATTTAAAGCTAAATTTAAATATTTATATAACCTAAAAATTGTATTGCTCATATGATTAGTGGTGTATCTAATAGTAAGACAACATCACATTTCTGAAGTGGTCTCAACAAAAAATTGACGGTCTATATTAGACACATTAATATGAACTCGTTGGCGGCCATCAATTGGTCAAAATAAGTGGACTTCAAATATCATTAAAATGTCAGGAGCCTATCATTTATATTGAACATGTCTCTCTTCAACTCCACGTAGACATTCCTCAACTTGGTCTTTTCACCCCCTTCTATGCGAACAATTATTATAAGAGATTTGCTTCATATGTATTTAAAAGAATTCTCGTTCATGAGAGTAACTCTTCAATTCTCCTCACATCCTTGGCATCTACAGTAGCTTGTGAAATATGGAGGTCACAGTCAGAGACGACCTATTATAACATGAGGGTTCTTGCTCAAGGTTCCAGGAGTATCCTCTTTAGTCAAACAAAGAGTGACTTCATTAGGGATAGGTTGTTTGGGCTTTACATCAATTGAAGAAGAACACCCTCAAGTAGTAAAATGCCTCAAATATTCAAGTTCAATCTGTTCACTTACCAATTCAAAAATTATGGTCAATAATGCAATCTTCACTTATGAGTTCACCAAATGTGAATTAAACTATAAAACCAATTTAAAGTCATTAGATTCCTTACCAAATTTAACTTTATGAACTTAATTTTCTTATATCCTCTAATACTGGCTCAAGTTGAACAAGAATAATCAGACCAACTCGTTTGAAGCAGGATCTAAAACTAAATTTTCTTTTGATGGCATGGACTCCTTTACCATTTACCAACGAAACTCCAAATGGGATTGGAGATCAGCAACACGAGTTAGAGAAGGAACCCTCTCCCGGGAACCCATGATCTTTTTTGTAGCAAGATTAGTCTTTGTCTTCTTTCTTTCAGAATTACTTCTCTTTTTTCACATCACAAACAATCCTGTCAAAATTTCACCTTTGAGAATAAAGACTTCTTCCTTTGAGATGCTCGATTTTTATAGCAAGCGAAGAAAAGATGTATAATAAGAATTGACTAAATGCATGTCCCTCCCCTCCTCTATTTATAGAGAAATAATGGAGGGTGTGAGCTTCAGTAGAGTCATTAAATTGCCATATAATTTTGTTAGCATGTACTTTGTTATTTGATTATAGAAAATATTATTCCTCCTTTTTTTTAGTTCATTGACAAAGAGAAGGAAATTTTACGTTCTTAAGCAACTACCATTTATCTATTATGCATTGCTCCTCGTGGTTTGAATGGTCGAAAAATCGACTATTTTTATAAAAATTGCCACTTTTAGATGATCGTCATCTCAAATCTCCTTGCGTCCTTTTTTTCTTGTTTGGCAGGCAGGGGAAAACAGGGAGGAGAAGTTCCATGATTCCCTCGCCCCACCAACACAAACCCTTCAAGCCAACTCAATCTTCCAAATTCCCCCACAGCCAACTCAAAACCCCATCATAAAAATCCCATCTTTCCTGATATTTTCCGCTACACTCCTCCCTCTCTCTTCTCATAATAGTTCTCCACTGCCAGCTATGGCAGCCGTGCTTCCTCCGCTTCTTCGAAACCCCACAAACATCGATGGGTCCAGAGGCGAGCCAGCCCTTTTAAGCCCCATGAGTTCCCATGGGGTTTTCGAGGAGGAAGAAGAGGAAGAGCTCTCCTTTTTGGCTATTTTACTCGCGGTTTTGAGGAAATACCTGGTTAGTTGCATGTCCTTGAAAGAAGTTGGTGTTTCTTCGATGGAGATTGGATACCCAACTGATGTGCGCCATGTCGCTCATGTTACTTTCGATCGCTTTCATGGATTTCTTGGATTGCCGGTTGAGTTTGAACCAGAGGTGCCCCAACGAGCGCCGAGCGCTAGGTTTTGTTTCTTCGTAAAATCTCTTGTTCTTTTATTAAATTTACAGATTTCATGTTTGTGGTACTCTTTTAGAAACTTTTGTGGACAAGTTTTGCAGATCTGGGAGCCTAGAAATTTTCATTTTAACGTTTTTTTTTTCTTGTTTATGTATCTTGCATTGTTGAGTCTGTTGTTTTGCTTGGTTTGTAAAGGTATCAGATTTGGTGAAAGAGAAGCATAGCTAGGGATTTTTTATCATTCAGGTCTTCTTATGATTTCTAGCATTTGTAGTATTTGTTTTTTTCTTTTGTTCTTTTGTATGGAATCATGTTTATCAAGCAATGTGAGTGGTGTTATTAGAAGTTTGAACCATATTTTGTGACATTTTTATGATTCCAACTCAACAATATATAGAGTTGTGGATTTAGAGCTAATAAGAAACATTTGAGTGTTTCACTTTGAAATTTTGGTGATTGTTTGGAGTCCTGGTTTAATTAATTGAACATCAACATTAACATACAAGGTATAAGCAGTTATGATATCAAATGCTTTTTTTTTGCATGCATGCAACTTAATTCCTATACATATTTGCATATCTAACACCTTAATTTTACCTTTTGCATTTATATCGCCCAAATCTTTCATATCAATACCTCCGTTTTAGCTTTTAAACAGTGAAATACACCTTTTACAGGAAGTTGTATGTTTATGTTTTAGTTTTTCTGAGGGTATATTAGGTGGACTGTGATGTATCTAACCTTTCGGGCTCTTTAGTTTATGCATATGTGAGTGAATCATGCTTAGATTATTTGCTTGTGTTGCTATAAAGAATGGTGAGGGCTTTCTTTTTCTGATGGGGTTTATTTGGTTATTTGTAAATATCAAGTTTCTTTTAGATTTTTTTTTTGTCTTTTTTTGGTTTGGAACTTGAATCCTTATATTTGAGGGTTTTTAAGGGATATGTGGAGTTCAAAAACTAAAGTTAATTTTCAGCTACATCTTTATAAATGATCGATCTAGTAAATTTTGTTATTTTTAGAATTTGTATTTTAACTTCAAGTAATCAAATTAGTCCTTGGCTTGCGGGGCAAGATTTTATCATGAAGAGCATGTTGTTGTAATCTTGTGGGGGTGTTTGGCTATAAGTATGATTTAGCTTTAGTAGGATTTAGTAAGTTTGTAATTCGTTAATCCGTTAAATCTAGCCTACCCATGGATTTAGTAAATCTGGATATGATAGAATATAAGGCAAAATTTGGGCCTAAATCCGAAAATTCATAAATCCACGGAACTCGTGCATTTTTACATTTGGTTGGAGTTACTAAATCCTATGATATATCCTATTAAAAGATGCTACCAAACAACCCCATAATTTCTCTCTTATTGTTTGATGATGTTGTATTTTCTTTTCTTTCATCCTACTTGACTTTAAAGGGGTTAATATGTAGTAATTGTCAGCCCTATATTTGTTATGTTGTGGAGAATAATTTTTTTTTTCCTCTACGAAGAAAATATGCTACACAAGCATTAGTTGAGGGTTGACTTTTACGTTAAGATTACCGTAGAGATTGAAAGGAGGGAGGGGAACGTTTTCTTTGATGGTTTGGGGGCAGTGCCCTTAAAATGCATCAAATATTTATGGTTATTTTATATAGGCGTTTAGAGAATTTTATTATATTCATTTGGCTGCCCTATATGTATATATAATAATTTAAAGTTGCAATTCTCTATAATCAACCTTAGTGATATCTACAATAGTTGCAACAGAACATAGCACAAATTTGGTGAATTTACATAAAACGCTTGTGTGTTTTTGTGGGATGATCTTCTTTTCCTTGATTTCTATTTTTTGCCTCTTTGTTTTTGCATAGGATTTGTCTATTTTTTAACAATATGAATCTCCCTGACTCTTTCTTACATAAAAGAAATTCGATCAAATAAATCAGGAGGTGAAACATATTCAAGCCAAATCGCTTAATTTAATGTTGGATACTACTTCTTATCAGTATTTGAACTTGCTACCATTCTGTTTTCTAAACTAAATATATTTATATTTTGAGAATCTTCCCTCCCAATCGGCTTTGATTTTGCATTGTAATCATCACTCTTATTTATCATATTCTTCTCCGAAGCCTGATGCAAAATTTAAATTGTGCTCTAGTTGATACAAAATCAAAATTTAAGGTATAGCGAGTATATAAGTTCAAAACTTTCATCTCCTTAAAAAAATTTAAAACTGGTATAAATATTATTATTATTAAACTTAAAATACATTTAAAAGTAAATTATTATTAAGTATTTAAGTTTAAGGGACAAATTTTTCAGTCTATTTTATGTTATCAAAGAGTTTAGTAAAAATTTAGAGGTGGCGAGTGCCTTCCCCAGCCACCTCCTTGTTCTACTACTGAGGACATATCTTTGCATATTGAATTACAACGTTTGTATTGCTGAAAAATCATTGTTTTATTTGATTATCAATTGAGTTCCTTTCCTTCATTTTTGTAGTGCAAATGTGTTTGGAGTTTCAGCAGAGTCTATGCAATGCTCGTTGGATCACAGAGGCAATAGTGTCCCAACAATACTCTTGCTCATGCAAAGGCGCCTTTATCAACAAGGCGGGCTTCGGGTATTATTCACATTAAACCAAGCCATATAGTTGAATTCAAATATTTACAAATTTCATCAATTTGCAGGTAGAAGGAATATTCAGAATTGCAGCGGAGAATAGTCAAGAGGAGCTTGTTAGAGACCAGCTAAATAATGGAATTATCCAGGATGGCATTGATGTGCACTGCCTTGCAGGCTTAATCAAGGTAACCACATCATCCAGTGTTGCTCAATCTCTGTTCTCTATATCTGAATAAAATATGAGATTTAAAACTTTTCAAATGTGTTATAAGCCTTTCTCATTTAATGGGGATTCATTATGAAGGTGTTTTTGCCTATGTGGAACATATGACCTTAATTACTTTTCTTGTGTATACAAGTCAATTATGTTGTATGAATTTGAGTGTTGGGCTAAGATGTTAAATATACATAAATTGAGCGGTGATAGCTATGAAAATATTAAAATGAATGTGTTGCACTAGGAAGGATAAATTAAGCATTATCATTATTGCAAGTTACAATGAATGGGTTATAACAATTGGGGATCAAGTCATTAAAAAGAGTAAACATTTTAGATATCTTGGGTCTATTTTTCAAAGTGATGGTGATATTGATGGGAATGAATTAGTAGAATTCAAGTTAGATGGTTGAAGTGAAGGAATGCAGCGGGCCTATTGTACGATAAAAAATTATCGCTTGGGCTTGAAGGAAATTTTTATAAATGGTGGTAAGACCTGCAATGCTTTATGGCGCACAATGTTGGCCTGTAAAAGAGAAGCATAAAATTAAGTAAAGTATTGTTGAGATGAGAATGCTCTAGTGAGAATGCTCGATGAGAATGCTCTAGTGGATGAGTGGCTTTACACTTAGAGACAAAATGCGAAACGAATATATCTGTGAAAGTGTTGAAGTAGCTCTAGTGACAAACAAGATTAGAAAGAGTTGCATTAGATGGTTTGGTAATATTAAACATCGACCATCTAATGACTTTTTTAGGAGAGTATATGTTTTAGATTTTATTTATGTTAAGAAAGGTAGAGATGGACCTAAAAAAAACTTGGGCAAGTTTTATACAAAATGATCTTTATTTATTAGAATTAAATGAATATATGACACTCAATATGACACAATGGAGAAAAGTATTCATGTAGTTGACCTCACTTAGTGGGATAAAAGTTTGTTGTTGTTTTTGTGGTTGTTGTTGTTGTAAAGATTGCATGTTATCATCCATAGATGCATCGTTAAAGCAGAATGTTAACACTGATGTTGGAGGATTATAAAGAAAATAGATAAATTGAGGGAGAATTAGATAAAATATTCAAAAAGATAATGCGCAAAGTAGGTTTAACACTTAATGCAACTGTAAGCAGGGATGTATGGAGGCTAAAGATTCATAAAGCTGACCCAAATAATTCAAATAAGGCTAGGAGGATGATTCTATAGGCCATATTCGTGTTGCTTCTATAAGCTAATTTTTCATAGCTTTTATATGCCTAGCTTTTGTTATCTTTTATTCAGATAAAGGATTCAACTCTTTTTCTATTCTCTTTTACTTCTATAGGCCTGGTTCAGAGAACTTCCATCCGGAGTGCTCGATTATCTCGAACCTGAGGTCTTAATGCAGTGCCAATCAGAAGAAGACTGTGCTCGCCTTATGAAACTTCTCCCGCCGACACAGGCCGCTCTCCTAGATTGGGCAATCAATTTGATGGCCGATGTTGTACATGAGAAGCAGCGGAACAAGATGAATGCACGCAATGTTGCTGTGGTGTTTGCACCCAACATGACTCAGGTAATATCTATGATGCATGGATATGGATACGAAGACTACACAAATACATGTACTTCTATATTTAAAAATATAAGACAGATATGCAGCAGACATGGTTATGCGTTGTGCATGCATTATAATATAAATAGAGATTTACATACATAACACCCAATGCTTATGCATTTACATATCTAAATTTTATATTTTACATTTCTAGTACCCATATCTTTCACATAAAATTAAAAATATCACTATTTAAACTTTGAAAAAGTGAAATACACAATTTTTCATGCATAAGGTGGCATATATATATATATATATATATAGATTGAAGTTTAGGTTTTAGACATGTAAATATATAAGAATAGAGTGTTATGTATCTAAATCTTCCTAATATAAATTATAAAAAAATAGAGGAAAATTAAATAAACAGAATTTAATGAACAATAAAAAAGTGATAATATGAAATTTATTAGCATTAACTTTCAAAAGTTAAGAGATTCATAGATATTATTTAGTATATGATATAAAAAAAAGAAGCATTATCCTACATGAAAACATTGACTTCTAAAAGTTAAGAGATTCATAGATATTATTTAGTATGTGGTATAAAAAAAAGAACCATTCTGTTATATTACATAAAAATAAGTTTAACTTTTGAATAAAAATAGAGTAATTTCTTTAAAATTTTAATCTTAAAATTTAGCCGTTAAAAATCATTTTAAAATTTTTTTATTTCTTAATGCAGGACATACGTGTCTGACACATATTTTTTTTTTAAATAGTATACTTATTTCTTGTGTTCGACGTGCCAAAGTTGTGTCTGTGTCCGACACAACATTTATACTACACTACTCTTTAATTAGACGTTTTTATGCATCATTGAATAACACTATCTCCAGACATTCGTAGTCGACTTACCCATTTGTTCGATCCGATGCATCACATATAATTCATCTTTAACCTTGCAGATCGCCGATCCCCGGACTGCCATAATGCATGTTGTGCATGTTATGAATTTTCTCAAGATGCTCATTCTTAGAACTGTTAAGGAACGAGAGGAAGCCATGTCCGATTACGCGACGGTAGCCTCTCCAAGGCCCGACGATGATGAAGACAAACCAACTGTGAAGCTCAGCGTGGATGATGGAAGGGGAATGGAATCAGAAGTGGCTGAAACACTGTTTCTGCCACAAGAAATATCTTTGGTTCAGCAGTTCAAACTTTTGAAACCTCATGCAACGCTTTGGTTTCACAAGACCTCCATGGTGTTCCTCTGGGCTCGGATGGCTTAGCAAACAGAGAGCAGGAAGCCACTCCAGGAAACCCTAAATATTGGAGAAGATCAGGGAAGTTGAGTAATTTGAATGCAAAGAGAGGAAGAAGAAGAGCAAAGGGGCAATCGGCGGATCAGGCGGCGGTTGTGGTTGAGAAGATGAAGGGCACGAGCATCATGAACAATATAAACTCCAGGGCTGAGCGAGAGGCAGAACGCGTTGAAGTATGGAGATAAGTGTTTCAATCTTTCTTGCATGAGCCAACAATGGCTTCTCATATCAGTTTGAGGTTTCTGCATTATGTTATCAGAGAGAGAAAAGATTGATTTTTTTTTTGCTTTAACATAATGTTTTGATGTTATCAGGGGTTGGATTTACTTTCTTAAGCATCGTTCATGGTTGGGATTATGGGTTCAAAAATGTTTCTTATTGTGGGATAAAACATGTTGACATTTCTGCTGCCTTAAATTAGTGAATTAGCGCTCATTTGTTTTTGTTTTTGATTTGCTGACTTGCTCCAAAGTTGGTTTGTGTTTTCTATTTGAAAAAATGTACTTTTATAAAAATGCGTGAAGGCATCGATCTGATGGTTCCAAAAATTACATAAATGTTAATTTGATGAATTGCAATGTGCTGTCTATGTAATTATCAATAATATCACGTTAGCCTTGTTTATGGGGGAAGTTCAAGCTCTCGCATGCTCCTGAAGTTTTGAATGGCTGAGCTATTGCCTATCGTGATTGTTAGGGATATGACTGTAAACCTTAGAATGGGAAATGTAGGATCCGTTTGGCGTGGCAGCAGAAGTGCGGCATGGCGCGGAAACGCAGGCCTACGTCGTTTGGGGCGGCGGCGGCACCGCATCGCGGCTTCTGCGTTTTAACGAAAAAGCGAGCCACCTGTTCGGCCCTTGGCCCATGTTTTTTCGCGATATTTTTACTCGGGCGCCCCTTACCTCTTTTGCCCTAACCCACTCCCCTCGTGTTTTCTCCTATTCACTGCTCGTCCTCATCCCGCATTTGATCGGTTATTCTCCTGTGCCCCGCTCATTGTCGTCCCGCAGTTGGTCGCTAGTTCTCCTCTTCTTTCTTTTCGTTCCCCGACACCTGTGACGAGGGTTTTCGTACTGTTTGCTTCTTCCGGTATCCTCTATCCATTATCTTCTTTTGGTGGATTGCTCTGTTTGCAGCATTGGTTGTTTGCTTCTGTTTTTTTAGTGGATTTGCTTGATGGGTTTCAGCTGTGTGGATTTGCTTGGTGGATTGCCAAGTTGGTCGTAATGGTTTCATGCATAGTTTTGTCATACTAAGGTGTTGTAAGTGTAATTCATGCTAGTTGGAATTCGTTGTCAATTCATGCTAGTTGGAATATGTAAATGAGAAACATGCAAGATAGTTTTTCTCTATCAATTGAGGTTAGAGAAAATAGTACTTTATTACTTGCAGATGTTTGAAGAAAAAATATTTAAAAATAATTACACCTCTTCATGAGACGAGGTTTTAAATATGTGGCAAAAGTTTTCTATTGTACATTCACTAATCAATCTACCATATAAATAGTTATACAAAAGAAGTAGAACTGTGAATGGTGGTTTCATTTCGAACTGAGGCAATTTAACTCTTTTATTTCAGGGGTAAATTTTATAAGGCTCAATTCCCTGCAGCATATAACATGCATACCTTTCAAAACATTGTTATAATATCAAACATACCACCATCATTGCCCTCTTAAAAGTGATGAACACCTTTCATGCATATATTTGTGATACCAAAGTGTTGTAAGTGTGAATATCACACTTTGTAATTTCATGAGTTCATTCATTGTCCATTCATGCTAGTTGGAATAAATGAAAAGCATGCTAAGATGACCATCCTCTTTCAATTGATGTTAGAGAAAAAAGTATCTTTATTTCCTGCAAATGTTTGAAGAAACCACGCTTGCAAAAAAATTATGACACCCCATCATGAGACAATGTTTTAAATATGTGGCAATATCTTTTTTATGTACATTCAATGTGCATATAAGTTATACAGAAGAAGTAGAACTATGAAAGTTTGTTTCATTTTGAACTGATGCAATTTAATTCTTTCATTTCAGAGGAAAATTTTATAAGGCTCAATTCCCTGCAACACATAACATGTGCACCTTTCAAAACCTTGTTATCATATCAAACATACAACCATCATTGCCCTCTTAAAAATGATATACACATTTCATGCATATATTTATGATACCAAGGTGTTGTAAGTGTGAATATCACACTTTGTAATTTGATGAGTCCATTTATTTTCCATTCATGCTAGTTGGAATATGTAATTGAAAAACATACATGGACAATGAATGAACTCTGGCTTGTGATGTGTGTTGTGTGGTTGTGTGGTGAAGGTGGGTTAAAGTGGTGGTAGTAGGTTGTGGATTGGGGTGGGTGAATTTGGGTTGTGTGGTGGCTCTAACTTGTGTTATGTGCTGGTTGTGTGGTGTTGATGGGTTTGGGTGGTGGTAGTAGGTTGTGGATTGGGGTGGGGGTACTTGGGTTGTGTCGTGGCTTTGGCTTGTGATGTGTGTTGTGGTTGTGTGGTGGTGGTGGGTTGGGGTGGTAGTAGTAAGTTGTGGATTGGGGTGGGGATAGTTGGGTTGTGTGGTGGCTTTGGCTTGTGATGTGTGTTGTGATTGCTTGGTGGTGGTGGTTTGGGGTGGTGGTAGTAAGATGTGGATTGGGGTGGGGGTAGTTGGGTTGTGTGGTGGCTCTAATTTATGTTGGGGTGCAGGTGGTTGTGCTGTGTTTGTGTGGTTCTCGTGGCTAATTATCGTGTCATAATAGCTACGGAAAACAGTTCTACAGATGTTCGCGGAGAATCACCGAGAACCGTGACTTCTTCCGGTGGTCAGATAGACTCGAATAATCAGTCACCGATAGTGACCAAGATAGTAGAGTATCCCCGAAGGACGACCTAACTACTAACATACGCAGTCTCCATTTTAAATTTAATATTATCTTATTATTAAATATTATTTTAATAGTCATTTTCTTTATTTTAATAATCATGATACTTACTGTTAAGTGAAGTGTATATCTTCTTCTATGTACTGTTCTGAAGTGGACTTTTTATTCTCAAGTATCAAATATATTGCGATGATAGTTCTGTTGCAAAGAACATTACTGCATACGGGCAGAATGATTATTTGTCTAGAAACTGCAGTAAAACAGCTATTTTACAACAACATAAACCAAAAAATCAGTCAACTTATCATCATCAACTGCTTATTAGCAGGTTTCTGGATCAGCTGCTTATCAACAGCTTAGTAATAGATTGCAGCTGCCCCAAACAAACCCGTAGTAACCCTTGAGCTCTCTTAAAGCTTGTTTGTTACTCTTTATAAAATAAAATTGAGTTGAATTTAAAATTACACGATCGAATAAATTTAGAAAGAGTAGACTATTATTATCTACTAATATATGTGATTATAAAACTAATATAAGAAAGCTATTTTTTTAAATTTGTTCTTAACATGTTAAATACTTTTATTTATTTATTTTTCTTGAAAAAGCCAGAGATTACATAAAATAATAGATGCATAAAAAAATAGACATTCGTCTCAAAATAAGAGAAATGAATCTCATGTAATATCAATCACTATTAATTCTCATCTACAAACAAAAGGAAAAAATATCAAATCAAATGTATAAACTTTTAATAATAATTTAGTTATTTATCAAATTTATGAGAAAATAAAAGCCAACAAACTGACCAGTTTTACCCATAAATTGCACTTCACAAAGCACGCGTCAAACAAATTATTAGTTCTTAAACATCTAACACTTGAATTTTAATGAAAAACTTTACATACATAGCACCCATTTCTTATGCATTTACTTATCTCACAACCAAACTTTAATTTTTACATTGTAAGCACCCTAACCTATACACCATTTTCACATTTTCATACAAAGGAAAAGATGCTTATCATGTAAAAATCAAAGTTTTGAGTGTGGGATGAGTAAATGAATAAGGATTGGGTGTTATGTATGTAAACTTCCCAAATTAATATTACTGATATGATGTTTAACTAAGTTTACATTTTACCCGTATGACATTTGAAAGATTATAAATATTGAAAACATAATCATCAACACAAATATTCAAAGCATCATTCGATGGATTTTGGTAAGATTCATTCCACTCAATTGCTACATATTAACATATCTAACACCTAAACTTCAATTTTTACATTCATGCCACCTTACCTTTGCATGAAAAGATGCAGTATAAATGTAAATAGGAAGGTTCGGGTGTTATATAGATAAATACCTAGCAATTGGGTGGTATGTACGTATGATTTAGCAAAAGAATGGGAATAATTAAAACAGAAATTAGCAAATAAATCTGAAAATCCATTTCAGTTCAAATAAGCAGCTGTACATAATATACTTAATATTGTAAGCATTTTTGTTTTCAGTTGAATGCCCCCAAGAAGACAATTTCAATTTTTTACAGAATTGAAGGATGACGTAAAAAGGAAACTGCTAGAGCCATAAGCTGTTCTCTCAATTAATTAGTGCATTTGAACCCTCCGCAGGCAATCAACCAAACAAGAAGTAAGACAAAAATGAGAACACCTGCTACAATCAGCTTGAGTCTAAGGTTCTGAAGCCACATTTTTCGCCGAAGCTGCCTTCCCTGCCTCTGGAAGCTATCGGCCTGCGACGAGGATGGTTAATGAGAGATAAAAAGTGATTGGAAGACGAAAAAAAAAAAAAAAACCTTTGCTCATGTTTTTGTGTTTCTGAAGACTAAATCTTTGGCTGTTTAAAGTTAGTACGAAGATAATTCAGATATGCACCATAAACAGTACCTGAAACTGTAAGCTTTCAGTCTTATCAACCAGAAGTTCAATCTTCTCCCCGCGATCGAGAACCTACGAAGTGCAAGAATGAGAAAATTTTAATCTAAGAAGTGGATGGCAAACTTATTTCTAAAATTCTCAACACATTTTGCTAGAAGAACTTCTATTTATAGCCAGAAGCAGAATCAAAATTTAAGGAGAGAAATGGGGATATTAAAAATTAAGGGATGTCGAGTATTTAAGTTTAACTCATTAAAAAATTAAAAATATAATTAATATTAAATCATTATTAAGTATTTAAATGATATTAAATAATTTAATAAAAAACTAGAAGTGGCAAGCGCCTCCCCCGGCCAACCCCTTATTCTACCAATGTATATAACTAATTATTCCGCTGGCTCATTTAAAATTTGCAATTTTCAAAGGCAAAGTAGGAAAGTGAAGGAAACAGAAAAAAAGAAGAAGAAAAAGATAATTTGAACGGATTCAGAGGATTAAGAGTAAAATTTACCCTATGCACGTTTTGCTCCCAGGTCGAATTTACTGATCAGCAATTATTAGGAAACATCAAATGCATATAAAGCATATACTACTAAAGCATATAATGATTACAAAAAAATCTAGAAATCTTTAAGAAAATATAAAAAGATTAGCATAAATACCACTCAATTGATATGTATTTACATATCTAACACCTAAACTTCAATTAATATATATATATATGCTATCCTGCCTATGCATGAACAGGTATTTCACTTTTTAAAAGTTAAAATAGTAGTATTTTTGATGTGATATGAAAATTTTGGGCAGTATAAATGTAAAAAGTAAAGTTTAGTTGTTAGATATGCAAACAGATTGGAATTAGGTTGATGTATGTAAATGACAAAAAAATATATAATGAACATAGCAAAAGCTTCAGCTTTTAATAATTTATGTAATATAATACTGAGAAATGAGAAGAAAATATAGAAAAGCTAGAAGATAAAAGCTCTAGAGAGTTTGATTAAAAATTAGAAATAAGAAATGCAAAAAATAATACGGCCTTAGTTAAAAATGAATACAACAAAAAAGAGAGAATTGTTTTGAGAATTTTTTTAAATAAGAGTTACAAAAATTATTTCGGAAAGATCTAGAAATAATACAATGAGAGAACTAATTATAAAAAAAATTGAGTTGGCTGATGCATAAAAATGAAGCTTTATGTGAAAGATATAACACATATTGAAGATTTATAGGTGCTGAGCTCCTGGTTCCACTATCAAATTGTGCAAAGGAACTTTGGCACCAAACAAGAATTCAAACAATTAGAGACAAAATTTTTTAGCACAAATATTTAAGAACAAAATAGAGGTTTACAATTACACTCACAATAAAAGAATCAAACTTTTGAATGAGAAATTTATATCTTTGCAAGCTATAAACAAACCAAACTTATGAATTATGTAATGAAATTATGAGAGAGAGTAATTGCACATGGGGTTATAAGAATTATCTTAGTTTCGGAGAATCAATTTGATTTCATGCTAAAATCTACTATGGAAGGAATTTGTGCAACAAATTAAAAAGTACAGTAGAGAAAAAAAAAATTATCTTATAGTTCTCATTGATCTTGACATAGCATAAGATAGAATATCACTATATTTGAATTGATGAACATTTAGGCAAAATGAATCTTCATTTGATGGAAGACTAACTAGTGTTAGTAGTTCTAAAGTGACTAAGAAGTTTTCAATTATAATATGATTGCATCAAGAATCGATATTGAGCCAATATATTTCTATACTGATAAAAGAGAAAAAAAGAGAGAAGTTTTGATACTTGCTTTTTACATATGATACAGTTTAATTGACAAGGAATTCATTGAAGTAAACCAAAAATTAGAATAATAAAAAAAATTTATGAAAGCTTAGAATTAGTGAAATAAAGACAAAGTATATGATATGCAGTTCTAGTGTGTTGTTAATAAATATCAATCAACATTATTTTATAATAAAATTAAACATAAGTGTGGTAGATTTAAATATGTAAAGATCGATTATATTAAAGAACAGGGATATAGATAAGAATATAACTTATAGAATTAAAATGAATAGTTCAAATAGAGAAATGCCAAAAGAGTAAGATGTGATAGAGGAATATCATGATGTTTAAAGGAAATTTTCATAAAATTGAAATGACAATGTTGTATGAATCTGAGTGTAAGACATAAAAGAAGTCATTGACATTAAAATCGTGTGTAGCCAGAAATGAGAATGTTAAAATGGATGCGGCCAAACTAAATAGGAATTAAATAAGGATTGTATTAGAGGAATTGTTTGAGAAATATTTATTTAAGACATTGAAAATGGAATTAAAAAAACGGAGAAAATACAATCAGCTGACAGGCAAATAAATTTATTGATATAAAATAAAGAAAATGATGCGGGCCTAGACTAATAAGAACAAAAGTTGTTCAAAAGCATTTGCAAATAATATGTTTAACACCTCATAATGAATTAATGAAAACCCAAGATTCAAAAAATTGACCCCAAATCATTTGGGATAAAGCTAACAAAGGAGATGCTAAAAACGTATTCTTTCACCAACAATTACCGTACCATCCCATCATACTCACCACCATAACCCTTGCTTTGTATCTTGGATTAGAAAAATGATTCTTCCTCTGGTAGCTAAATTATTTGAACTCATCAGCTTCACTTCAATAAGGTTGAACAATTTTAATCATGTTATGTTTGCCAACCCCTCTTCATTCTTCGCGTTAATTCTAGATTCCAACATCCATCTAATAAACAATGCCAACCTATTTTCCTATAATGAATGCATGATAAAATTATAGTATATATTACATCGCATTTATCATGTTCCTATCATTTTTTTTTTGACTCACAAGTAATGAATTTTGATATTATTCATCTTTTTTACTTTCCAATAAAGATTATGAATACTTCTTCTTAATGAATCTATGAAATGCTATTTTTGAAAATTGTCATATCATTCAAATCAACTATATTATAAAATTTCTAAAGAGGTTTCAAGTAAGCTGAAAATTAAATCAACCATAAGTATGAAGCCTTAAAAAAAAATATTTAAGGCGAAAAATTTATTTGCAGATTAGTAGAAAACAATTCTATCGGGACTTACAAAAAATTGCTTATATGTACTAAGATTAGCCAAAAATGACACTATATATATGCATTAAAACCTTTTGGTCCAAAACATTCCCGTTCTAAACTTTAAATTGACCAAATGCAACCTGCCCAGATCACAAAGTGTAGGCTAGATAAAAGAGAGAAAAAAATCCATATGATCTAGCCTAACTTAAGCCGACCTCAGATTTTGAAGACCTTTTAGATCAATTTGTGCCAACCCGAACATACCTATCAAAACCCAAGTTTAACCAGAAATGGTCGTCTGATATAAGGGAATGCCATTCAATCTCTTGATTATCGTAGAAAAGAATAAATATTAATCAAAATAGGTGTGTTGAAAATGATATGGTAATAGTCCTTTTAAAGGAGACATTCCAAAGCAATGAAAAAGTTAATTTAGAAAATTATTAGACAAATGCTTTATTATAATGTTTTAAAAGAAACATTTTTGTATGAATATTAAGAACAAAAGGAGATATTCAGGAATATGATAACCATAAGAGACTCGTACTAATAATTCATATAATGAAGTTACAAGAGAATAACATGATGTGAACATAAAAATATTACATCAATCTCAATGAATCAAATTGGATTTTCTGGAATAGCCATTAAAAAGTATTTATTTTTTGTGCCAAGATGATTAATCGGAAAGTTAGGATTAGGAAAATGACACCATATTTTTTATGGTCCTTCATAAGACAACACAAAAAGTACTACGAGAATTGAATTGATCCATAAAAAGAAAAAAAATGTGTCAAATAATTGTTAAAATTATTAAAAGGATGTGTGATAGGGCATTGACTAGAGTTAAAAATAGTTGTGGAGTCACAAAAGAATTCCCAAGCATAAAAGGATAACATTAAAAATTAATATTAATTTCATATTTCTGTATCAAATATAAAAATTCTTAAAAGGGTATTTCTGAAAAGCCTTGGTGAATATTTTCATGGATGACATAGTACAAATCGGTTAGACTGTTTACATAATAAATAATAAATAAGAAGTTCGACCATGAATAATATTTTTAGAAGATGGTGCTTAAAGAAAGTAGATCAAAAACAGATATAAAACATATAATTTTAGTGGGTGTGATATATACAATTATCTGCAATATTATTAAAAGATAAAGTAATACCCATTCATGATATGTCAAATATATTATGGATATAATATACATTAATAGCAATATAAATGAGAATTTAACTTCTAAAGTTAAAATTGGTTGGTCAAATTGGAAATTTGCCCCAAAAGAATTATGTGATAAGAAAATATAAATAAAATTTAAGAGTATATTTTATTAAACTATAATTAGGCGAACTGTCCGTTGCATGATTTTAAAAAAAAAATTAATGACCAAATTGAGCATGATAAAAATAAGATTGTTGAGATAAATGTGTGAAGAAATGTCAAATTGAGGAATGAGTACAACGGTTGGAGGAACATCTATGACGATAAGATAATAGAGAATATATTTGGTAGGTTCGTGCATGTACAATAAAAGACAGAAAATGCATTAAAAAGTCATGCAAATAAAAATTAGCATTAAAGAGTAAAAGACAAAGATATGTACAACAGTCACGGTAAAAGATTTGCCTGACATGGATTTAACACTTAATGTAACACACAAAAAGGATAACCAATGAATAAAAATTTAGAAACCAAACCAAATAGTTTAGATAAGGCTAATAATGATAACCAATGAGTACAAATTTAGAAACCAAACCAAGTAGTTCAGATAAGGCTAATAATGATGACGGTCATCATAAAAAGAGAAATTGACGTTATCATTCATAAATAATAACTTAGGAGAGAGTAATGTAGTAAAGGCTAAATATGTCACTTCAATCAAAGAATTATTTTGATTTTATGCAAAAGATATTTATTGTGGAATTAAGTTTGTGCTAAGATAATTAATGGAAAAAAAAAATAGAATCTAAGCATAAATTTTATTGATCTCAGAAAAAAAAAATGTTTGACTACCACGAGAACTAAGTTTGTGGCAAGAATGTGAAAAAGCCATGTTAAATTATTACAATTATAAATGAAAGTGCAAAACCAGCCACATCAATATTTGTAGAGTTAGCAAAGAATACTTGGTCAAAGAAAAATTATATGAAGGATCACAATTAAATCAAAATTTGCATAATGATTATGAAAAATAATCAACTTATGAGAGTTTGCTATATGCAATTTTATAGGATATAATACAAATTTAAATTATTTATGAGGGAAAATTAAGAGTCAAGGAATGGGGGGGAACCTTTTGCAAGTAATAGTCATAAAAGTAGAAAATGAAAAGATAAAAAATGGGGGAAACGTTTGTAGGATAATGGTTTTAGGAGTAGTAGAAGAATGATGAATGAGTCCATGCCATTCAAATGTGAAACTTTTACTAATCTACAATATTACTGAGGATCAAATAATGCCCAAGCATGATAGGTATATAATACGTAATTATTGTATACCAAAGAATGATATAAGATAAAATTAAGTGATAAAATAAAAATATGCCAAAAGAGCATTATGTGATAACATAATATCACATATATTTAAATTATATCAACTATATGAAAGGCCATGTTGCATGGTCCAATTAAATCAACAACACTTAGGTTAGAAAAAAAAATGAGGTTCTGAAGATAAGTTGTGATAAAATACAGGAAAAACCTGAAATGATTATACTATAAATATGATAAACAATTATTGAAATTAACAAGGAAGAAAATAAGGTGGTTTGGGTATTACAACATACCTTCTTTTTAAGTTGGTAAGATGGGAACAAATTGCATAATTTGGAAGGTCGACATCTAGACCAAGGTAACATCATATGCTACACTCAATAAGAATGGTGAAGAGTAAAGATGCTGCCAACCCCAAATAGTTGAGATTGTACTACGATAATGAATTTAATACTTAAAAGTAGCGCAAAAATGTCCTAAAAGATATTGATCAAATACAATGGAAATCCATGCCTTTTTTAGGGGAAAAAAAAGGAAAAGAAAAGCTTTTCTCTTTTCTTCAGTCTGCACCTCTACAATGTCCTAACCATGAGTATGAGTAGGTCATGATCATGGAGCAAAATGCAAATTATACCCAAACACCACATGAATCGCAAAGAAGATAAAACCCCACAATCATACACACAAATAGAAAAATCATAAGTTAATGGATACAGATTCATTCATTCCTCTATGCTACTTAACTCATGAAAAATGCAATAAAAAACAGTCATAGCCATTAATATATATAAATTTTTTTTAAGGCCATGTTGTCTGCTAAAAAACATAGCAGTTACCCAAATTGGCAATCATGTTTCTTATCCTAATTGGTTAATCCAATATATTAACCCTCTTTTAAAAGTTTTATAGCCTGATATGATTAATAAAAATAACAAATAGAATCCAAGGCACCTCTAAGCGTTTGAATGGTATTGGCACCAAATACCGCTAGTTATTCTTATAGAAAGACAAGGCCATGTTTACTCCAGGACATGCATGCTTTCACTTCAGAGAAGCAACTTTGTACTATAAATCAACTATCATTTTAACTTTTGATGCCTTCGCGTAATATTCGAATTAAATAAATAAAAAATTATTTATCATCTAAGTAATAATATTAATAAAATTACAGTTTCTATTCATTTATATTCCAAACAAGACCAGAAAGATTCACCTTAGATGGTTTGGTCACGTTAAACGTGGACCATCTGAAGACATTTTTAGGAGAGTAGATATTTTAAATTTGACTTGTGTTAAGAAAGGTAGAGGTAGACCTAAAAAGACTAGTGCAATAATCTTAGTTTATCATAATTAAAGAAAATATGACACTCAATTGGACACTGTGGAGCAAAAAGGATTGATGTAGCCAAACCCACTTAGTAGGACAAAGGCTTGTTGTTATTGTTGTTGTATTTGAAACTCTATCAATGAATCTTTTAACAAGCATCCAACAAATCTATCTCCTAAATGATACATCAAATAAGTCTGGTCAGAACTCTTGATTATTTCAATCCTGTAGGAAAACAACAGATACTAACCCACACTCTTTATCTAAATCTAAGGCAAATGCTAGAATTGAAGAATGGCCAAAGTACACCTTGATGTGGACGTAAAAGGGAGGATGCAGGAATGTCCGCGATCGAGCGACTCCCACAACTTGCCTTAACCAAACTTATCCATGTTTTCTTTCTTCTGAGGAGTCGATCAGTCCTCCTGGGCCACCCCTAGTTATCCTATTATTATATATTTGCTTTCGTAGGAGTCTAGGGTTAGTTTTTTTAGGTGATTTTGTTATGAGAGTCGTCGGCATCGTTTTCTCCATTTGAGAGCTATATTTGAGGCTTTTGGGTGGTGCTCTGACTGTATCTCCCTCCTGCGGTGGTAATTATCTTCCATATGCCCTTCCACATCCTCTCCACATCGCTCTCGGTCGCTGTCCATTGCTGCAGCCGTCGTTGCAGTCATCACTACAGCCTTTCCAAATTTAGCCATCTGTTCTCGCAGGCGCTGCCCCGGACAGCCATGCTCTTACTATCCTGCAATCCCTTGCATCCCCCACAGCTGCCGCCGGCATCCCCTCTACCGCCACCCGGAACTGTGCCTATTTGATGTTCACCTGCAGTTCTAACCATCTGTTTCTCTATTTCCAGCTTGTTGCCTTTGTGCAACTCCTCACCTTCACCCCCTCCCTTGTTGCCGCAGCCATAACCGCATATCTCAACCACTTCCTCATTGTCCAATGCCTTCTTTCTTGCTGCCCCAATCTAGGACAGCAATCACACTTGTCGGTCCTGCAGCTATGCACGTCCCCCTCTTGGTTAACCACACACCTCTGCTGTCACCACACCTTCAAGCCCTCCCCCCACCTGTTGCTACCTCTCCGAATGACCAAAGCCTCGCCGATCATCTCCACCACCCCAAAATCCACCATATTTTGATTGTTTGTGTCGTGTATGTTGTTATTTCAAATTTTCATGTGTCGTATTATTGTATTTTCTCTTTCAAATATGTTGGCAGTAACTGCCTTTTGGCTTGTGTTGACCTCAATTTTTGTGAGGTCTAGTA
>NW_018164444.1:44246358-44251145 GCF_001263595.1 Phalaenopsis equestris | reverse complement strand
TTAATTACCCCCCCCCCCCCCCTTTTTTTAAGCGCCGACAGATTCTCCAATAATTCTATTTGTTCGCTTATTGATGTTTGGGTTAACTCTGATATCACACCTGTTAATGGCTCATTCAGTTTTCATTCTATCAGAGAAGCTTATTTAGTTATGAACTTTATAGAAGTTTCCAAACATGTTCCCTACTCCATCTCTAACCAAAACCATCTTCCATAATAGTCCACCTGGCCGTGCTTAAATCTGAAATCACCACCGATCTATTAGCATATAAATAAACCGATGCTATCATGCTTCTTTCTGTAACATAAAGTTTTCTATTTATATTGGGACAGAACGATAGTCATTATCCACCTTCCTGTAATAGCATGGACAATAAGAAAAGGTAACCTTTCCAAAGATGCACCTAATGCATTTTTGTAAAATTTATTTACTTCTCAATATGAACTTTTCCCTGGCTTTACAATAGGCTGAAAATTGCAGAAAATAAAATGTTGGAATAGTAAAATTTTAAACCGATCAAAACACCATGCAACTAATACACTCTATTATTCATCATGAATAATGCACAAATGCAATAATCATAACCCAAGTCTTTTATTTGATTCAAGGATAATGATTTTTACAATTACTAGTTGATACAAGGTGCCTTGCCTTGGTGCTTAGTGTTCCTAATGCAACTAGTCATACAATGGACGAAATTCATACACAAATCAGATTTAAAATTTACAGTGTCAAAGGCCATCAATTAAATAATTATCACAAACAAAATCAATAATAAATAAAGAATCCACAACATAGAACAATTTAAAGATAGATTAAATCAAAGAAATTTGATGTTGAATTCAAAGCCGCTAATAGCCACAAACACATGGAAAACACATGAAAATTAGCGAATCGGATGTAGCTAAGCCTAGAATCAATCACGCTTTTAAAAAGAAACACTGAATTATGAACATGAAAAAAGAACTAAATAAAAGATCAACGAACATAGAAAAATTAGAAGTCATGTCGACATTAGTATATACATGTAGATCACTTTCCCCTAAAAAAATCAGGCCTCAGGCCACTAAAAGAAGATTGACTGAAACTCCAACAAGTTTGCTAAAACCAATAACAAGCTATGTAAATGAGAAAAAAAAGCAAGATATCACCAACTATAAAAAATCTAATCCTCATGTCAGTACAAGAAAAAGTTACATGATCAAAAATTGGTATTCTCTCTTTCAGCGCACTAAATAGAACCAATATCCTTGACGACAAAAGATTGAGCACTAAATTTTTATCTAGATAAAAAAAAAAAGTGCACGCCTTGGATAACCAATATTTATAGACATTAAATTCTTTCTAATCAATAGTCTATAGATTTTTTCCAAAACAAACTCTTATCCAAAATCATAGAATATGGACGATGAAAGCCATGAAAAATCCCATCAAAAAGATCACATAGACTCAAAGGGATAAAACATGGAGAACACTTACGTGAAAGCGTTGTAGCATGAACTATAGAATCAAATGGTTAAGCATGGAAAATATTGGTAAGGAACAAGCACGTGAATCATACGAAGATTTTTTTCTTAGTGTGGAGCATTAAGTGCCTCTATTATTTAAAGGGGGGCACAAATTGAATATCTACTAATGAAAACATCAAATAGCCGGGGCCTTCTAGTATTATCTATTATATAAAAAGAAAATTTAAAATTTATGGGGCAAATTAGGGTTTAGGGTGTAACTAAAGAGAAAAGAGTTTACCGTCCAAAAGATCGTCACTAATAGTCATGAATTGATGAGTGTGAATATCAAAGCTAAAGAGAAAAGAGTTTACCGTCTAAAATACAATACACATAAGAATAGGATGTAACAAAGATACCAAGAATAAATTAGCTAAAAGAAATAGAGAAATATGAGAATTTTCATGCAAACAATTAGATATATCAATCCAAAAAGTGCATATAGAACTTAAAATTTATGTATAAATCTGCCAAAAATAAAGGTATAAATGCTAGCCTTCTCAATATTATCCATCATTATTCCTTTAACTTCCGTAATCTGAGCCTTCAGTTTGGACAATCTGCTCATTTCTTCAGGGTTGCTAATGCAATATTGCATGTGCTCTTTTAGCTTTGGACTGTTACAATTTAAAGAAGACTTTAACATCATAATAGATGTCTGCAACAATTATCATAGAAGGTTCAAAAATACATACCCAAATTCCCTGTCCAGATTGTAAGCTATGCTGAATCTATCTTCAAAAAGATCATCATCATCATCATCAATCAGCGGATGAGAACCATCAGCATTAATGCTCGATTGATATCGGCGCATAAAGTCATCCCGAATCCGCTCAAGAAATACAAATGGCATACTCCTCCCAACAGCTTCATCAGCAACAACAAGAAATACTGCACATCCGAGAGGCAAATGAATAATCAGAACACAAACGTCAAAATACACAATATTTATAAGAAAATCTTACTAAATCCTCTGTCAACTAGGAAGTTGAAGGTATGGCCATCACACGAGTACGTGAACTTGTTATTATTGGGAGGCAGCTTCTGCAGGCACTGGATCGCAATGGTACTGAAATTTCCCGAAAAAGAAGTGTGTTCCGCCAACACAACTGTGCCTTTTGCAACGAAGCTATATATCAATGGTTGCTTGCTCATGGCTTTTTACTCGGTCTCTCGCGATATCAGCAATCACGGAACAGAATCTGCAATCATATTAATTACAGAAAAAAATAAACTACCCAAATTTCACCAAAAAACAGCATGTAACATATAAAATAAATAAATAAGCAGTAAAATATCTGGGTAACGTAGAAATATTCAACAATTCAAAGAAACAAGCGGATTTACGACTTTTTTGCAAAAACGAATAGAGAACGAATAAGAACACAAAGCATAAGATATCGGGGCAGAGTTGACAGATCCTTCGAAAAAACATGGAAATTGCCGGATCAAACAGTCGAATCGATCCGAATACCAGATCATCGGCACTCTTCCCAATCAACAACAAAAGAGAACAATCGAATGGAATGCGAAAACATATCAAATTCTGCCGACGAATCAAAAGACCGAAAGAACAATTTGGCGAAAACCGTAGAACTTCAATAAAAGATAGAGGTGACCGGCATCAAAACCTCTGAAAGCGCTGATTCGATTGCTTCTTCTCGAAGTCCCCCTTGCTTCTTTGTCGGTCTGCAACCAACTCTTCGAGGTTTCTTCTAATTGGTATTAACAGTTACTGGCACTCTTTAGCCGGATATTTACAGTTATGCCACTCGGTCTCGCACAATTTTATGAATACGCCCTTCCATTTGGGTGAAATTATGGGCTTATAGATGTGAGAAATATTTGCGTACATAAGATGTACGCAGCGCTGCGTACATCAGATTTGGGGTTATTTAGGGGGTACAATGGGGTTATATCTGGGTTATACCCCCTTGTAACCTCCGATATAACCCGAATATAACTCCCATGTATTTGCATGCACAATACATGATATCTGGACATTTGCTGAGGGTACTGGGGTTACAGGTAGATTATACTCCTCTAATATCTTTATAAATTATTAATAATCCTCAATACCCTCTGAATAATCTCTGATTTACGCAGCTCTACATATTTTTTACGTACACAAATTTTTCTCCAAATCTGGACCTTCATATTCATATTTACATACATAACACTTAAATTTTTAATGCCACATTAAAAATAATATTATTAACCTCACAGCATTCTTTTTATATATATATATATATATATATATATATATATTAAAGTTTAAAGTGTGAGACATGTAAAAACTGAATTAAAAAATCAAGAAATTAATAAAATTATCAAAATAAAATATTTATGATAAGATCGAACTAATAAAATTTTTATAATTATTTCATAATTATAGTTTTAATTATATTTTACTAATTTTTTTTTTCTCTAGATGAAACTCAATTAAATTCATTTTAGGGTCATTTAAATATGGATCACTCGATCTTATACATTTACATATCTAACACCTAAAATTTATTTTTAAAATTACTCAAATCTTTAATATGACATAAAAATATTAATATTTTAACTTTAGAAAATGAATCACTCAATAGGTAGAGTGGCATAAATATATAAATTAAAATTTAGATGTTAGATATGTAAATACATTAAAAAAATGAGGGGTATATATGCAAATTTTTCAATAAAGTTATTAGGAATGGAGTCCCATAACATGGCCATGAGTTATTGACTTCCAGACTTCTATCATATCGACTTCAAATTATATAGACTAGGATTGAAGTGGAAGCTCAGCCGAACTACCGAACTACCAAGTACTAAAATGTGAAAATAAATTTGAGAGATTTACATACACAGAACAGAACTTTTATGTAATTACATATCGAACCCCTTAATTTGATATTTTATTTAACAAACAAATTTTAAATGATACTACACATGCCTAGGGGTGTAAACGAACCGAACCCGAACGAACAGAACTTGTGTTTGTATTCAATTTTTTTTGAAATTTAATTTGTTTGAAATTATTCATGAAATCACTCTTCGTGTTTTTTTCTTAACGAACGAACCGAACACGAGCTGCTCACGAACGACGAGTCAGTTTGACATCCCTAATATTAATACATATATAAATAATATATTATATTAATTATATAACTTATATTATGTAAATATATAAAATCTATATTAATATATTACTAATATAATATATTATTATATTATTATTATTAATTTATTATATATTATAATTTATAAAATTTAATTTTTTAAAATATCATA
>NW_018164444.1:44228553-44246126 GCF_001263595.1 Phalaenopsis equestris | reverse complement strand
TATATATATATATATATATATATATATATTCCTCACAAGTCCACAACCAAATAAGCCAAATAAAAACTAATTTTAATTAAAATCCATAATCATGTATATTTTAAAGGGGGCATTTACATGCATACCATACCACCCAATTTCTATGTATTTACACAAATAAAATCTAAGCTTTTGTTTTTTACATTTATACCGCCCAAATAATTCTTACACATAAAAAATGCCCATAAATACATATATATAAGGCAGTATATAAGAAAAAAATTGAAGTTTAGGGGTTGGGCATGTAAATACATAGGAATGGAGTGGCATGCATGTAAATTTTCCTATATTAAACCAAACCGAAAAACAAGCTCAGAAACTATATCAAGAAACTCCAATGTTAAACATTCAGATGCATTAGAACTGAAGCAAAATTATAGCCTAAACAGCAAAACAGTAGACAAAAGACTAAATATCAAAAAGAAAATAAAATGTATGATTTGCAGAAGAAACCCAATGAGAAATAGCAATTGATTCAAGAAAGTAGTTACTCAGAAATCCATAGCTCAGCTGGAGATTTCTTCAGATATGGATTTCTTGGGCTTGGAGAGAAGGTACCAGCCTAGTGCAGATAAGCCAGTGATGGTTCCGGCAAGCACGGCATAGTTTCGGTTCCGATCGGTGGAGACACCGGAGCTCGATGAAGACCCACGAGGCTTCAATTCAGCAGCAGCTGCGGACTCTGGAGCCGGTTGATCTGCTGGTATGGGTCCCTGTAAATGCAAATTATCCGGTGTTAATGAGATTTACATATGTAACACCTAAACTTCAATTTTTACTCACATGCCATCTTAACCATGCATGAAAAGGTGCATTTCACTTTTTAGAAGTTAAAATGGAAGTATTTTTGATGTGATATGAAAGATAATGTGTAATGTTAATGTAAAATGTAAAGGTTAGGTGTTAGATATGTAATAAATAAGATTTGGGTGGCATGTATGTAAATGCCCCTTATTTTCATTCAATCCTTTTAGCATCTGCATTGAAACTGCTTTGCATGCTAGTCTTACTAATTATAGTCAATGATTAATAAGATGGAGTTCGTTACTATTTCTATACTCTGCACTATAAATGATTTGAAGCTGAACTAACGTGGTTCAATAGATACTGCTGTCTGACATTTACACTGGAATTATTTAAATATGCAGCGATGATTATCAGCCAAAGGAGGTGTTTGTCTGCGCCCGAAATTTACATTAAAATCGGGACTTATCAAATTCACAATTTGACGGAAAAACACTGGCGACCGTCTGTGAATCAGAATTAGTAAAGCAGGATTTACGTCCAAAATTCGAAGGAAACAGCGAATGTTCGATTTAATGGAGCGCAGGATTTAAATTTCAGATTTTTAGTGTTTGGCTGGATTTACGTTAAATTCATGGCTAATTCCAGCTAAAAATATGCTACCAAACACTCCGTAAGAATGTTGAGAACCAATTTCAGTTGTAAAGACTCAGATTAACAATCATTTTCATGTAGAAGAGTTTAACAATTACTATGAAAGAAAAATGTAACCAACTATTCAGTTCAATAGAAAAAGTGAAAACATTAAGAAAAGACAACTGGCCAGCTTCGCATTGGATAAAAGGAGCATCTACATGCATACCACAAAATTCTCATATATTTACTTATCCAACACCTAAACTTCATATTTACTAGCAATATCGCTCGAATCTTTAACATCATATAAGAATATCACCATCACTACCTTTTAAAAGTGAAATACATCTTCTCATGCACAAGCTTATGACACAAAGGTGTTAAAAGTGTAAATATCAGGAGTTAGATATGTAAATACATAGGAATTGTGTTGTATGTATGTGTATGTATGTAAAATTCTTTGACAAAAAGGCCTAACCAGATGACAATTTTCATGTATTATTAAAGAAAAAAAAGAGGTGAGGTAAATTTAGGGGTTGTCTGGTTGGATGTTTTTAGAATATATATTTTAAAAATTTGGAATGCATGCATTTTAAAAATACAATTATTTGGTTGACTGCAAATAGAATAAATTAAAATATTTTTTTATTTTTTCTGATGCAATTCAAATGCATACAAATAAAAAAAGGTGGTGACTGGCAAAGGCAGGAATCAGTAACAGCTCATGGATTGGAGAGGTGAGAACACGAGCTCTGAATTTTCTGGGTTTGGAATTCGCCTGATTTTTATGCATTTCAAATTCATAAAATAAACATTTTGTTTACTTAAATTCCAATATAGAAATGTTTTGCATTTAATTTACTTCAAATCAGACACCAAAAAAATCAAATCTCCTGCATTTATTTCATTTTGTTTTCCTACTGGACAGCACCAAAATCAATTTTTCTTCTCCAATCCTTGTTGATTCTCCCATTTTTCCTTTTTTAACTCTTCCCCAAATATCAGCAACACTTATTTTGATCCTCATGCGCCCTTCTAGGAACTCTAGAATGGTGTCAAATTAGGAATTGAACCGATATACCCATCAAAAATACATACGAGGTATTGTTGATGGGTTGATCAACAATACCTATGAGGTATACCATGATATTTAATCCCTAAGTCAAAATAGCAAATTCATGTGATATCAACTCCTACATTAACTTCTGCATTCACAATCCCTTGGGGTTTTTTATGGGATCTCTATGTTTCTTCTATGGTCCTTCTATAATTAAATCTTTTTGAAAGGCTGCAACCGACTTTAATTTTTTTTTTTTTTTTTAAATTACAAATCTATAGGAATTTATGTATAAATAAGGTGCTCTTAGGCATGCACAAAACATTTCTACGTTGATTCAATAAATTTTTAGGTGGATGTAATTCTTTTTAGCATATTTTTATTGAAAATAGAGAGTAGAGATTTTTGGGTGGAGTTATTCCGAATATCTCCTTATATAAGTGCAAAGACTTGATACTAATATCAAGGATCACTCATCTTCTCTGACTTTCCCTAATTTTTAGTATTTATTATGCCAAATGAGTTTTATGAAATTTGAAACAATCTAACTTTTACAATGACATGCTTTCAAATATATGTTTTTCATGCTTCAATCACGCACCAAATTCCTTCATATTTTTTATTTATATCAACGATTTACATTATGAAATCCTAAGCCTTAAATTATCATTAGATAAAATATAGTCTAAAATTGTCATGCATAAAATATAGTATCAAATTTGAAGATTACTTAATGATTTCTTATAGACGTATAATATCTAGGCAAGCTAACAAGTGATGCAGACCCAATTTAAACAAAACCAGTGAAGTACTAATTCTGGATAGCTTCAATATAATTATTAAGTTTAAAATTTAATTTTCATATTTCATGGTACGTATAATTTTAAGAAAGGTTTTAAATTGGATAAATAACTTTGAAGTTTTATTTGAAAGTTATAATATTTCATATTCCCAAAGAAATGTATTTGTTAAAATAAAATAAATGAAAAAAGCTTAATATTTTAGCCAAAATTATTATTAAAAAAAACATACATTTTTTTATATAAAATAAAAGAACAAAATTTGTATCCCATCATCAGACTTATCACAACTATTTATTGTCAAACTTATGAATTGTCATCCTTCAATTGTTCATGTTGAGTGATGTCCAAAGTATTAAATTCATTCTTCAAAGATAATAAACATATTCTTTGTAAAGCATTTTGAAAAACTTCTATCCTTGTAACTCTACCCTTGTTCCCTTCATAATTCTCTTAACACATAGTATCAACTCATCTAATAGGTGCACATTCTACCTTCTATTGTACATGTCAAAAGGTCTATTTGGGGCAGCATTTTCACAACTTTACATTTCAGCCCACGTCATACATCCACTAAATTACTGCTTTCATGTTACTTTTCAAAAATTTCTATAATGGGAAGCTATTTTTAAGAACCAGGTTCATTAAAGTATGAAAATTATAAGAAAGTTGCCATCTTACTTATTAAAAAAAGAAAATATTTATAATATTCACATTTGCTTCCAAAAAATTATTTTTCTCACAACAAATTTATAAACACATGTACAAAAAGGTTGCATTCAGTTACCTTATTTTCAACAGATGTCACCCCGGCATCTAATTTAATATGATAATTCATTAATTCATCCTTTTTTTGTCCAACATTCATCTTAATTTTCTCATTTCTATAATACGTAAACAAGAATAGTAATGCTTTTAGAACCAACATTGAATCCGTACAATATTAGCAATGTATTGTAATTTGTAAAATTTATCTTTAGGCCAACATAATATCCTCTTATGACACAACTCACACAACAGTTCTCTATCTAGCTTAACTCTATGAGCTACATCATCATCTATATCATCATTATTTTATCTAAGAGATTCAAGATACTTAAATCTATTAAATCTAGATATCATCTTATCTTCTAATAATATCAAATGATAATTGTTAACATCATACCCACTGAAATTTGCATATATAATACTGGGCATTTGTTCTACTAATTCTAAGATTTGAATCTTCTAAATATTTTTTCCATTATTCAAAAATTTTTATGCATTTCAATGGATGTCTCACTAATTAGAACAATGTTTATAAAAAGCATAAACTAAAACACATCGGTTTAAATATTCTTTGGCAAGCATCTCCATAATCATAACAAAAAAAAAAAATGAAGTCGTACTTCGATGTAAATCTATAGTAATTGGTGACTTTTGAGACACAAAAAATTTATTACTTTATCATACTAATCTTTAATAACCTTAACAAATCTTTGACACACATTTCTGGCTTTAAATACACTGCATCAACTTCAATGGTATGCAATCATGTATCTTCTGAAGATAAATTGAAAACATATGAATAACCATTCTTTGTTCTCTATATTTCTCCATTAATTATCTTAGTACACAATTTGTTTCCATGTTAGATCTTCCTACATGAAATCAAATTAGTTTTCCAAAATTGATGTAATTTTTCAAAGCATATATTTCATTTCTTTCTGATAAAATGTCAAGATATGAATTATAACTTAGATTCTTTTAAAGTTTACAAAATTTTAACATCATTTCTATTCTTAAATATCGATCCCAACATATTTCTTCTTTGATCACTTAACATTTTCTTATTTCTTAAAATTCTATTGAAAAAATTAGTTAACCAAATAACTACAATGTCCCTCAACCATATAAATCCCTTCATGAATCTCAGTTGGACCTAAATTCTTTATGTTTATGCATCTATTTCAAAGATGCATTAACTTCACTTTTTTGAATCAATGAATACTACTTCACTATATTGTTCAATATGTTGATTCAAAAATAAAAAATCTTCAATAAAGCTATCATTTAGTAATTTCTCATAATAACATATTCATGTTTCTTTAATGTCCTCATTTTAGCCAAAATCATATTATCTTCGCTTTTAATTTATCTAACAAGATCAATATCCCTAGATCTCTAATCTCTTCACTATGGCTATGCAATACTACTCATTTTCTCATTTCGTATTACCAAGCTAATTATAAATATCATTATAAGCTATAGTTTTTGCTTTACTCACTAGCATCTTAAAAAAACTTCTAACTTCCCTACAATCATTATGAATCTCGGTATCATTTAATTTTTTTGCCACATTTTAAAATTATATTTCTTTTCCTTATAATCCTCTGTATATCCTCACTCTACCATCAACATGTTTCTAAACGATATTAAAACTTCTACAAACACAAATTTTATCTTAACTGAAATAGACATCTTATCACACATCAAATTTGGCTAAACTAAAAAATATCAATTTTTCTCTCTTATAAACATATCATGAAAGATTATCAATTCCTCACCTATAAAATTCCATAAACCTAATTTTAAAGCTAAAAAAAATTTGATTGTTTTCTACATTCTCTTGTGATATAAATCCATGACTATCATCCTATGTTGTTGAGTTAAACTTTCTCAAGTATATTTTTCTTTTCTTCTAATGACAAAAAATATATTTTCAATTTAATCAATCCACTTTGATAACTAAGAGTTCTCATTTCATAAAGCATGTGTTCATTATTGCAAGATTATAAGCGTTTTTTTGCTTCTCTATTGCATTTCTATCTACCACTGCCATGAATCCTCCTATACCCAATTCTACTAGAGCATATATGTCCATTTAATTACCTTCAATAAATATATTTTCTTCAAGTATATGTTACCATATTTCTTCTCTCTCTTTCCAAAATTTATTTTTTAAAATATCTTCAATCAAACTTGAGTAACATAAGCACTAATGACATTCATAAGTTTCTAATAGATCATTAACTTAATTTTAATCACCCTATCAATAACATCATATTAAATTAACTAATTTTATCTTTCAACTATTTATCAACACTAATAAACCAACATCATTCCTATTAGTAACCTTTCCAAAATGTTATAACTTATAACATTCACTAATACCCTTGAATTATTATATTTTCAATTTATTTTCGTGTAACAACTAAAAGTTGTTCTTCTTATCATTCTGTCCACCAATTATCTTGAATTCCCATTCAAAAATAACAAATTCTATGTGAAAAAATCTAATATTAAATTTAGATCTATTCATCCCCTATTTATTTTTCACTACAATCTTTATTTTATTATTTATTAATTTTTAGTTTGATTAACATTTGCAAAATGAATTTAAATCATTTGCATCTAATTTGTCTCTCTTCTTAAGTGGGTGGTGAATCTGAGTCAAATCAATTAGAATACTGATTTGAATTTGCACTTGAACATTGCAAATCATTAGTGTTAGTATTTCATGATAAGGTTTGCAAACAACGATTGGTTAATTGACTTAGCACGCTCTAATTGGATTAGGTGTCCCAGAGGCCCCAAACCCTTATGTATCTTTACAAAATAATGCAGAGTTTCTAGGACATTAGATCATGATCAGATGACTACTACAAATATATACCAATTAATTGATAGTGCATAAACTATGCCCTTATGTACCACTTTCATCACTCGATCAAGATTGTAAATCTAAACCGAAAAGTTACAAGCTTAATTCTAGCTTCGATTAGGGCATCCCTCTCAAAACCCTATTTCAGCTCTTTATGGTAACCGATCATCCCCACAAGAGAATTGGCCAATGGGTCGGTACTCCAACAAAGTCAAAAACGTGTGACTAGAATAGTAGTTGTTTTAAGGTAAACCTAGGTTAATTCTTTCTAAATCTTGAGCCAGATACCATATTCCGAGGGTCTGGATAGCCCAGAAATGAGGGGATTGTTGCAAACAAACTCTACAATGTAAGAGAAATGCACCCAATTTGGCCACCTTTGCTTTGTTGGAGAAGTTTACCTACTATGTATGCTTGAAATATCAAATTTTTACTTTGCATCTGCTTTAATTCATGCCAAATAACCATATTATCAAAGCACATGCAAATATTTTGTTTAAACTTATTTTACTTCAAACCATACAATACCTAAAAAATGGAATACATCAAAATGAATTGGACTAGATTAATTCACTGGAGCTATTAGAGAAACATCCAGCTAGCAAGTAAAATCAAAACAATGAATCAGTCCATCCATGAGCGAGGGCACTTTTATCTCTTTTATTCCGTTTAATATGTTTGATGGAAGCCTTTATAATTTTTTTCCACCACAGCACACCCGACTCAACTAGTTAGCATGTGAGCCGACTCTTTTAAAAATAATTAACATAAAATATACTTAAATTATATTAAAAATCAAAATTTTACCTTTAAATTATCAAAAAAGTTAATAAATAAGTCGTTTACATTTTATATCAAATGATTTCTTATTATTTATCTCTAAATCGCTTATTCAATTTGTTATTTTATTATTATTTCCAGTCTTTGATGATAAACAAGCCAGTTAATGAGTCAGCTCGAGCTCATAAAATTAAGCTCGAGTTCGAGCCCTAACTTAGGGCCCGTTTGGGACCAGCTTAAAAGTGCGGGTGGCATTTTGAAAACACCGCCCAGTGTTTGAATCGCGCATTTCAAGTGTGTACCCAAAAATTGTGTTTTAATTTTGTGAAACACGCGTCCTGCAGGATTACCCTCGCGGGCCGCATTTCATTCGTATTATTTAGGCCCTTGCCTTGATTTCCTTCAAACGCATCTCGCCGCAACAGCGGACGGAGTAGGCGGATTAAGGACGACATCCATGTCTTTAGTGATGAAGCTTTGCACATAGCTAATAAATTCGGAAGATGCGGCGGCAAAGGGGAGTGGGATCTGCCATAAGGTCTGTAACAACAATGGGTTGTACGGGGACAGTAGACGAGTCCGCTTCCATTCGACGGAATACGATCACGAGCATTTGAATAAGGGAGGCCTTAGTGATTGTCTGGTTGATGGTGTTGTGGTTGTGCAAGTAGAGGTCGAAGCAAGTGCGGACGACACGAAGAAACGAGTTTCCATGGATGCAGAGGGAGGTTAAGGTGACGACAGAGAGAAGGGTCTTGAAGATGAGTAGCTCTTGCCAGGTGAGGAGCTGCGCGTAGGGGGAGGAGGAGGGGTCTGCCTCTCCGTAGAGGTAGGAATGAGAAATAAGTTTGTAGGAGGAGGAGGGGGAAATGATTTGGTGTTAGATATGTAAATATATAGAAATTGATTAGCATGTATATAAATCTTTCATATTTATATTCTTATATCAAAATTGAATTGGGTATTTTTTTATTAATCTTTTTTAAAATTGAATGATTTTTTAATGCAATTTTCTGACTCTTCTATTTTTTTTAAAATAATTATAGTATCCAAAAAAATGTCAGAATGATGATTTATCCAGAATCAGCTGTTTTCCAAACACTCAAACCAAACAGTCAGACAACTCATCCAGATCAATTGTTGATCAACAATTAATCAGGATCAACAGCTTATCTGGATAAGTTGGATAAGTAGCAGCTGCCCCACACAGACCCTTAATTAATTAATCAAGCTCAAACTCAAGTTGAGAGTGGCTCGAGCTCGACTCGGCTCGTTTACGTACACTCTCCTATAATAGTCTAATAGAACTCTAAGGAAGTGGCGGCACTTAGATTTTGAAACTTTAAAATATACCAAGAATATATACCATCAATATAAATAAAGATTAAAATGTTAAAATAGATAACAGGAGACAAATGAGAGAAGTTACTAAACTACCTTTCGTGCCAGTTTCTCCAACTTCTCTTGCTCAATTTTCTGCATCACCATGGAAACAAATTAGTTAAACATGCGTACTAAAGCAAAAAAATCTAGGGTAAGAGTTTCTGACAAGTTCAAAATCTAACTGAATTAAATGCAATTTGAAAAATTAAAATAACTTCAATTAAATAAAAGAAGAGAAAATTAAACCATTACAAAATAAAAGGAAAATTTTAAAAATAATTCGGTCATGAAGAAAACAACTAAATCTTTCCGCCTGCAGTACAGCTGCATAAGAGATGATAAGGTCACTAGCAGCCTCGCACTTGCAATGGAACCAAAGCAATTTTATCTTTACTAAAACTTCAAAAGAATAATACAAATGACACCTTTACTTTAATTTTCTTTACTTTCTTTAAATGATATCAGTGCTTTCTTTAAATGATATCAGTTCGAGAAACCTATTTTCACCATCTGCAAATTGATGTCAGATCCTTTCAGATAAAGCTTCACACCGTCAACTTATGCTCCTTTTCCCTTCCCGTAAAATGATCGTGGAAGAAATAATAGCAGGGCGATCAAAAACAACTTCGACAGGGATTGATCGCCGATGTTTCTGCCATATTTGGCTGTAAAGAGATTTTTTCCCAACTGTAATCCAACAAAGGCTGTTCATAATTAAAATCATAAGAAATTAACCTACAACCGAATTTGCTAGCCGGATTATAACAACCAAGGCAACAATCAGAAGTTAGATCTCCCAATCCTCAGACAAATGCAAAACAAAAAAAAATAACGACATCATCCGTCAATCTTTTGGGGAATAAGTAGTTCAAATTGACATTGTAAGCCAAAAAAAAAAACCAAAAATTTGAAAATAATGTAGACTAAAAATCATATTGCGGGGTGAACCTTGATGTACACGTTCTCCGCAGCTTTCTCCTCCTCGCCAAGGACTTTCCCGCTGGAAGAGAGTCTGCGCACAATTTGCCTCGACGCGATCCTCGCAGACATGGATAGGGTTCCCGAGCTCCAGGAAAACCAAACCCTACTTTCGAGCTGAGAACCAATGTTGACTGTGAGCTCCAGAACCGCAGATCAAGCTCGAGGACAAAGAAAAGAGAAAATTTTGGACTGAGTGATTTCTTTATCTCTTTTATTTTTTAAAATTTTCATGCATAGCACAAAATTCTTATGTACTGACATATATAACATAAAATATAAACTTGCGTTTATATCTTACCTTATGTATAGTGCTGTCAAAAAAACTCGTTGTTCGTGAACAGTTCGTGTTTGGTTCATCAATGAGTTCATATTCGATTCATTCAATAAGTAAACAAAAAGAACGTGAACAAATTTTTTTCGTTCGGTTAGTTAAACGAACAAAACATGAACAGTGATGCGTTCGTTCATGTTCGAATCATTATTGTTCGAAATATAAAATAATTTAAAAAAATTATATATTAAAAATTTATGATATTTTAAAAAATTAATATTTAAAAATTATAATATATAATAAATTAATAGTAATAATATATTAATATACTATATTAGTAATATACTAATATAGATATTATATATTTATATAATTAATATAATATATTATTTATATATATTAATATTAGGGATGTCAAACTGGCTCGTCGTTCGCAAACAGCTCGTGTTCGATTTGTTCGTTAAGAAACGAACACGGACAGTGACTTCACGAATAATTTCAAACACGAACTTATTTCAAACAAACAAAATTTCAAATGAACCGAACACGAACACAAGCTATGTTCGTTCGTGTTTGGTTCGTTTACACCCCTCCCTGTGTATGATAAAATTTAATTTATTTTTTAAAAATTAAACTGATGATATCTTATATGTAATATGAAAAAGTTAGAATGCAAAGTTTAAATGTTACATCTGTAAATACATATGAATTGAGTGGTGGTATGTATGTTAATGCTCCTGCCCCTTCCTTTAAATTTACATGCATATCACACAATTCTATTTGCATTTGCATATCTCACCGCTGAAATTTTATATTTACATTTATGTGTTTTAAACCTATGCATAAGAAAGATGATTTCATTTTGAAGAAAATTAATAATTATAATGTTTTCTTGCGCAATGTTAAAAGCAATGTTTAAAGTTTGTGTTATATATATATATATATATATTGGTTGACATCCACGGTGTAAGAGTCATCATGTCGAGGGTTTGAATCCCCTATGACATAGTCTTGAGATGTGATACATAAGTAAAGTGTCATGACTGTAAATATGAAAGTTTAGGTGTGATACATGAATCCATAAGAATCAAGGGCTATGCATGCTCATTAATGTCTCTCATTTTGGAGCTTTTTTTGCAAGAACTTTGTAAAATTTATGATGCAAGACATTGAATTTAAATAATATGACATAATTCTATTCTGAATTTATCATACATTAAGTTAGGTTGATATGGGAGTGCATTTTCTGTTCGGACTCCTGACGTAGCTCTACGTGCCCCGGAGGTTATTTCTGAGTTATTTTCAGGTTATTTTCAATAATCCCAAAATAACCGAAAATAAAAGCCGCGGGTTATTTCGGGATTATTGAAAATAACCTAGAAATAACTTGAAAATAACCCAGGAATAACCTCCGCGGCACGTAGAGCTACGTCAGGAATCCGCATAGAAAAATTAGGTATTGATATGAACTTTTAGTGTGATTAAAAATCAGTGAAATTCAGAACAGCCTGTAAATTAAAACTTTCATTTTTAATAATATAGATTTTAAATAGTGTTATTTCTAAGGTTAATAAGTAAATTTCTCATGCAATATATTATAAACAGCATTAATATTCATGTGCACCTCCATTTGGCGAGTCGCACTGTCTAAACTTCGAGAGCAATTATTAATTGCGGATAACTTATACGTCGATTGTTGGCATTGTGGTGGTGGTGAAAATACCTCCAAATCTGCACATATCTCATCCGCACTTAATATTTCAGCCAACTTATGAGCTTTTATGAATTTTAGAGATTTATTTTTGTTTTCTTAAAACTTGTTTATTTAATGTGTTGCTTACATATTCTATACTTTATCTTTAAAATTAATTTAGCTTATTTTTTTTAAATAAAAAAAATTTAGTCAATACTCAAAATAAATAAATGAGCACATATTTACATCATATAAAATATTTTTTATTTAAAAATAGAAGAAAATAATATTTGAAAGTAAAATATGAATTATAAAAATGATCTCTAATGCCTCCTTATGGAATTGGGTGTTTCGATGTGCGGAGGAAAAACATTTAAAGCAGTATTTAAGGTTGGTGCCTGGGCGCCAGCCATGAGCGCTCAAGCACCCTATAAGTGCTTGAAAACAGAAAGGTCGACACCTATGCACCGGCCATGTGGCGCCAATGTGCCTTACATGGTGCTAGCGCTATTTATTTTCCTGAGAGTCCGGTGCCCATTGTCACTGAAGCCGCGCTGATACCGAGAGCAAGTTTGGGATTCTAAGCGCCCTAAGCGGTTAATACACAAAAATTTTGTTTCTTAATCAAATTTTGAGCAGGTTTCTTGATGTTTGTTGTTTCTCTTATGAACTCTTCAACAAGCAACCCAGTGAATGTGAGAAATGTCGAAGAGATGAATATCATTGATTTGGAGTAATTTTATGCCGAATTAGAGAGAGAAGATTGTTGGTGCAAATCCTATAAATCTTCACGAAGAAACTTGTATTTTATAAAACTTTCTGAATTACATAGTAAAATTTGTACTGATGTGACTCGATTTTTTCCCGTTTTTGAGTTTTTCCACATAAAATTTTTGTATGCTTTGATTGTGTTTTCATAAATTTTTTGTTCAATCTCGTGATCTTATTCTGTGATGAAATTAAAACGTGACCCTTTCGAAATAATTTCCTTAACATTGGGTAAACATAATTATTGACTACATACCACCCAATTCCTCTGTTTTTAGATATCTAACAACTTTTTTTTTACATTGGTACCACCAAAATCTCTCACATCACATCAAAAATATCATCTTAATTTTTGAAAAATAAAGTACACATTTTATGCATAATTAAGTTGGTATACATGTAAAATACTATGATGTGTAATGAAGATTTCATTTAAAAAACTATATTATAATGTATTAAGAATATAAAATAATTAAATTGCAAATGTCCTCAATAAAGCGTTTGCTCTACATATTATTAACTTGAGAAATAGCATCATCAAGCATTAATGACACTCTCAAGATAAATCTCCAGTGTTAAATTAAGCTAAAACCTTAATAAACTGTGAAAATAAAAATTTTATTAGACCAACCTAAAAACAATTCTCTAAAAAATAATCATGTATTAAACTTGCTAATCAAATTCAAACATTTAGCCAAAAACTTTATTGAAAATTTTTCGTCCATATTAAAGGTGCTAGCGAGCCAAGCAAACTCACAAGCCAACTTGAGGCCGTTAATGAGCTCGAGCACAAACTCAAGCTCATTCATTAAACAAGCACAAGCTCAATCTCATCAAAAGAGCTTGTTGGAGCCATCTTTTGGTCATGTCAATTACTTCAAAGATGAATTGTCAGTGGCACTTCTCATTCTCTCATTCCACCAACTACATGGATGACTTCTAGTGATATTTGATTGCAATTTTCATTGAGCTCACGAACCTACTATTAGTATCACGAGCCGAGCTCGAGTTCTGCATGACTTGAGTTCAACTCAACTCGTATACACATTACATAACATTAATCAAATCACTATTATTACATGCATCTAAAATTAATTTAAAAGATAGAAAAAAAAATCATAATCAAATTTGAATTGGAATACTTCGATTTGACTAAAATTTTATCCTTAATCCATGAAAAAATTTTCTCCATAATGCATGTTGCAAATACTACCAACTTTAAGCACAAATACTGGACAAGAAAACATAATAAAAATTAAAATATTGCTATTTATAACATATAATACAAATTAAAATTCAAATATAGTCAATGAATCGAATTGCTATAGACATAATCACTTCATTTAATAAATTTAATTTACATGTGACAAAATGCATGCCATGTTGTACACATATTTAAATCATACTAAATAATATGAGAGTTCTAAAGAGTTTCAGAAAAACTTCACTTGTCAAGAGCATATGTCTCCCTGAGATACTCAATAATATAGGCGCTTTCAAACAGCTTAACTCCAGTGTTAGGATCATCTAAATAAGGTACCTGCATCAAAAAAAATAAATAAATAAAGCAAGAATTTGCAGCATAAACCAGAATGATAATGGCGCAAAATTTAATTGTAGTGGGTTTGATGAGGAAATAACCTGACTGTGTCCGACTTTGTCCAGTAGCTGCTGCCGTTTAGGGCTGCCCCTTGCAGAGCTGCAGTGGTAAATTTCATAAGAGAGTTCTAATCAAGGAATTTTAAACTTCTTTTTTTTTTTTTTTGGGTGGGGTTTAATTCAAAAGTTGCTTTAATAAAACATGAAAAAAAAATTCCTGAAAATACTGGAAAATATGGTCAGAATTTTATTAAAAGAAGTCACTCAAATGAGAGAAAATATTACATATATCGTGCGGATGACGGCGTGGATTGCACCGCAACGTGCGTCCAGCGGCATGATGCGATTCACCCCATCGACGCACGTCTGATTTGCCGGATATAATATTTTCTCATAATGAGGGTGGTCAAAAAGTTCATTGTTCCTATTCAATCATGTCTTGCTCTATAAGTTGTAAGATTTAACATTCGGAGGGATCTCCTTTCCCCCGGCCACAAGTGGTTTGACCCCCTCAAGAGATAATATTACATCAGGAGTCATGATACAAAAATGCATCAGGACTCCAATCATTGTCTGTCACATGTACAGTCCGGGCCCCTTTAATAAAAAAAATTAAATAATTTAATACATTGTGAGGTCGGACTGTACATGCGGCTAATAGTGATTGGAGTTCTAATGCATTTTTGCATCAGGACTATTGATATAATATTTTTTCCTCATGTTGAATGATTATGCAAGGTCATTGATTCTCTTTGAAGGTGACCCACCGCTGATTTATGCTGCGAAGATTGTCGGGTTTAGAAATCAGACAATTATGAGAGAACTGGTTTGCCCATTAATATATTTAATATCAAAATAAAAAATTGATAATTAAGCTTGGTAGGTCATAAAAATGTACTTTGCAGCATTACATCTTTCAAGGTATTAGATTTTGTTGCACTACAATTCATTCGTAATAAGAATTTATTATTCAGCATATCATCTTGAAATTTTTCAATAGATTTTACTATTGGAAAGCTTTTTTTATGGTTAAATATTTAGATTGTGTGGAAATCCATCAGCCAGAAGTGAATCGGACTAATACTTCCATGATGCCAGTGAATGATTTTGTTTTAAGATTCCTCCAGGTCTAAAGTTAGATGCATCAATTTCCAATAATTTTGAAGCTATTTGAGTTTGTGAGAGAAAATGAAATTTTAATTTTCTATCTATATTATTCCTATATCATTGTATGTAAAAATGAAGTCTATTTTTTTTTTAATCTACTAAAGAATGCTTTAACACTGTCGTTGCCGGTCCCAAGTCCGGATGAGAAAAGTGGAGGGTTGCGTTAGGTAGTCGACAACCAGCGTAAAACTTGTCGAAAAAATCATGACATGAATCCTTTTGATCATTGTGTAAGTGCTAGGGCGTCCCCTGGAAGCGACGCGCTGTTTAGCCTGAATACAGTGAAAAGTGTGCAAGGGCCGCTACACCGGCGCCCGGGTGTAGTGTTAAATAAGCAAGGGTTCCCACATTACGGGCGAATGCGGGTAAAGAAGTTAGTCCATGAAACTAATGAAACTAATATTAGGATAGGATCTTGGAATATAGGCACTCTCAATGGTAAATTAATGGAATTAGTTGATATTATGATTCATAGGAAAATTAATATCTTATGTATTCAAGAAACTAAGTGGGTGGGAGAAAAGGCTAAGGAGATTGATAATTTAGGTTTTAAACTTTGGTATTCTGGTAAGAGTCGCACTAGAAATGGTGTAGGTGTAATTATAGATAAGAGTTTGAAAGATAATGTTGTAAAAATTAATAGAGTTGGTGATAGAATTATAGCCCTTAAGATTATCATTGATACTAAGATTTTTAATATTATAAGTGTTTATGCTCCTCAAGTAGGTTTAGATACAGAGTCTAAAGATAAATTTTGGAATGACTTAGAAGACTTAATACAAATGATACCTCTTGAAGAAAGAATTTTTATTGGAGGAGATTTAAATGGACATGTCGGTAGAGTGGTAGAAGATTTCAGAAATATTCATGGTGGCTACGGTTTTGGAGTAACTAATGAAGAAGGTAAAGCTATTTTAGATTTTGCTTTAGCGTTTGATTTTGTTATTACTAATACTTTATTCAAGAAAAGGGATGAACATCTTATTACTTATAAGAGTGGATCTAATAAAACACAAATTGATTATTTTCTTATGAGAAGAAGAGATCGTCGTGATTGTAATGATTGTAAAGTCATTCCAAGTGAAAATTTAAATACCCAACATCGTTTATTAGTTTTAGATTTTAAGATTAAGAGTTGTAAAATAAAAAATACTAGGACTCATCATTGCAGAATAAGATGGAGAAACTTAAAAGATACAAATAAAATTAATTTTATGAGTAAAATTCAAGATTTCAAAATTTGGGATATTCATGAAGAAGCAAATGTGATGTGGGATAAAGTAACAAACGCTATTAAACATGTAGCAAAAGATGTTCTTGGAGAATCAAAGGGAAAAATATTTACAAATAAAAATAGTTGGTGGTGGAATAATAATGTGCAAGAAAAGATAAAATATAAGAAGTTATGTTATAAAAATTGGTTAAAATGTAAAAGCTTAGAAAACTGGAAAAAATATCAAACGGCCCGCAGGGAGTCTAAAAGAATAATCTGTGACGCTAAAAATTCTGCTTTTAATTATCTTTATAATAGATTAGATACTAAGGAGGGTGAAAAATATATGTATAAACTAGCCAAACAAAGAGAAAAGAAAAGTAAAGATTTAACTCAAGTAAAGTGTATTAAAGATGAAAATCAAAAAGTACTTTTCTTAGAAAAAGATATTCAACATAGGTGGGTGAGTTACTTTGATAAACTTTTTAATGAAGTTTCTGAAAATACGATCGAACTTAGTGATTTTAATATCGTAAATAATAATAAAACGTTTCATTTTTACCGTCGCATTAGCAAAAAAGAAGTTGAGGAGGCTTTAAAGAAAACCAAGGGTGGAAAGTCTGTAGGACCTGATGATATCCCAATTGAAGTGTGGAAATATTTGGGAGATTTGGGAGTTTCTTGGCTTACTAAACTCTTTAATATTATTTTAAAAACTAAAAAAGATGCCTGAGGAGTGGAGGAAGAGTATTTTGATCCCCATTTTTAAGAATAAAGGAGATGCACAAGAGTGTGCAAA
>NW_018164444.1:44207786-44227655 GCF_001263595.1 Phalaenopsis equestris | reverse complement strand
TAGAGAAAGTCGTCTTAGATGGTTTGGTCATATTAAACGTCGACCATTAGATGATCCGATTAGGAGAGTAGATGTTTTAAATTCGACTTGTGTTAAGAAAGACAGAGGTAGACCTAGGAAGACTTGGGCTTATTGTATTAAAAATGATCTTAATTTACTAGAACTAAATGAAAATATGACACTAAATAGGACGCAATGGAGAAAAAGGATTCATGTAGCCGACCCCACGTAGTGGGATTAAGGCTTTGTTGTTGTTGTTGTTGTTGTACTAAAGAATGCTTTAAACATGAAATTTGGATTAGTCATCTATGCGCAAAAAATTAAATTATTTTAAACAGAAATATGATTTTTAGGACATATAATATCTAAAAAACTACATCATATATATAAAATCTACTTATAAAATTCACCGACAAATTTTCAAACATTTTAAGCAATAAAAATCAACTACAAAAAAATTTTTAGGTGCAATAAAAAATATACCTCTCCATTTTTTTACCAATTAAAAAATAATCCACCCCCATATGGTCTGAAATACATACTAATGAAGTCCAAAAATTACAAAGCTGGAGTTAAAAATATATTATGCATTATTGTTGCAAGCTTAAATAGTTCCCAAAATTATTGAAACTGATGCATCTATGCTTGAATATAGAGGAATCCTCAAACAGGAGCTTTCATTCATATCCAAGGAAGAATTAGTTTGATTCGCTTCTGACAAATGGAATTCCACACAAGCTAAATATTCAACCATAAAAGAAATGCTTTCCAAAAATAAAATCTATTATCTAAATTTCAAGGTTATCTATTGAAGAAGAAATTCTTATTATAAATAGATTTTAGTGCAATCGAATCTATTATTTTGAAAGGTGCAAAATTTTAGTTGCAAAATAAATCTTTGCCACTTGACAAGTCATGATTTTTCGATAAATTTTATGGTGGTTGTCAACTGCCTAACGCAAACCTCCACTTTCGCATCCAGGACTTGGGACCGGTAATAACAGTGTTCTAGCTATAGGTAGACTAGAGAAAGAGTTCAAAAAAAAAAACATGAATTATGGAGGTCTAAAGGCCTCTATTTGAGTAGATCTAGAACTGAATACATGGAATGTAATGTTTTAATAGTAGTAGCTCTAGTGGCAGAGTTGTAACTATGAGTGATCAAACCGTTAAAAGGTGTAAACGTTTTAGATATCTCCGGTATATTGCTCAAAGTGATGATGATATAGATGGGGAAGTAATTAGTAGAATTCAAGTTGGTTGGTTGAGGTGAGGGAATGCATCGAGCCTATTGTGCGACAGAAATGTACTGCTTAGACTGAAAGAAAAATTTTATAAGATGGTGGTGAGACCTGCAATGCTCTATGGCGCAGAATGTTGGTTGGCCTTTAAAAGAGAGTTAAAAGAGAGGCATAAAACAAAGTTAAGTGTTGCTTAGATGAGAATGCTTAGGTGGATGAGTAGCTTGACACTTAAGAGACAACATGTGAAATGAACATATCTGTAATAGGATTGGTGTAGCTCTAGTGGCAAACAAGATTAGAGAGAGCCATCTTAGATGATTTGGTCACATTAAATGTCGATCATCTAATGATCCTACTAGGAATGTAGATGATTTAGATTTGACTTATTAAGAAAGGTAGAGATAGACCTAAAAATACATGGGCATATTGAATAAAAATTGATCTTAATCTATTAGAATTAAATGAAAATATGACACTCAACAGGATGCAATGGAGAAAAAGGACATGTGGCCGGCCTCATTTAGTAAAATAAAGGCTTGTTGTTGTTTATTGTTGTTGTTGCACTTGGCAAGCACAATTATCAATTTTTATTTTTGATATTTATCGAATCAAATTTAAAATTCACTTTCCTAGCTAATTTTTTACCCAGGGAAATTTTGCAAAGCAGAACAAGGGTAGATGATCCCCAAAAGGAAAGTACTAATGGCCCCTCCTAATTCTTCTACTTGAAAGGGTCAAATCTCCCGAGGCTAAAGAAAACAAAATCCTTCCCAAATGATAAATCTTACAGCTTACCTCTATGGACCTAAACACATAAAAAAACAGAAGAACCCTCTCACACGGAATCCACAAATCAATGAAGCATCCTCAAATAAAAAAACGTTAAAATTTATCGAATCAGAACTGAATATATGTACAAAAATAGCTATTGAACTAATTCTAAAAATTAATGGAGATGACTATCACATTACATCTCATTAGACAATTCGGAAGAGAAATCAAAACAATACTATTTTCGTAAGAATCAATTTTTTATAAAAATATCTATGAAGCAATACTAATATCATTAACATGTGCTGAAGCCAAATAAAACAACTACTTATAATAATGTAGCTATTCATCCAATTCTTCGTTACAAAGAATGGGAACTCTCTCCTTGCAAATTAAAATTACAGACTATAAAGTTCTTGAGTCAACCTATCAGAGAACAATCTACTTCAGCTAGATTGACGCAATGATCAAAGCATTTCATATCCTCCCCAGGCAGAAGCACTATCGCGTGATAGTTATGATTACGAAGCAATTTCAAAAGATATTCACCACTAGTTCTGCTGAATGTTAGATAATCTCGACACTATAGTTGAAATCCTTTTGTCTTAGATAAAAAAATATACTCAAAATGAGTAGACATTGCTACTCATATCGCTGAGGTACCTTCCCAAAACAACATCAAAACAATCACAATTTTACTTTAAGAGGGAAATGACAAATCCAATAGATCTGATCAAGGAATATTGAAATTCAATAAGACTCCTTGAGCAGGAAATGTTTATTCAAGAACTTTCAACTAAATGGTGGGCAACAATCAAGATAGAAGACATTAAAATCAATTGAAAAGGCCGGTTAATGCTAGTATGACATTACTTCACCAGATTAAACAAAAAGAATGAATACTCATACTCTTAAACTACAATAATACAAATAAAAAGAAAATAAAATGCATGTCAGTTAAACTTTTTAATAAATCGATATAAATATTTGATGTTATTCAAAGAGTATTACTATATTAATAACATATCAATATCATCTCATATCTATACAACCGTCACCGGTGCATCGTCTAGAAATTGTATCACTTAAGGTAGTTCAATATCAATATTATTTTTCATAAACGTACATGGGTACTTTAGTATTCCCCTACTAGTACCATCAAGAAGTGACTATCAAGCATTTCTATCAAAATCATTATTTATTAAAAAATATATTTCATTCACATTTGCGTATCAGACAATATAATTATAAATCATTTAAATAATGATGCGTACACATATCATTCTTATAATCTGAACAAAAATTCACTAGAATTCAAAATCTTGACTTTGTAGTTGTTAAAATATAGCTAATAAAAGACTAATTAATACATTTGATTTAAAAAAAGCAAAATATCATAGTAGAAGAATATGAATACCCACTTCAATGATAGACGGTCTGTTTGTCTTTAACTTATATTACATCTATCAAATTATCACCTATAAAATATTAAATATTCAATTATCATTTTACTTAATTGTGATTTAATTTAATCACAAATTATTGTTGTATCGCACTATTTTAATTAATATTTCAATACTTTAAACTTTAAGTTTAATTATTGTAATCAAAATGAATATAATATTAATTTATACAAAAATACTATAAGAATTAAGACCCTAATCTTTCATTGGTGCTTAAATTTAACATTAAATAATAAACTAACATATACACAAACACATACAGACACACACAAACACAAATGTATATATATATATATATTATATAATAAATTAATTAAAAAACTTATAAAATTTACCTTGGCTATCTACCCTACCCAACTCAAGTATGACCCCCCCAACATCTCGTGATGCTCGCACGCGCTTCTTGCCTTCTGAGACGATGTCGGTCCTCTTCTTCCTTATCATGGCTTCAGTAGCGTGGCTCTACCCAAGGCCAAAGAAATCGATGTCGTCTCCACGATCTACCTTCTCCTTCGCACCAGTTACACCCTAATGCACGCAGAGCTTCCCTTTGGTAGTGGCTTCCTCTGCACATGAAGATGGCACGACATCCTTCTCTTTGTGAAAACTCCTCTGATTAGGGGTGTCAAAAATTGACCCAACACGCCAACACGACTCAAACTTGACTCGAAAAAGCAGGTTGATCCAAATATTTTTCGAGTCGAGTTCGGGTCAGAGAATTCGACTCATTTATTATTTAGGTCGGGTTTAAGTTACACCCGAAAACCCAAACATGACCCGAATAAGCACAAAAGTTCGGGCAAGATTCAGGTTAGTGGGTCAAGCTCGGGTTAGGGTCGAGTTTGGATCTTATCTTTCAACCCGTTTATTATTTGGTTCGGGTTCAGGTTGTTCAAGTCGGGTCATTTTCGGGATAGACCTGAACCCAACCTGCTGACCCGAATTGACAACCCTACCTTCGATCAAATTTCAAACGCACCAACTTCAGCTCCCTCTTCCATGAACGCATGATCAAAACATCGCCTCTTCCACCTCTGCGTGACAAGAGATTCCGCTTTCTGCTCACCAACTTCCCCTTCTGTGCCAAAGCTAGGCTTGCCTTGCTCTGCTTGACACCGACGCCAAGACCTCCTCCCTAAGCTCCCTTCTCTTTGCTCTAGCCGCACTCACCATAATCACGCCATCCCGAGAGTCCTCCACTTCCCTCATCGGTGCTATTCGACTCTCTGGTAAGCTGCTTGCGACACTTTATAGTCGAATTCATCTTCTTAGTTTCACAACACTTCGTATCAACTTCTCGACTCATCGCTTCCTCTCTCTTCTGCTCAACTCTTCGATTCCTCTCTGCTCTCTTCATTTCCTCTCCCTTATAGCTGAAACGGGTCATTACAGTCTTCCACACTTACAAGAATTTCGTCTTCAAAATTTATAAACATACTTGAAATCATTTCTCATTAAACATGTCAATATTAGCTATCCATAAATGTTCTATCAGGATCAATTTCTCCTATAATTTCGGGTGTATCATTATATTTGAATGAATAATAATTATTATTTTAAGTTAACATTAATTTATTTTATAATTATTCTATTGGGTTTTTCATAAAGATTTCATTAATTAATCATAAACCCTGGGCTCTGATACCACTTTTGTCACAACCCAGCCAGAAGCTTAGAAATAACCAAAACAGGAACAAATGGTCAAATGGTGAGAGCTATTTTTTCTAAATTTATTAACTATTTAATATATGAAAAAGTCACAAATAAAATTAAATTAAAACAAAAAAACTATATTTACTTCACTATTGGTTGTTCATTGCTTCTATAAATATTTTTTCATCTATCATTCATCTTTTAATCACGCAATTAACCTAAATAGTAAATCTAAAATAATAATAAGCTAAACAAGCTATTGAATATTCATACTCTTAAATTACAGTAATATAGAGAAAAAGAAAGCAAAATGTAAGTCAGTTAAATTTTTTTAATAAATTAATATAAATATTTGATGATATTCAAAGTCTCTTACTATATCAATAGTATACCAATATCATCTCATTTTTATACAACTTTCACAGGAGCACGTCTAAAATTGTACCACTTACGGTACATCAATGTCAATATCCTTTTTTTCATATATGTGCACGTGTACGTTAATATTGTCCACTAGTACCATCAATGGATGACTTCATTATAGTTAGTCATGCACATATAAGTATTCTATCAAAATCATTACTCACTAAAAATATATTTCATTCTCATTTGTGTACCAAATAATATACTTATAAATTATTTAAATAATGATGTGCACATGTATCATTCCTACAATATGAACAAAAGTTCACTAGAATTTAAAATCCAGATTTTGCAAGAATTATAATATAACTAATGAAAGTACTAATTAATGCATTTGGTCTAGAAGTAAAATATCGCTATAATAGAACACGAGCACTCACATCGATGATAAACAATCTACTTGTTTAGCTATATTACTTCTATCAAATTATCACTATAAAATATAAAATATTCAATTATCATTTTACTTAATTGTGATTTAATTTAATTACAAATTATCGTGTATCGCCCTATTTTAATTAAGATTTCAATACTTTAAACTTTGAAGTTTAATTATTGTAATCAAAATTAATATAATATTAATTTATACAAAAATACCTTTAGAATTAAGACCCTAATGTTTCGTTAGTGCTTAAGTTTAATAATAAATAATAAACTTACAAAAAACAAAACCTATGTTTCTCGGTTGGGAGAGACGCTACTTCACAGATCATGCTGGAATGTTTATTTTGGAAGTCTCTTTTGCGGACTGGCATTAGTTACTAGATCGAGTCCTGCTTTTACTTCCTGAACTCTTTTATATACATACATACATACATACATACATACATACATACATACATATATGAAAAGACCGAGGGCCAATATATTAAAAAATAAAGGTACATATCGGATGTATGAGAGGGCCCAAAATGGCACACTACTTACACAGTATACAACACACACAAAGTTTCAAAAAAGAAAATACATGTATAACCAAAAAACCAAAACTGCCAGATTGCAGAATCAAATTGCTAGGGAACGACCCACTTTAGTCCTACCTCTACCTCTAGTTCTAGGAAGGGAACCAACAAAAAAATTGTTGAGTTTTGTGTCATTACCCGAAGTAACCAATGTATCATCCATTAAATTCTTGAACTCGAGTAGGTCATTCTTCTTCCTCCTGAATGTAAAAACCTGTCATTCCTCATCTGAAGATTGACTCATATAATTAGTGTGTTGGTTGACAGATTGCTGGGCATGTATAATCTGACGAGCCCCTTGCGCCTGACTAACAATAACAACTTGTTCGGTCTAATAAGATTGTCACCCATTGTAGCAATAGTAGGGTTTAGGATAAGTGAAGTATGAATTGTCTCCTCTGCACCTGAGGCTTCTTGAAGATGAGAAGCTTCAAAGTTCTCCTGATTATCTGACCGGACATTATCCTTTGTAGGTAAAGTTCGTTCAGTATAGTTTTCATAACGGTTTGAAGCTGTAGGTTGCCCAGCTGAACCATTGGGCAATACGTCAATCGCAGAAACATACAGTAATGTCAGGGGGGGTCTCCAGTAGTGGAAAGAAGAGCTGATGGCGTTTTAACCAATGTTTCAATAGTCAGTGGATTGCCCTCAAATTTGGAGGGACAGGTGTGAGCTGCCGCAGAGGGCCCAGTTACATCTTTACTCTAACGTTTTAAATGAGGGTGCAAATGATGACATTGAGAGTGAGAGTGTCCAAACTACGGAAGACGGTTATATTTATAAAAAGCTTGGATAGAATAATTAATTTAAAAAACTTATAAACTTCCTTGTATATTTGCCCTACCTGACTCATGCACGACCCCCCACCCCCTTCACGCGATGCTCACACGCACTTCTTCTCCTCTGAAATGATGTCTCTCCTCTTCTTTTTCACGGCTTCGGTCATGTGGCTCTACCCATAGCAGAATAAATCGACACCACTTCCACGATCAACATTCTCCTTCGCACCAGTTGCGCCCTAAAGCACACAGACCTTCCCTTCGGTTACGGCTTCCTCTGCACACGAAGATGGTATGACTCCCTCTCTGTGTGAGAAATCCTTCGATCAAACTTCAAACGCACTGGCTTCAGCTCCCTCTCCCTTGAACGCACAATAAAATCGTCGCCTCTTCCTCCTCTGTGCGATAGAGACGTCGCTTTATGCTCGAAGACTTCCCTTTCCGCACCAAAATGCGGCTCGTCCTACTCTGCTCAACACAGACGCCGAGACCTCCTCTCTACACCAAAACACCGAGACCTCTTTGCCCTGGCCACACTCATCGAAGTCACGCCATCCTGAGATCCTCCGCTTCCCTCGTCGCTGCTATTCGACTCTCAGGTAAGTTTTTTGCAATGTTTTGGCTTCCTCCCTACACTTCGTTTCAACTTCCCAACTGCTCGTTTTCTCTCTCTTCTGTTCAACTCTTCAATTCTTCTCAGCTCTCTTTGTTTCCTCTCTCTGTGTGACTGAAATGGGGCATTACAATCCCACTCTTACGTAAAAAAAGATTTAACTAGGTATCTCCAAAACTATAAGTATGTTCATATTGGCCTAATCCAAATAGCTTTTAAGCCCTTGACATTTAGACGACTAAATGCTTCTGTATTAACCTATCTTAGAGATATTAGATGTCTTCATTGAGCACAATCCTTTATGAGAGTTATGAAAAATACTCTATGCCATGAACCTATCTATTTTAATATGTTTCCTCATTAAAATTTATCGTTAATAGATATAAATCTCTTTTAAGTAGCCAACTTGCAACTTCAATTTCATATATATGATTTCTTAGCGGGATCCGATACCATTGCCTTAGTTTATAGAATTTATTTTAAAATCATAAATATTTTATGTCCAAATATCAAAAAGATTGTTAAACAAGCAAGCCTAACAACTTTAAATGAAATCAATCTCATTCTTTTAAATGTAGCAATCAATAAGTAATTGAAAGGAATTACATTTAGTTTCCTGACTTATTAATTATACCCTAAGCAATTGTCCCAAAACCAATTGTCAATTAAGAAAATGTCAAATAATCCAACCAGCTGATGGGAAGAGAAGATTAATTATTCTTCCTAGAAGACCTTCAATTGATGAAATTGTCATCGAACCTATTACAAATATTCATCTAAATTCTATTCAAATTCTACATTTCGTGAAAAACATGCAATCTCCCAATCTGTCTAAAATGAACTTTAGTTTTTATGAATTACGAATCAGAAAATAAAAGTGGAGCCACAATTATCCGTGACTATCTTTCTTCCAGATAGACCAAATTCCGAAAATGGAATAGAAAAATCAATAGGGAAGAAGAAAGAACCTAACTTTCGAAGCTTTATTTTGAAGAAATCACTAATATATATATATATATATACTAAAATAGTGAAGCTTTTCATAATCTATAGAAAATACAAACTAATAAAAATGGAACAATCGATCCCATTTATCCTCCTTTAATACCTAATATGGTGATTAAAGATGAAATAAAAGAAAATCTAGACATGTCCGCTTTTAGAGATTTTTTTCAGACAAAAGATTGATAATATATAAGACATAAAATAAGACACAACTAATGTATCTAAAAAAATTGTATTTTTCGTAATTAATCCCAACTAGGAATATAAATATTGATACTCTTTAATTTATGCATGTTAATGGACGATGGATAAAGAATTTCAAAACTTTAGAATGTATCGAGATTAGTAAAAATAGTTCTGCTAAATTCATAATATCAAGCACAATTCTTAAAGACAGCAACAGAAACCTCAAGGTTCAATATGGATCTCTAATTGCACAACTTTTGATGCTAGAAGCCTCCATAGATTTATAGATTATCTAGCAGTACAATGGTTTGACAAAGAACTTAGGGGTGATAAAGCATGATTTTCCACCATTTTTTGGCTCAGTGGACCAAAATACCCCCAATCCAATGGCATTTTGATCTAGCACAAAGCATAAAGTTTTTAAGACACCAAAATACCTTTTCTCTGAGCACTATAATACCTCCAGGGGATAAAGACGCACTTTTATTGGCTATAATTGCTGTTACAACATAACTTAGGGTGCGTTTGGGGCAGCTTCTGCTTATTCAGATAAGCAGCTTATCCTGAAACGTGGTCTACGGGTGGTTCGCGGGGTTCGACCCGCTGCCTGCGTGTAGTGTAAAAATCCAATCGTGTTTTCGGATAAATTGCCGAAACGTGTTTTTCAAACGGTGAGACGTCGTTTTGAAAACGCCTCCGGCAGTTATAAGCTGCCCCAAACGAAATCTTAAACTAGTTATTTCGGCTGCTATTATAATCATGATATATCTTAACTTTATTACAATTATTTCATTTTACCTTTTCATCAAGAGATTCAGAAATAAAAATCAATAGTACTAATATAAAAAATAATCTACATTCCCATTTAAATGAATTTCAGCAAGAGAGTTAAATAGCATGTAGATGAAAATGTAAAGTACTGATAATTGTGCAGAATATATATACCTATGCAGCAAATGAGGTAATTCTAACTCAACGAGCGTTTCTCGAACAATTTTACAAAATGGAGAAGGCTGCAAAGAGCAAAATATAATATGTTTAAAAAAAAGAAAAATTTAGCTGAAGAAAAGGATTATGTGCATGCTAGTTTTGCAGAAATACCTCATATGCCCATAATTCAAGCGGCATTGGTGGGAGTCTAGAGGGACTGTATGATGATCCCTGTGAATCCATTAAGAATTGAGGACATGACATTCGAAAAATTCATAAAAAAAGATAAAGGAGAATAGATTTTCTTGCCTTCCCCATTCGACCAATCATCGCAAATCCTTCAGTTAATGTCTGAAAGAAAAAACAAAAACAAAGGAAGATTTACATAAATAACACTCAATTTCTATACATTTACATATCTAACACCAAAACTTCAATTATTAATTACATACCAACTTATCTAGGCATTAAAATAAATTTTTCACTTTTTAAAATTTAAAATAGTGGTATTTTTATGTTATTTGAAAGATTTGAGTGTTACAAATGTAAAAAAGTAAATTTTACTTGTTTGATATGTAAATGCAGAAGATTTGAGTGGAATGCATGTAAATGCCCCAACAAAAAATCCCATATCATGAGGACTCTAAAAAATTTCTTTATAATAAAAAGAAAAGCTTAAGACGTTAAAAAAAAGCTTTAACTGATAAAATGTTGTTCAATAAGATCTTACAGTAATAATGCCAAGTGACAACATCAGAGGAACGGTCCCATCACCTGGGCAAACGAAATATTTAAGACGGGAAGGACAAATCTAAAGCACAATCCTTAAGAAAAATGTCTCATTCCCATTGAAAAGAAAATACTAGTAAATAAAGCACCACAGAGCAAAATTAGAAAATATAAATAGATTCTTTTTTTCTTTTTTTTTTCTTTTTTTTTGCTTGCTTGCATTTAACACCCATTTCAAATTTGGAGAGGAAAATAGCAGAGGTGGTACAAATCATCCCCCAGAAGTCCAACCACTTCAACTTTATTTCCAGGGAAGGAAATACAATCACAAGAAAAAATTGTTGTCGTTTTTCGAGATCAAGACTAAAGCTGGATTGAACATTTAAGAATAAGCTCATACAAAAAATAGTTTTTTTAATTCAAAAATCCGCATGAAATGAGTACAAGTGAAAGGAAAATCAGAGGTTTCAAAGGAAGGAGCTGCCATATAATAAGTGATTTAACATAGAAAATGCATTTCGAAGAAGCTGACAAAAAGAGTGAAATTTTAAAACCCTATGGTTTCAGAAGAGCAGTGATAAAGCAGTTAACTATGGTTCAAAGAGTTCAACAAAAATTAAGCATTGAACAACTTGATGTAAGTGTGCGACTATGATGCCTTGATATTTGGCTACAAAGAGATTTCTAAAAGGTCTGTGTATCTATGATGCACTGATATTTGGATATAAAGAGGTATGCAATGCCCGCACACAGACAAATAGACGTGGGAGCATAATCACACGTTAAGAAATAATAGTGATTTCTAACATAGAGCCATTCAAATGGCTCTGGTAGATAATATGGAGTGTTGATGATAATTAGATTATATTTAATAATGAAGTTCATGAAATACAATAAGTAATTTTCATTTCATATGTCATAATTAAAATTGTGCCACAGAGTTTTACGATCATATAAAGCAGTAAATAATTATTCGCCTCTTAGATGATAAAAGTTCATTTCATATATAAGGATATACCACTATACTTTAATGTAGAAAGAACATTTTTTCACATGATTTTATTTTTTATTGTTTTTCTCACATAAAACATGAAATTGGAAAATCAAGAACATTCACTTAAATCTTACCATTAAAACTAATTTTAAGATAAAATTCATGAAATTTTAAAATGATCCGATCCTCCATCAAATATGCAAAATCAATATCCTAATAAACAGTCTAAGAGTGAGATAAAAGATTTATTAATTACATGATGTAAAACCACAAAAATCAAATGAAATATAATTTAAAACAATTTCAATGGTATGATTATAAACAAATTATGTTGATTTTTTTATGTGCAAGGGGGCATTATAAGTCATCTATTTCTTGAAGAAATCTAATCAAAGATTAAATCTTCATAAAAAAAGTGATCAAATTGAATAACCAAGTTGTTCTTAGGTTGTGATTGACTTTTTTGAGTGGTAATAAGGAAAACTAAATTTAAAAAGAATAAAAATTTTCACTGAAAAGAAAGCACTAATCCACTCCTTTCATATTTACATAAACAGCACAAAATTGAGCTTGTTATATGAGTCAAACAGCCATGATACACACCCTGACATGATTAGGATACATCCCAAAATAGCTAAGACGCACAATGATGGTGAACCATGTTGTTTCTTGATGAACCAATATTCTAGACCATGCTTTTTTAGAAGATGGCGAAAAAGCTAGCAAAGAGATCATTGGTGCTATCGGTGATGATGATAGCGACAGTTAGTGTGTTCTGTCAAATTTATATATCAACAAGTTCGTATTTTGTGCAGTTTTTTTAGAACAATATATTTTTTAGATATTTAGTATTTCAGTGTGGACAATAGAATGTTCCAAACTATGTTGTATTAGCATGCTATTTATAATTAAATGCACTTAATGAAATATCAAATTTTAAATATATTAAATTGTCATTTGTCTTCTTTTGCTTATTAAGCTTTCTAGTTTCTAGGTGATAAATATATATATATATATAGAGAGAGAGAGAGAGAGAGAGAAAACCCAATGGCTAATATATTAAAAAAAAAAAGGATACAGATAGATTATGTGAGAGAGTCCAAGCATGACATCCTACCCACATGATAACCACCACATGCAAATAAATAATATATATATATATATATATAAAGGAATGGCCGAAGGCTATTAGACGAGCCTCGACCATTCTTAGGTGTGTTAAATATTCGAGTATCACACCCTACACACAAGGGGAATCGAACCCGTGACCTGAGGGGACTTGCGACCTTTAGAGATGTTGTTCTACCAACGGGCCACAATATGCGCACACGCGCACACAAATATATATATATATATATATATATATGATATTATACTTCATCATGTAATGCTTTTTAATTTGAAAAATATTTTAATTACACATATTATATACTATATAAGCTATAAATTCTATGGAGGAAAATATTGGTCCATAGCATCTTTGTCCTACTTTTTTATTATTATACCATGTCATATACTTGTGTCACTAGTCTCTTGTCGATGTTCATGATTTATAAAGTGGCCTATTCACTATTAACAAATATATCACATTCATAAAGAATGATAACAGCCATTGAGTACTAACCTACAAATCAGCTTAACTGAAAATTTGACCTAGTGCACTCATGTCTTAAATAACCAGCAATATGTCTTATAATTTAAATAATTTCGAAAAGGAATTTAATTTTCCTATGGATGGATCAATGCTACAGAACCCAATAAACTTAAGCCTTTCGTTGCTTTTTTCATCGGTTTATTTCCTTTACCGATGTCCACATATGTACTAATCTCTACCTGATAGATTTACCAAAACAATGTTTGCTAGCTAGTACTTCTTAATTAAATAATAAGGGAATATTGGATCACCAACTTGGCACACTAATAATGACAAATTTAAAGATTGATCCATTAAATTCCTTAAACAGATAATTTTGTAGCAATTTTTAATAAGCTAAAAGATCGAGTTATAATCGGTAACTTGGGCTACGTTTCACTTAAGTCCACTATTTCTCTTGAAAGAAATTTTACCTAATAAGGAAATACTATGGAACAAAGAAATATATCAATCTTTAGTCGTTTTCATTCTTATGTGACTAGTCATAAAAAAGCCTATTATTTAATAGTCTGATATTGTCACATATGAGGTCTCAAAGTAGACTTTTGAAGTAAGGAATAAAAAGAAAGGGCATTTAAATACATACCAGCCAATCCCTATGTATTTACATTTCTACCAGAAACTTTAATTTTTATATTTCTACTCCTCAAATCTTTCATATAACATAAAAAATATCACTATTTTAACATTTAAAAAATAAAATAAACCTTTTCATGCATATTTGGGGTGACATGTAAATGTAAAAAAACAATGTTTAGGTTTTAGATATGAAATACATAGGAATTGAGTCGTATGTATGTAGATCTTCTTAAAAAGAAATGAACAAAAGATAACTTGAATGTACCATATTTGTCGACAAGATACTTTACTATATCATCTGATTCATACATTGAGACCCCAGTGTTTGGATCAACCTGTACTAAAAAGTAGGAACGTAAATTACAATTAAGATAATCAAAAAGCTACATGCTATTCACAAATACATATGCAAATAGATAAGAACAACTAATGCAAGCAAACCATTATTTTCTTCCTCTTGCTTTAGCCATAAAAAATGATTGTTGAACATCTTTAGGTTTTCAAAAAAGAAATATAAGAAAGTGACGGCACTAGGCCAATTTTAGCCAAAACCAGCAAATTGCGAAAATCCCCCACTTCAACTTTCATCTATAGGATCCTTTAAAATTGAACAAAAATTCCTCAATGCACTCCATCACTTGAAATTGATGGTGATATAGATGGGGATGTTATTAGCAGAATTCAAGTTGGTCGGTTGAAGTGGAAGAATGCATCGAGCCAACAATGTGATAGAAAAGTCCCGCTTAAACTGAAAGGAAAATTTTATAAGGAGGTGGTAAGACCTGCATTGCTCTGTGGCGCAGCATTTTGGCCTTTAAAAGATAAGATTAAAACAAAGTTAAGTGTTGACGAGATGAGAATGCTTAGGTGGATGAGTGGTTTGACACTTAGAGACAAAATGCAAAATGAATATATTTGTGATAGGGTTGATGTAGCTCTAATGGTGAACAAGATTAGGGAGAGTCATTTTAGATGGTTTGGTCACATTAAACGTCGATCATCTAATGATCTAGTTAGGAGAGTAGATGTTTTAGATTCGACTTATGTTAAGAAAGGCAGTGACACGGGAGCGACCACGAGATCATCGGGGCGGGGTCTCCCGCAGCGGGAATTCCCGCTAGTGAACCAGCCGGCTCCAGAGTAAGCCCAAGCCTGAGGCGAGATTTTGATAGGGCGGGACTATCACCTGTCCCTCTCCTCCATCATATGGAAGTGTTTTAATGGCTAATTTCTGGATATTTCTTGCCTCCCCACTCATTCCTTTTGTGTGGAAGTTTCCTTCTTTATTTCTTTCCTTTTCTTCTTCATGTAGGAGTCTATAAATTTTTGTATTTTGATTGTAGGAGGGGAGTTTTGCTATGTTTGCTTTTAGAAATCTTGTGTAGAGACTGTTTTCCCATTGTGGACTATATCCAAGGAGATGGTAGTGTTCTAGTTGCATCCTACTCCGAGATGGTGATGTATCTCCCCTTGTCGTCTTCCCTAACTCTTCTCCTCCACTCCCCATAGTCGTCGGCCTTGTTGTCCAGCCTCTTCGTCCACCATCTGCACCTCGTTGATCCTCCTACAGTAGTTTCCCCATGTTGTTCCACCATCCAGCCCCATCCCTCACCTGTATTGTGTTCCCTTATAGCCTCCTTGGTTGTCCAGCCATCCTGCCCCTCCTCTATCCTTCCCAGCACTCCCAATCGACTGATACTCATCCCACTCTGCTGTCCTTGTTGTCCAACACCTTCTAGCCACCAATCCGTCTGTCAAAAATCACCTACGACCCTTTATACTTGTTTTCCTCGCAATTTTGCACCTTCCCTCGCTGTCATCAGCACTCTCTTGCTGCCACCACTATTGCCAACCATCTTGAACCACCTAGTCGACCTCCACCGCCCCTGGAATATAGCTTAGAGGTGTTTATCTGTGCCGTTTATGTTTTGTGCTATTATTTTCTATTGTGTACCTTTTGTAAACCTCTCTTTACATTAATAAAAGTTTGTTTTGAGTATTTTCTTATTTTTTTCCTACTAGTTTTGGTATCATTTGGTATCAGAGTTAGTCCAATCCTAATTCTATCATAGGGTTTCCTAGTGTCCACCTTATACACCCACCAAAATTTTTCATTCCTACCCTCAACTGTCTCTTCTGATTTCCCCAAACCCAATCTCCACCAAAATTTTCCTTCATACTCCTAAAACCAATCCATGTCACCCAGAAGATATATACCCGAGCCTAACCGAAAAGAGATAACGGCGAAAGATTCACCGACTTCGGCGGTGGATTACCAACATGGAAGATGAAATCCAATGGGAGACTACCCTCGATCGTGATCCGAAATGTATAAAAATGAAGTGGGAAACACAGTGTCATCTCCTACCAACTTACTACCGCCAAAAATTACAGACTCAAGCTTCTGAAGTGAAGAGATCACACCACCAAGCAACCCCCTGGCTACTATCCGATGAAACAATCAGCAAGTCTGTCACAATCAGAAAATGTTGCAAGTGTCGCGGATTTAGACATGTTGAAGAAGAATGCACAACCAAGGAAGTGATCTACTTCACCGAGCAATAAAACATTGAAAAGTTGTGTAAAGACACAGCATGCACTAAAGACGGTGACGAAATAAACGAGGAAGACCGGCTTCCAATTATAGAGAAAAATGGTAATTCGGAAAAATATGTTGTCTTCAAAAAGGATCCACAATTGTCAGCCAACAAGGAAGAGACGCTACTAATTCTAGCTGACCCTGCTATAAAGATTTTGGCTAGGATAACATTAGTCGTTCGGGAAGGTAGTGATCTTAATGTAATGGGCATTCATGTCGAGTATGAAGTGAAGGTACCTCGAGCTATTTTCTCACAGGCGGTGAGAGGAACATCAGCCGAATTGACTTGCAAAGTCCAAAAAGGGCATCACTTTAAGGAGTCAAACACATATACAAAGCCAACACATATCAGAGCATTGCAGATTTTTCAGAAGACCATTTCCTCAGTTACCCTTGCAGAGGGAGGTCCAACATGAAGTGGGGGTCATTTTGTGTTATGTTGGAAATATCATGTGGAGTTATTCAAAGGTTATTTTCTATTTCGCATGACACCCCTCGTCAGAAGTCTAGACAGGAGAGACGAACCACAGCTTTGTAATATGCCCAAGGAGTTTGATGGGGATGAAAATTCTTCCATGGGATCCATGTCCTATCAGTAACAAATATGTCTCTCCTGAATGATTGCTAATGAGAGGGACACAGGCTGCCACAGATATCATTCCAGAATTGATGTCTCCTCATCTTCTTGTTTATCAGCTACAGTCCACAAGGTAAAAAAAGTGGAAGGAGAAGATTTCAAATGTAAGGGCTCGAAAGTTGCATTGCGGGAACCCACCTCTATATGCAGCTCCCACTTAGAATGTACCAAAGGAGGAAGGATGCCTATTTTACCAAAATGTGTTGTGAAATAATAACACTGATATGATCGACCCACCAGCGACTTGACATCACACCATGAGAACCAGGAGCTTTGAAGAATGAGGTTGAAGCTCCACCAATCCCGAGAGGCTGACGAGGGAGCAGATAAGAAAGTGCAGGAACCCCAGGAGCGCAGGAGTGAGGTCTCCTGCAGCAGGAAATCCCGCTAATGAATTGGTCGGCCCAATTGGGGCTGGTCCAGAGAAAGGCGGGATTTTAACGAGGCGGAATTTCCGCTCGCCCCTCTCCTCTTTTTTTTGCTTCATCATATGTTAGTGTTTTAATGACTAATTTATGGACATTTCTTCTTCGCTCCATCCTTTACTTTAGGAGTTTTTTTTTTTTAATTTCTTTCCTTTTTCTTCTTCATGTAAGAATCTATAAATTGTTGTATTCTGATTGTAGGAGGAGAATTTTGTTGTGTTTGCCTTCATAAATGTTGTGTGGAGTATTTTTCCCCTTTGTGAAATGTATCCAAGGAGGTGGTGGTGCTTCGGTTGTGATTTATCTTCCCTTGTCATCTTCCCTAACCCTTCTCCTCCACTCCTCATAGCCGTCGGCCTTGCTGTCCAGCCTCTCCGGTCACAATCAGCACCCCATCGATCCTCCTACAGTAGTTTCCCCTTGTGACAACATTCCAGTCCCATCCACGCACATGCACTACGTTACCTTATAGCCTCCTTGGTTGTCCGGCCATCCAGCCCCTCCTCTATCCTTCTCGACACTCCCAATTAATTGCTCCTCACCCCACTTCTAGTGCCCTTGTTGTCCAACACCTTCTAACCACCAATCCGCTTGTCGTCTGTCACCTACGACCCCACCATACTTGTTCTCCTAGCAATTGTTCACCTTCCTCTCACTGCCATCAGCAATGCCAACCATCCCGAACCACCTAGCTGACGTCCATCGGCCTTGGAATATACTTTACAGGTGTTTGTTTGTGTCGTTTATGTTTTGTATTGTTATTTTCTATTGTGTTTTGTTGTAAACCTCTCTCTACATTAATAAAAGCTTATTTTAAGTATTTTCTTGCTCTATTTTACTAGTTCCAGTATCATCCAGAGGTAGACCTAAAAAAGACTCGAACATATTGTATAAAAAAATGATCGTAGTCTATTAGAATTAAATGAAAATATGGCACTAGATAGGACACAATGGAAAAAAGGATTCATGTAGCTGACACCACTTAGTGGGATAAAAGCTTATTGTTGTTTTTGTATGCACTCCACCACTTCCAAACCTTATGATAGCATTGCTAGAGAGACACACACACATTCAATTACTTATTAGTGCATTAAAATCATAAATACTTCTACATTCTATCTCAAATTATGCAAGAAATAGCCCAAGCCAAGTAAAAGTTCACATTTTCCTCATCTATCACCAATTCTACCTCCCAATAAAAATAGATAAACCGAATTGCATATGATTTTGTAAAGGTAAATTTTATTAGATTATTGAGTTATAGACAACATTTGACATTACGCCATTTTTTAAAAACCCTTCATTCTAAATCCCAAAATCTTCTAAATTTAAAAATTAGACCCTGAGGTTAAATATCAATATTTGTTGACAATCCTTTTGCCTAATAATATTAAATTACGCCACATGACACAATATTTGTTGTAAATTTCAAAAGTTATATTTTTTTGGCCAAAACATCCTCCTTGATAGCTCTAAATTATGAATACCTGTCTAGTCTATCCCGTATGACGCTAAGAGCACAAGCAGTAGACTCATCAAATAGAAAAATTGGTTGTCACACTATGAACTTCATAAAAATTCATAGTAGCACTAAGGATAAAGATTTAGAAAACTTAGATGGGAAATTATAGTCTCATTTGAAAACTCAAGAGCTCAATGAAACCCTAGTCCTACTGGAAAATAGCGGGATATGATGGAATAATCATTCTCTTATGATCCAAGAAGTTGGATTGCCTAGAACTATAGAAGGCATTGCCAACTTGCTAAAAAATACAATATGAGGTGGATGTCGACATTTCTTACAAAAGGAATTCAATGCTCGACATAAAGCACTAAAAAGGACGATATAGCAGGCTAACACCTCTAAAACATCGAGCAATTAGTAAGTGCCAAAAATAAGTTGGTAGAGAGATGAGAAGTGCAAATGTTGGAATAGAGAACTCAATGGAGTAAGAAGGCATTAATCTCTTCTATTTAGTTGGAAGGGCGCCATGCCAATAGTTTTAGCATGTTGAACTATTAGCAAAGTATTATGATGAAAGCCTGACTAGATAGTGACTTTATAGAAGATATTTGAAAAGAGATTGATCAAAAGTGAGAATTTAAGACACCCAAGCAGAGCCAAGCAAATCTAGGATGTCGAGCAATCAGTAAGGCTATATTCATTGTTATGAAATAAAGAATTCACGGAGACCATTAGTTATAAGTTTGTCTTTCTTTCCC
>NW_018164444.1:44169470-44207776 GCF_001263595.1 Phalaenopsis equestris | reverse complement strand
CTTTCCCTATTCCCATGGAAAATCCTGATGCCAAGTTATACCGTTTCATTGGAAGTCACAATTGGGATACCAAATGTATCATATAAGAGTCCATTCAATAACATAAAGAAATAATCAAATCTAAATATATGTACATACATATATTTATAAAAGGATATAAATGGAATAATAAAATTGTATTAAAAGGAGATAGGGGAGAGCAGAAGACTTGTTGTTAGGGTTTCCAAAAGAAAAGGGGCAGCGGGTTTGCTGAGGTCTCATGACTCTAGAGGCAAGGAAGAAAAAGAGGGAGAAGATTTCTAGGAGAAGCAAGGAGAAAGTAAAAGGAAGACTTCAATAGCTACAAAAGAGAGGATTGATGGCTGCTACAAGAAGGTCGCTATTCAGGCAGTGTGCTTCGGTCTTCCCTGAGTAACGAAAAGAGTTGATAGGCAAGTGCGAGAGAAAGTCAGTTTACAAGAGTTTGATGAATCAGGAAAGTGTCAAGCAAAAAAGGAAGGAGTTGCATGAATCGTGTGATAAAAAAAGGCAGCAGGATGAGCAAATTACGGGAAAAACAAGGAAAGTTTTAAACAAAAGCGGCAATGAGCGAGAAAGGAAAGAAATTCACCTAGATTTGTGTGATCGGGGATCGTAAGGCCGCACGAGAGTGAGTCGAATAAAGTAAGGGTTGAGTTCTTACATTATTAAACCAACAATCTCACTAGGGGCAGGAAGCACGTCAAATATGCGATGAACTGAAATCAGACACCACTCTTATTGTTGAAGGAACCTATAAACAAAATTGAAACTATCGAAATACAAAAGACATGAAAGAGAAGAAAACTACAAAGGTATTTCTGATATTTTTCTATCAGTAAGTTGTTTTGTCAATCGAATGACCTTGATAAAAAATAAAAAATAAAAATAAAATATATGTGGCAAGCCAAAATGGAAAATTGAAAAAACAAAAGACTATATAAGTCAACTACTCAAGGTCCTGCAAGTTTTAAAACCAAAAAAATACTACAAAGAATAAAGGATGCTTGAACCATATCTCTCAATCCTCTCGGATGGTCAGATAAAAGCTTTTCGATGCACTTGAAACTTAAAACTGATATTCTCTGGTTCGGCAGGAATTCCGCCAACAAACACCAAAAGAAAAATCTGATTAAAACATGGCCATAAGAGACTTGGTTCACGAGATAGGCAAGCTTTTGCTTCTTGATTAACACCTTAAAACAAATTCATGATGTATAATTCAAAGTTTTGAGTAAGAATTTATACAAAAAAGAGAAAAAAATTTCAAGAACCTGATTTTACTCCAAGTTGTCTGATGCTCTACCCGTTATTTCAATGTTTAACTTAATAAAAAATAAAGTGTGACGACAATTGGCAATTTAGAGCCAAAGACAAGGAACAAGATCAAACCATGTATGGAAATTGTTGTTTGCCGCCCATTTTCAACACCTTCGGTCGGAAGTTTGGACCATTTTTTGGACAAGGGTAAAATAAAATGTCAAGATCCAATATGCTAACGATTTCCCTGACCTGCAAATTTCAGAAGTTACCAGCAAATGAGAGATAATACAAAGGGAAATTCACATACCGAGCACAATTGTTATGTATTGATATATCTAACACCTAAACTATCATATTTACATACGTTACATATTGGTGCTTTAAATCTATGCATGAAAAAGGTGTATTTCACTTTTAAAATGGGGTAATATTATTTTGATGTGATATTAAAGATTTGAGTGATATGTATGAAAATATGAAAGTTTAGGTGTGAGATATGTAAATACATCAGAATTGTGTACTATCTATGTAAATGCCCCTAATACAAAATAATTAGAGAAGCTCGAACAAAGCAAAAAGTAGCAGCTGAATGACTCTTTCTTAAAGTTCACCAGTAAAACAAGATGAAATATTAGTTAAATCACAATATAGGACTAAAGCTTACAAATTCTTAGACAGCTGGGGGCGAGGAAAATGGCTAACCTTTCGGCAAAAAGGACAACTAATGGTTTTGTGTGTCCATCCGTCCATGAACAAGAAAAACAGCCGGTCAGTTTTGTGGTAATCATAAAGATGAATCTCTTATGAAATTTAAATCAATTTGGATGAAAGGACATACTTGAAATAACACACTATTTAACTTAAAAGGTGGATTACCTTTCAAATTCATAAATCTCAATAGGTTTCTCAGGTCGAGGACCAAGCCTTGAAGTCTCTTTGAGCTTGAACCCTAAAGAAATTGAATTATAAGATGCTCATTAGATAAGAAATCTCTAAATTTGGTGAAGCAATTTTCTATCTCAGAATTAAATGATCAGCTTTCGACAGCCAAATTGATGAAATGGTAAAAATAAGATACTTTCCCTAGTGTGCCACCTAAAACCAACCCAATTAATATTCCAAACCAAGATCCAAAAAAATTACTAGCATAGCACCCAAGCCCTTTATCTCACAAAACTAGCATGTGAAAAACTTAAATCAACCAGAGGGCTAATCATGTTTGGGTTAACCAATTCTTTTGCCCTTGCCCATCCAAATGATAGATGATTCGATGAAAAGCTGCTTCCAAGCCACTCAACACACAGCAGCTGCCAAGAAAACATAGGCCATCATGGCATAATGGAACAGGGGAGATGGATGGGCAAGAAAAGAAGTCAGGACAAGTGCTATACCTTACAAAGTATTATGAGAATCTTTAATTGAAACTTATAATGAAGCCGTGGTTCAAAATGGTAGAAAATTTTGGGTGAAATTTTTTCTTTGTTTTTTTTCTTTTTGGATTTTGTGGTAGAGTATGTTTGCACTAGTTATATGTGGTATAACAAAAGAATCCCGACAATCATATTATAGGCCAATTTATACTTGAAACGTACCTGGGAAAGATGAGATATTGTTATTTATTTAAAAAAGTTTCATACTTCAGTTAAATCTATTCTCAATAAGTGAATTGTAGGAATTCATGTTAAGCCCCTCTTCTATCAACTTAAGGAAAAAAAATTAATGCGGATATAAGCAATGAATTTGTTCTTTACCTGCGATACTCAAAGCATACTCATTTGGAGGGATTTGATCCTTAGACACTAAAGATGCTGAATAGCTGCAGAATTAAAAATCAAGTTCCTCATAGGTGAAAAAAATAATAATAATAAAATGAAACATTATGTGGAAAATTTTCACCATATCTTTGGCCCTAAAAATAAAGAAAAATAAGAAAATATCCTGCTAAATCAAACAAAACTAAATCCAGGTTATTGAAACTTTCTAACTACAATTTTGCTTCTCCAATTATGTCAGCATGCTTGGAGTCCTCTTCCGTCTAGTTCCGCTACTTACAGTTATGAAGCTAATAATTCAGCTTGATGTTTCATGCTCCAAATAAAATTTTTAAATATAAAATACTATAGCAACAAAAAACTTTTATTTAGCCTTATCTTAATTTTCTCATTATTAAACTAGTGCACCATGCAAGAGAAGCTATTGAAGAATAGATATCCTTCAAGAAAATGCGACTCTAAGACAAGAAAATGGGCTTCAGAAACACATATGAAGTGAGATAAATATGCAGGCTGCAGATAATTTAAAACATTAAACTAAAGAGGAGACGAGGTTGAAGGTAGCGAAAAAATTACTACACAAATATGTTTTGTCACAAGACTTGATTAAACATTTTTTTTTTTTTTTTGTTGTACCATGTTGTCATGTAATTTGGATAATCATTTCGTAAAATCATATTAAAGATTGTCATCCAAGTGTTGCAAAAGTTATAGCTCCTCGGTAAAAAGAAACTAGTGTGACACTAACATGGCTAGAAAGATTAAAAAAAATACTATTAAGGAATATCATACAATTATTGTTTCAAGATAATTACAATAATGAATTAGGTTTAAAAGCTAAAATCCATAAAGTTTCTTTTCTGGTAAGTAATGTAAACCATTGTTATAAGAATAGTTTTCCAGCATTCATACAACAAAAATTCCATTTTGCATTAGTAATTATTAGTAAAGAGAATAAACTCAACCAAGGGACAATGCTGAACCATAAAATAACTACAAAAGAGATGAAGCATCACAAAAGAGAATATCAAAATTTATGTAATTAAACTTAAATAAGCCTATTTTCACAACCACACAAAAATCAGAAAATTCATTAAAATTCAAAAAAAGTAAATAAAAAATTACACTACGTGCAAAGTTAGAGATATGGATAAAAATACTATATTATGTAGTTAAAAGAAAATATAATCACGAAGTATAAAAATGAGGGTTATAAAAGTAGAAGGGAATGATGGTGTTGCTCCAATTACTCACTTCACTTCTTTATTGTAAGAGTTAAATAAGAACTATTCCTTACTTTTGATCAGGAGTTTCTTCTTCTGCTAATGTCAAAAATAATAACACTTTATCCTTCTTAATGCCAAAAAAAAAATTCCATTTGCAAGCATTCAAAAAAAAAAAAAATATTCATTTCTCTCTCGGATGACAGCTCTCATTTCCCTTCTTACTACTCTCTCATCGTTGTTTCATATTATAAAATCTTTCAAAACAATGCAGCAATCTTCTTATGTAATATTTAGATATGATAGGGAACAACACGGAATTTAATAAACCTTTAATTTGGTACTTATCATCTGGGAAATCAAAATCTGAAATGACTAACATAGACACTATACTGGAAAAATTAAATATGGATAAATTTTTATTTGGTAGCCACCAATCTTTAAGAATCAAAAATCAAATCTAATCCAAAATAATTAATGAATTAGACTCCACGGTTAATAATATCTTACTTGAAGCATAACTTTTGAATATACTAGTTTAATAGTTGTGTTTGAACACTTACCTATTTAGCACATGCATGTTATTCATTGCAAAGATTAATTGAAACTTTTTAATATCACAATCCATTAGTGACAAATTTGTCAAATTTTACTTTTAGTATTGTGTTGATATTTTACGTTAGACTTTTGCCTATCTTGCAAAGCCCATCTATTCATTGAAAGCTCCTACCTAAAAAAAAATATTTTGCATTGCTTCTATAATTACCAAAAATAAATTTTACAGTAGCTCCTATTTTTCTGGTTTTTGATTTCATACCTAGTATCATTCATACTTCTATAAGCTATCACCATACTTCTTCAATGCAACTCATCAGCATGTGATATTATACTCTAAAATGCAGAATCCACTAATATTGTTTGTCTTAGGACAACCAGCACACCCTAAAGATTTTAAAGGCATCAATATCACCAAAAAAATATATATCTTACAAGGCTACAACACTAAAAGCACTTGAAGAAATTTGATTCTTGTTCAATTTGGTACGTATCTGGCTATTCCCATTGACATAATGACACCACCATGCGCCATTAATTCAACAATATTAGAATCTCCAATCTTCAACAGCTCCAATTTCTATTTACACATGGCAACTAGAACTTGTCTTATATGCAATTAAAACATGCCAAACTCAAAATCCAATATTATTTACAGTTTTTATTTTAACTCTTAAGTCAAAAAAAGAGTAACACTAATTTCATAATAAAAAAAATGATAATAGTACTTGAATCATCTAACTTATCCTTTTGTGGTTGTCATATACTCTCAATCCCTTTTCTTTAAAACAAATAATTCTATTCATATGCCTTTTTTCCTTACAATAGAAGCAAGTAATCTTTTTAAACTTATTTTAAGATTTATTTTTACAATGATTAGAAAAGAACTATTCCACATTGCATATTCCTATAATCCACAATAAGCTTTCAGCTAATTTATCATCTCCCTCGACCTTAGAAATCATCTTCTATGAAAAAATGAATTTTCAAAATCATAAAATATGCTGTCTGAAATGTTCTTCTAAGGAGGGGTAGAGCACATCCACAAATAAAAATTGATCTTCATCATTAAAAATTACAACAATATTCCTCAAGATTCTAATGATGAAATTAAATTCCTTCAAATGTATTTTAATACGCATACATTCTTTCAATGGAATCAAATATTGTCTAATTTTGATAAAAGTTGTCAGACAAACTTTTAGTCACATACAAAGTCTATAGATTGAGCTCAAAACCTCAAAAAGTTATTTCCTCTAAGAGCGCTATTAAGATCTCATCACCCACATACAATGGAATCACTGAGAGAGGTTTCTCATCAACCACTATTTGTCTTCTTCACTTATGAATTCAAGCATCTTGTTGCGCCCCACAGATTGCCTTTACAAGTTCATGAAGGTAAACATATCAAGTACTTTGGTTCTCCAGATATCAAAACTCTTTGAGCAATCGAAATTTTCAATCTTGAAATTCATGGACACCATATTTTTAATAAACTAGCACTGAAACTACTTATTATGAAAGAAGGAACTCATAACCTAACAGCAAATATGATGATCAAGCACTATCAAAGAGAATATCAAATTTTGTGTGGTTTGACTTAAGCTTATATCCATGGCCATACAAAGGTCAAACGCAAGTAAACTTTAAGATAAAGTATGTAAAATATTATACTTCATACAAAATTACAGATATGGAAAAAGATAATAATATTTTATCTAAATAAGAGAAAATATAGCCAGCAAATGCAAAGATGAAAGCTAAATATGAAGAAGGAGATGTTATTGCTCCAATTACTCTTTTCAACTCTCTATTACAACTGTCTAAATTAGAAGTATTCCTTATTATAACCACGAGATTCTTTTCTTACTGAGACCAAAAATAGTAACATCTATTTCTTCTTAAAGAACTAGAAAAACTACAATTGCAAGAACACATAAAATCTCTTCCTTTTTCCTTAGATCGCATCCATCATCTCTCTTTTCATTTTCTTCTCTTCTTTTTGTTACTTCTTGTTATGAGATATTTCAATATAATGAAATAATCTTTTTATATAATGCTTAGTAGATGTTTTAGATTTGACTTATGTTAAGAAAGATAGAAGTGTACCTAAATAGACCTGGGCATGTTGTATACAAAAATTATCTTAATTTATTAGAATTAAATGAAAATATGGTACTCGATAGGACACAATGGAGAAAAAGGATTTATGTTGCCGACCCCACTTACTGGGATAAAGGTTTGTCGTTGTTGTTGTTGTATATAATGCTTAGACATGATATTTAGCAAGCTTGAATTTATAAAAACTTAAATTTGATAATCACTATTAAAAAAATAAATGTGAATTAATTAACCATAAGTTAGGTCAATGACCATTTTCAAAAATAAAAAGTGAACTGAGTTTTATGGCCACCAATATGAAAAATAAGTCTGAATGAGTTTTAATTTATAGCAACCAATCTCCAAATATCAAGATTTTAACCTATCCAAGTAAAGTTAATGAAATTAAACTCCCCACTTAGTAATTTCTTGTGTTACATTGTGCTATGTTATGTTGCGTTCCTGAGTAAAGAAGATAATTCTTTGCAAAATCTTGTTAAGATCGTTATCTAAAATGATATAAGAGCCATCATAGCTTGGTAAAATACTATTGTTACATTGATATGAGTTGATTAAATAGTTTAATCGAATATTAATATTATTTCCATGAAATAAAAATATAATATCCTTATCTAATTTTAAAATAACTTTCATACAACTAAACTTTCACTCATAGATTATTTTTAAGAATCCTAAAACTACTTTTGTTGTTCAAAGATGGCCAATCAACCAACAAGAGGCTATTAAAAAAGATCAATGTTCATAAATAGCTCATGTTTGTCTTGATATTTGTTCATGTTCTACTAAACTACTAAACTAGAAAGTCAAATTTAATCAATATTTTTCAATTTGTTTAATAAATGAACCTAACAGAAATGAGAGTCCGCTCCACGATGTTCAGCTAGGAAAGAGCTAAAAAATAATATACACAAATATATATATATATATAGATATCTGTATGTGTGTGTGTGTTATATATAAATAAAAATTATTGAATATACTTTACAATAATGAACAATATATGTTCTAAATTCTGCATCCATCAAAACAATATACCATGAAAATCACAAATAGTTTCTTAAGCAATTAGAATCATTAACAAGCAGAAACCTAGAAACTATTGAAATAAAGTAAGAATAGCAATATCAAGCACAACAATGTTCCTGTCCTTGCATTTCCTTCTCACACATAAAGCAAGATTTTAAGCTACCTGACGTTCTTATTCAACAATTCAATTGTTTTGCATCCCGAAAAAAGTTGGAAAAAAAAACAAATGCACCAAACGATATAATGAGCGCAAAGTAGACAGTATGCAACCCTTGAACGAAAGCACCAGTGCCGAGACGAAAGGGCAGCGCGAGAGAAGCTCCCAGAATGTCAAGAAACCTATCGGGGCGTACGGAAAACGGCTTTGGCTGCGGCGGCTTGAAGCCATCAGGAGGCGAGAACAAAAGCGGCGGAGAAGAAGAAGACGTCGATGAGGATGACGAGCTTCCACCCTCATCTTCTGCTGCGGCGAATGTGTGGGATGAAGCAGAGCTCTCACTGAGCTCGGCGGAAACCCGGAAGCATTTGCGAGAAGAAATACGGCAGCGCAGAGACCCGAAGAGGGGAGATGAGCAGGAGACGAGAAGTCCGGCCATTAAACTCCGGCAAGCGCGACACAGGAGCCCGAGAATCGATAAGTACCACTTTAATTTACTCATTTTGGGGAGTCGAGGAGCTTATATATAGATAACTTTGTATTATATTCAAAAAATAATATTGGAACCTAACACTACACTATTTTCAGCTAGGGATATAAATGAGGAAGCCAAGTTGATGATTTTAACTTACTCATTAGTGAGCTCAATATTATGTCCCATAAATAATTAATGGGGTTTATCATATTTGCTTGGTTTTGACCTTCTAAAATCATCTTCTAGTGGAGCCATAATATTCAAAAAGATTTTTGAAATATTATGCATTTACTTAGATTTGTTTCAGAAAATTTATGGAAGACCTTGAAAAAATTTGATTATTTTAAAAATATTAATAAATTTCTATAATTTGCTAAAAAATTTTGGATATTTCAGTAATAATTTAGAAGTTTTTAGATCTCTTCAGAAAGTATAGACATTTAAGAAATTTGTAGGGTAAAGAGAAATATCTAGTCATATATTCTAGTATATTCAGTGAAAGAAATAGAGTTTAAAGAAGGGGAGATAAAATAAAAAATCAACTAAAATGCATCAAATAATTTTTAATTTTTTATAAATAAATAAATAAGATAAAATTACAAAAAAAAAGTTAAGGATAAGTTTTAATATAAAATTTATATTTTTTTAATACATGTATTAAATTATATTAATATTTCTTCATTACATTGAAATTATCAATAATTGATTCCACATCAAAAATAATCATAACATCACTTTTAATGAATATTTTCAGTGAACTAATAGGAAAATAATATTTTATTTACTTTTATTATTTTGTCATAATAATTTTCATGATTGAAAGATGAATGTTCATTTGTTAATTATAAAATCTTTATTAAATTAAAATACATATTCGTTAAATTTTTTTTAGTATTTAAGTTTAGGAAGCAAAATTTTAATGTATTATATGATAATAAAGACGGGGTTTGATTGCCTCCCATAGACCCCCTTGTTCCACAACTGAGTGTAGTCCTTAATAATATTCTAGGACAATCATGACTGCCACGTAATTTATAGAAGTCTCTAAAATAAGAAATATTTCGTAGAGTTCTATAATATTCTTGAAGTGGTATTTTTGTACTATAAATGGAGAAAGAACCCCTTCATTTTGTTAAGAAGTTGAAAGCGAGTCTTAGTCTTATAAAAGCTCATATTTAGTAACAAAGTTTTTCTCCACATTCTCACTTTAGCCATTCCATAATCTCATTATTAGCTAGCTACTTATGAAAGTGAGTAATAAGTACAACTTAGCAATTTGTATGTGATAGGGATGCATGCTACTTGAAGAATAGTAAATCCATGACATTGATCTTAAAGCCAAACTCGAGCTCTTATATTTAACTAGCTCAAGTTTAAGCTTAAGGAGACTCGACTCATTAGCTTGCAAGCTAGCCCGATTAGAAACCATACATGGCTAAATCTAGGGATTTTTTTTATTTTTTATATTTTTGCTCTTAATTTAGCAGATAATTTCCAGTCTCAGAACTACATTCTCTTATAAAAATGTAGGGCCCATCGGTGTCTTTTCAAATGCTAGACCCAGTGATGCTTTCTTCAATGTAGGCCTCCCATAGCCCCCCTTGTTCCACAACCGAGTGCGGTCTTTAATAATATTCTAGGACAATCATGACTGCCACGTAATTTATAGAAGTCTCTAAAATAAGAAATATTTCGTAGAGTTCTATAATATTCTTGAAGTGGTATTTTTTGTACTATAAATGGAGAAAGAACCCCTTCATTTTGTTAAGAAGTTGAAAGCGAGTCTTAGTCTTATGAAAGCTCATATTTAGTAACATTTTTTTTCTCCACATTCTCACTTTGGCCATTCCATAATCTCATTATTAGCTAGCTTCTTATGAGAGTGAGTAATAAATACAACTTAGCAATTTGTATGTGATAGGGATGCATGCTACTTGAAGAATAGTAAATCCATGACATTGATCTTAAAGCCAAACTCGAGCTCTTATATTTAACTAGCTCAAGTTTAAGCTTAAGGAGACTCGACTCATTAGCTTGCAAGCTAGCCCGATTAGAAACCATACATGGCTAAATCTAGGGATTTTTTTATTTTTAATATTTTTGCTCTTAATTTAGCAGATAATTTCCAGTCTCAGAACTCCACTCTCTTATAAAAATGTAGGGCCCATCGGTGTCTTTTCAAGTACTAGACCCAATGATGCTTTCTTCAATGTAGGCCTCCCATAGCCCCCCTTGTTCCACAACCGAGTGCGGTCTTTAATAATATTCTAGGACAATCATGACTGCCACGTAATTTATAGAAGTCTCTAAAATAAGAAATATTTCGTAGAGTTCTATAATATTCTTGAAGTGGTATTTTTTGTACTATAAATGGAGAAAGAACCCCTTCATTTTGTTAAGAAGTTGAAAGCGAGTCTTAGTCTTATGAAAGCTCATATTTAGTAACATTTTTTTTCTCCACATTCTCACTTTAGCCATTCCATAATCTCATTATTAGCTAGCTACTTATGAAAGTGAGTAATAAGTACAACTTAGCAATTTGTATGTGATAGGGATGCATGCTACTTGAAGAATAGTAAATCCATGACATTGATCTTAAAGCCAAACTCGAGCTCTTATATTTAACTAGCTCAAGTTTAAGCTTAAGGAGACTCGACTCATTAGCTTGCAAGCTAGCCCGATTAGAAACCATACATGGCTAAATCTAGGGATTTTTTTATTTTTAATATTTTTGCTCTTAATTTAGCAGATAATTTCCAGTCTCAGAACTCCACTCTCTTATAAAAATGTAGGGCCCATCGGTGTCTTTTCAAGTACTAGACCCAATGATGCTTTCTTCAATGTAGGCCTCCCATAGCCCCCCTTGTTCCACAACCGAGTGCAGTCTTTAATAATATTCTAGGACAATCATGACTGCCATGTAATTTATAGAAGTCTCTAAAATAAGAAATATTCCATAGAGTTCTATAATATTCTTGAAGTGGTATTTTTGTACTATAAATGGAGAAAGAACCCCTTCATTTTGTTAAGAAGTTGAAAGCGAGTCCTAGTCTTATGAAAGCTTTTTCTCCACATTCTCACTTTGGCCATTCCATAATCTCATTATTAGCTAGCTTCTTATGAGAGTGAGTAATAAGTACAACTTAGCAATTTGTATGTGATAGGGATGCATGCTACTTGAAGAATAGTAAATCCATGACATTGATCTTAAAGCCAAACTCGAGCTCTTATATTTAACTAGCTCAAGTTTAAGCTTAAGGAGACTCGACTCATTAGCTTGCAAGCTAGCCCGATTAGAAACCATACATGGCTAAATCTAGGGATTTTTTTATTTTTAATATTTTTGCTCTTAATTTAGCAGATAATTTCCAGTCTCAGAACTCCACTCTCTTATAAAAATGTAGGGCCCATCGGTGTCTTTTCAAGTACTAGACCCAATGATGCTTTCTTCAATGTAGGCCTCCCATAGCCCCCCTTGTTCCACAACCGAGTGCAGTCTTTAATAATATTCTAGGACAATCATGACTGCCATGTAATTTATAGAAGTCTCTAAAATAAGAAATATTCCATAGAGTTCTATAATATTCTTGAAGTGGTATTTTTGTACTATAAATGGAGAAAGAACCCCTTCATTTTGTTAAGAAGTTGAAAGCGAGTCCTAGTCTTATGAAAGCTCATATTTAGTAACATTTTTTTTCTCCACATTCTCACTTTGGCCATTCCATAATCTCATTATTAGCTAGCTTCTTATGAGAGTGAGTAATAAGTACAACTTAGCAATTTGTATGTGATAGGGATGCATGCTACTTGAAGAATAGTAAATCCATGACATTGATCTTAAAGTCAAACTCGAGCTCTTATATTTAACTAGCTCAAGTTTAAGCTTAAGGAAACTCGACTCATTAGCTTGCAAGCTAGCTCGATTAGAAACCATACATGGCTAAATCTAGGGATTTTTTTTTATTTTTTATATTTTTTCTCTTAATTTAACAGATAATTTCAAGTCTCAGAACTTCATTCTCTTATAAAAATGTAGAGCCCATCGATGTCTTTTCAAATACTAGACCCATTGATGATTTCTTCAATGTAGGCCCCATCGATGCCTTCTCTAGCGAACTACCATTGTGGCTTTCTCGTCGAACTTCAATACCTTCTTTAACAAAGTCCTATTATGAATTTTGTACTAGTTTATCACTTTTCCCATTGATGCATGCTCTAGCAAGCTTCTGAGGCCACTTTTCACAACACCACTATTGCATTATCCAATGAACTTTCGTCATTTTCCTCCACTTCCTAAGTCAAGTTTCTTTGCAATTATTGATTGAGTCAAGATTCAAGCTCAAGCTCACTATTTTTCTAACAAGTAACACTTAAGTTTTTTGCATGAGCTTGACTTAAGCTTGATCTTGAGTTTGAGCATGTTAATTAGTGGGGAGCTAAACTCAAGTTAGCATTGATGCAAGATCAACTTTACTTATTTATATATGCTTTAATTTTAGCTTATCTGGTTACATGTTTCGAGGATATATAAATGTCTCCAAGCCCTATATGTGAAAAGTGGAGGGTTGTATTAGGGAGTCGACAGCCAACGAAAAATTTGTTGAAAAATCATGGCAAGAATCCTTTGATCATTATGTGAATGTTAGGGCATCCACTGTAACCAACACGTTGTATGACATTAATATAATGAAAAGTGTGCAAGGGCCGCTACATCGGCGTCCCGGGTATAGTGTCAATAAGCAAGGGTTCCCACATTACTGATGCAATGCATGTAAAGATGTTAGCCCATAAAATTAATATTAGGATATGATCTTGGAATATATGTACTCTCACAAGTAAATTAATGGAATTAGTTGATATCAATATTCATAAAAAGTTATATATCTTAGGTATTCAAGAAACTAAATGGGTTGGAGAAACGACTAATGAGATTGATAACTTAGGTTTTAAACTTTAGTATTCAAGTAAGAGTCACATTAGAAACTGTGTAGGTGTACTTATATATAATAGTTTGAAAGATAATGTTGTAAATAATAATAGAGTTGGAGAAATAGTTATAGCCCTTGAGATTATTGTTGATACTAAAATTTTTAATATTATAAATGTGTATGCTCCTCAAGTAGGTTTAGATATATGTTCTAAAGAAAACATATGGAATGACCTGGAAGACTTAATACAAATGTTACCTCTTGAAGAAAGAACTTGTATTGGATGAGATTTAAATGGCTATGTCGGTAGAGTGATAGAAGATTTTAGAAATATTCATGGTAGCTATGGTTTTAAAGTGATTAATAAAAAAGGTAGAGTCATAGTAGAGCATATGATTTTATTATTGTTAATACTTTATTCAAGAAAAGAGATGAGCATTTTATTACATATAAGAATGAATCTAATAAAACACAAATTGATTATTTTCTTATGAGAAGAAGAGTTTATCGATTATGTAAGGATTGTAAGGTCATTACAATTGAGGATTTAAGTACTCAACGTCAATTATTAGTTTTAGATTTTAAGATGAAGAGTTGTAAAATAAAGAATGTTATGAGTCATTTGTTGGCATCAATTTTTTATGTCACGAGTGCAGGATGTCCACCTGCATAACTCGGGATAGCTTTCGGTCCATCCGTAACATCTGGTAGTTCAGACACCCACCCTGAACCTTTCGGCACGTGTTGAGAGGCACGTACCAGGGTCATCCTGCTAGGCTTTGGCTTTCGCCTAGGCGAAGGCCAGTTGGCATTTTTGCTCGTCGGATGACTTCAATTGGATCGATGAATATTATGTGTCACGTCAAGCGCAAAATTGGCTCAAATTGACGCGATCGCCAGCGAAGTTGTTTAGATGACCCCAAACGGCGAAACATACCACACGAGTGAGTCCGGAACATCGATTTCACTTGAGAGAGACGTCCATTTTTCCATGTCTTTGTGGGGGGCTAAAAAGGTATAAATTATCATTTTTTATCTGATTGTTGAAAAAGTGGTCTGAATGGCTAAACATACTGCGCCGAAGCGCCTGGAACGTTGATTTTACCTATGGAGGACATTCATTTCAAAATGATGGCGCGTTTGGGCTAAAAACACACAAGATGATGATTATTTAACTGATTATTATTATTATTATATTATTATTATTATTATATTATTATTATTATTATATTATCCTTTATAAATAATCGCTTCTCCCCTCTTTCTCTCTCGAAAAATTATTGTATACATACACCGCATGCAGCCGCCATACTCCCTTTTTGCGAAAAGCCCTAGCTCGAGCTCCTCTACCGCTTTTGCTGGAACTTGCTCCTTGCTCTCGAGACTCGTCGATCGGCCCATATCGCTGGCGAACTCCTCAGTCATCGGCATCCTCCTTCCTCACGCTGAAGGATCGCGACGAACGCCGCCACCTCGCGGTCTCCGTCTCTTCTTCATTGCGAAGCTGCCGCCACCTGCTCCTTTTTTTCTTCGGCCTCTCTGACACTGATAACTTGCTCTCGACGGTCTGAGCATCCCCTCGCCGACCTCCTTTCTCAGGCCGAGCATTCTTTTTTTCGGCCTCCTTCCTTGGTCGAGCCCTCTTCTCAGCCTCCTCTCCCACCGACGAAGCTTTTTTTTTTCTGGTGTGTAGACCTCCTGCTAGCGCCGCACAACCCACCTTCATCTCCTTGCAAGAAGAAAAGAGGGGAGGAGCTTAAACCCTCTCCCATGCATTTTTCCTTTGTGTGTCGCCGACGAGCTAGCTCCTCCACCTCGTCGTCCCTCACTCCTTGGTGGTCGAAATATCTCCCCGGAGTGATTTACCGTTGAGGGGCAGCAACAACACCGTTGCTTGAAGAGGCGTGGGCGTTTTCAACTTTTAAAGAAAAGCCTCCTCCCGAGGTTCATCGGTGTCGAGCGTCGCTAAGGTATACGTGTCGGTCACATTTTCCTATGCTATAATCTTTTATTTTAAGATGCTTGCATACCTCACGACCTCCCTGCCCTCATTGGGTCTTTTTGTTGTCCTGTGCACATTCTACGAGGCACACTGGAGCATGGATCAGATGCTGGCGAGCTTGGAGCAAACAAAGAAAATGCATTTGCAACCATCACGGTGGTGAGATTCCTTACCTCCTAGCCAGCCTTAGGAATAGTGGAGTCTATGCGTGTGGGTTCGATCGTCCACACGGGGAGTGTGCGTCGGCGTGGGTCAGCGCGACGACGTGCCTGCGTGATGGAACGTTGGACTTCCTAGAGCTAGACTTTAGGTTAGGATTTCCCGTTCGCAGCCAACACCCTACGTAGAGCCGAGTGTTTCCCCTTTGTTGTAAGCCTTAGCACAAGTCCTAATGAGTCGAAGTCCCGAACTCCCCTTGCTTTGGGTTCCCCAGCTTTACTTGGAGAAGTTGAGATGTCAGACTTGGCAAAACGAGATAAGTTTTGTAGTTGGCTCACTTTGCAAAGTCTGAAGGAGTTGCAAAATCGGAAAAGCTTTGTAGCTAGTCCATTTCGTGATGCTGTGGAGAGTTTCTCCCTTGGAGATCCGTGGATAAACTCCCCACATTTCCAAGGGTCTAAACCTTAGGTCTCCCAGATGAGGTCGTTAGAACGAGTCTGGTTTGCTACCTGCATGTTGGTTTGCTGCATATTGCATTTTTGTTTGGTGCAGTTGCATTTCACTTTGATTCAACCGGTCGCCCTGGCCCGGTGAGCATTTCACTTAGCTCCAACCGACCGCTCAGGCCTAATGAGCCTCTCACTTCGCTCTAATCGGCCACCTTGGCCCGACGAGCATCTTACTTCGCTCCGACCGGCCACCCCGGTCATACGAGTATTTCAGTTCGCTCTGATCGGCCGCCCCGACCCAGCGAGCATCTTACTTCGCTTAGACCCCCCCCGGCCCTATGAGCGTCTCACTTTGGTTCAACCGGCCGCTCCGGCCTGGTAGACCGATTACTTTGGTTCGACCAGCCACCATGGTCCTGTTGACCGATCACTTGCATGTTTATTTGCTTTTGCATTATATCACATGCTTGTTTGCTTGTATGTTGCATCTTATTTGTGTTAGCTTGTATGATCATTATCATTTGCTTGTGTTGCACTTCTTCGAGTCACTGCCGCCACGATATGCCCATCTCTTTCGTTCACTGCCGCCTCGGCACACCTTCCTCAGGCCGCTGCCACCACGGCACGCCCATCCCTTTCGGTCATTACCGCCTCGACACACCTTCTTGGGGCCACTGCCTCCACGGTACGCCCACCCTTTAGGTCACTGCTGCTATGACACACCCATTTGTTCGGGCCGCTGACTCCACGACATGCCCATCTTTTCCTGAGTCACTGCCTCACGGTACACTCATCACTTCTGTCACATGACTGTTCGTATTTACATTTGCATGTTTACATGGATAGCAAGTCAGGCTCGTTAGGAGAGTGACCCGTGTCAGTCCCGATGCCTTAATGAGCATTGCTTGCTGGTTTGATCCCGATGAGCAATGCGAGTTAAGTCATCGGGATTGACACGAGTATGACTGGTATGACTGTGCTGCTGTGCTGAAGATCTAATAGATCTAACTCATGTCACCACTCTTCGTGACACCCTTTAGATCTGTCAGATCTTTAGGATGTGGCCTGTATGGAGACCCGTTCAAAATAATAGTATACCCTGACTTACCTCACACGTAGATACTTTATTGACACACTTTTCATTGACGCACTTTTCGTTAGATTGTGTGTTAGGCTAGGATTTAGGGTGCTAGGTAGTCTTTTTTATGCTTGATTATTGTTCTATATTGGATTGGTTGTCCTAGCCATGTATCTTTTATTTGCATTATGCTTGTGGTGTGCCTGCATGCTGCATATGTATGGTAGTGTGTTAGGGCGTTCTTTTGTAGGGAGTCAAGCCTATTTATATGCACACACACAGGTACCGCTATGGGGGGAGTATGTGATGATTTTTTTCCCTTTTTCTTGCAGGTGTTATTTAGCTCCCCCACTTTTAAGGCATGACTCATGATACGTTATTTGCATGTGAGTTTTTCCGCTGACAATTGTTTTCATGCAGGATTGAGTCTTTTTTATTTTTCTATGTACTTTTAGAGTCTAGGAGAGTCCTGTAGCAAAAATAAGATACGGGCACGGGTTCCGAGGTGTTTGGGCGGGAACCACGTGGAGGGGACCAGGTGTAAATGCTCATTCCATGTATCTTAATTCTACATTTTATATTGATGTATATAATTATGATCGGACATGTATATGCGGAGTTTGATTGTTTTTTTCTTTTTAAGGATATGTTGCACACCCAACGACACCAGCCTATTTATTATTTTGATTTGACTTATTTTGCTTTTTTCATCATGTTGCATGCCTACATTTGCATGTGTTTTCCTTATTTCTCTTTGTGTTTAATCTGGGATTTCACGATGGAACTTAGGCTCTTTAGGACTTAAATTCCTAATTTTCTAAAAAAATTCTAAATAAAATATTCAAAATAATTAAAATTTAGGATTAAAATATTCAAGATTTAAAAATTACAATATTCAGGATTAAAATATTCAAGATTTAAAAATTACAACATTTACTTTCCTGCATATATTAATAGGGTCTCTACAATACTTAAGAACCGCTATAGATAACTGCAATCATATTTGCATGTCCCGAGGAGGAACTCCCGTGCTTCTTCAACCTGACTAACCCAACATATTTTTTATAGGTGGTTGTCTAGTACGCCTAGGATGTTAGAATGCTCACCGGCCTAGACGGGGTATAAGTCTTTTTGTTTAAAGCGTTTTCAGTTTTGTAGATGAACCACCACTTCTCTTTCTTTCCTGAGACATCTTTGACACTTTGGTAGGTATAAGTCCCATCTCTTGGAGCTCTAGCTTATAGTCATAGGATAGAGTTTCCTTCCTTTGACCTTAGGGCTACCGAGGTTCCCGTGGACAACGCAATTCACAAATTGCTGACCGAGAACCTCAGGACGTGTTAGGTCGACTACCTTCACGACGAAGTAGACTTAGGGTCCTAGTAGCTGTGGATGACGGGTCTGTGGTACCCCGACCCCAGTTACCTCTACCTTTTCAAGATCACTCTACCTTCCTTTTGTTAAGCCCTTTGAGCCCTGTCGCTCCTTGACTTCGTTGATATCACCTTGCCACCTTGACGGCCCAATGCCGATGAGCTGCCGCTACCCATAGTGAGAGACTCACTCTCTGCTCGATGACTTGCCATGAGCTTTGAAGCATCGGGACTGTTCCCACACGGAATAACCTTCATTTGATTGTCTATACCTCAAGTTTATGATAATTCAAGTGAAACTTCTTTTATCGAGAGTATTCTTGGATATTCCCCAATATGTAATTAACCAAGTGGGATACGTCCAATTGGGAGTGCTCTTGACCCCATAACAGGCACCTACACCCGTTTCTCTGGTTTTAGGTAGTATACGTAAGTATTCTTTCTCGGATATTGGTTTAAGGTGTTTTCGCCCGACCATGTTAGGGTGGACACTCTTAACATATTCTTGCAAAGTTAATCACACGTAGATTCTCCACATTTTGTGTTTTCTCTTGTTTGTTGATTTGTCGTATGTCCCTTCTTATTCGGTTCCTCTCCTCTTCGAATCATTGATCTGATTCGAGAGAGAGATTTATTCAAATAAGGGAAGTACACAACGATCGACATGCTGACGACTTCTTCTAAAATAAAAAAGAGAAAAACAAGTGAAAACATCATTGTCGTAGAATTAGATGGGGCACCTAAAAGACACATATAAAATTATTTTTTACGAGTAAACTTCAAGATTTTAATATTAGGGATGTTCATGAAGAAGCAAATTCTATGTGGGATAAAGAAACAAACACTATTAAATAAGTGATAAAAAATGTACTTGAGAATCGAAAGAAAACTTTCTATACATAAAAATAATTAGAGTGGAATAATAATATGCAAGAAAAAATAAAATATAAGAAGTTATGTTATAAAAAATGATTTAAATGTAAAAACTTAGAGAACTGAGAAAAAAAATAAAATGACCCGTTTGGAGTCTAAGAGAACAATCTGTGACACAAAATTTTTTGCTTTTAGTGACCTTTAAAGTATATTAGATGCCATAGAAACAAAGAGAAAAGAGAAGTAAATATTCAACTCAAGTAAAGTGTATAAGAGATGAAAATCAAAGAAAAGAGAAGCAAATATTCAACTCAAGTAAAGTGTATTAAAGATGAAAATCAAAAAGTATTTTTCTTACAAAAAGATATTCAACATAGGTTGGTGAGTTATTTTGATAAACTTTTTAATGAAGTTTCTAAAATCTGATTGACATTAGTGATCCCAATATCTTTAATAATAATAAATATTTCATTTTTACTGTCTCAATAGTAAAATTAAAAAAAATTAAGGAAGCATTAAAGAAAACCAATAGGCGGAAGTCTATAGAACGTGTGATATACTAATTCAAGAGTAGAAATATGTAGAAGGTTTGGAATTTTCTTAACTTAATAAACTCTTTAATATTATTTTAAAAACTAAAAAGATGCCTCGGGAGTGAGGGAAGAGTATTTTGGTACCTATTTTTAAAAATAAAAGGGATGCACAAGAGTATATGTACCAATGGCTATAAATAAACCAAGCAATTATTGATACGGTTTTTAATTCACCACACTATACAATATCATATAATCATGTGTTGCATTTCTATTTCCCTTCGTATTATCATTATTGTTTGTCTTATAAATATATATCATATTTGCATAAGCTTTAATATATTTCTTGTCATTAGGTCATCACCATCTCATACCATAATATTCATTGATAAATGGTGTTCATCCCAATATTGAACTTATCAGTGGTCCCTTGATACCAATCAGTTAATCCTAACCTTAATTTTAAGACTCAATAATTTATTTATTGTTCTACCAACGCTCATCTCGTCATAATTTGACCCTCTTCTATATGTTATCAGTACAACTACTTACCTATCATAAACTATATGATTTTTTTTTCTAATCAACTTTATCTATTAGTTATTTTCATATATTGTTTTTGCTTAATATAAATTTACCTATTAGTGATTAGCTTAGTTAGCATGAACAAAAAAATTTAATATTATGGATAATAATTAACAATCATACTTGAAATTACATCTCTATAATAATGTTATGAAATGAACATGAGAATTAAATCATTTATACGTATTATAATCTATTGCTTTCATCAAATATACTCAGCCAAAGAGGGAAGGACACGTTGAAGCTCAATAAAAGAACAAGCAGTCAGGATGCTGAAAGGTTAGAGTGGCGTCAACCATGACATAGAAGTTGGGCTAACAACTCTGTATGAATGGAATATGGTCGCATCAACTCGAGAGTGACTCCAAAGATAAAAAGGTTGTGTTATTAGTTGCCGTTGAAGTAAGATATAAAACACGTGAAGGAGGAGGAGGTTCTTGATCTTTATTTCACATGAAGACAATGTGTTCCGTAATCCTCACATTTGGACTACATTGAAACGCTTCAGAAAATAAACTTTTTTGGAATATTCTAAATTCCTCATAAAAATTAGCTACGTTCTCCTATTATTGTACTTATATTCATCTAGAAAATAACCAAATCAAATATAAACAAAAGTTTGCCCATTTATTTAATAAATCAGGTAGAAGAATAATTAAACTTAGGGTCTGTTTGAGACAGCTTATAAGTGCGGTCGGCGTTATCAAAGCGCCGCCGTACCGTTTAGTTCGCGCGTTTCGTCAGCTTATCCGAAATTCCGTTTCAGTTTTTATACTAAATGCAGGCCACGGGTCGACCCCTGCAGCCGGCCCGGGGGCCGCTTATCATGAAACGCACAAGCTGCCCCAAACGAACTCTTAATCAAACACAACTCTTATAATTTATCTATATGCATAAATAATTTTTGTATGTAAACCCTTTTTCAAACCTCATATGAAATGTCTTTTCATTACTCATTGCACTTAAAAGAGTTTTTTTTTTTTTTTCTCTTAAAGTTATAGCAGATATTTACATGCCAAAACAACTTTATTTATAAATATATAAAAACACTCGAGCATCTTTTTGGTACAACTAAACAACGTTAATTTTTTCAAATGGTTGTGATTCTTAAGCTATAATGCTCATTAATCATGATTATAATTATTTAGACATTTTCAATCATGAAAATTTATTATTATATAAAATAAATATACCGGGCAGTTGAAGAATGAGAAAAGATTTCTCCATCAACTTCTAAATTATCTAAATATATTTATTTTAAATAAAAAAATCACCATTATTATATTTTCCTTAAATATTTATTTTTAATATATATAAATTACATTGAAAGATTTATTTCAACAAATACAAAGTATAGCAAATACTATATTGCTCAAATAATTTACCAGGGAAATAGAAAAGAGTAAAATATATATATAATCAGCTAAAAAATAAAAAAATAATCAAAGTAATTAAATAAAAAATATATAAAATCTCATTTCTCATATACTATTACAAGCACCCATCTCGGACTCATTATTGCTACCTCCTAAGAAAAAATAATTTTCTCATATTCTATAAGCACTCTCTCTTTATTTATAAGACAATCATAAAGTGAAAAAAAAAAAAAATTAAAGAGAGCCTAATCCTAATACCAATATCAATCCCTAATACAAAAGTGTTAGTCAAAAGAAGAACCTGCACCAGAAGATAGAACAGAGGTTTAGACAAGTGAAGTATAAAATATTAGGGGAATCTACATACACGCCACATAAATTTTATATATTTACATATTTAACACTTTCTGAAATTTGCATACATAGCACCCAATTCATATGCATTTACTTATCTCACCCTCGAACTTTGATTTTTACAAGCTAAGTACCTTTTTCTATGTTTAAAAAGCTGAATGAAAAGATTTGAGTTCTATATATGTAAATTTCCCCAACACTTCTGTGTCAGAACCACTTCAAACAAAGGCATGAAAGGTCTATTCTACTTGAGAAAAAGTTAATATTAGTAATATTTCTGAGATGATATTAAGCATTTAAGTGCTACATACATACTAATATTCAGTGTAGATATATAAATAAATAAGAATTGTGTGGTCCTTTTATGAAAATATCATTAGATGCTGGGCCATTCCAAAAAAAAAAGATAGTTAAATCGTCACACCTAGAAAGAAAATCCAATGAATGAAAATATTCAGAGGCCATAAAGCAATATTTATCATCTATGACCCGTTTGGAATCTTCTATTGGTGAGCTTTTGTTTGGTTGCCGACAAGAAGAATATGGATCTTACATCCCTTATCTTCCTAAAAAAAAAAGATGGATTTGATACAATGGAAAGGATGGAGATAGAAAAGAAAGCTCATTTTTACAAAAATGACCCTAGGGAGTGTTAGGCAAAGGAAATTAAAGGAATGTTAGCGGTCAAAAGCTTAAATTTATGGGAGAGAACTGATTATTTGATCTTTTTACAAGAAGATATTTTTAAAATTTTATGATGTGGGACAAATTCAGTACTCAAATATGCCTTAAAAATCTTCTGTCACACGTGCGAGCACAACACGTCAGCTAGATACAACCAAAACATTAGCTTTAATGGCATAGTATAAGTAGTGTGAATCAAAAGGGAGGTCTGAGTTGGGCCTAATACATCATTTGTCAAGCCTATTATTCACTTAAAAATTTTAAGAGGAATTTACATACAGACCACACAATTCTTACATATCTAAAACCTGAACTGCAACATTACATAAAAAACAGCACTATAGCTTACTTTTTAAAAGTTAAATACACCTTTTCCATGAATAAGTTTTTAATTCAAAAGTCTTTCAAATGCAACTATCAAACCTTAGGAGTTGGATATGTAACTACATAAGAATTCTGGGGTATGTATGTAAATTTCCCAAACTAAAATTATATGGTTAAGAGGTAGCTATATCATATTTCTAACCTAAACAGCTCTGCAATAAAGGACTAACCAAATGCTCTCATGTGAATAAATAAATTTTTAAAAAATTGCAGAAATCGACTAGATCTTTTGCTGTAATACCTCACTTCCAGCAAGCAGAGGCTCTTGTAGGTTCTGAATTCGATTAGTCAAATTGATTTTTTTTTTCTTTCTTTCTAAAGCGATTGCTGATGTGAAAATCTGTGTTATATGGCTAGAATCAGACAGCCAAGAATGCCTAAAGTAGAAATAACCTGCAGAAACAAAAAGGAAAAATTAGGACTTTGGTGAATAAAATGTTCCCCTCAACTTCTGCTTTCCAATGTGTGTATTATATATAGCAGAGTTACAACTGATGCTATCTTTTTTAGTGCAATAAATGCAAATTTGCAATGAAGTACTTTATAAAATCTCTCATTGAGGAAATCACCCACCTGAAAATCACTTCATTGCAAGCCACTAACATGTAAATAGAGAAACATAGAATAAATCATACCACTTCATCCTTTAAACCATTTGCAGTTCAAGATTTCATCCCCATGATTAATAACTAAAAGGAAGATTTACATACAGACCCCACAATTCTTATGTAGTTACATATCAACACCCGAAGTTTCATATTTACACTTAGACACATTGGTGTCACAAATCTATGCATGACCAGGTGTATTTAACTTTGAAAAAGTTAGTGATGATGATATTACTGATGTGATGTTAAAAATTTGATTGTTAGGCGTATGAATGTTTAGGTGTTACATATATAAATACAAAAGACTTGTGTGGTGTGCATGAAAATGCCCATAACTAAAAATGCATGATCCAAAAATTACTTCTTTTAAAATGATCAAAATCATAGTTATGAAGAAAATTTAAACGCATCTCTAAACTGAAATGTAAATAAGCTTAAGAAAATCTTACCATTTGGCTAGAAGCAGAACCGGTAACTATGAATGATGTTGATGAAGGAGAGAATCCAGACAATCCAGAACCCTGTAATCCAATATTGTACACAGGAGTGCCGTTAGGGTAGAACAGTCCATAATTCCTCTCTGATGTCGGACCAGGCTTTAAATCTTCATTAAATAGAGCAAAAACATGGATACTCAGAGGTATATTTGGCATCAATGGCGTCCCCTGATTCATTTCTAACCTCTTCAATAAATTCCCATTGTATAGAGCAGCATTCTCGGGAGTAGCTCCGGCCTCATCGGAATCCCCTTTCGACGGCCAACCAGTCTCCGATACCCTCACATCAATATCACTGTACCCCGTCGCTTTTATTGCCGAATAAACGGAATCCAGCTGAGCATAGAGCATGTTATCGTAGTTCAGATTCGTATTTGGATCCGTGACGCCTTGATTCGACTGAAACAGGACGTAATCCATCGAGACAGTATCGGGACTCGCCTTATAGGCAAAGTAAGGGTAAACATTTATCAAGAAAGGGGACTTCGTTTTGGAGTGGAAGTCGAGCAATGGCTGAATGTATTGAACTAGGTTTGGAACGAAGGAGCCTGAGGAAGGAGGGTAAGAGTTGCCCAAAATGGCGAGAGAATGTGCGGTGGTTATGCTAACCTGTTGATCTAATCCGAGAGACTGTAGAGCTCCGTGCAGAGATTGCATCGCCGGGAGAAGGTTCGAGATAAGCGAGGTGTCTTTGCCAGAGAGAATTTCGTTTCCGACGGTAATGGATGTGATCTTTGTTCGAGGAAGAAAGGACTGAACGTTTTGTTGAATCCAGGCTTGAGCTTGGGATGGATTGATCATGGCCGCGACGTTCTCATTGCCAATCCCGATTGTGAACTCGATGTCGGAACCGGAGAAGGCGCTTAATACGTTCGAGTCGGCGTCGTAAAGCTTAACTTTGTTGATGGAGAGAGATTGAAGGAGCGCAGAAACTCGGGTTGGTGAAGGAAGATTGTTGGCAATTTGGCCGTAATTGATCCCGAGATTAAGACTCAGGATTTGGATAATTTGAGCTGCCAAGCACAAAGAATCCCTATTTCAAACTTCAATGAAAGATAGAAGGGAAATAAAGAAATAAACTGAAACTGAAACCTAGTCATAAACCAGGGTTATATGAGAAGCAAAATAAAGTAATTGTCAATCAGCTCAGATGATATCATCGGAATCAAAGAACGAAGAAGAGAAATGAAACAAAAATAAGAATAGCAGAAAAAAATTAATCAAACAGAAAACTCTGCAGAAATTACTAGCAAAACCCTCCTACTACATTCATCATCACCAGCACGAAGCACAAACGGCATGGACCAAAACTCCACTTCCACACAGATCTCCAAACTTCCTTTTACTAAAAAAGAAACCAAACGTAACCAAGATCTACAAAAATTCTCCTATAAACTCTTAAGAAATTGCAGTTTCAGCAACAAATAGTAACAATTCTACCAGAAATACAAAGAAAGGCCAAACAGCATTTCTTAAATATCAAATTTCTTTAGTTAGCATTGCAAACTACCAAATAATCTCCTCTAGTTATATCCAAAACTTAAAAATAATTCAGAAAACAATTAACACAAAACTAAGCGTCGGATGCATAAACCAGAGCAGAAAGAAGAGCTCATCTCCAACCTTAAGCCAAAAGCAAAAAGATCGGCTCACCTGATAACAGAGAAAGGATGAAGAACAGTGTAAAAGAAGAGGAGATTGACATTCTCCTCTTTCTCTCTGTCTTCCTGCTTCCTCTCTTCCTCCTCTCCTTCGCCGCAACACTGCCTGCATCTTCTCGATCTGCAATTGTCGCCTGGCTTTTTTAAATAGGAAAATTTACATACATAGCAACCAATTCATAAGAATTTACTTTTCACGCCCAAATTTTAATTTTTAATATTGCACTATTTTTCCTTTTAAATGTTGGTTTGCAGTAAACTTACCGTTGCAACTTATCGTTGCTTAACGCAGCGAATGCGCCGTCAGATTTGGGGCAGCTGCAGCTTAACCAGCTTCTGCTGATAAGCAGCTTATCCTGATAGTCTGTTGATTATCAGCTGATTCGGATAAGCTGTCAGGCTGTTTGGTTGGCGCTTATGGAAAACAACTGATTTCAAAAAATTGATCATTCTGCCCCTGTTCTGAATAAACAGTTTAGCTGTTTGGTTAGTGCGTTTTGTAAACAGCTTATGTGAAAAAAAAAATTTAATTAAATGAATAATCTGTGTTACATAGTAAATTTCACAATTACTTGAAATTGTTTGTAAGCATGCATGTTCTCTGTTAATTCAGAATGAATGCTAAATGAGGTTACATTAAAGACATTCATTTTGTTATATCCGTTAGTAGAGGAAACAAATTAGCTTGGATAATTTGAAAATGTAAATATTTCAGTTACATTTTTCTACTCCGCAAAAGTACAGAAATTGTCATTTTTAAAGACCGATTTTGAAGCTCCTTCAACATCAATGCATTAGAAAATTTACAGAAATCATCAATATACAGATATCATTCAACAACTCTACAAAAGAAGAATAAAAAATGAAAATTTACAAACATACCACTAAAAAATGAAAATTTGTTTTGAAACTCAGAACTCAAAAAAACCGAAGAAATGAAAAAATCCATAATGCGAAGAAGAGGAATAAATGGGCGAGGAAGAAGTTTTACCTTCCGAGAATGCCAAGAACGAGCTCGCCGACGATGGAGAGCAGGCCGAACGGAATCAGTGAGGGCAGACCTAAAAATCGGGGATGAGATTCTCATGAAAGGATTTAAGAGGGAAGAAGAGATGAATGTGAGGAGGTTAGATCGACATTTCTTACCAGAGCCTGAGCGAAAGCTGCCGTTGGCGGAGCGGAAACGGAGCAAGGTTTCCTCGACGGAGGCGACATATCGGAGATTTGGCGGAGGAATACCTAAGCTTCGACGGAGGAAGCGTTGGTCTTCGGCGGAGCGGAGGAACAGCGAAGAGGCGGCGGCGACGGAGCGACACTTCGGCGCGAGACAGAGCAGTGCTTCGGCGCGGAACAACGGAGCTGAAGGCGAAGGAGTTCGAATAATGTTTTAGGGCTAGAGGGAGGGCGTAGGCGTAAAATATCCCTCAATCGAGCGTTCGAAACGCTGATCGCGGGTATCGAACCGCGATCAGCTTGTCTCCTAATAAAAAACGGGCTTATTTTATAAGCTGTGCAAACGCCAAAACAAACGGTGCAGCGGCGTTTTAAAAAACGCCGCCGCACTTATAAGCTGCCTCAAACGGGCTCTTAATTTTACTAGCGGTGCAACAAGCCAAGCTAAACTCGAGGAAGCACGGCTCTAACCACAAATAATTACATATTGTGTGTATATTAGGTTATTCAGACGGTACATATAAATTACACTTAGGTATAAGTGTAACATAATTATACCCTCCGAATAACCTAATATGTATATAAATATTTCTCGGCTCTAACTGGTTTAAAATAATATTAATATAAAAAATATTTAAAATATATAAAATTTTAATAATTTATTTTTAAAATAATTAAAAATATTCAAAAAAATAATATTTAAAATTTTATATCAAGTGATTTGGCATTATTTATCTCATATTTCACTCATTATACTTATCTTTTTATTATAATATTAATTTAAATTAATATTATTTGTTTTCTTTTATAATTAACAAGGCCGCACATGACTGGGTGAAAATATAAAATAATGAATTTTTAAATTGCTGCTAAAATAATCATCATAGAGGATTATTATACCTCAAATTTAAAATAGTCGGATACTATTTTGATACTTCTATAAATTCTACGACAAAAAATGTCATATGTAAATAGTCAGGAAATTATTTTATCACTTTATTTATTTATTAAATAATAGTTTTTAATATTTTTTTTAATTAAAAAAAATCAGTAATATAATAATGATAGCGTCGCTTAGAAGAAAAGCAACAAATACATAGATTATTTTGTGCACGTAACTAACATAATGAGAACATAATTTTCTGGAGACGATTCTCCATGCCTGAAAAGAACCCTTTTTCTTTGTCTTATTAAAATATTAATAAAATACACCTAAGTCTGAGTACAGCCATACCTCATTATTATTCAGACAAATTACACCCATAGAATATAATTTTATATATTTACCTGTTTGACTCCTAAAATTTCATATTTATATTTATAATCAGGGCCGTAAAAAATGCTCATGAACAGCTCGTGTTTGGCTCGATAAGTTGTTCGCGTTCGATTCGTTCGTTAAACAAGCAAACCAAACACGAATAATTTTTTTTTTAGATTGAATTATAAACAAATGAACAAGAACAAGAAGTTTTTTTATTATGTTCGGTTCATTTTAATTCGAAAAAAATAGATAATTAAGAATTAATATAATTATAAAATTTTATAGTAAAATTTTATGATACATTTGATAGGAAAATTTAAATTTTAAAATTTGAAATTTATTAAGTTATTACAAAGAATAATTTTTAATTCTAAATTATTTGAAATTGATATCCATCATTTTTATGATAATTTTTTAATAAATAAGTAAATTATTAATTTTTTAGCTCATTTCAAATCGAACACCAACTGAACACAAGCAATTCAAACAATTCAAATTAATTTTAAGCAAATCGTACCAAACACGAGCATCCTTTTCACAAACAATTTCGAATACGAGCCTATTTCAAATAGATTTAATTTCAAACAAACCAAACACGAGCAGAGCTTCTACTTGCTCATATCCGATTCGTTTACACCTCTATTTATAATAACGTGGTATCATAATAACATGAATGAAAATCCCCCTTTTATTATTTTTAAAGAGCAAATCAACCTCAATCTCTCTTATTTGAAAAGAACTATATATCTCACAAGCATTTGTCTTAATTAACGTCTGAATGATATATCTTGTGAAGGTTCATATTTAAAATGGTATCAAATTAAATGTCTGTATTCAAGGTTCATATTTACATGTGTGGTCCGAATATGCGAACAATGACGTTGATCGGACAATATTATTGCATAGTGTCGTGGTAATATCTATGTATTCATCTGCACATCCTGATGTCCAAACAGAAAAAAACAATTTTGTAGTCAAATCCACTTTGTCATCCACATGTCCAAGTGTGCAGTTGGGAGACAAGATACTAGTTGTTCTTTTGATGTGTGTGTGTGTGTGTGTCTATATATATACGAGAAAAATTCACACCAGAAAACAGTAACACAGCGGAACACACAGATTTACGTGGTTCGACAAATTGCCTACGTCCACAGAGTTGCAGAGAATTTTACTACTTAAGAAATTTACACCAGTGGATCACCTCGACTTACAAGAGAAATCTCACTTCATTGGTCTCTCTTCTTCTCTCTCTAGATCGAGATACACCGAAGAAACTCTACACCGATATACACCAAAGAAGATAAACTTACAAGAGAAATAAACCCAATTTCTCTTCTGCCACAAACCACCAAGAAGAAGCCAAGGGAGATCAATCTTTTTCTTCTTTTTTCTCCCTTCTACCGCAAGGAACAACTTCTTGCACTTTCCTTCCTTCTATTCTGAGAAAGCCCGAAGAAAAACACCAACCGTGCTTCCAAACTTTCTTCTCTTCTGTTCGCAACTTAAAGGAGACGAGAGGCGGGAACGGTTCGCTACAGAAGGGAGGCGCGACACTTCGTGAATCAGGACCAGGGAGCGGCGGGAACAGGTATCGCGACAGTAGAGCGGGAGCAATTACAATGATTTGCGATCGGGCGCGACAAGCGGGAGTGGGATCTGGATCAGGCTCCAACACTTAACAATCTCGCATTAAAGAACAATACACCTGTTACAACGTCTTCTTCCTCAAACTGATATCCTCCACTGGCTGTGTCGCCCTTTTCTTCAAACATGAATCCTCCATCTCTGCAATTCAAAGCCCTGTCTTCACTCCAGAAGACCAACTGAAGTTGTGCACAACTTCAGTTTCTGAAGAGTAACACCTTCAGTCAACATATCAGCAGGGTCAACATAGCTTTACACCTCTAAGTTATTTCTTGGATTACACTTTTCTCTACTTGCAACTCCCACTGCATGAGCAATATCATGCCTCTGTTGAATGCCTCTTCCAACAAGTCTAGCCTTGTATCTTTTACTGTCATCATACTTAGTTTTCACCTGGTACACCCACTTATTGTGTAATGTCTTCTTCCCTGTTGGAAGTTCTGTCAGCTCCCACTTGCTCGAACATTGATCTTGCAAGATTTCTTCTTTGTTCTGTGGTTCTCCACCATCTGTCTGTGGAACAATAGGAATGGGTGTCCCGGACCCACTCTCTTCTTCACTTTCATCATCAACAGAACTATGAACTGTCAGTAATAGCACATCTTGTACTTCTTCAGATACCACATTTGTGCAATCATTCTTCATCTTCTTGGAATTCCTGCAATTACGCTTTATATGACCAACCTTGCCACAATTTCAGCAGGTTGTCTGCTGACCAGACTTTGATTTTGATCTCCCTCTATTTGAGTTTCTATCATGTCATTTCCCTCTGAAATCAACACTCAGTGTCGAATTTGTACCTGAGATCTCGCCAGAATCTTTCCTGTGAACCTCCTCATCCAAAATCAAATCACGAATATCACAACATTTCAGTAACTGTGATTTCTGCAGTTACTCTTTATATGACCAACCTTGCCAAAATTTCAGCAGATTGTCTGCTGACCAGACTTTGATTTTGATCTCCCTCTATTTGAGTTCATGTCATCTCCCTCTGAAATCAACACTTAGCGTCGAATTTGTACCTGAGATCTTGCCAGAATCTTTCCTGCAAACCTCCTCATCCAAAATCAAATCACGAATACCATCACATTTCAGTTTAAATTTACCTACAGAACTGCTAATTATTGTTCTCATGACTTCCCAACTATTTGGTAACGATGCCAACAATATCAGCGCACATAGCTCATCATCAAAATCAATTTCAACAGATGATAATTGATTTGTGATAGTATTGAAATCATTCAGGTATTAAGCAACAGAAACACATTCCACCATTTTCAAGTTGAATAACTTCTTCATCAAGTACACATTGTTATTCACCGATGGCTTTTCATACGTACGTGATAAGACTCCCATGAGATTTGTATTCATCCTCTCCTTGACGACGTTGTGTGCAATGAACCTCGATAGGGTCAATCGAATAACCTTAGAACTTATTGATACAATAAATTTCATTCAGTCTCATCCATCCTTTCAAGTCTTTTCCCCAATAATGGAAGATAAAGTTTCTTCTCATAGAGGTAATCCTCTATCTGCATTCTCCAGTAACCAAGATATATTCCATCAAATTTCTTGATCTCTCAAACCTTCACTTCATCTGCAGTCATCATTCTTTCTCAGATATGAACAAATCTCTGATACCAGTTGTTGGAAGATAAGATACAAGTTGTTCTTGTGGTGTGTGTATATATATATATATATATATATAACAGGAGAATGATCGACAACGAAGTGAAAAATAGAACGACAAAAATTCACACCAAAAACAGTAACGCAGCGAAACACATAAATTTACGTGGTTCGGCAAATTGCCTACGTCCACAAGGTTACAGAGGATTTTACTACTTGAGGAATTTACACCAGTCAATCACCTCGACTTACAACAGGAATCTCTCACTTCGTTGTTCTCTCTTCTTCTCTCTCTTTTTTTCTCTCTCTCTACATCGAGATACACGGAAGAAACTATATACCGAGATACACCGAAGAAGATAAATTTACAAGAGAAATAAAATCAATTTCTCTTCTGCCACAAGCCACCAAGAAGAAGCCAAGGGAGAACAATCTTCTTCTTCTTTCTTCTTCATTCTACCGCAAGGAACAACTTCTTGCACTTTCCTTCTTTTTATCCTGAGGAAGCCCGAAGAAGAACACCAACCATGACTTCCAAACTTTCTTCTCTTCTGTTCGCAATTTAAAGGAGACGGGAGGCGAGAACGGTTCGCGACAGCAGGGAGTCGCGACTCTTCGCGAATCAGGATCAAGGAGCGACGGGAACAGGTATCGCGACAGTGGAGCGGGGGCAATCACGATGATTCACGATCGGGGGCGACAGGCGGGAGCGGGATCAGAATTGGGCTCCAGCGCTTAACACAAACTTGTTGATTTGAGAAGCGAGTATAACAAATGCAAAATAATAAAATAATCTTTTTTTCATTTTCTTAATTTAAAAAAACAAAATAAGACAAAAAAATTTCAAATGGAAATGGTTCTTCCCCCCCAAATACTCAAATGGGAGAGGAAGACATGGTTGGATTTATGGGCACCTCTCTCTTTCATTCCTGGAATAAGGAGCCACGAGTATTAAAGAAAGAAGAGAAAATGAGTAACATCGCTTACAAAAAATACAAATATAAAATAAATAAATAAATAAAACCTTAGATTTTATGAAGGAGGCAAAGTAGGGGAAAATATCATGAAATATAACAGCTGTATTTATATATGTACCGCCTAAATTTTAATTTTTATAGATGTCGCCCTACCTATGTAGCCCAGAGATGTTAACGATCTGATTTTGAGACCTGCTTGAAATTGGCTCGAATATATTTAGTACGGCTCGAAATCTACTCGTGGCTCGTTAGATTCAATTTCAAATCGAGCCAGCTCGAAATTAAATAAAGCTCAATCCGGCTCAAAATGGAAACAAGCTGACTCAAATTGAGCTATATGGATTCTTTTCAACTCGAAATAGGCTTAACCCACCTCAAAAGTGAAACTAATTTGTTCGAATTGAGTTATTTGGGTCCCTTGTAGCTGTAAAGTAGCTCGGAACTTGTTATATTCAATTTTACTTAACATTATATATATTATTTTTATAAATAAAATGTACTGCGAGCTGATCTCGAGTCAATTCGAGTCGATTCATGTGTGACTCAAAATCGGGGTTGAAAAAAATTCGATCCAAAGTTCGGCTCATAGCACGACTCATTTATTTCAATCTCATCCCTTCCTCAGCTGAAATTCGAATCAATTTTCAAACGATTAATGTTCTTCGAACTAAACTCACAACCCTATTACCTATGCATATAAAATGTGTATTTCATTTTTTTTTTAAATTAATAAATAGATATTCTTTTATTTTGTACAAAAGCTTTGAGGGGTAAAAATATATAAATTAAAGTTTAAGTGTTAGATATGTAAAAAGATATGAATTGGGTGGTATGCATGTAAATGCCCCATTTTCAAAAAGGTCCAGAGCCTTTGAATTTTGTAATTCAAATTTGACCGGCATCTTCACTGAGATATTTTCTCATTACCACTAAATTATTTGAATGAAAACTGATGAATCGGAGAATTTGCATATACATCCACTAAATTGTATTTTTTTTTTCATATTTGCATGCCATCATATTTTCAAAATAATATTTACTTCTAAATGCCTTCTAAACGAAAAATTATTGCATCAGAACTCCGCACGTAGAGTTTCGTGCGGAGTCCAAAAAAATCACGACACGTGAAGGCACAAGAAAAAAAAATTGGTCTGATAACACAGGAGAATATTCCTCCCGTGTTATTTCATGTCATTCAGGTGTTATTGTGTTATAAGAATATTTCCGGCGTTATAATAACACAATAACACATAAATAACACGAGATAAATATTTTCTTGTGTTACAGGACATATTTTATTTTATTTTTCCTGCCAACGTCATGTGACGTGATTTTATTGGACTCCATACGTTCTATTTTTAAACACTAGGAACTATAACCGTTACGAAATATTATAATAGCTTGAATCGAATATCTTTCTATTTTAATTATAAATTTAACATAAAATTACATGAATAACATCTGACTCAAAATTTCAACGTGCCATTTTAATATTCTCCAAATTGAGGCGTCGGATTTAAAACTAACGTTTTCCACCTGTTTTCGCGTCATCGTAACTGCTGTGTTGATAAGATGCCCTCAGCAATGCAAGCAAAGCAGCAAGTGTTGAATTTTTTAGTGGCTTTACGTGTGAATCGGTCTGAAAAGTATCTATTTTTGTCATGTTTCTTAGGTTTATGCCATCTGAATTCTACGGCTGGGTTGCAGGGGTGTGAGGAATTAGCAAGTTTGAACTGAGAGAGTTTGCTTGTGTTGGATTTGTTAAAAAATAATATTTTTATAATATTTATATCTAGCTCAAAAAAATTTATTCGTGTTAGATTTATTTGTTTAAAAAGTTGAACACGAGTTGTTCGCATAAACAAACCATTTTGACAGTCTCAGGGCTGTCAAAGCGGCTTGTTGTTCAGGAACAACTAGTCTTCAGTTTGTTAAGTAGCTTGTATTCGATTTGTTTGCTAAGCAAACGAGTTGAACACGAATAAAATGTGTTAGACTCGATTAAACACAAAATAATTAAAATAATTAATAAAAAATAGAATAAAATATATTAAAACCTATTTAAATGAATGTTTTAATATAAATAATTAAATTTAAATCTTGCAATTATCCGTAATATTTTATGGATGAGTAAGATTATGTAGTGTTTATTGTAAAAAAAAATTATACTTGGTTGCAAATATAAAAAACTAGGATATCATCAAATTTTTAATATAAAGAATTAATGTTGGATTTAGCTAAATTAATCTAAATAATGCTATTATTAATAATATTTATAATCAAGAGTAACTTAATAAGACAAATGAAGGCTTCAATTTACTTGACATAACGGTCAAAAAAACATAATGTTCATTTGAATTAAAATTTAACTATAATTTTATTTTAATTATTTTCAAAATTTTCTTCGTGAGAAGAGATTAGAAATTACTAGAACAAAAAAACTACAAATCACCACAAACAAATTCAACATTTAGGGTCTGTTTGGTGCAGCTTGTACGTTTCAGGATAAGCTGTTTATCCTAAAACGCGGCCCACGGGCTGGCCGCAGGGGTCAACTCGCGACCAGCATTTAATGTAAAAACTCAAACGCAGTTTCAGATAAGTTGGCAAAACGCGCGAACCAAACGGTACGGTGGCGTTTTGAAAACACCGCCCGCAAACGGTACGGTGGCGTTTTGAAAACGCCGCCCGCACCTATAAGCTGCCCCAAACAGACCCTTAATCTACGTTCTTCTCAGCTTTGATGATTTAAACCATTTTAATCATCATGAATCGCTGTTAATGATATTTTCTTTTTCAAGAAAAAAAAATAATTAAATTAAATACAGAATATCTGAAAGACAAATCATTATTTAATCAAAATAAAGATATTATCTGCACAATGTTAAACCAAATGAATTCCAGACGCAATTAAACAGCACTGAATTCGCATCAAACTAAGCCCATAGAACCCACCCAAAACATTGGAACGCATACTGCCACCCAATTCTTATGTATTTACATATCTAACCGCAAAACATTCACCTTTTTACATTTCACACCACCCAAATCTTTCATATCACGTCAAAAATATCACTATTTCGTGAAACACATCTTTTCATGCATAGGCAGGGCGGCATACATGTAAAAATTAAAACTTTCAAGCGTTCGACATGTAAATGTGTATGAATAAAGTGGCATGCATGCAAGTCTTCCTTTTATTAAATCTAAAATTTTCAGATCATTCAGTAAAGCTCCCCTTCCTTATGAGTATGGATGATGCAATCAGATTTCGGATACGAGATGCAGGTCAGGACGTATCCGTCGGCCATCTGAGATTCGTCGAGAAAGGATCCATCAGACTGGTCGACATTGCCGGAAACCAAGAGACCGGCGCAGGTGGAACAAGCTCCAGCTTTGCAGGAGTAAGGGAGGTCGATTCCGGCGTTCTCGGCGGAGTCCAGAATGTAAGCATCGTCGGGGGCTTCGAACTCGTCCTCATTGCCGTCTGGACTGATGAGCTTGACCTTGTAGGCTGCCATGGCGGCGGCCTTGAAGCAGTTTGATTCAGTCTTGAGACTGGATGTTTTTGAAATGGATTTGGTGAAGGAAAGGGAAGCTGGGCTTCTCACCAACATGGAGGATAAAAATGGAGCTTTTATTCTGGTCTGGAATGAGTGGGCGGTGGAGAGAGGAGTAGTGCTCATTTTGATTGCCTGTAATAAAGGATTTGTTAATAGTTAAGGGGAATTTACATACATACCACTCAATTTCTATTTATTTACAAATGTAGCACCTAAACTTAACTTTAATATTTATATCATTCAAAATCTTTCATATCACATAAAAAATATCCTTATTTTAACTTTAAGGAAATGAAATGCACCTTTTCATGTAGAGGTAAGGTAGTATTTAGGGAAAAAATTAAACCTTTAGGTGTTAGATATGTAAATGCATAGGGATTGAGTGGTATGCATGTAAATCTTCCAAAATTTAAATGGTTTCATTTACATAAGTAACATACAATTCTTATGTATTTAAGTATTAAATACTTAAACTTTGAAATTTATATTTTATAACACTTCGGTGTCATAAATCTAGATAAGAAAAAGATGAATTTTACATGAAAAAAATCAGTACTTTGTATCAACAACCAAACGGTTCCTAAAAGTAAGAATGTGCAGACTATGATTATAACAAGTTAGGTGAATATGCGATGTTGGTAGTTGACGGGTCGCATCATGTTTCTGGACAGAGTAAAAGAAATGAATTGAAAATAGCAATTTTTAAAGAGAGTTAAAATTGATTTTAAGGGGATGGAGACAGCACAGTGATGCGATAAATAATGAAAAGAAAAAAGTGCAGAAATCTGAGATTAAACTAAAAGCTAATTATCATACACTCAACAAAATACTGGAATTACATGTCAGACCTTCACTTTCATTGCATCCAGCACCTTTTATATATATATATATATATTATTTGAGTTCAAACCTTCTTGCATTTAAGATGTTAATAGAAATGCCTTAAATGTCATTAGCAAAAAAATCTGGGAATCCCTTGCATAGAAACTAGAGCTGTGATAGAGCTGTGAAACTTGCTCGAAGATTGTAAATTGCTCAAAAATCGTATCGAATTTTGGCTTGGATAGAAAGCGGGTTCAAACCATTGGAGCCGAACTACGAGCCAAATTAAAGCATCAAATTTATTCCAATCCAATTTCGATCCTTTCTTGAATCGGATCAGGATCGAAATAAATTCTTATGCATTTGCATATTTAACACCTAAACTTTTAGTTTTACATGCATAACGAAAAGGCAGGGGTTTGAATCCCCTCTTTCCACAAAAAATTGTATCTAGTAGGCTGGTCGGGCAGGTCAAGACAAGTTTGAACTGGATCATGAGCCAAAAATGACATTGAGTCGTCTCATTTACAATTCAAACCGGTTCGAAAATCGGATCGATCCACACCGGACCAGATCGAAATTTAGCAGAATCAATTCACAATCCAATTTCGATCCGATAAAGAAAATTTTGATCCGACAACTAAGAAATTAGTCCATTTGAATCTTAAATCAATGATGGGGGATGAATAATAAAGGCAAAAATTGCCCAATTTACCACTAAGTTGGAACTTTTCTAATATGCAAGAACTTGGAGATTGTTTCGTTGCAAGTCTTTGGGATCAATAAATTTATGGATGCAATATAAAATAAATATATTAAATTTTAATTTCTCATGGCTATTTAATAAACTTTGAGGCAGTAATTCTTTTGTGTTTTGTAGGATGAAATTTAACTATTAGTTTTGTATTTGATTTTTCCCTCTAGTGTTTTTTCCCAATATTAGGCCACTTGGCATCCGGAGGACTTTAGTGCTATCGTGTGCTATTTGTCATTAACAAAAATGAGTTGCATATGCCAATCAATATCCTCAAACAAGAAATGTGGTCAATTTAGTTGCATTCCAATTGGGGTCGGAGAATTTCC
>NW_018164444.1:44152010-44169460 GCF_001263595.1 Phalaenopsis equestris | reverse complement strand
TCCCTACATAAAAATTTTATTTTATATTTCTTTTATTTTAAGCCAAAAATATAAGGGATTAAAATGAATGTACAAAAGATATAGCATTCATTTTTCTTGCAACAAAGCAACCCTTAATGAAAGCCTAGTTCAAGAACCATCAAAATTTGTATTGACAAAAAATAATACCTTCAGTTAGTTGAAAGATCCATAATTCGAGGTCCACAAAAACACATATATATAAATATTTTATAAAAATAAGTAAATAATGGTGATTAATTGGTTTTCTTAGGAATCATACAAATAAATTTTGAAGTACTAAACAGATGGTAAGAGTTGAAGTCCCAATTTGTATTGGCTTAATTCATTTCTCTTGTCGAATGCAAATTAATCTGAAATGCGCATTTCAGATTGGTTTCATCCCATTTTCCAAACATTGATGTGAGCTGTTAATCTGCCTATTCAGATTTCTATTATTTGTATGGAAGTACCTAGCAGCAAAATTCCATTTGCCTAAATTTTGAATTGAATGAACCTCTAAATGCATCTCCTCTGCGACTCTTTTTGAACCTTGACTTAATACGTGAGTTTATATTTCCTATCTTCAAATACAAAAATATATATGAATAATTTCATGCATCAGATGTTCGCTAATTAGTACTGAGTCTTCAAAATTATAATGTTCCAATGTAATCTATGACATTAATTATATTCTTAATCCATATAATTTCAACAATACAGTTTTGCATACTTGTTTATGCAAACACCACATTCCTCTCCAAGGAAATTGACCTCACCGATCCTGAAGCTAGCTACCCCATAAACATTACGGGTTCAAGTCTTGTCGACTTCTTAGTTTAGGATCAAGCAGCCAAAACTTGGCTTGCTTCAAGTCTAGCGGCTCAAGAGTTGGCCTAAAAGTTACCCATTGATCCAATCAACTCTACAATTGGCTTTAATAATGTAAGTTTCATTCAATGAGGGCATAATTATGTTCGTATCCTTATATTGTAAGATCATTGAGTCACACATTGATTACTTTTCAATGCAACATACAGTACAGCTTGGTTAAGTAGGATTCATCTACCACGCTTACTCTGCAATAAAAATTATAAATAAATAACTATTTCAATACATACAATGTTAAGCCAAGTATACGAACTGCTATGTTCCTACCGAGCAGAGATTGGTTTGACCATTTGTAACATTTACAAAAAGAAGGGTCTTAAAAACCCAAGAAATGCAAGGCATAGAGTACAAAAGTCACTTAAACTCATGAGAACATTGAAGGGTTGGCATCAGGAGATAAAAGCCAATCACAAACTAAGCAATTTCAAGTAACTTTAACCGCACTAACCTCTATTGTAGAAGTAGTCCATCATTAGATCTTGAAGATCACTATCTAAAAAAGAATTATGAACTCCCTAATGGTTGGCAAGTATTATTACTATTATTGCATCCACAGAAATGAAATATGAATTATTCACACCACGTTATTATTGTTTCATCCAGTCAACTAACAACAACCTTTTGAGACCAACCAACATGCGTGCACTAGATGGCATCGCCATCAAACAGACCCTTAAAAACAAACCGCTGGCCATAGTTCCGTAAGTTTTCTCAGAGGTTCACTTAGATATAAGTCACTGAAAATTGATTATGGATCTTCAATTTCCTCATCCACCAGAGGGCCTACCCGCTATCCTTGAACTCTAACAACACTCGAACATAATTTCAAAAAAAAAAAAAAACACTCAAACCTCAAAAAAAAAACAACAGAAGTGATGTCCTTGTGATCACTGCCACAAATCAAGTCACACTAAAGACACTTGCTATAAACTCGATGCAAACTAGAAGACTGGAAACTTCAATGTTTTTCCAACCACAAAAAGTTGTGAACATGCTGCCGCTGCCAACGACACAAAATTAAGCAAGTTGAACAAAAAATGAATGAAAGTCCCATAAAATGTAAATTTCAAAGCAATTTTGACCCTGCAACAACGATTATTGATACTAGTTGTGGGCTTAAAATGGTAATCTCATAAATATCTTAAGTGCAAAATAGATAAATGCAGTAGATAATAGGTTTCAATTCCTCATATCATATGAAGGGAGATGCCTCGATTCTAGAAAATTATAAATCATGCAATAAGGGGTTGATCTTTAAGTTTTTAGATGAGAGCATAATCAGTACAGAATATCAGAGCCTGCAGTAAAACAAATTAAAAATAAATTCTAGGGCCTCACCTCCCAAATTTTGTCACTAAACTCACTTCCTCGACTTCAGGAATGTAATCTTTTTGGAAAATCAATCATATTACAAAAATTTGATAATCAGAAGTAGAATTCACAAGAATATAAACTTTGAGACAATCAATATACATATAGATTTTGACATATTTGAACCCATCCGCATATCCACCAAGCATAGTCCCAATACTCCACAAGGCAGAATAGAACCAACAATTCTTCTTGTTATATCAAGGAAAAACATGTTTCATTTCCTAGTCAGTTTATTCATCTTACAGGAAATTGATTATTTTATAAAAAACAAGGAATAGAGCATATCTTGAGCAAGGTGAACAAATTAGGGCAAATTAGGGACCTCTGAAATTTTCCCACATAACATCTTTATGAACCCATGGATGCATAATTAATTGATGAAAATCTTAATAGCCATATTGCCATCAAGAAGGTGTGAGGTCTTGCATTAAGTACCATATCTACAACTTTGTATTTTAAAAACTTTTGATCAAGTTTTTGAGCTTTTGTTAGCAATCTTAACCAATTATAAATACCAAAGTTAATATACAAGGCAGTCAATTTTTTTTAATGGAAAACTATTATCTTGCAGAAAGTTCAAGTACTTAACAAGAACAAACTTGAGATATTACCAAGCTACCATTGTGAAAGTGAGCAGTGTGTCACGGACAAATAGTCCCACATTGGCTAGGTGTAGAGCCGAAAAGCAGTATTTAAGTCCTGGGCTGCCCACCACCCATAAGGGCTCTTTTGGGAGGTGACAAGTGGTATCAAAGCAGATTACTGCCTGCCAAGTGTGTGGACTCTCTGACGAGGGCGTCACGTGATTGGGTGGAGGAGAATGTCACGGACAAATAGTCCCACATTGGCTAGGTGTAGAGCCGAAAAGCAGTATTTAAGTCCTGGGCTGCCCACCACCCATAAGGGCTCTTTTGGGAGGTGACAAGTGGGTTGTAAATGGATTTTCATTGACAAATATAAGACTGGTATGAGCATAAAGAAGTTCACAGCACATATTGAAAAAAAGCAGTCCTAATAACTTGACTATCAAGAGATATTTGCTACAATAACAAAAAGTAATATTGTACGGGTATTATTATATCTTGAACCTAACTTGTATTGGCCATTTTAACACTTAAACACCAACAATGTCCTCCTTAACTGTGATCTTGCTAAATAATTCTAATATAAATTCCTCCTTGTCTTTAAACAGCAACAATAGTAAATAAAGCCTGCAAATTGGAGTGCTTATACGGCTTAAAGCAATCTCCACCACTACTGTTGGTCAAAGTCATCAAAGCAATCAACATTACGGATAAATACAACATCAAGTGAATCACAATGTTTGTTAAAAGATCATTTAAAGATATAATTATTGTTCTATTTGTGTTATAAGTGACATTTTTCTCATGAGTTGCAAAATAAAATAAAAAAAAGGGCAAAGTAAAAATACTCCTTGCCAAAAAAATTGAGAATAAAAACTTATAAAATCTATAAAATTTTCTAGGTATGGAGGCTGCTTGTTCACAAATGAGAATTGCCTCACAATATAAATATCTCTTGGATCTCTTCAAATAAAAGAAGATGTTGGAGTATAAATCTACATATACCCACATGCATTAAACTTTTAAAATTGAAAACTAAGACGAGATAATACTCTACAGCATAAAGTTCGATCAAAAAGTTATTGGCAGACAAATCTCTCTCAAACGAAACTCAATATTAAATATTTAGACAATATGATCAATCAATTCCTGGTTTACCAAAGTTGCCTTCAGGATTCTGAGTTATTAAGAATGACTCCAATGAAAGGATTGTCATTCTGAAAGAACTTGCAGAAGAAAAATAAGGTGTTTATTAATTTGATCAGACGGGCCAACTTGGATTGGAGGTTCAATTTAGGTTATTGCACATTCGTGCAAGTGAAAATTTAGTCACTTGCACGGTAAGCATATTCATGTGGTGGCTCGAAGCAGTGAAGAAGCTAAGTTGAAAGAAATGAAAAATGAAATTTCTGAAGGAAAATAGTTGAAAAAACCTCAAAGAATTGTTCATCTAAGAAAAGCCAATGAGATTATTGTGTGAAAAGTAAGACTTCACATGAAGCAAACTATGTTTTCCATTACTGTTATTAAAATCTGTTTTCTCAATTTTTACTATGCTTTCTTGAAAGTAGTTTTTATAAGGCAAAATTAAAAAAACAGGCAAAAAGTTTTACCAAACAAAACTCAAGTAGAAATAATATTATAAATAATTTGTGCATTATAACCAAACCAAGCAAGCTAGAATAGATCAAAACTTCATTGAAGAAGAGAAAAAGAGGAGCCATGTCATTTCAACATACTCCAACTCATCGCCAAATTGCAAGCATTCTCATCAAGGCTCTTCCTTAAATAAATTTTGAAGGATTAGGTTGGAAAGCTCTAAACTAAGAGTAAAAAATGTCTACCATTCAATTTGAGGGAGAGTGTGGAAATTTAAGTTAAACACACAAATATAGAGGGTTTTATGAGTTTTTCTTATGAGGCCCTCGTTGAGTGTTCACCAAGATCCTTATAATTATTTTTTTAATATTTATTTATTTCATCTTTTAGGCAATTTAATTTGTAATAATAAGGTAATAGAGCAAATAAGACGTAAGTATGAACAGAAAAAGGGCACTACATCAAGGCACCTATTATCAATTTGGGTATAAGAATGAATGTAACCTTATGGGTTAGGAATTGGTTTGAGCCTAATACCCGTCTACTACAAAGGAAAGCATTTGTAACAACCACAAAGGAGGAAATCCAATAAATCAAAGATATGTCTACATCACTCCCTGCCATAGCAACAACCTAACAACAAATCCTTAAAAGTAAGATCTAGGAAATGATTATGAAACACATACCATCAATATCAAAGTATTTCCAGGAATAGAATTTGAATGATTTGCATCTTTTCATTTTTGTTTCAGTCAATCAACACTTATCATTTAATAACAATAATCTAGTGCACAATGCTTAGTAAAACCTAATGAATGGGCATGATAGGGAATTCCACATAAATTATTTTTCTTCAAAAACACCAACAACACAACTGGAATACATAAACATAAGCACTACAATTTGAGAGATAGGTGATCTCTCTTAAACCTTAACCCTACCACCTGAAATTCGATAGAGAGGCGATATCTCCCAAACCCTAACCCTAAGACTCAAGACAACAATCTTATGCATAACCCCAAAACTTAAACATATTAGCCATATTTATACCTCACAATAATAATAATAAAATACTAAATTGCGCTTAGGCTAATAAAAGATAAAAATTGTCTTTAGGTGTCGATCTAACATTACTCCCCTCGCAAAAAAACACCTTATCCTCAAATTGAAAAAAAAAAGAAAATGTTGCTGGATCAAGTCATATAACTCCCACTCATAAACTGACATGAGTCTAGATCTTGCTTTCAGCACTTGATTGAGATAAGTGATGGATTGACACCACATGAGGATTTCGCCTAATCCATGACCTGAAGCATCTGTCTCTACAATGAAAGATTGGTTGATATCAGGTAAAGTCAGCATTGCTACAATCTTCATGTCCTTCTTTAACTTCTCAAAAGTTTGGGTTGATATTTTCCCCACAGAAACTCATCCTTCTTCAATCTCTCATCAACGACCATATCATTAAATTATAGCCCTTCATGAACTTCTAGTAGTATCCTCTAAGTCCCAGATATCTTTTCAACCACTTGAAGGTTTTAGGTAGTGGCCACTCCCACATAACTGTCACCTTTGATAAAATCGTCCACAACAAAATTTTGCATAAATTAGGGTTACCGCAAAACACCACTATGGTATTATTATCTCCCTTTTGAAATTCCATGGTCGATAGTTTCCAATTCTTCTTTGTCTCCCTTAAGGATTATAACCATTTCATATCCAATATCATATCAGTGCTCTCGAAATCTAAGGAGAAAAAATATTCTATCAATTGAATGACTAGCAATGTCAAAAGTACTCCTTTATAAACTCCCCTATTCTTCTCCACACATCTCATCCCTATCATTACTCCAAAACTTCCCGTGTTGGCCATCTCAAGCTCCATTGCTTCACTACTTGATTAGAGATGAAGTTGTGAGTGGCTCCACTATCTATCAACATAACTACTTCATGTTCTTTGATCTACCCCAAAAGTTTCATAGTGTGGCTCGGTTTTAAGCCCACCACTGAGTTCAACAAGTTATCTGCCACATCCAAGAGAGGGTATTCCTCCTCCACCACAGCCTTCTATGTTCTTGCATCCCCTGCCTCTTCATCACACACTGTAAGAATTTGTATTGTTCGATAATTACAATGGTGTCATGAGACAAAATTCTCATCACACTGAAAATATAACCCTTTGGCTCAATTCTCTTGAATCTCTATCTCTATGAGTTCGAGTGTCGTCCAAGATCATGGCTCCTTATTTCTATCCCGTGGAGCCTCCTTCTAGACTTCCACCATTTATGCATTGGTATGGTTGTGGTTGTAGCAGTTTAGTATGACGCTCCACTTACGTTGCTCTTATTTGCTCGTTCCATTGCATTTTTATCTTCAACCAGCTGCGCTAAGTCAATATTTTCCCACAATCCTCACAGTCCCGACAAACAAAATGATGCTCAAATCTTCAGCTTCAACCCTTTTATGAAGTTGCATTCCAACACTTCATCTGAGATCCCGCACAAACGACTGAATAACATCTCAAATTTCTCTTTATAGTCCATAACAGGCCCTTCTTAGACCAATACAAAAAACTGCTCGTGTAAATCCCCTTCGTGAGTGGTTTTCAAAAGCTAACAATCGGTCCTTGAACTCTTCTAATATTGTGATTGACTGACGTTATTCTCTCCATTGATATCACGCCAGAGCCTTCCCTTCCAAACACAGGGTCGTCGCCATCATTTTTTTTCCTTTGTAAACCCATTAAGAACAAGGTATATCTCCCTGATTTTTGTTATCATTTCTTTCAATGTCGTGAATCTACCCTCCACGGATGAGAAACACTCATTCATTCCTAATTTGATTTGGCTCATCTCTTTCCCTTTCCCTAATTTCTTCTTCAAATCATCTATGTTTTTTATCCTCATTACTCTCAAGAAAATTTTCTATCACAAAGGTAGATCTCGTAAGTCGTCGTCCGTCCGAATCTCGTTAGTACCAAATCATGTATCTATGTCATTGCTTCCCAGCTAGCTCAATCTGTGTGTGATCCCATCATTGTTTCCCAACTAGCTCGATCGAATGTAGTCCTTTCTCACTTCCCAGCTAGCTCTTATCGTGACTATATCACGAGATTGAGTACACCGCGCTCCCGTGGTTTGCTTCCTAGCTAGCTCTAATCATGGTTGTTTCACAAGGTTAGGTCATGCGTATGTCGTAATCCCCCCCCCCCCCCCCCCCCGTACACCATAATCGGTAGGTCACAAAGAATGTTGTGATCCCGTCCCCCTATACACCACGATCTGTCATCTGCTTTTAGTTTGAATTAGGCAGCAGAGTATGGTGAAAAGGATCAGTGCTTTGAAACAAATTTGTAGAAAACTTCATAGAAATTAGAGCAAAACGAATTATCTTTCTTCGCCAACAACACAACTGGAATACATAAAGGTAAGCACCCAGAATTCAAGAGGTGAGCAACCTCTCTCAAACCTTAACCTTAACACCTATAATCAATTTGATAAGAAACTATGTAGAAAAGAGGGCAAAACAAATTATTTTTTTTCAATAACGCCAACAACAAAATTGGAATACATAAAGATAAGCACCAACAATTTGAGAGGTAGGCAATCTCTCCCAAACCTTAACCCTAACACCTACAATTTGAGGGGTAAGCAATATCTCTCAAACCCAAACCCTAAGACTCAAGACAACAATCTCATGCATAACCCCAAACCCTAAACATATTAGCCCTATTTATACCTCAAAATAATAATAATAAATACTAAATTACCCTTAGCTAATAAAAGACAAAATTTTCCTTAGTTGTCGATCTAACAGAGCTCTATTGGCTTTCCACTAGCCTACAAACAAAAAAAGGGTAAAGTAAAGTCAATCGTCACTTGTTGATCGAGGGATTTGAACACATAATGAAACTAAAAATCCCAATATAAATATTATATGGGACATTTAGAGGAATTTGGACCTTTGGTAAAACCTAATCATCAGGAAAGAGCAACATGAGCTAACACCTCGATTTAGAAAGCCTTTCTTATTCCATTTTATAAACTACGAGCTAAATAAATAAAAGAAGGAGAAGATATTCAACTTAAAGTTCATTTTCTCCATCCCTCCCTCCCTCCCTCCCCATCTCGCTCCTGCTCCCTCTTTGTCTCTCTCTCACCTCTTCTTCATCTTTCTGACACACTACTAAGTACTCTTCTCACTCTGCCCTAATTAAAGTATCTCCTTAGCCAAGCTTCTTTCCTGACTAGCAGTGAAGCGCACTTATACATCAAAACATCCACTAATGACATGTATTCCCCACATAGCATGCATTGTAAAAACATCATATGATACAAAAGTTATATTTGTGTATACTCTTATTATATAGTGTTGTCTCCTAAAGACTTTTCAACATCTCTTTGGAGGGCCAAGACCACTTGTTTGGTGACCTTTCACCAACCTGGTTTTACATCATTGCATAGCTCTTGACCATTGCTTCACAGAATCTCACATCTTATATAGAGCAGATTACCTCCATTCACTACACGACACACTTTGCAGATATCTTATATATAACTACTTAGCTTTTGCTCTGTACATACCGGGTTTTGTTTAGAGAGTCTGGATCGCCTACACTACTCATGTAAGAGAATTGATGGCAGGTCTAGCTAAAGGCAGCTGATTTCCTTAAAGAAAGGTGGGCACGCATTTAATGGAAAACTAGTGGAAAGAAATTTAGCAAATTTCAATACGCTGGCTATGATCTCCTACTCCTCTAAGGTGAGCAGACATCAGGCGTTTACTACCTGGTACGCAATTTTCATAGAGAGCCAAGCCGTAGTTCTCATACAACATGCATGCAATCACTGCTTATCATCATTTCCTAGACATCATCTCCCTACATCCAACATCAGCAACAGTTCATGACACTTCTTAGACAGAATCTCTGCCTCCGCATTATGATTTACTGTGGAAAAATATATATAATGCCGATTCTATCTGTTATTCTTATAACAATTTGGCAAACATTTAGACAATGCCCAAAATTCCTCAAAAAAAAAATCCAAAAATAAATGCTAAATCGACTTAGATAAAATCTGAACTAACATGATCTAAATCATTTCAGATCGCACGAAAAAAGATAAAAAAAAAACACCTTCGAAACAGAAACGACTTGAATCAATCTCACTCAATCCACTGAACAAGAAATAAACAAAAAATAAAAATAACAAGATCAACAACTCACCGAAGTAATAAACCGTTGAAGAGAACGAAGGAGAAGATATCAAAAAATTCGTGCAAGGCCCGAAAGAGAGAGAGGAGGAGGGGCGGAGAGCACAGAGGCGCGATTCAGCCCTAATTTTGAGTAGAGAGAGTTCGCCAGGTCACTGCGTCGCCGGGCATTGGACATAATCCAAACACCATTGATTTCGGACGAACTTCAAAGGTTGTGTCACGTGAAACTTTTTTTTTTATGTCACAAAATTTATTGCAGAAATTAATAATATTCAAATAACCTTCATAATGATTCCAAATAGCATTTCAATAATTGAAGGTTATTAAGAGATTATTTGTAGGTTATTAAGAGGTTATTGAAGATATTAAACCCAATAATATCTCAATAACCTCTCAATAATCTACCAATACATTCTGCAATTCGGCGCTCTTCTTTTTTCTGTCATTCGAGAGTTTTGTGAGGTTATTAAGGGCATTAACTCCAATAACAGTGATATAACCCTCAATACCCTCCAAATAATCTTCATATGCACTCAATTTTGCGTGCGTATGACGTATATAAATATTTTTAGAACACGAGAGGAACTGTAAGCATTTCTTACAATTTATTATAAGAAATGTCAAATAAAATTATGATCTCATCACACCACTACCTCAAAGGAACCTTTAGACTTTCTAGTGAATTATTTATTAGTCTCCTGTGGGAATAAATCTTCCATAAAAGCATAATAAACCAACAAAAATTAATTGTCTACTTGTAAGATAAAAAATTTACATGAAATTATTGGAGTAATTGAGAAAAAGTCGACTTGAGAAATGGCTCGAACGTGAAATGATAAATGAATATTGAATCAAGCTCAATAAACTAACAAGTCAAGCTTTAGTTAACCCCAACTCTACACATTAACACATGAGTTAGCACATTTAGAAAATAGTACTACGTAATATGCTTAAAAATGATAGTGTTCAACAATTTTAGTACAACGATGTTGAAATTTTGTTATTTTATATTTAAATTACCTCTATAAATAATTTCTCGTTATTTTTCCTCTCTTTTTAATTAGTTTGATAATTTTAATATAGTAATTACTTCCATCAAAATTATGTAGCTTGTGTGTAGGAGGTCAAATGAGATTCACTAACAATGTTTGGCTATTTGGAGTTGTTCGTCGGAGCGTTATTCAATAATGTAAACATGTATGAAAGGTTTTTCATGAGAGTGTTACTCAATTACTTTAAGATGTACAAAAGAGATGTAAGAAAGTCCATTAAAGATGCTTGACCTATCTGAGGTTTTCTGTTAAAATATTAACCTGCATGGAAGAGCATAAAGGAAATCCATCAAGAATTTTTTACCTATCTAAGGTTATTTGTGGGAGTGTTACTCTGCGACATTAACTTGTATGGCAGACGTCGTATCAAAACCACCTGAGATTGATTCTACCCTGATTAAGAAGAGACCCCTATTTCATGGAACTTGACTCAAATGTAAAGTTAGTTTGAATTTAAATAATTTTAACCATTTTTAGGTCCTAGCTACTTTCTTTTTTAGGGAGCAGAAGTCCAGCTAAGGACTATATGTAGAGCTTAAAATGTTTTAATAGAACATGTTGTACTTGTTAAAAAGCTTGAGAGAGATGATTTGTAATAATATTATTCTAGATGCAGAGGATTGGTTTTGTTGTGATCATGTCTAAGATGTTGACGTTATTAACCTTTTAAGGTTTTATTGAATGTTTTCCCTTAGGTTGAAATTAGTTCTTATGGACTTATTATCCAAGCAGAAGGCAAATGGACCATCTAAGCACAACAATGCTCGAAACTTTGACATGCATGACTTTTTTGAGGTTGTAGTGAATGCTGCTCCTCAACCTATAATTATTTATCTTAAACTTTATATCCAAGTGAAAGACAAAGTGAATATCTAATCATAACTATGCTTAGGGTGTTGACATAAATGATCTTTCGAGTTTACTTGGAATGGTGCCCCCCAACTTAGAATTTTTTTTTTCTCATTGACTTGATATCAAAGTGAAAAACAAAGGGGTACCTAATCACAAAAATGCCTAAGATATTAACTTGAACGACATTTAGAGGTTGCAGCGAATGTTGCTCTAATCTAAAATTGATTCTTATAGGCTTAACTTATGCCCATGATGTTGGTGTGTACTCCTTCTTTGGTTAAAGCTCATTTTACTGGTTTGGAGGCCTAGGACGAAGATTGTAGCTCCTCTGCTACTTGAACATCTTTCATTGTGAGGCATGATTAATAACACTGGGGTTACTCTTACGCTTATCCGTGAATGACTTAAATTACTCAATGCGTGCATTTATAGCCTTATTCGCATGGTTTGAGCTTTAACATGGTGAATCAGGTGAGTATAAGGGTAGACAGTTTCTCAGATTAATAAAGAGCAGAAGGGTTACAGGTAAAGCCCTCCAAGAAAAACCCCATAAGTAATTCATGATCCATCTATAGAATCTGACGGGCTTCAATAAAAAGACTTTGGAAGTATTCCTTAACTGATTATCCCTCATTTTGATGAAATCCTCAAAGATGAGATGAGATGAAACTTTGAAAATCTTTTGATCTGCTATGAACTGCTTAATAAAGAGTCGGACGAGTTCATTAAAGGTGTGGAGAGTCCTCATTGGGAGAGAGTAGAATCAAGTGTGAGCTCAGTCTTTGAGAGTGGTCTGATAAGTCTTTGAGAGTGGTAAATCTCAACAAAATGTGCATTAGAAGTCCACTAGATTTGCATGATGGTTCAATAATGGTGATGTGTTCATAAGGGTCTGATATCTCATCATAAAATTCAATATTCGAGAGCTTCAAGCCTGTTGGATGGCATGTTGGAGGACTGTCTCGACCATGGGAGAAGAATTTTAAAAATCGTGATGAGTAGAGAAATATTCTTTATCCCTTTGAGAAAAATCTTCTCAAACCAGACATCGTAGCTCATTAAAAATACATTATTGGGAGCATCTAAGCGTAGTTGAGCCAAGTTTCTTGCGAGCATCGGAGGCTTATCGGTCGCGCTAGCTGCAAGAGATGATAAGTTGAACTTGCATTATTGAGCAAATCGACATCATGGCCTGCCGAAGGAGGAATCTCATCATAACAGGGAGGGGGCCTAGTACGAGTATTTTTAACTTGAGGATTCTCTATAGGTTGTTGACCTAGTGGCAAGTAGATCTTATATGGTTGTACGAACATCAATTGTCGACCCTCACATAAGAGCTAAAAAATCTTATGTTGACACTTCTCCATTCTGCACACTCGATCTTATAAAGATGAGCTTGAGGTTCCCTCACCAACAGGATAACATCTTTCATAGAGGGAAAAACATGTTTGATTTCTCTGACTCCATGATTGTCACTTGAAGTGTGGGTGTTAAAACAAAATACTCCATTATTACGAGTATTACGTTTGTTGACCATTTCACAAGTTTTATAAGTTATTCTATGATGAGATTATTTTTTCTACATATGGTGCAAAACTGTTTCGTGCTAGTAGATTTGTGGTTGTATGATGATATATCAACATCTTAGTGTTATAGGAAGTTTTGGCACACACAAAGAAAAATGTCATAAAAGCATCAAAGAGTATTTATGTAAAAAACCAGAAGATAAAAAAATCACTAAATCTAGCTCAGTTGAAATGCTTACACTATGTCGATGTGTAATACAAAACTTTAACAGGCCCCTTTGTATGGTCAAAATTTTATTCTATGAGTGGGATGTAACTTTTACTCAGGAAGTGGAAAAAAGCACATAGGACTCGACTAATATGAAGAAAATCCAACGATAGAGGTCGAGTATTAGAAAGTCTGATGCCATGGTAATTGTCGGTTAGTAGAGGCCAAATGGTAACCCGACAGCGACGACTGTGGTCTGATGTTGACAACGACGGAGGCGAGAAACTATGGTTTGATAGCAACAATAATCAAATAATCGTGGTCTGGTGGCATTGAAAGTGTTTTGCGGCCAAACGACAGTGGCCAAGCAGCGGTGATCCGGTGGTGGTAATGGTGAGACGATGGTGGTATGATGGTAACTATAGTGGTATTTTGGCGGTGGTGGTTAAACATTGATGACAGGGTAACAGTGATCCGGTTGTGGCGACGACTCGATGACCAGCAACAAAAGATGGTGGTTGGGCAACGACGATGGTGGTCTGATAGTTGCAAGGGCTAGTTGACGGTGTTTCAAAGTTGTTGGAGTTCATGAACCCTCTAGAGCTTGAAGCTTCTTCAGCTTTCTCTTCAAGTTATAGATTTTGTGAGTGATATACTTTGTAAATATTGCATGAATCTAGACCACTCCAGCAAACGGTCCAGAGCGATCCCGTTAATTGGATTATATTTTACGAGCAACTAAACACATTAATGATGTCAAAATTAATTGATCTTATACTCATTATATTTGGCTTATCGAGATACTCAATTTGACTATAAAAAAAGTTAGAATTGAAGTTATTTGGTCTTCTAAATATATTTCAAAACTCCTAACTATAATTTAATTGCAAGATCTAAGCCCACTCGAACTCTGGTATGGTCGCTGTTTAAGTCATCTGGTTTGTCTCCCTGAGTTCCTTCTCTGGATCAAAAATCACAGTGCAGGCAGACTTCTCCCATTTAAATTTTGAAGCTTTTAATTAAAATATATGCCAAGATTCGTGCTAATCAATATAATTATTTAAGGACGTATCAAAATCCAATATTTAAATATTTATATTTATATAAATGCACTTAAACCCTTAATATGGATAAGTTTATGATATTAAATGTTATAAATATGAGAGGCATTTGAACCCAATTAATGTATTTTTTATCTAACACCTAAATTTTATTTTTTACAATTATACCAACTAAATATTTCATATCACAACAAATATATCGCTATTTTAGCTTTTTCTTAGAAAAATTGAAATGCAATTTTTCATCATAGGTAAAGTTGTATTTATGTAAAAATTAAAATATATGAGTTACAAATGTGAATATATAGAAATTATATGGTTGGTGAGCATGTATAGAAATTATATCTTAATGTGAATATATAGAAATTATATCTTAATAAATATAAATAAAAAATTAAAATATTAGTTACATAAATAGATTAAAAATTATATGGTTTGCAGTAATTTTGTTTTTCAGTAAACTGAGGTTGCTTTTGACTTTCTTCCTTCCCTTCCACCGGCTGACATCCGATTCAGACTTCAAACTAATTTTCTGTTTTCCGGCGATAATTTCGTAAAGGTCTGTGATATATCCCAGCGGGCTTCCATGGCTGCGCCGGGGACGAACAGGAAGATCTCCGCTGCGTCAGCGAGGGCTCACACCCGAAAGAAGCAGAAGGGATCATCCTTCGTCATCATAAGTGGTGGGTTGCTCCCTCCTCTTTGACTGATCTTCTGTGCAGGGATGATTTTGTTATGGCCCGAGAAGAAAGTTTTCAGATTAGTTTTATCGCATTTTATTTGTGAATTCCATGTTGGTCGACTAATTTTATCTCTGTAAGAGAGTAGCGATTTGGGCTAATCGACAAGAAAAGAAATGAGAAGAGGCAGCTTCTTTTTTATCTTAATTAGGGTTTGAGGAGAGATGATTAAGCTCGGATTGAGAGGGAATTAGCTTTCAGTCATTTATTAGATCAAGCCGAGTTTGTACATTTTTAAGATTTTTCTTAGCGTCATTTGGTTGATTGGGGTCAGAAAATATGTTTTGAAAAACCACGAGTTTACTAGATTCTATCATTTGATTGGTTGTAGTATGAATTTAGCATGCATTTTAAATGACACAGAGACTTTCAACATCCCTAAAAAATAAAACGAGGGTTTTAATTCCGTCCTCAAGACGACTGAACATAACATTATCACAATCAACCAAAGCATCCCTTTTGTAAATTCTTTTCTCACTCCCTTTAGTTTCTTAGGAAGTTTACATACATACCACTCAATTCTTTCTTATGTATTTATATTTACATATCTAGCACCTAAACTTCTATTTTTCCATAGATTCCTCCTTACCTGTGCATGAAAAGGTGAAAGGTATTTCACGTTTTAAAAGTTAAAATATTGGTATTTTAGATGTGATATTAAATATTTGTGTGATACAAATGTGATAAGCAAAGTTTAGGCGTTAGATATGCAAATACATTAGAATTTGGTGGTATATATGTAAAGAGTAAAGTGCCGAAATAGTCCCCTCACTATTTGCATGGAGTCATTTTAATTCCAAAGTAAATGAAAGGGCCAAAATAGTCCCCTAAATATTTACATTGAGTCATTTTAATCCAAGTGTAAATGAAAGTATCAAATTAGTCCCCTTTCTTTTTTAATATAAGTTAAAATGGTTCTCAAAAAGGACTATTTTTGCCTCTGTCAAAAAAGTATGCGGACTAAATTGACACTTCTATAGAATCTGGAAAAAATTTTCAATACGAAGTGCGGACTCCAGTAATATGCCGTCACGTGTGCTACACCGGGCCTACCTCATAAAATATTTAAAAAATAAAATTTTTACACCTAACTAGGCCCGAACCTTTTCGAAGTGAAACCGCAGAGTTTATTGGAGCAATTCACCGTGCGGTGTTATTGGGAGGTTATTGAGGTGTTATTGAAACAGTTATTGAAATTGTTTTGCGGGGGTTATTGAAATTTTATTGAAGGGTTATTATGACGTTATTGGGGGCTTATTAGATTTGTTCTGCGGGGGCTATTGAAGTGGAACTGCAGATGTTATTAGGGTTCACTTATTGGGGGTTATTGCTGCATTATTATATTTAATACCTCAATAACATCGAAATAATACAAAAAAAACCCCTAAATAACACTGAATTTGATAGATTTGAACCGAATTATCAACTTCAAGAATATGTTATGCTATATGAGCATACTTCAACGATACTTCTTAGAAATCATTGATAAAATTACAAAATATATAAAAAGTTTTTATTCATGTTTGAAATTTATAACACTTAAATAATATCATCATAACACCTACAAGACATTACCATTAACTGAGGTGTTTTTGAAAATCAAATTCGGTGTTATTTCGTGGTTATTGAGAATATTATTTCTATGTTATTGGAGTATTAAATCTAATAACAATGCAATGATCCCTGGTGAACCACTCCTATAACCTCCACTGTTCCTCTTCAATAACCCCATAAAACAACTCAAATAAGTCCCCAATAACGCCACAATAACCCTTCAATAATCCCCACATATCAATTCCAATAATTGCTTCAATAACGCCACAATAACGCCCCATAAACCCTAAACACCAGGAATAACACCAAAATAACTCAAAATTAATAACACCATTGAACACCACAATAAATAAAACATAGCACCAAGAATAACACCACATTAACATAAAAAATTTGTAATAATAACTCCAAAATATCTTCATAATAACACCTCAGTAAAAGCTAAAACATAAATCTCTTAGTAACAATTAAATAACACAACAATAACACTTAATTAATACCATCATAACACCTAAAAAACAACACATATTGTCTTGTAGGTGTTATGATTATATTATTTAAGTGTTATATATTTCAAACATAGATGAAAGTCTTTTATATGTTTTGTAATTTTATCAATTATTTCTAAGAATTACCTTTAAAGTATGTTCAAATAGCATAACATATTGTTGAAGTTGATGATTCAGTTCAAATCTATCAAATTCGATGTTATTTCGGGGTTATTGGGACATTATTTCGGTGTTATTGGGGTATTAACTTAATAACGCTGCAATAATCCTCCAATAACACTGCGCA
>NW_018164444.1:44115163-44151817 GCF_001263595.1 Phalaenopsis equestris | reverse complement strand
CCGCGAATAATCCTACGAAGTAAACCGCTCTAACAACCTCTGCGGTTCCACTTCAAAAAGGTCCAGGCCGTGTCAGCAGTAAAAAATCCATTTTTTTAATATTTTATGAGGTGAGCCCGGTGTAGGACACATGACGACATATTACTTGAGTCCGTATGCAGAGCTACATCCGCAGTTCGTATGGAAATAAATTTTCTAGAATTTGGGACTAAAATAGGCCCCTTTGCAAAAAGTTAGGGCCCCCAAAACTTTTACTGCTTGATTTTAGGAGAGAAACACAATCATAATTATAGAAGAAACTCTTTCTGTCTGCTGCGTGAAGTTTCCATAAAGATTGCGTCCTCCAAGTAAATAATATCCTTATTAGTTCTTGTGAATCAAAATCTTTATTTTGTTATTCTTAATATCGGTTCCTCATTTCTTATTTATTGTTTAATTTAATCAATAAAGGAAAAGTATATCCCACTTTATAGTGAGATTTAATTTATCACTGATGTAATTACCTTGACATGAAAACAAATCTTTTGTATTGTCATGAAAAAAGAACTTCTATATGTTTACTTTGGACCTTTCGGCAGGATTTAAGTTAGGGAAATTTACATAAATGCCTCACAATTCTTATGGATTTACATATCTAACACTTAAAGTTTGATATTCACATTTTTAACAACTTGGTGCTATATACCTATGCATTTAACTCCGCTTAAATCACACCTTAAAGTTGTTACCAAAAAGCCTCTAGAATTTGCAACTCATAGTTATTTTTGAGCTTTTCAAACCCTTTTCTTACGGCTGCATAATGAATACATTCTTTCATTGCTATTAGCAGACTTCACTTCACTTTGAAATATGACTTCAGTTGTTTAAGGTAAATATTTTATCTACAAGTCAATGATAAAGAAACTTTTTAAATGAGAAATATTCTATTTAGTTGATATGATTTCCCATTAGTTATACATGTTTCATTGCTTCATTATTATTATTATTATTATTATTTATACTGGCATTTACATGCACAGCACAAAATTCTTATGTATTTAACTATCTCTCACCTAAACTTTTATATTTACATGCGTAGCACTCAAATCTTTAATATCACATAAAGAATAACATAATTATCATTTTTTAATAGTGTAAGACACCCTTTCATGCATAGGTTTAAAGCATCAAAGTGATCAAAGTGCTATATATAGGTTTAAAGCATCAAAGTGCTATATATGTAAATATGAAAGTTTAGTGTGAGATATGTAAATACATAAGAATTGTGTGCTGCATATCTAAATTTCCCTTATTATTTTCGCGTCTAAAGTCTGATGACTCCATTAGGTCTCGTTCATATTATAACAATCAAACAAAGTCTATGTTTTCCTCTCCTAACTTTTCGATGATGACTTTTTCGTTGTGTTAGGAATTGTTTCAAAGCTATTAGTGGTTTTACTCGTGGGAGTTTTGGCATGGTCGTATAATGCAACCCGGCCTCCACCACCTAATATATGTGGAACAACAAATGGTCCTCGTGTAACATCGTCAAGAATTAAGCTGAATGATGGAAGACATCTTTCATACATTGAAAAAGGCGTCTTGCAGGAGAAGGCGAGACACAAAGTCATATTTATTCATGGATTCGATTGCTGTAAGCATGATGTACTTCCTATTTCGCAGGTAATGACAGCATCGTTGCTTGTTTACCTTTTGGAAGATTTACATACATACTGCTCAATTCCTATGTATTTACATATCTAACAACTAAATATCAATTTTTGCATACATGACATCTTACCTATGCACAAAAAGGCATATTTCACTTTTTAAAAATTTCAAATGGTGGTATATTTGATATGATGTGAAAGATTTGGGTGGTATAAATATAAAAATTAAAGTTTATGTGTTAAATATGTAAATACATAAGAATAGGGTGGTATGTATGTAAATGGCCCTTACCCTTTTTATTCTGTAGGTGATATTTGTTGGCTTGAGTTTTCAGGAAATGCTCGATGAATTGGGAGTATATTTGCTGTCTTTTGACAGAGCTGGTTACGGGGAGAGTGATCCAAATCCAAAGATGTCAGTGAAAACCATTGCTGAAGATGTTGAGGAACTCGCTGATAAGATGGCATTAGGTCCTAAGTTCTATCTCATGGGATTTTCCATGGGTGGAGCGTATATCTGGAGCTGCCTAAAATTTATACCTCACCGGTCTGTTTCAATCTTTTTTATTGTTTTTATCTGTTTTAGTTATCACACTTGCTCGCATTCATGAACAATGAAGGTTAGTCTAGCGAGTTTTGGGGAAGTGAAATTTCTAATATTTTGAAATACATGCACTTGTATGAAATTTTGGTGGTTTTATGGGAAGTTTTCCTTTTTTTTTTTTTTGGTCATAATAATTTCAAGGCGCATTTACATACATAACCAATTCCTATGTATATTTTGATCTAATCCCTAGTTATTTACTTGATTTTTCCATTGTCTAGTATGCATCCTCTTATCTGGGGAGAAATTATTTCGAATATCAAAATGGTTAGTTATGACAGTAAGTCGAGGTTTTCACATTTAAATGCTGGCATGATATTCGGAGTCTTGAGTTGTAGCCAATAACTATGCCTAACAAGAAGCAATCTTTTCCCTTATGTTTTATTGCATCCAGTCCTGCTTTTTTTTTTTAAATTATAAAAAGTAATAAAAGAAAATTTTAGGGGCTGTATGTTAACGGAGTAAAGTTAGATTTAACTTAAGGGGGTGTTTGGTTGCCTCTTAGATTTAACTTAAGTAGGATTTACTAAATCCAGTAAATCCGGATTTGATAAATCCACCTCTGGATTGGATTTACTAAATTCGGGATTTACGTTAAGTGGGAGAAGTTATTGGATTTAAATGGATGGAAGAATTTAATAGAGGAAAATTTATGTTTGGTGAATTTACAATAAATCCAATGTAAATCTATCTTAAGTTTGGCTACCAAACACCACCTAAATCTTGTCAGACAGAAAAAATTAACTTTTAAATCTAAGATTTAGTAAATTCTAGTGTTTCACAATTCCTTCACAGTATTGCTTAAAATCCCTTGCAGGGTTTAGTAAATCCAAGTTTACAATTTTTATCAGCTGTCCTTTTTATGCAGGCTTGCAGGCGCCGCACTTGTTTCTCCAGGTTCTAACTATTGGTGGCCCAATTTCCCTAATAACTTATCTAGTGATGCTTATAGCAGACAGCTTGCTCAAGACCAGTGGGCAATTCGTGTTGCTCATTATCTGCCCTCTTTAACTTATTGGTGGAACACCCAGAAATGGTTTCCTTCCTTCAGCGTGATAGCAGAAAGCACGGACGTCTTATCAGAGAAAGACAAAGAGCTTTTACCCAAGATATTAGCTAGAAAACAGTACCAGGTACGACACTTGGAACTTTTGATTGTGCTTTCAAGGTGAAGCTTGAAGATTGTTTGTTAAATACTTTCACATGATTGAAATGGTAATTAATGCGGTTTTAGTTATGGAAGATTTACTGACATACTACTCAAGTCCTATGTATTTACATATCTAACACCTAACTTCAATTTTTACATGCATACCACCTTACGTATGATTGAAAAGGTGTATTTCACTTTTTTAAAAGTTGAACTGGTGGCATTTTTTATGTGATATGAATGATTTGGGTGGTGTAAATGTAAAAAGTAAAGTTTAACTGTTAGATATGTAAATACATTGGAATGGGGTGGTAATATGTAAATGCCCCTTTTAATATTCTTTCTTTGGATATCACATAAATGAGTGGAAGTGATATTTGGACGACCTGATGCTGAAGACCAATGGGTTATTTTCTCTGCGTGTTTGCCTTGTAAGTTGCCTCTCTACATCTTTTGCGCTGCTGGAGAAGTTGCAGACTTGAGGCATACTAAGAAGCTAGCACCCAACCAAAGAAAGCCTTAATCTATTGGTTAAATTATGACATGATTGCAAAATGAAATTAATTTCTGGCGTTTGATTGCAAAATTAACATTAATTAGTTTAAAAATCTTTCAAATTTATACCAAAGTTTAAGAAATTGATAATATCAATACCAAACTTAATACTAGACTTTCAAGGCTAAACCTTGTTTTTTGTTTTGTTAGAAGTTATATTATGAAATAATTTATTTATGTTAGAAGTTATGAGAATTAGATTTATTTCCTATTATAATTTTATTTTCTTTCCTATTTTAGATTTATTTTCTTGAATTGGATATATTTTCTTTTCTTATTTTAAACTTTCTTATTTTATTTTATTTCCTTTATCTCAAAATAAATAATATAAATAGATTAATTAAAGATATTAAGTGTTATATCTTTCATTTCCTGTTATTTTTTATTATCTTTCATATTCTAGGATTCATGCAATGATTATTTATACCCCCTTTCATATGAATAAAAATATACTACTGAATGCTGAAAATCAATATGGTATTAGAGTCAAATGTCCTCCCTAGCCACTGGTCTTCCTTTCAGGGCCGCCAGACTTCTTTCCTGCCATCCTACCTACAGTAAGTGAGTGACACTCCGTCAAAGCTGGTCGCCGGAACTCTTGCATAGAGAAGAATTGAAAATCCTAAAATGGCTTCGAGAGGAACCCTAGAGAACTCTTGGAGCAAATCGTTTGGTGATTCCTTACGTTTCTCCTCCTTGTCGCTGACGACGAGGAGCGCGAACCTTGCTGTTGGTAGAATTGGGATGCAACCCATCTGATCAAGAGCTCCGAGAGATAGCGTACGAGATCTTTGTTGCTGCGTGTCGAAACGCAATTGAGTCGCTGACATACTTTTCGTCTTTGGAAAGAGAGGCAGCGACAGGAGGATCATTCACGCCGTTGTCGGCGTAGAGGCCGTTGCATTTGCTTCATCGCTATGCAACCACCGTCGACACAAAGATCTCTAACTTTGACGACTACTAACAGGATGAAGAAAACGTTGGGGCTTAACTCGTCTCGAAACAGCACCGGGAAGGACAACAACCCCTTTAGGACCGTAAAAAAGCCAATGACAATTGGGGAACTCATGAGGGTGCACGTGAGAGTACCAGAGCAAACTGATTCGCGGATCCGACATGGCCTACTCAGGATCTCTGCTAGCCGGCTTGGGAGACGTGTAGAAGCCATCATTTTGCTACTGGAGTTAATGCAACAATTAAAGCTTCTAATTTTCCAGACCAGCAAGAGTATGAAGCTTGACAAAGAGAAATTTGTAGCTTCTTGAGATTGGATTGCTTCTATTCCTTCTCATAGCATTAGATAAATCACAAGTAGCATCTCGAAGGCTTAGACATATTATACCTAGAGCTTCAGACAGGCCCATAGAGACTGGAACGAATTTCAGATCTTTTCCAGCTGGCGGAAGTCCCTACTGCAGCCATTCCCACTGTCTGAAATTTTTGCGGACCTCCCTACTGTTGGCTGGACCTCCTACCAGGATTGCCGGGCCTACTCTTATGATCTCTCCCCCACAGCCTTTCTCGCCGCCATACCTCCCTCCTGTAAGTTTTTCCTGCCGCCAGATCTACGTCTGTAGATTTTCCCCTATAGATTACTTCTCTTCGTTGGATGTATCTTTGAATGGAATCCCAACAACCGACCTCCATGCCCTTCTCCGTCAGTTTCTTCCCTACTACCGAAAACTCTATACAGGTCCTCCTCTGGAATTTTTTCTTGCAGCAGGCCCTCTGAAAATTTTCCTTCATTAGACCCTCCTCTGGAGCTTTTCCAATAGTAGACTCTCCTCCAAAGCTTTTTTCCTGTATCAGGCCCTCCTCCAGAGCATTTCCTGCAACAGGTCCTCCACCGAAATTCTTCTTGTAGCAGACCTTCTTTCGAAGCTTTTCCCTGTCGCAGGCTTACCTCTAGTGCTTTTCTTTTTTCTACAGACCATACACTGCAACTTTTTTTTGAGGTTGTCTATTTTCCTGCAAACTCTCCTGCAACATAACCTGTAGGAGTTTTCCGCCTACTTACAGGCACTACAGGAACTGCAGTCAACTAAAAGTCAGTTTTTCTTGCAGATTGTCTACTTCCCTGCAAATTCTCCTACAACATTACCTACAGGAGCTTTCTGTCTAACTATAGACACTGCAGGAGCTGCAATCAAAAGACAACCGCAGTCAATTATAAGTCAGTTTTTCCTACAGGTTGTTTGCTTTCCTACAAATTCCCTTGCGACATTACTTGTAGTAGCCTTCTGCCTACCAACAGACACTGAAGGAACTGTAGTTAAATATAACTGCATTACGAGAAACTTCAAGTTCTACTTCATTTCTACTTCATAGGATCTTCCTCGCCCATTATTTGATGTTTTCAAATCCAACTTGAACATGAATTTCATTAATGTTTCAACTTGAGGGGAAATCTTAGAAGTTATATTATGAAATAAATTTTTCTTGTTAGAAATTATGATGATTAGAGTTATTTCCTAATATAGATTTATTTATTTTCTTATTTTAGATTTATTTTCTTGGATGGGATGTGTTTTCTTTCCTATTTTATGTTGTTCCTGTATCTCCAAATAATTAATATGAATTGATTAATTGAAGATATTAGGTGTTATATCTTTCATTTCTTGTTATTTCTTTTTTATTGTCTTTTCTATTCTAAGATTTATGTAAGGGTTATTTATACCCATTTTCATATCAATAAAAATATTATGTTGAATTCTGAAAATCAACATGTTTGCTTGTACTTTTTGATATTTTAGAAAGGAGGATTGTACGGGTTTTAACTCTTAATGCATAGCTCTGTTATGTTGGAGGAGGAAAGTTGCCATAAAACAATTAAGACATGCATTTTCCTTGCTAAAGTTCTTAAACATATCTATTTTTATTCGTTTTACCTTGAGAACTTTAATGTGTACATATAAAAATAGGGCATTTACATATATATACTAGCCAATTCTCATGTTTTCACATATTTAATACCAAACTAATCCTCATTGGGGACTATTTCAACCCATATTAAAAGAGTCTGGCCACTAAATTTACATTTTTATAAACTCTAGGACTAAAATGATCACCTATGAAAGTCAAGGGATCATTTTGGCACTTTTCTCTTTATGCATCTCACACCTAAACTTTCATATTTACATGTATAGCAATCAAATCTTTAATTTCACAATAAAAATAGTACTGTTACCACTTTTAAAAAGTGTAATGTACTTTTTCATGCATAGGCTTAAAGCACCAAAGTGCTATGCATGTAAATATAAAAGTTTAGATATGAGATGTAAATACACAAGAATCGAGTGCTAGGTATTTATTTCTCTCTTGTAGTTATCTTGTAATTTTTACCTTCGTTGGTTTTACCATTAAAGTGAACTTTCATAAAGCCGTGACTAGCTGATCCTCTACCTTGTAAACATCAGAAGGCACTGATCAGGCAGCAAGGAGAGTTCTACTCTATCCACCACGACTTGATTGTGTGCTTCGGCAATTGGGAATTCGACCCAATGGATTTTAAAAACCCATTTCCCAACAGCGAGGGCTCCATCCACCTATGGCATGGCGCTCTGGATCTAGTCGTGAATGTATCTCTTTCTCGTTACATCAGCGAAAAGCTTCCTTGGGTTCACTACCATGAAATACCAGATGGAGGTCATATGTTCCCACATGCTGATGGAATGAGTGATGCCATTATGAAGGTGCTGGTGCTTGGAGATCAATAATTCAGGTGCAAAATTAGTTGAGTTTGATTTCCACATAGCTTATGTGAGCAAATTTTGAGCTTTTGATTTGATTATATGATTTTATTTTTGCATGAGGAATTAGTATTAGTTTGTGGTTCTACTTCTTTAAAGATTGCTTATGTATGAGATCATGATTTATGCTATAGTTTGGGTCTTTCTTTTTCTCATTTGACTCGAATTCACCAAGTTAGAGGTGTCAACTAGTGTTGATATGTTGAGTTTAGTCTAACTTGAAGTTGACCAATGCCAAATATGTGTGATTTGATATGTCTATTGTAAGGGTCAAAATATTCCGAATCCAAATTGATCCAAACTTGCTTAAACCGAACCCGACCCATTTAATCCGTTTATCATATGGGACGTGTATTCTTGGATCGACACGATCCAATCAGCCTGAATATAACCTTTTTAATTGAATTAACCCAACTTGAACGATCCTAACCTAAACTCAAATTATAATTTGGACAATTTTAGGTTGATTTTGGGTTATTCGAGTCAACCCGAACCCAACCTGAATAATAATGAGGACCATGTTTTCAACTTGAAATTAACCTAAATAATAATCTGGTTGGATCACATATTGACAACCCTAACTGGTTTGATCTGCATCTCTTGGTTTTGATATAGATCTTCTCACAAGTTTGTGAACCCTAGTTTGTAACACTAGAACAAGCTTTACCAACCAAATATGGTGGCTAATTAGAAGTATTATTTTGAAAGCAATGGCGCAATCCATACCATGAAAGTCTTAAATAGAGCCTAACACAAAAGTTTACAATGGATGTTTCCACAAAAGTTTTTAACGGTGGTTTGATCATTAATGTTGCGAGATGAACTCTTCTACATATAATGATTTTTCTCTATAAAAGACTTGTATTTGCCTTCATTGTAGATTTTTTTGGTAATCTTCATTTAAAAACTTTCATGGTGTGAAATGAACTGCCATTCTCAGCATTTGACACTTCTCAGAATCTCTCTTTGAATTGATTCTTCATATATTTATTTGAAAATGGGAGAGAAGTTAGATCTCCATACCTTTCTCTTTTGAGCAACTTTTGTAGTACTTTAGGGGATGGAATCCTAGTTGTACCGCACCGACGTGTATGGTTGATGATTGATGCACCTTGTCCTTGAGATCTATGATGTGCGAAAATATTCTTAGATTGAGAAAATTTTGATATGTTGGTGTATGATCTGTGGAGGAGTTGATAGAGAGTCTTCCCTCCTATGAGGAGATCCGTGCTCTCTACATACTATAATCTCCGACTTTTAATTTAGTTGCTATTATGGCTCAACTTTTCACAAGTAAGACCCACTAAGCAATCAAATGAGGTTTGTTTTAAGGAATTTGGCTTGATTTTTGTGTAATCAAGGATCCACAATATTATCATTCGACTTGTGGTAATGTCTTTAGAATATCAATTTGATTTTATGAGTTTGTTAGAGGTGAGGGGCTATTACTTACTTGCTCATCATTGAATAGGTATGATAAAAGCATGAATCTTGATACTTAATCAAAATGATTGGAATTGGTCAAAAGCTTTTCATTTTCTTCTTAGAAGTGTAAGTAATGCTTCTCTCTCTCTCTCTCTCTCTTCTCAGAAATTTTACATCCGGATGTCAGGACAACAGCCCGAATACAGCGAAGAGGGCAGAGGTCAAATTCCTCCCCTCCTCTGCTGCATCCGAGCCGTTGTCCTGACATCCGGAATCCGGATGTAAAATTTTTTCTCTCTAATGGCATTTTTTGTCTCAGAAATAACCTGCATACATGTGAGACAGTGCGATTCAGTAAACTCTCCCTAAACTAAAAATATAAGAGATTTAAACACGCATCACCAGATTTTTATTATTTAACATCTAAACTTTATATTTACTGAATTAATATTTTAATATTATAATCACATCAAAATATATGCATAAAAATAATTCTTTTATTTTTTAAAATTATCGTTTTCTATATATTTTATATAGTGCTAAAATTTTGAGTGCTATGTAAATAATAATAAATTTAAATATTAAAATATAAATCTATAAAAATTATGTCGTATGTCTGAAAATCCTCCATAGAAAAAGAATTATAAATGGGCACCATTATTATTAAAGGATAAAATTTTAATGTAATAAAGGATAAAATTTTAATGTAATAAATAAAAATAAATAATCAATAAGTAAATAATAATAGGGAAGATTTACATACCACTCAATTACCATGTATTTACATAACACCTAAATTTAAACTTTTACCTACATAGCATTTTATCCATGAATGAAAATGTATACTTCGCTTTCTTAAAATGGTAATTTTTTTTTATTTGACATGAATACTTTGTATGATATAAATATAAAACAAATTTGAAGCGTTGGATATGTAAATGCATAGCAATTTGGTATATGTACCCAAATGCCACAAAAAAAAAAGAAAGCTTAAAAAAATTCATAAATATTGACAATCGTATGTATGTATGATATATATATATATATATCTATGTGTGTGTGTGTGTGTGTGTGAATGACTTGGCTCATCGGTGTGGCCTCTGGCGTAAGTCCCTCGGGTTGGAGGTTCGAATCTCATTGCACGGGCTCTTCGAATCAGGCGCATGCACACCAAGGTTTTCAAACCTTTGGGGGAATCGATATTTGATGCCCATTGGTATATATATATATATATATATATATATATATATCATGGAAAGTGAAATGCTACCAAAACAAAATCATTAAATTATTAAAAATACAGATATTTCTATCAGGAATACAAACCACTTATAACCCAAGCCTCAAAATGAGATACAAAGAACACCAAAAAATAAGACAGACAAATCAGATTGAAATTCTGCATGACACATGCAATATTATCATAACTTTCAATTCTTATTAATGTAAAAATTATTTTAAAAAAATGTAAAACAAATGCACCTTTTCTCATGTAAATCACTTGGGAAGCCCAGTTTGGGAACTAATAAGAGCTTTATCTTCCTCCACAAGCACCACTGGACCTTTTCCAGATCTGGTGCATATAAAATAGTTTACATCTCCTGCAACTCTTTGGGCTGGGGCATTATCCTTAGCTTCAGGAGGTGGTTTCAATGCTTCAATACTGCTCAGGGATTGAATTCCAGCTTCTTGCAGTATTGTTTGGTCGCCTAAGACGTAGCTGTAAGAAACAAAATGTTAGGCAGCAGTTAAATGATCATTGCGAGCACGATCGAGAAAATGAGTAAAGTGCCAAAATAGTCCTCTGACGGTTTATATGGGGTCATTTTAGTCCCAGAGTCAATGAAAAGTGCCAAATTAGTCCCCCGAGTTTTTAAATATCGGCTAAAATTGTCCCCATGGAGGACTATTTTAGCAACCGTTAAATACTTTGACGATTAAATTAACACTTTATAGATTATGGAACAGAAAGTTTGGAGGGACACTTTAGCACGTTTCTCTTGAGTAAATGCATGGTGAACAGAAACAGACTTTTTCAATTCAGTATTTGGGGCTGGAGGGAAGTAGAACAGAAGTCTTTGAAGGAGAAGAGTGGCGACTTCATGATTGGGCGCGATCAAGACAGCATTTGGTCCAGCATCGAATGTGTAAGCTACCTGTAATGGGACAAACAGTATATTCAGCCTGTTATAATCATGACGATTATAATTCTGTTGATGATGTAAATTGGGCATTAATGAATTCAAATCAGATGATGAAATAATGGTCAGTCTAAACTTTGAGAGGTTGCTTAAGAAAATAAATATTAGAAAAGCATGACCATATAAAATCATAGAACAAATTGGACAAATTCTTGCAAATTAAAAAAAAATTTCCAAAAAACATATAGTAATATGGTAGTTTTAAATACATTTAGTTTAAATTTATATCATGAGCCATCAATTGATGTATTGGATTCTTCTTTTTCCACCTCCTTTAGGATTCACATCCAAAACTCAGTTGCATAAATTTTCAACCAATCATATTCTTTAAAATATTGGAGATCGAGTCGTGTCTATCATTGATGGTAAATATTAAAAAAACCTTAAAAAGAAAGGTTTGAAGCTGCACAATTGGGTGTTGGGACATTTCCTATTCATGAGACGAGACTTGCATCTTAAAACATTTTCAGAAGTAAGCCTCAAATTGATCTATTAAAACAATATGAAATAGTAAGTGATATACTAATATCAAATATCATGGATTGCATGACTTCTATTTTGTTCCTCCAAGAAAAAAAGAATACAATGAATAAGCATCATGCCTATATCTGATTCATTTTTAATAAGAATATTTCATAAGAATTGAGTATAAGTAGCAAGTTTAATAATGATAATAACAATAATAATAATAATAAAATACCAACTCGAAGAATTTAACGATTTAACTTCTGAAAGTTATGCACCCTACTTTTAATTTTTAGGCTACAACAATTAAGATTGATTTGTTGAATTCTGATAGTTATAATAGAAGAGGTAATATGTACTAGTGAAAATAAGAAAGATGTCATTGTACTGCCTCCTAAAGATATTGTATAAGTTAACCTTCAAAGTGGCAAGATTCTAACGCCTCAAATAGAACCAAAGATATGAAAATGCAAGTCGTTTGCAGTAATGAACATTACCATCATAGGAAGCTCCTCCACAAGACATGACTGTTGCAGCCAGCCCAAAATGATTACAACATCATCACACATTTGAGAAAGTTGTCCACTAAACTCAGCATTCATGACGCTCTTATCTTATTTAAGGAGATAAATAAGAAAGATGCCATTGTACTGCCTCCTAAAGATATTGTATAAGTTAACCTTCAAAGTGGCAAGATTCTACCGCCTCAAATAGAACCAAAGATATGAAAATGCAAGTCATTTGCACTAATGAACATTACCATCATAGGAAGCTCCTCCACAAGACATGACTGTTGCAGCCAGCCCAAAATGATTACAACATCATCACACATTTGAGAAAGTTGTCCACTAAACTCAGCATTCATGACGCTCTTATCTTATTTAAGGGGACATGGGACACTTTAATTAATGCCTGCTCAAACATGGGATTTGCACGGCCCAACTGGTGATGACTTCATCAGATGAAGCCTGCTACGTCAAGACGTTATCAGAGTTGCATTCTTTGATGAGGATTATTGCTTGAAACAACCAATCACATTCACCCACTTTTTATCTTTGTCAATGTGGACAACTTCATATCACCAAAAGTGCTTCTTGTTCTTGGTGTATCAACCATCATCATGAATCTAAAAACTCTTGCTTATCTTAAGATATATTTGCACAGAATCAGCTCAAACAAGACGATGTAGTGTGGTTTTAATGAAAAGGGTGACAGGCCTTAGATTTAGTCATAGTTCTTCAAATCGGGGATTTGAAAACAATAACTATGTTCCATAAAATAGATTCAAAATGATATAAACCAATTTCCTAATAATTCAATTTATATTATGAATGAAACATGATCAACATAGCAATCACCATAAGCTCATACTGAGGACATTAATTAAATGTATTTCATTTCGAATAATCTTTATAAGGCAATTAAAAATAAAAGAAAGATTTGTATTGATAATTCTAATAGCCTTGTTCGATTTGAGGAATACTTCCACCTGGTTTGCTAGTTAGCTTGTTTAGTTCTCTCTTACTTGGAACTTGTTCATGACCATACACATTAGGCTCAACACCATAATCGGTCTAACATGAAAGAATCAACTCAAACTACCCCATAATCAATGATGATTTTCTTCTAAAGGGAATAACCGTTTAAGAGCTTAGCTTTTCGTAAATCTTAAAACTTATACTTCATCATATATACAAGGTTTTCCTAGGTTAGCAAGTACAATAATATGGGATAATACTAAGTGGGCCATCATGTTATAACAAAAAGCCGGAGGGAAATTGAGTAGAATATCACGAAATAATTGTTAGCGGCAATGACTAAGCGAGTTCTTTTAGTAATTTTGACGCCCGACTCTTATTTAAAGAAACTTAAATACAATATACATCACTTGTCATATGTTGGGCACCAATCAATTTTAAAATCACGCAAAATGAGACATGCCTCGAGGTGTGTACCTCAACATAATTTAAGCCCAAATTGCTTTGAGGCACATGCCTCTTATAATTCAAGTAAGACACATGCCTTACATTGTGCCTCACCTCAATTTCATTGAAGTGTGCACTTCTTAGTTACAAGGCCTTTTTTTTATATATTAGTTAATATAATTTATAACTAGTTCTACCGACTCATGCAGCCTCCCTCACGTACAAAACTCCTCTCACGCCAAAAATTACCCTCTCACTCATTTTGTCGGCCTTTACTTGGTCGCTGCCTTCAATATTTCATTAGATGATGAATGTCTTGAGGAAGATGACAATGACGACACTGTTACTGAAAGTTCTAAATGTTGATTTCCTCATTGAGATAGATAAGATTAGCATACTTACACAAACAACATAACATTAAAAAAAAAAAAAGATATCCATACAAATTTAAGTATTTGAAGTTGTCGTAAACTTTTATTAATATTCTTAATTTTTATTGATTATTACTAATTATGAAAGAAGAAGATGAATAAAATGAAAGAAGAAGAGAGATAATGGGAGAACTTGGAGTCAATTGAATATGAGACGAGAAAAACTCTTCATTATGATGAACAATTTTAATGAAGATCCCAAAAGTGACAATAGTGCTAAGAATTTTTTATTAAATGTTATTCTTATTTTAATCAATGGATGTTATTATGCTAGATAGATGCGAGCGAGAAATTATTATGCTAAACTTATTTGATACCATCCTTTGCATATTATGTTGCTTTTATTTGATGTCTTATTTCATTTTAAATAAGTTGATATTTACATTACACAACTACGTTATGCAAATTGTTATATGATACTTAATATCGAAGTTCACCCAAACAACAATAAGAAAACAAATATTTTTACAACAAAAGCCAAATAAATAATTACAACCAAACATACATTAAATTGGAAAATAACAACACAACACAAACTCATACTTGGGTTCGATCCGTGGGTGGTGAAGGTTGGCTAGGTGGTCCGAAAGTAGTGGTAGGTGGTAGAAATGAGTGACAACGAGTAGGCATGGCCGAAAACAGCAAGGGGGAGGGTTGGATAGTAGGTCGGTAGTCGTAGAGGATGGTAAGGACGACTGAAAGGGCTGTGGATTGTTGAAAACAACAAGCAAGAAGGCAGCGGCAGGGGGTGGTAAGGATGGTTGTGGATTGTTGGAAACAAGGGGGAGGACTGAACTGCAGGTAGGTAGCGGTGGAGGGTGGTTGGGAAGACCATGGCAGTGAGAAAGGTGGCCTCGGGAAGATGGAAACAGGTGAAACTGCAGAAAAACAATATGGAAGGTTGTTCAACGACTATAGCAGGGAGGAAGGAAGGTGGCAGGGGAGGGAAGGCAGTAAGGGAAGAGGAAGTCGAGGATAATCACCACTTCGGAATAATATACAATCGGAGCACCACTCGTCCTTGCATACAATCCTAAAAGGGAAGACTTGGAGACACCTATAGCTATCCCGATAGAAAACTCATAAAAAACTGAAATTCAAACCCTAATACAATACATATATAAGAAAAGATTAGAAAGGAAGTAAATGAAAGAAGGAAACTTGCTAAAGGAGAAAGGAAATAAAATAAAAGGAAAATAAAATATGGATCACATTTGTTTTGCCTCCCACGATTGTTAATCGAGCAAGCATTTGCAGTACTGTAGCAAAAACTATGGCGTTGTAGTAGACATCACGGAAAGCGAGTGCGAAATCGCGTGTCCGTGCGGGAAGGGAAGCTCTCGCGTCAGTTTCCCGGGGTTGAGGGAGTTGCGACCTCATCCATCTAAGCTTCTGTCTCATAGTATGGTATCTGACCAGCCAGTTTGAAGGTGATGAAAATGTTATAAACTCTAGGTAAATCAATCATGTATGTGTTGTCATTCAAAAACACACTCTGATAGAATAAATACACATCCTCTTTTGGCACAACCTGATCTGGAGCTGTATGTAGATATTAATTCTCACAACATAACACTTGAGCCATTACATTTGTAAATTATTTCTCTCACTGCTCGTACTAGGCTGAATGCATCTGATTAATGAGTCTATCAGAAGGAATCAACTCTGGAATGAAATCTATGATATAATGAACTACACTAAAATATAACCACTTAGGAGAAACATCTTCTTCTATGATAGGACTTGAATCTCATTGTAGGATTTTCTCTCCCACCAAGCTATTAAGACAATTTTTAATGCCATGTTTCATCCCTCCTATCTGGCCATCTGTCGGTGGGTATATTGTTGAAATGAATTTAGTATTTAAATAACTTCATATAGTCTTCCAGAAGTAGCAAAAAGAGTCTCATCACTGACATATTGGGCCTCTCTCAGTAGATGCAACTTAGGAAGTAGATTATATATCTGAAAAGTCCAGAAATTCTCTTATCTAGAGTTGTCATGTGTTTGGTTTCGGTTCCTCAAACTTAGGATGACCTTCGACCACCAATGTTAATTATACTGGAATCTCTCATTGGCTCAACATGAACTACATGTTTTGTTCTCTCATAAATTGAAATTTAGTACTCCTTTATGGCCTCACCTTCTTATTATCTACTGTCTGATTGCTCATTTTTTCAACTGCTGCTTGATCGGTGAAGGAGTTCATTCTTCTGGTTGAGGAATTTGATTTAATATGCCCAAATCAATGACAAAACTTTCCAACTTGGATAGATTTGAGAATGCAGATCAGTTCCACCTGTTCTCCACTCTGAGCAATTGTGTCACCTTAGGCGGGGTCGGCTTGGATGTTCCGCTGGGTGTACTCCTGTTATTTGATGCCAAGGTTGAACTCTGTCAGTAAGGTGTGGCAGTCACCCGAAGAAGTTGATGTAACTGGTGAGGTCTTACGCACATATCCTGCCTATAATGTGCGGGTAGGTATTGGCACTGTATTTTTCTTTTCATCTTGAAACATGTAGTAATTTTACTCTTCCCTTCTAGATGTCGAAGAATCATCAAGTTCTCCAACCACAACAATGCACTCTTCTTTAACTAGCTGACAACCCGTTGTACCATTATGTACATTGAGAAGTTCAAAAACTCAAATATACATTTCGTGATCTGGAGCCACTCAGTGACCTGATCAAGATTCATATGGTCGTCAAAGTATCACAAATCCACATTTATTTCAAAATCCAAGCTCTTATGATAGTTCAGGCCAACTCTTCCGGATACGACTTCTTCATCTCTAGAATCTGCCTGGTGGAAGGGGTTTACTACAGTTTTTTGATCTAGCAAGTCACCGTTGTGGTTACATGCAACCATTCCGGATTGTCTTCTCTTGAAGACAACAAATCTCTATTGCAGTTGAATGATTTCCTGCAACACATCCTCTGTAAAAGGTTCCTGTATATATCTTTAAGAATTTCTCATAAACGATATTGTGACCTTTCCTCGCAATTAGGTCTCTGACAATTGTATTTTCGGTGGCGTGGGTTCGAGTTGGGTAGGCGGAAGAGGCGTATAGAGATGATGTAGGGTGGGAAAGAAAATTTTTAGGTGGACGGATTGAAAAATCAGCAAAGGGTAAGATTTTTGTGAGGAGATTAGGTTATGTAGTGGGGGATTTCCATAACCCTATGATACGACTAGGGTTAAGCTAACGCTAATAGCAAATAATATTGGAGTTAACCCAGACAACAATAGGAAAATAAATATTATTAATGTAAAAGCCAAATAGGCGATTACAACCAAACATACACTAAAATGAGAAATAAAAACGACACAACACAAACTCACACTAGGGCCGCGGGTGATGGAGGTAAGCTAGGGGGCGGAGTCTTGGATAGCAGGTTGGTAGGGACAGAGGGTGGTAAGGACAGCAGGAAGGGATGTGGATTGTTGGAAACAACAAGGGGGAGGGTTGTACAACCGGTCAGCAGCGACAGAGAGTGGTAATGACGGTTGGAATGGCTATGGATTGCTGGAGACAGCAAGGGAAAGGACTAGAAAACAAGTAGGTAGCGGCAGAGGGCAGTTGAGAAGACTGCGACAGAGAGGGAGGAGAGCTCGAGAAGGTGGAAATAAGTGAAGTTGCAGAAAAACAGTCCAAAAGGGCAGTTCGGCGGCTTTAGCAGGGAGGAAGGAATAGATGGCTACAGAGGAGTGAAGGTTGCTGCGGAAGAGGATGTAAAGGATAATCACCACCACAGAATGAGATACAGTTGGAGGACCAATCTCTCTTGGATAAAACCTAGAAGAGAAAAGTTGGAGATGTTAATGGCTATCGTGATAGAAAACTCACAAAATTGGAAATCCAAACCCTAACACAACACATATAAGAAAGGACTAGAAAAGAGCAGGAAAGGTAAGAAGGACATTTGCTAAAGAAATAAAGGAAAGTAAATAAATATGGATCGTGTTTGGCCTGCCTCCTGCAATCGTTAATCCCGCAATCAGTCGCATACTGCAACAGAAATCGCGACACTGTATCAGACACAGAAAGTTCATGCTTGATAATGTGTCCATGCAGGAAGCTTCCACGCAATACTTTTGCAGCTTTCACAATTTATTATTTGATATATGTGTAATTTGCCACTTATTGCTATGTTAAAATGTTAATATGCCTTTTTTAATATATTTATATGTTAGGATGATAATATATTAATGCTTACATTTATTTTAACTCTGAATAATATTTTGATTGTTAAGCTTAGACCTTGCATCAAAGACAACAAATCCCTCAATACCCAATTGCACAATTTTAAACTCTAGAGCAGTCCAAAAAATAGAAAATATCCTATTGCAAAAAAATAGTGAAAACAAATGTGCATCAAGCAGTAATCATAATATAATCTCAAATTTTTTGTTTTATTGTGTTAGTTTTTTCCCATTTATAAAATCTTTTAACTGATTTGAATTATAATTTGGCACAAAGAGCTCAATGTCAGTGTTGAAATGTTCACTAATGCTATCTCTCAATCACACAATAGAAAATCAATGCATAGCTTAGGAAGCTTATCCTTAAATCTTTTAGAAGATAAGAACTGAATGCCACATGATGTTATAGTTATTCATAACATGTAAAAACTCTCTCCCTCTGAAAGATAGAAGAATAGATACACATGTTCTCTAATACCAGGGTTTTGTCTTTGAAGAAAATTTCTCTTTTATGATCATCGAATAAAAATGAGAGAATTGAGCTAAGTTTAATATTTGTTAATAATCCAGATCAATTCAATAGCATAAAAAATGCTCCTAAATCCTAAGGGTCCCCGCATGCCCACGACCGTTCCAAATTCAACTTCAGGATTCCATACAATCATTAGTCAAACAATAGCAACTGCTATGATAAAAAAATGTTAATGGCCAATTATCATGTATATTGCAAAATTTTAAGAATTATCATGGAAATCAATAGTCGGGCCATAGAATGAAAAACTTAGTTTACAAATTACAACTTTAAATGCGAAGAAATGCATTCTTCAATTCACCTTTCATACCTCTCTCTCTCTCTCTCCACACACACACACACACACACACATAACGTAATTAAATGAAGAAGATAATGCACAATGACAAATCTCTCAACCCAATTAACAGATAACCAAATCACCAATTCAAAAACCTCAACATAATGTCCTTGGGCAGCATAGGTGAATTAGGAAAAACAATTGTCACAATGGTTAAAAAAAGATCAAGAAATCCATATTACAGCCATACAAAGCTCGATGTTGGCATTGGTGCTGCAAAGAAATGTTCTAGCCAAAAATCACATATTGTCCCTAATGCCATACAAAGCCTAGTGTTGTCCATCGAACTAATATAAATCTAAGGGATCCAAAAAACAATCTAGAAAAGCCAGTAGATCTCATGATAGCAAAAATGAATTATTTCAGCAAAGAGGAGAAAGGTATGGATGACCCTTTCATGAAATAATCATCATATTTTGTGTATTATTTATTTGTTCGTTTGCAATGAAGGTAATCATAGAAAGCTAGATTGGGTTGTTAATTTGTTCATATTTCATTGGTTTCATCAATTACCTGCCATGTTTTGTGGAAACTTATATTTATTTCTACAATGCAGATAATGAAGACAATGATAAGTTTTTCATTGGTTAGTTATTTATTTATCTATCTCTCAATCACATCGGTAAGTTTTTTCATAATTTACCTCCTACACTAAGATTAAATTTCTTCAAATTTTGTCGAGAAAGTCATCCACAAATAGACTGATATTTGATCAAAGCTTTAGGCACATTAATGCTAGTCATTGAGTTGGGCTGATGATTGGTTAGTTATTTCATAATTTATCTCCCACAACAACCACACAACAACAAGCCTTTATCCCGCTAAGCTAGGTTGGCTACATGAATCATTTTTCTCCATTGCATCCTATTGAGTGTCATATTTTCATTTAATTCTAATAAATTAAAATCATTTTTTATACAATATGCCCAAGTCTTTTTAGGTCTACATCTGCCTTTCTTAACGTTGAATCTAAAAAATCTACTCTCCTAATCAGATCATCAGATAATCAACGTTTGACCAAACCATCTAAGACGACTCTCTAATCTTGTCCGCCACCGGAGCTTCATCAACCTATCACGGATATAATCATTTCACATTTTGTCTCAAAGTGTTAAGCCACTCATCTACCTAAGCATTCTCATCTCAGTAAAACTTAACTTTGTTTATCTCCAACACAAAAGTTAAACTTTTTCGTATTGTTTGTCAAGAAAGTCATCCACAAATAGGCAATTAATTGCGATAAAGATGATGATGATGATAATTATATCGCCAATTGAGACACAAGGAAAAAAAAATTTGATACCAACACACTACAGAAAGTGTATTTTCATGGAACATAATTTGTGAAACACTTGGTCAAAGCTTTAGGTGCATTAATGCTAGTCATCGAGCTAGGATGATGAATCACTAAAGTTGATTTTGATCCGAACTACAAAAAAGTTTTTTGAAGCGCTTCTTGATGAACTAGCACTAGATGGAAAATCTCGAAAAGAGTAAGTTCTAGAGAAGTTAGAATGGATGCTTTTCGGAATTTGTTGTGGCCTTAAGAACCAAGCCCTTCTATTCTATGGATTGGTTGGCAATTACTTTACATTAACACCTATTAGGCATCATATATAATATAGTATCTCTCTTGTAGCCCGCATCAAAATAGTACTTCACCCATTGGCAACTTTACATAAAATAAAGTTTGTGCCTTCGGAAATAAAAACAAAAGGTAAATGCAATAGTCATCATTTTAGACACGTTTAGTTCCTTTTAAATAATAAAAAAAAAGAATTATGAATTATAGATCAAGCCATGTAAAATGTTCAACATGGAAAGCACAATAATACCAAGGCAAAAAATAATAGTGTTAAGACTATCAATGCCTTACACTTTATGTTTTAACTATTTGGCCTCTGTCTTAATAGATGTATAACAAAATGGTATGCCTCCACCAATCTCAATGTTCAAATAAAGGGCATAAAAAAAGCAATTCAAGATCATGCAAATTGATTATGATAATCAGACCAATAGGCATCATAACAGCAACTCCCCTTTCATTTTTAGCCATGGATAATCAACTACCTTTACAAAAGCTTCTCTTAAGGTAAGGTCAACCTTCATCTTCATCTTCTAAACTCTTTATGAGGTACTTCATAAATTATTATTTTCATTTATCTATTTAAGAGTTTTCTTTTCTATTTCTACAATACTAATTTTATCCACTAGTTTAATTAGTGTATTTCCTATCATTCATTTTAAAAGTTCAAACCACCTAAATTTATTTTCAACTATCTTATTTTCAAGAGATGTTACCCCAGTCATTCCTTCAAAATAATTCCTTAACTTATCCTTCCTAAATTTGTCATGCATCCATCTTAATATTATCATTTTTTCCATGATTGGGTTTAGGTCATGCATGTTTGTTTATATCAAATTATGGTTAGACCCGAACTTCACACTTCAGCCCAATTTCAAACTTTTGGCATTTAGTTAGATCAAAATGGAATGTAATATAAAGCTTTAGTGAATTCAAAACTATATTTTTTGTGCTGTATTTAAAAATTAGTCAATTTTGTCTATTGCATTTTGATTTTATTGTATTTTGTTTTCAACAATCAAATGGTCCCTTAAGATACAATTGGCAAAAGTTCCTGAATGCAATTGGAATTTCGTTGAACTTGATGGTATAGAGAAGCTTAAAAAGGTCATAATTTTGTTGAACTTGATGGATCCAAGATTTATTAAATAGGCTTAAAATTTTAACCTGAACTTGACCTTCCTTCAACCTGATTGACGTGAACCTGACTAGCATAACATATCTAAATTAAAACATAATAACAATTTGGGTCAAATTTGGGTTGGTGATTCAATCTTGAGTTGGTGGGTCAACTCAAACCCGACTCAAAAAAAATTTAAACGGGTCAAGAATATAGACCCATATCCAACCTAAAAGTTAAGTCAACCAACATGAGGATTTTTCAAGTCAGTTTTGGGTTGACTTGTCATGTTAGGTAAATTTTTGACATCTCTAATTTGCATTATCATAGTAATGCAAGCAACCAAATAGCCCTAAATTGTTTTTCCTTTCTGGCTCCTGCAAGTGTTGTGTGGTAAAGTTAGAAGTACAACTATAAATGAATACAATATAAGGGTGTAAGAAAGGGATTTATGAAGGATGTAAATCTCAAACACTTAAAGAAGTTAAATGTTCCAATGTCTATGGCATAAAACAAAATATGAGAAGTTGTATGCAAAAAATGTCTTAAAAAAAGTATAAGCTCTCTAAAAATGTACAAAATAGAGCCATATCGGGTTCAATAAAACATTTATAGATACACTACAATAAAATCTCTAAAAGATATGTTGCAAAAATACCTGTGGTGTTTTTTCATGCCGATTCCATCTTTCCATAAGGCTTATTATCCTGGTATGCAAATCATTCTAGTGTGAAAGGGTTGGAGAAATGTTAAATTTAATAAAAGATTGCCAATACTGAATCAACTGGTGGCTCCAAAAATGAAACAAAAACAAATCAAATGAGTAAATAAGAAAAAAACCATGCCTGTGAGATGTATCATTCATGTAAAATATCGGAGGGCTAGTATCCAAACAGACTGCGTGAAATTGATTGCTGTCTGCACATGTCAATCGGGCAAAAGATGAAAAATCTCGGTTCCTTATTGCTTCTTCCATTTGCAATATTCTTCTCGGAACTACAACCTGGAAAAGAGATGAGGTAGAATGAACTAAAAAGTTATTCTTTGGCATTGCAGTCTTACTCTTTAACTGTAAGTGATGCAACATCAGAATATAAGTATCCCAAATTAAAACTTTGAACTTCCCTATAAACTTTAAAACCTAAACCAATTTTAAAAGAACAGAATTACTTCTTTGAAAAAAAATATGTACAAAATATGAATCAATGACGCAGAAATAGGGTGATAAACTAAGTTCAACCGTTCAAACAATGGAAAATTTGAATACCATGTCTTTGAGATCAAGTTGAGACTTATCATAGTTAAATCCTATCAGATACATCATGTAAAACGCAATTAACAAAAATATTCAAGCTACTACAGATAGACATAAATAAAAAAGGCTGCATTGACATTTCAAGTTGACTTAAATCATATTAAATTCAGCCAATCGTGAGTTGAAATCTACTCAAAGTTGTCATGAATAGATGCCATGTACACATGAATCAGCTTGAAATGATCGAATCAATTTCAACAACAGAATTTCAAGATTGTTTTTATTTTTATTTTTGCCTATTATTATCAACCATTTGCAGAATAGAATTAAATAAAGAGCACAAATAAACCTTAGCCCTGTGTTGTATAAGCGAACTGCTCTCAACACTTTCACGCATGCCGGATGTACTACTGGTCTCTTTTTGCCTCGAACTTACCTGTGGGACACCAATATGAGAAAGTGAAAACAGCTCTAAATAATGTCCTTTGATACTGATGTAATTTGAAAGAAAAAGCTCTAGAATGGATGAAGAAAATCTCCAAAGATCCATCATTTAGTCAAATTAAAAAATTGATGTACCATACTGAAAAACAGTTATTAATGAACCTGTCATTTATAAAAAGAGCAGCCTGCACTGTGATTGGAAAGGATATTTAAGAAGTTGAGTGAGAGAAAACATAAAATGAAACTAGAAGCACTTGGCTTAAGTATGTGAAAGTGAAAGTGAAAGTGTATGAAAATCTGTATTTTACAAATGAGAAGCTGAACGGAATAAAATTTTTCATGAGAAATGAGTTGATATAAATATCAAAAACAAACATTTCATTTATTTTTATTAATAATTACTTAAAAGTCAAGTCGTGGAAACAACCAGTCATGTAAGGGTAAGTGGTGCACATCAAGCTTGGAGCTTTATGTAGTGGGTACTACTCTTAATCTACTTCACTGTCTCAAGACCTGGGAAATGACAGCAGGATTGAAGACAAAATGATGAAGGCATGTCCAACTAACCACACGATAAAATAAAAGAAATAAATGAACAGATGAGACACGGCCTCACAGAGAACGACAATCTGACACTTTCTACCTACATAGAAAATACCTTAGGAGGCGATTCGAGCATGACTTCTGCCCCAGACAGAATCTAGAAGTCTCAGGACTGGCCTAACTGATCCTTGCTTGGCCGGTACAGGAAATCAGCTCCCAAAAGAAGACCGAGCCCCCTTGGGTCTCTTATGTACCTTATTTGGTGTAGGATTAGAGTTTATTTTTTCTTCCTAGTAATAATATGTTTTTTTTCTTTCAACTATGGACACTTTTCGGCTCCAAATAGAGAGCGAAATCTTTGAATGCAAAGACATTCTACCAAATAGAAGAGTAAAGTTTGTTGCCATTAAAAATAAAGAAGAGTGTTTCTTTATTGTGGGAGAATTTGAAATGTATGCATTAGCGTGAGGGAAAGAACAAGATCACGAACTAACCCAAAATGAAGATGTGATGTGAATACTTTCCTGCACACTATTAATAAAAGTCTTTTCGGATTTCACCATTTACAAAGAGAGACTTATCAATAAAAGAGTACACTGCGGAATTTGAGCAATTCATATTAAAATGTGAATTAGAGTTAGAAGATAATACCGTGGCACTGTATCTTGGAGGTTTAAGGCCTTCTATTGGAAATATAGCAAGTAGGGCTGGACCTCGTTAAACGTACAAACCTTAGCCTTGAAGGTGGAGATACAAAACAACAATATTAATAACACTCCACCCAGCCAGGAGGTCTAGCAGATAAGGCACCCCTTCCAAAGGAGCAAAGCTTATCCCACAAATGGAGAAATTAACACAGAAAGGTGAAAAGAGTGATCAGACCAACTCCCTCAAGACCTTCTTAGCTAAAAAAAAACTGCAAATATCATGGTTATAGACACATTACCTCAAATTATCCAAACTGATGAGTGATTTCCTTCACCGAGCAGAGAGCAATTGAAAAGATGGATAAGAGAAATTCAAGAGAGAGTGAAAATGATGATAAGTATCATACTCCCACTGACAATAATCTTCGGTTTGACAAGTTCTCCAAACCAAAAGCAAGAAAGAATAGCAATCATTGCGACCTCATCATTGATGGAGGTAATTATGAGATTATAATGTCTATATAGATGGTGGATAAACTTAGATACATCACCCAAAAACATTCACAATTGTATTTGGTGATTTGATTGAAGAAAAAAAAATGAGATCAATGTTGACAAGAGTTGCCTAGTAAAAATTTTTTTTTGGAGAAAAGTTACAATAGCAGGTGTGATATGATGATGTACTTATAAATGCTAATCACATTATGGTAGACCGATCATGAAAATATGATAAAGCTACACATATAACAGCCACACGAGCACATACTCATTCATCAAAAAGAAAAAATGCATTGTACTTTTGCCTTCAAAGGAGTCCGTTGTGATGATTACTCAAAAAAAAATTGGATTTATAGTAGCTTGCGCCACATTATTTTATAGGACATGAAAGAGGCGTCTGTGAGATTAGCATTCATGATGCTAGAAAGAAGTGAAACCAAGGAGTAAATACATGAGGCAACACATCCTCTGTTATAGGAGTTTTAGGATGTGTTGACTGATAATCTATCACCTCAATTACCATCACTATGAGATGTTCCACATGTCATAGATCTCATCCCATAATTGGTACTCCCCAATTGACTATTATATATAATGTGACCAGCTAAGTATGAGTAGTTAAAAAAATAGGTATAAAATATGATGATCAAGGATTGGTTCGTGAGAGTATCAATCTATGCATTATACAAAATTTTGATTGTGCCCAATAAGAACGGGTCATCATGCATATGCATTGATAGTATGGTTGTAAACAAGATCGCCATCAAGTATCGATTCACCATTTCATGATTGCATTATTTGTTGGATCAATTGCATGGAGCTAGCAGCTTTTTCAAGCTTAATCTAAGTAGTGGCTACCATTAGATTCAAATGAGGCACGAGAATGAGTAGAAGATCAACTACAAAATGTTGGATGAATTGTGTGAGTGAACAATCATGTCTTTTGGCTTGTCCAACACCCGGCTAAATTAATGCGGCAAATGAATATAGTTTTTCAAGTCTTCTTTGAGAAATTTGTGGTGGTTTGATTCAATGATATCCTGGTGACCAACCATTCTATGAAAGAGCATTTGCAGTACTTGTAATAGGTATTTTGAGTTCTTCGGACAAAGAAGTAAGAACATTTTAAAAAGTGTCATTTTTAACATTGCATACTTGTTTTCTTGTATAAATTATTTCAGCAGTGGGCATTAAGATGAACTCAATCAAGATAGGCTATTGTGAACTATTCTAGCCCACAATTTTTCACTCAGTGAAACAGCTTTATTGGCGAACTTCATTTTGAGGATATTCATCAAAATTTCAGTTCCATAGAGGCAACAATTACAAAGCTCCTCAAGGCAGGCAAATCCTCACGGTTAGATCTAGTTCGTGCCCTTCCAGATTTCACATAGGTGTTTGAATTATAGTTTTTCACCTTCAAATGTTGGAATTGAAACTATGGTGAGTCAAAGTGGGCATACAATTGCCTTATTCAGTGAGAAATTGAATGATTCCACAAAAAAATATCCCACCTATAACAAGAAGATTTGCTATATTGAGATTCCTCAACTATTAAAGTTATTACATGTTGGTGATTGAGTTCACTCTCTATACTGATCATGACGCCCTGAGATTCTTTAACAAAAGAATAAATTGTCAAGTAAAAATGCTTCTTAGATCTAGTTTCTTTCTCTCATTTTATACTCAAACACAAAGTTGAGATCCAAAAAAAAGTAGTTGATGCTTTGACCTGCCATCATCTATTGATAATCACTATACAGTAGAATATTGTTAATTTATGTATTAAAGGATATGTAAGCCAAGGATGAGAAATTTAGGAGATTAGGACCTGTTATTAGAAAAGACACTATGAGCAATGATAAGATTTCCCCAATAACAATTGAATATTATTACCTGCGAGCAGTATCACAGATCTAGTGGTTATTTGTTCTTATAGAATAAATTATGTATTCCGAAGAATTCGCTTAGGGATTATATTACGGGAGTGCCATAATAGAGGATTGCAAGCCACTTTAATAGTGATAAGGTTTTTTTCTTAATGAAAGAGAATTTCTTTTGGCTTAGATTTATATAAAATGTGGAGAGGCGTTGTTGAGAGTACAGAGTGTCATAAAACTAAGACTCGGGAGCAGAACAAGAGCCTCCATACTCTACTTTCTATCTAAGACCTACCTTGGGTGGATGAAAACATGGGCTGCATTATAATTTTGTCTCGAACATAACAAAGAAAGGATTCTATTATGGTGGTGGTGAACCTCTTCTTCAAGAAACACAATTTATATCATAAAGTGATGGACGCTTCAAATGTTACTAATTTTTATTTCAAGGAGATAGTACGAGTTCATGGCAAACCTAGGGCAAACACTTCAGATAGAGATGTTCAATTCCCAAGTCATTTTTCAAAGATCTTACGACATAAGTTAAATACAAAGTTCTAGTTCAGTTAAACAACACTCTCACACAAATGAATAGGAGGTAGTGATTCACAATTTGGAAAACCTTCTTTAATATTTTGTAACAAGAACATCAAACACTAGAACTTGATTCTTGCTCGAATTGAGTTTGTTTACAACAAATTCACTGGCAAGCCTTTGTGTGTACATTCTATTATTGAGTTCAGTAATGCAGTCAAATGAGCTTTAGAGTTAGAGAGATTCAGACCTTACATAAGCAAGGTAAAGAAAGGCTAACATGTCCAAAATGGCTATGGTTTTAAAGGAAGGGCACTTGATGTAGATCAAATTAAAGGAGAGATTTCTTGCACGCTTCAGAAGCTATGGCTTAGGGTTGATGGTCCATTCAAGACTGTTAAAAGAATCAATGATTACATATAAAATTGACTACCTAGTGGCTACAATATATCCACTACCTTCAACATTGTTGATTTGTCGTCATACAACGAGGAAGCAAATGTTTTCTCATGATAAAAGCGAACCTCTCAAACGACAAAGTGTGATTTCTACCCGAATCTAGAAGGGGCAAAGCTAGCCTAACCATTCCCTCGTTGGCCAACCCAAAAATTCAACTCTGACAGTGCTTCTATTTAGCTTATTTGGAGTAGGATTAGGGTTTATATTGTTTTCATAGCATTAATATGTTTTTTTTAAACATGTAGGCAATTTTGGGTTGATTTTATATTATTAGAAATTGTTTTCCATGATTTATCTTTTGGAGTGTTATAATTGTCTTCTCCCTCAGGTGGTGTGTCTGTAGCTTGATCAAGAGAAAGTAGTGAATCCTCTGACGTCCATATTACCCTCAAACTAGTCTTTTGTCCATCTCCTCCTCCTTGCACTCCTCCAACCAGCTACAACTGCCCTTTTCCACATCAATAAAAAGTCATTTCCAAGTTTTTCCTCCATCATCCAAATCTTATGACATCCCAATTGATCAATCATTCTACATCATCTATAAACCCTAGATCACTAGGAAAATCCCAAACCGAACAAATTACCTAACTATTTATAAAACCATAGATCAGTACTTTACATGGTAATACAATAAGATAATCCAGTTCTTACATAAAGATAAGCTGCCACGCTTTGATTGCTAGTTTTTATCCACTCCCTTCAAAAATCCATGTTTTATACAACTTAATGAGGGCAGCATTCAAGTAAAAGCTTTGCGAGTGATATACATGTTAGTGCACAAAATGAAGCCTTATAATTTGATAGAGATTATTAATCAGTTACTACAAATATCCTCAAGTTCACGTTTAGTAATGTCATATGAATAATAGTCAATGGGAGCTCCAAAATTTTTTGTATTTTTAAATAATTACAAAATATGAAAAGGAAAGATGAATTGCTTTTCAATAAACTTATAAGAAAAAGTACTTTCATTACTATCAAAAACTGACTTTTATCAAATTGCAAAAAGATGGTCCAAGCCAACCAAAATAAATTGAAAATAAAGTTTCTACTCAATTATATGATTGAAATAGTTGCATACAACACGTAAGTTAATTTCACATACAGAAGAATTTCGAAGATTTAAGAAAACTGTTAAAAAGATACCACATAAAAAAAACTTAAGCTATATAATAAAAATGTCCAGATTAGCATACCACAGCAACAATAATAACCAGATCTTTCCAGTGTGTTTCATTAGCAAGTTGAACAGCTATGCTGTCACTCCCACTCATTGCCTGAATATCATAAACATTCAAATGAAACTCTGACGGTATATTGGATCATATAAATGATTCATTATAGTAACCAGATCTTACATCTCCCATAGTCCACTTAACAAATCCACCATATAAACTGCGGCATGCACTCCCTGAACCTTGCCTGCACTTTTTTGAGTTTCAATAACAAAATACTAGGTGCTAGATAAAGCATAAACAAGAAAATCAAGGGTAACAAAAATGAATAAAAATATGTAGGAAGGATTAGAATGAAGCAATGTTGTAAATTTACTGAGACTAAAGATAACAAGGCCTCAGGTAAAATACTCATATTCAGTAAGCGCTAAATGGAGATTCAAACTTGAGGTTTCTCAAAACTAGTAAGTGGATAAAAATAATAAAGAAAATAAAGTGGTATAACTTCAAAAACAAACCTTGCAATAGCAGAAAGCTGACCGAGTTCTTCCTTGACATTCATTAGCTTTGCAAGTGAAAAAACTACAGTAGAGGGTGAATGAAATATATCAAAACACTAGAATAATAATATGATGTTGAGATTTTATCATTCCAAATCATGTAAGAAGTATGCATAGAACTTAAATCTCTTTAAAAAAAAAACATAAAATAAAGTAAAATAGAAACAAATTGATTACATTCATTTTGCACAGAAACTTCGAAAGAACTATGCAATAAAGGTAATTTCCCTCGTTATTTACACTTCAAAACAAACACAACACAATTAGCAAACATTAAAACTTTACATCAAATTTCCACCAAATAAAACAATCCCTACAAACTTAAGGATACCAAAGAGATTTAACTCAAGCGGTAAGCTTTCAGATTCTTTTTTTTTTTTTTTTTTTGAACTTTTAATTAAATATCGAGAAGCCCGCTTCGTGAAATTTAATCTGTAATTGGTTTGATGCCCTACTTTCTAATAGATTCTATCCTTAAATAAATAAATAAAGGTGAACATCGAATGCTTACCAAAGCAAGCAAAACCTGCAGCCGAAGAAGCCAATCCCGCAGCAGTTGGAAAATTATTGTACGAAGCAATATGGAAATGCAACTTATTCCAATCTTCTTGATTAATCCGAATGCCTCGCCGCTCATCCATAAAATCACCAGCTCTATTCCGAAGTTCTCTCAGACAATTCTGGTACCTCCCTCCAGACAGCGGAATCTCCTGCCACATCACAAACATAAGAACCAAACCTCACACAACTTAAGCAGCACAAACGCGTTCCACCTTTCCATTGAGCCACATACGATCCTTCTCAAAGCTAGGGCTGACAGCAACAGTCGTCGTTGCGGACAAATGATCCGGATCCAGCGTTACGCTTATACTGTCATTAATCGGCAGAATTAAGTTTTCGTCGCGCTTTCCCCAGTACTTTATAACCGCAATGTTTGTCGGAGCTCTCGCCGTCGCCATCAGAATCCATTTTTCGGACTCTCCCGCCATTGCAACGCTTGATCGCAAGAGGATCTCGAGCTTGATCGGATTTGGACGGATAAGAAAGAGAAGGAACAATGTTTTCCTCTAGGATCCTCCTCGCTTGTTTAGCAAGCTGTGTGTGTATAAATAGCCATGAATAGCCTGCGATCGCTGTAATGGAGAACGATTCCATGGACGAAAGACGACAAGTTTATCGAATTAATCTGGCTTGGTTCGGTATGAACTCGAACGATTCGGGAGGGATCTCAAGATTTACATACATACCACACAATTATACTTCCAAGTTTTACAAAGTTCCCCTTTTGATCTGGTGTATTTTTATATAAAAGTTAAAATGGTGGTAGCATAAAAGATATGTAAATAAATATGAATTGGGTGGTAGGTATGTAAATGCATCTTTTATGTGCAGGAATTTACTTAGATAACACCCAATTCTTATGTATTTACATATTTACAGTTTAATTTTAGTATATGTTTTTTTTATATATGTAATTATGGTATTATCATTCAATCTTATAAAAAAATGTCATTATTTTAGCTTATCTTGCACATGTAAGTAGCATATATATGTAAAAAATGAATTTTAGATATTACATATGTAAATTCATGGAAATTGAGAGGTATGTATGCAAAGAATCTCTTTTTTTTTAGGATACTCAATAATAAATTGAGAAAATATTACATTATGACTCAACACGTAGAGTTACGTGCGGAGTTCAATGAAATCACGTCACATGACGGTGACAGAAAGAAAAAATAAAATTTATCTGGTAACATAATAAAATATTCTCTCTGTATTATTCATGTGTTATTATGTGTTATTCAAATGTTATTGATGTGTTATTGTATTATTATAACACCGGGAATAATCCCAGAACACAATAACATATGAATAACATACAATAACACCTGAATAACACGAAATAACACAGGGGGAATATTCCCCTGTGTCACCGGATCGATTTTTTTTTTCTATCACCTAAACAATGATATACATAATAAAATAAATACATAAAATAAGGGCGTTTTATATTTTTATATGAAAAATATGAAAAGAAATAAAAAAGAGGGATATAATATTGTTTAAACAACTTCTACTAGTAATAAATATGAGCTATAAAAGGCCTCCACTCAAACGCAATAAAGATTTCAATATAATACAAGTTAAAATATTAATATGATGGAAGAATGGTTATACAATAAGTTTATGTAGTAGGATGGTTCTTAGTTAGAAGCCCAAAGCAACATGGATTAAACAATGTGAGCAAAGTTGGCTACCAAATTGGGGTGATCGCCAAAAATTGTTGGCACAATACTTTTCTTAGAGGTGAAAGAAACTCAAATTTAAGATGATATGCGTAGTGGCACTAACATGTTGAATGCTATAATGGATTGTCAAAACTTTCACCTTCTAGCAGGCATGACCTAAGGGCAATGACTTGATGGCATACAAAATTCGTGAGTTCATAGATGAAAATACAATGCAACTATAGAAAATTACATCAGAAAGATATAAAGTTCATGGAGTCCATTAAAGACGGTATTATTTTTTTTTTCCTTAGAAGCTGAGATATTACAGCCTAAAGTTGGAACTGTTATAGTATATAAAGGTCAAAAAGCAGTGAATACAGTCAAATTAACACATCTCAAATGGGGAGGTGAATGAGGAATCAAGAAGTGTTAATGTGGATTATGGCAAATGATAGCTCAAAAGATTTTTTTTTCGGAACATACTGGGCGATTGAATGACATAGGATTTAATAAGTGAGTACAAGTAGTCGGGTGTGTGTGTTATCTATTATATATATCTCTGTGTGTGTGTGTGCGTAATAAGCTGAGGTGTGAATAAAATGACTTGTTGTCAATATGTAATTAGACATGGATAATGCAAGCTCATTTTAAATTGAAAATCTATATTAGATATTTGAAGTTATCAAGAAAGCAGAGGTGATTCGAACAACTCTTCTTTGAGATAAGGATTGGACTGAAAGATCTCAGATTAAAGAGTAAATGAGGTGGACAAAGTATTCCTTCTCTTGATTAGAGAAATTGGATTAAAAACTCAAAATTTTGGTTGGTGCTTTTAATTTCTTACATTATCTATGATTCAAAAGTATAAAAATATCGCTTATATAGATAATTATGGTTTATTTATAGTTTTGATTGGGTATTGTGATATATTATAATTTACAAGAATATTCTATACTTCTGTCAATAACATGTGCATTAGATTAAAACATCCCCTAATTAAAAATTGAATACTAATTCAACCCCTAAATTGGCCTAATGGATTGCTAATGTTTGGGTAGGCAATTTGGTACACTAGTGGCTACTTGATTGCAATCATTTGATAGTGATTATTAGTGGCAATGCCTCCAATTAAAAAATCATATATATATATATATATGTTGAACCCAAATCTGTCCTTCGGGTCGTGTCAAGGGATAGAGCAGGATTCAAAATGTGGAGAAAGAGTGGGAGAGAAGGACAAAGAGTGTTGCCCCATTAGAGGACAAATAAGGGTATTCCCAGGGCTCGATTTTCTCTTTCATTCCACACAAAATAGAGATTACAATGTGCGGGTGAAGGGGATCAAGCTCTCTACATGAAAGGGAGAGAGAGAGAGCCTAAAAGGGACTCCTTTACATGTCAAGGGATCCTCTATTTATAATGAGAAAATAGGATTAAGGAGATTACATTGATGCGTTCTTATAAAGAGGGGTCACGAGGGGTACCCCCGTCTTCGCTCTTCTTGGATCAGTCTTTGCCCTGCTTGGATCGGTCCTCTTTAAGTCCATCTGTTGTTGGAATTTGTTGGTGTTGAGTAGCCGATCAAAGTCTCCCTTCTGCTCAAGGATGGCTAGTCGGAGTTGGTCGGGCGAATTGAAGTGGTCGTCTGGGCAGTCTGTCTAGTGATTGATCATGTTAAGGTGGTCGGCTTGGGTGGGCCGACCGAGTAAGGGTGGTCGGTTGAGTGAAGGTGGCCAGCTGGTTGAGAGGCTAAGTGGTCAGCTTGACTTCTCCTTAGTCTTTGACTTGTTTTAGGAGGTGATGATTCTTCCTGCTCGGCAAGGCCTATTTTTAGGCTATACATGAAGTTCCCAAGTTTTTCACTTATTGGAGGCGAGGCTGCAATAAGAATGAAAAACTCATTATCCTAAAAAGCTTTATTTCATAACCCTTAGATTTTTATCAATCTTCTTTTTATCTTTCAATGAATAAGTCCATTGGAAAAATAATCAATTGCTAGTGCTTAGATCTTTGGAGAGTATAATCAAGCTTGTCTTTTATATTTTTTGGATAGAAAGATTCCCACAACTCAAGTTTGCTCTTTACCTATATTTGTTACCCTCAAAGGAGCATTGGCTCTGGCGAGCCTTACATTGCACCAGGTTTTAAGCGGTATTGTCACTACCTTCGTGGGGGTAACCGTTGAGACTTACTAGTGGGGCAATTTGCGCCTTACCCATAAGGGATATTATCACTTCAGGGAAGGGAACCACCTCCATAGTTTTTTCAGACTTGAACTTTGGGAGTGGGTTTTTGGAGATTTTGAGGGGAGAAGAAGCTTTGTTTGCTCATCCCAAAGGATAGACTCAAGTCACTAGATAGATTTTTGATATGCTCGTCCTAGAGGAGATGCTTGGAGAGTTAGAGAGTTCTTTTTACTCGTCCTGGAGGAGAGGCTTAGAGAGAATGATCTTATTGCTATTATTATTATTATTATTATTATTATTATTATTATTATTATTATTATTATTATTATTATTATTATTATTATTATTATTATTATTATTATTATTATTATTATTATTATTATTATTATTATTATTATTATTATTATTATTTCTTCCGAAGGAGAGACGTAAGTGAGAAGAAGATGTATTTTCTAGTATTTTAATTTTGCTCTTTTATTTCTTCTTACTTTGTGTACATTCTTCTTCTCTTCGATTTATTTTTTCTCTTTCTTCCTTAATGATCAAATATTAAATGAAGAAGGGTAAGAAGATGTTTATCTCTTTCTCTAGGTTACTTTTAAGCCTTTGGAGCATGTTAGGAGTACTCTCCTTTCTTTGCTTTGGTCATTTTCCTTACTTTATGTCTCTTTAACTTTTTGCTTTTTACATTTTGTCATTTTGTCTTTAGCTTGTCATGTCTACTTATGTCTTGTCTTTTTATGTTTCCATTTCTTTTTTTATTTCGGATTTGATTTCTTATCTCTTTGTCGTTTGATTTTCTCCAGCCTAGAAGGTTTTTCGTCTTGTTGGTGGCACGTTCCACGATTACCTGCACATTTTAGGGTTTTGAAATCAATATGTCCTTCGGGTCGTGCCCAAGAGATAGAGCTTTCTGAATGTAGAGAAAAGAAGGGAGAGACAGAGAGGGTTGTGAGGGTGAAGGGACAAATAGGGGTGGTCCTCGGGCTTGACGACCCCTATCATTTCACACAAAACAAAATTTATAATGTGAGGGTGAAGGGGATCAAGCTCCATACATGAGGGAGAGAGAAGAGCTTAAAAGGGATTTATATGTTAAGGAATCCTCTATTCATAGAGAGAAAAGATGAATGAGGAGTTTATATTGATGCCCTTATTATAAAGGGGGTCACGAGAAGTACCCCGATCTTTGCCCTGCTTGGATCAATTTTTGCCTTGCTTGGATTGGTCCTCCTACAGCCTGTCCGTCGTTGAGATCCGTTGACGTTGAGTAGCCGAGCCAAGTCGCCCTTCTGCTCGGGGATGGCCAACTAGAGTAGACCGGTCGAGTGAGGGTCGTCGATCTTGTGGTCGGTCAAGTTAAGGTTCTCGGCCCGGGTGGGCCGACCAAGTGAGGGTGGCTAGCTCGAGTGAGGCTGTCGAGTGAAGGTGGATGGTCGGTTGGCCAGCTAAGTTGACGACTCAATGTCTCTGCAGGCTTTGGCTTGTTTTCGACGGTGGAGATTCTTCTTGCTCGAAAAGGCTTATTTTTTAGGCTATATATATATATATATATATATATAAACATAATTCTGGCAACTACTTTAGAGGTTTGAAAAAATATTGTAAAGAACATATGTTGAGAATGAATTTTTGGTATTTCACCTGAAATTCCATTGATACATATTAAGCTTTAATTGAATTTAATTAAAATTAAAAATCTTTTTGAGCTCTTTGTTTCATTTCATTTAATTTTGAACTATAATTACCAAAACAAAAAATTATGGTGTTGAATAAATAAAATACTTCATGTTGAATATAATATCAAATTATTTGTGTCAGTCATTGGTAGGAGTGGATATTGCATATAGTTTTCTCTTATTAAGTACAATGTAAACATCCAAATTTGTGGTAATTTTGATTTTCTTCTTATTTTTTGTGGACATGAGTCCAATTCAAAAACACGCACCAAAAATACTTTTCATTAGATTTCTGATAAACATCCCACAAAATGTCATTGTAAAGGTCACTTACCCATCATTATTTATTGTTGGATCATTCGATATTTTTTTTTTTTTTTTATCATCTAATTTACAAGTGATTTCAAATAAATATTGGGTTTACCGAGCTCTCAGTTTATGGTGAGGTTTATCATTATGTTTGCTAAAATCCATTACTTCATTTCCTCACTGGAATAATTTAAAGGTCTCCATATCTATTGACACGCATAGAAAAATAGGTGGTCGGCACAAGTTAGGCTACCATTCGTGGAAAAATAAGCCAACTCAAATATTAAAATTGAGATATGATTATATATATATATATA
>NW_018164444.1:44071746-44115153 GCF_001263595.1 Phalaenopsis equestris | reverse complement strand
TGTGTGTGTGTGTGTGTGTGTGTGTGTGTGTGTGAGAGAGAGAGAGAGAGAGAGATTTTTAGCACATGGCATGATTTATGATTCAAAGCATATCTTTCAAGAAGTACTACCAAACTATTTTTACAATGATTAAAAAATCACATAAAAATAGCAACATTTGTCTATAATAATCATTCTATTGAATAAAATGACAGACCGCTTTAATTAGACTACTTGTATGCTTAATCTATTTTTCTAACATGCAACAAAAACCACTTGTTTGAAAGGTTTCATTCAATGTCAATTACTCTCCTTCCCATCTTTATGATTTGAGGGTGATTTAGTACTAGGATTTGTATATGGTGGTATGCCTTAATTATGAGTAATAGTTGGTGTTAAAGTCTGACAAAAGTGATTCTAAACTTCTAGCTTACTGAGATAATATGGCTTTAAAAGTTAAGGAGGATATGAATGATCGTAGTTTTACATCACTAGTGGATGAGGTGATATTGAGCTACCTAAGTAAAGGTCAGGTCGTGATTTTTTTTCCTTAAACTTCATAATTAAGTTTGCAATGTATTGCTCATGGGATGTGTGGCCTATTGTGAAATTGTAGGAAAAATGAAAAATCGTTGGCAAGGGATTGGCCAAAGTGAAAAATATTTTACATAATTTGATATAGGTCATCATAAATTGTATCATGGTATGAAATTCATTACATGATTTGATAATGAAATAAACAAAAACCAATCAATTTGTTATACCTAGATCTAAGGGTAAACAAGCATTGAGTATTGGAGCTGAGGTTTAAACATAGTATCTTTTCCTATATTTACTAAGATGGAATACTTCTTGGAGAAAAGGGTGGCATGAATGGCTTAATTCCAATATCATATGTGGTGGAAAGAATATTAGGCTATGCAAGTAGAGGGTTAAGTCATACAAAGCTAGACTCCTTATAGTATAATGCTTAGTTTTTTTGGGAGCTCAACAATTAAACATGCCCATAATGGTAAATTATTATAATGAGTGATTTCTCATAAAATTTCAAATAAAATATTCTTACTATGAGGTTCGAAAAAAATGAAATGGGGTGGGCCAAAATAGATATATTATATAGTATTTTGAAAAGCTAAGCTAAAGTGTTATGATGACTTCGTACTTTGTATTAAGTCGTTAATGGGTTTATGATAACATGCTAACTTTATCAGTTCTAGATTTTAGGTTAGCCCTAGTGTTACATATTTTGTGAACTAAGATCACAATTAGATTACTTGATTCTCTACATTAATCCTTACAAGGAAATGTTGCATGGCACATTTCAAGACCTCCCTTAACTATTTTCAAACATGTTAATATTGATGTGGAACACCTTTCAAAACCACAATCAGAGCCAGATTCAATCTCTATCTAAATCGCTCATTTCTTAGAGGAAAAAAAAATCATGACCATCCTTAGCGAACTTTCAACAATACTTCATATAATGTCTTCAAATCATACAACCCTCACATTTTCAGTGGACCATCCTAATGCTCGATTTTCAATATCATAGGCATTATCAATGTCCTATTTTCACCAGCTTCGTATTGAATCCTTCTGTGAGTCTGATGAAAGGTCAATCATCTATAACTCATACGTCATAATAATGAGAGCTATGTCAACTATACTAGGCTCCATTATTTATCTTTTCTTTTAATTTTTATTTACGATTGGAGCAAAATTGGGCCACATTTACCAATTGTTGTGAAATTTATTTCAACTTATCAACTTAAATCTATGAGTGCCCCTTAAAATCACTAGTTATTTTCTTAAAAAAAAAATTTAAGTTTATTTTCATATGTTTTGATTCATAATTTGATTTATGTGGCTGCAAAGCAACAAGGTTGTTGACTCTTAACATCCAATATATATTATTTTGCCGTTGTCACAAGAACTAAATTGTTAGATAAGAAGGGGCTAACTTATAAATTGCACATGAGCATTTATGCTTCTTTATTTTGCTTTCTGCTAACTAAAATAAAGATATTCCAACTTGCCTTGCGGGCATTTGCTCTGAGAGAAGCCGACAATGTTCATGTCAAACGAAATTGGCTGAAAGAGAAAGTTGGCTTGGATGAGGCAGAGGAATCTTTTTGTAGGATCCCTTTAGTAATTTTTTAATAAATAATGTAGTATTTTAGAATTTATAATGTGGAAAAATATTAAATATGATTGATACGTCTTCAAAAATTGTTTTAATCATGCACGAATCTTGAAATATTTTGATAAAAAAAATAGTTTCAAATATGGATTTGTAATCATCCTAGCTCTGGTTTCGGTGAACTTATCATTGAGTTGAGCATCTCTACAGGACGGATCCAACGAATTCAAACTTTGTCCAGCATAGGTCCAATCAATCTTAGATCAAGGTGTTTGTGCAATTGGAGGCTATGTATGGTTGATTGAATGATCGAATGGATTACAAATCTGACAAGATTATGAACAAATAGAGCATCTCGAAGAGACACATCCAACAAGCCTAAGATCATTCAATTCTCGCATCATTAAGGCACATAAATATTCATGAAATATCATTTGATGAAGGGAATCACTCTGGTTCGTTTGATGGAGTGTTCTTGATTCATGCATTATTTACTAATTATGGAGGATGCCACTCCTGAAATATATAAATAGAGCCGCACTCTCTTCATAAAAGGAGACCAATACCTGGAAGAGTGAGCTGAAAGGAGCTCCAACCTTTTTAGGGTTCCTAAGCTACACCACCATCAAATTACCGTTGACTAACCAACGCCACCGCCAGACTACTATCGTCATTGCCCGACCACCATCGACTAGCAGCCACCCGCTGGACCACATCTGCTCTGCTACCGTGTTCGTGCCACCACCACCATTGTTGTTACCCGACCACCGTCATGTAGCCATCGCTGCCACCAAACCACCGTCACCCGACCACCGCCATCAAGCTGTCGCCGCTTTAGGACCAAAATTGCCCGACCACCGCTACTACCAGACCATCATCGTGGAATCTCCGTGAAATATTAAAACATTAATATATCACTCTACTGACATGAATTTAAAAGCACACAATAATAATAATATATTGATCTGAGAATATCCAATCATATAAAATTAAGATGATTTGCTAATACATCGTATATAATATATATTTTTCTATATCAACACATCAACATTATTTTTGAGTAGTTAGAATGTTTCTTGATGGACATGATGCATGGGACGGTTATCATATAATATATATATATACACATATAGAAAAAATGATGTAGATTCTTTTTTATAGTTGAAGTTTTTCTTTTAATGTAGAAATATATGCTGCTGAGTGTAATCTAATGATTACGATAACCGTCCCATGCATCATGTCCCATGTGAAGGGACGCAGTACGTTGTTGCCTTGGGGAATGTCTTGTTTTAAAGGTTGGCATTTTTGTTGGGACATCATCATCAGAATCTTGGACGATTTACATAGATAACACTCAACTGTTATGTATTTATATTGACAACCTGGGGATTTTGCATTTAAGACCTTGGAGCATAGGTATTTACATATTTAAAATTCAAAACTTTATATTTACAAGTATTACAACTAAAGTTATTAATGTAATAAAACTAACAATGTGAATCTCATTTATGATTTGGTCATCTTTTCCACCTGTGTTTGCATGCTCTTAATTGAGGGGGGTGAAGAGAGGGGATCATTGGCCTTGTATTGGAAGAGATCAAGCTCGATCTCATGAAGGTGGCATTTAGAGGAATCGATCTCGTGTAATATGGTAGACACACTGCTCGTAGTTGACGGAGGGATTTCCCGGTGTATATGTGAAGGCGTATTGTATGGATAGGGTGGTGGTGAGCACAAAGCAAGCCTAACAAGATGAAAAATTGATGATCACAATGGCACGCTGGAATTGTGCAATGCGGTCGCCACCATGTGAGAGCAAATAGGATTAGTGACAATTTGTGTCTAATTCATCGAAACCAAATTACTTTTTGTTTAAAGGTATCGAACAAATTAGGACTGTCAAAAAAACTCATTGTTCGCGAACAATTCATGTTTGGTTTGTTAAGTAACTCGTGTTCAACTCGTTCGTTAAGTAAACGAGCCGAACATGAACAATTTTTTAAGTCTGATTATAAACAAACTGAACATGAACAACTCTTTGTTCGCTCATGTTCGGCTCGTTTTAACTCGAAATTAAAAAAAAAAATCATATAATTATTTATATAATAATATATTATATATATTTATATCTAAACTTAAATCATAATAGCTCATGTGGTAATGTGATTATATACTCTCTTTTGCATCGATTTGGTCCAAGTTCAAATCCAAAACCACATCGATTTCGTCCTAAGTTCAAATTCAAACGATCCGAACATGAACCTAGCCTGAGCTCACTCAAGCTCAACTCGTTTTCAACTCTATTCCCAAGCAACCAAATAAAGATGAGCATCATGGTTACTATTAGATGTTCAATTAAGCGAGGTCTCTCCCCCACCAGCGGAGGCATCAAGTAAATGCGTAAATAAGTTAAGTCGAGCTACCTTTCGCTTGAGCCTGATTAATTAATCTAATTCAAACTCATGCTGAATTCTACTAATTCAAGCCTACTTATTTCTTAGTTGTTCATTTTTTATAATTTTATTTTAACATTAATTTATTCAATATTATTCGTGAGTAGGCTTGAATTAGATGCTATTTGGATATTTAAAATGTACTAAACAAACTTAAATAGTTACACATGGCATAACAAAATCAACACTGAATAAATGATCGAAAATTAAAATTAAAATTTAAAAATTGAGCAATATTAATATAAAATGGAAATCCTTGATAATAATATTATAAATAATTTTTATAGACAACAGAATAGTCTGGATTTATGGGGCAGAAAGTTTAAACATGAGAAGTAGTGGATATAAACCAATTTCACAGCAGCAAATTGCTAGAACTGCAGGCATAAATTTCATGTCCGCTTAATAGCTATCTTCTTCTGTTTCAGGCCTACGAAGGTAATAGCGCAGCGAATTCACCAGAACCTGCAAGCACCCAAACAGGTTGGAAGTTGTTTAATTCCTACATATTCATGTATCTAACACCTAAACTCTGCTTTTTACATTTATACCACATAAAAATTTCATATTGAATCAAAAGCACAACTATTTTTAACTTTAAAAGTGAAAGACAAAAGTTCTCGTGCATAGGTAAGGCGGCGGCATATATGTAAAAATTGATGTTTAGGTGTTAGATATGCAAATACATAGGAATTGAATGGTGCGTATGTAAATCTTTGATAATGAAAAAATGACAAGCTATTAAATTGATTCTTGAAAATTCACTATTAATTTTTAAGCCTATTCATCCTAAATTGAATGGTGTTATAAACTCGATTCCTATACATCAGAGCCATGAACAACTCCTGCATTCCTATTTATCTTCAACTTCATCAACAACTCCTGCATTCAACTTGATTAAAGTCTTTAGATATTTTTATTCCTAAAAATTACAGTTCCTATACATCAGAATCGTAGTTTTCTCATTTTTATCCTCCAAAATCAAGCATTTGATGAAAATAATAGAAACTTGTAATTTTTTACTTTCCTCTGCTTTGCAAGACTGCTAACTTTTTTTAAAATTATTAAAAGCTTCAATAGTATTTAACTTTTCCTACTATAAAAATGTACAAATTTTTATTCTAATTTCCTCACCAATGTACCATTTGTTTTTGGAATCCATTAAAACTTGACTAATATTCTTGATGAAACTTCCACAATAACACTCTGTGATTAGTCTAATTTTGAGTTCTCAATCATGCATGATTGAGAAGTAAAGAGAAGGTAGAAATCAAAGAAAATTTCTTAGTCAGTCCTCATGATTTAAACAGAAAAGAAAAAAAGTAATTAAGATAATGTAGTTATGCATGGGGCATGTTTACCTGAGATAAGGGACCACCCAGGGCAGCACCTCTGTAACTGACATAAAATTTGTCTTTGGCAACAAGGCCCTACAAAATTAACTTATTTCAGAGTTTAGTCTCTTCTTTTTTTTTTTTTTTTTTCAAGGAGTCTATCAATAGGAATAGAGTTTATAAAGAGTTTAGGAACAAGCTGCACCTCGGTATCAATCTCTGCTGATTCTACATTGACATTGATGTCTGCCATCATTTTGATGATTTCCAGCAGCAGTCCAGGCCGATCAGCAGTCTCTATATATAACAGGCTGGAAAAAGACAACAATATTTACATTCAAGACTTGGAATACCCGTTAGGCATTTAAAAAAAAAAAGGGTTAATTACATACATAGAACTAGAAATATGGCTATTTACAAAACTAGAACCCATTTGATCTTTTTAACTACCGAACTGATGCATTTACGCAAGCCACGATCAAATCATTGAGAATTTGATAAACATAAAAAAAACATGAATTGGGTTTTCACTGTGAATTTGATGTTTGAGTATGCAAGATTTGTAAATAATAATATTCTGAGTGCTATGTATGTAATTTCCCATAAAAAAATGATTAAACACTAAACCGGTAGGTAAATGTAAAATACAAACCTTCGTTTGGGTCCATCATTCTGAACATGTATGTGGGTTGCAACATCAATGTCAAGCTGTAAAAAAAAATGTTCTGTGAGATATATTGTCCCAAAGAAAAATAAACAACATTGCAAAGCAGAAAAGATGCTAGAGAGAAAATTTAGTCCCATTCTGATAACAGAACTCATATGTGACAACAAAAGATACTCCAGTCACATTGGTGCGTGATATCTTTAGGGTATATAGTTTCTCTAACACAGCTCGAAGATTGGTTGAACAAAATAAGCATTCAAAAGATCTGTCATTGTTTACTAATTTTAATTACTAAGAATTCAACTCTTTAGAAGAAAATTAGAAAATAAAAATAATTCATCCAAAACAATAAATAAAGACGGTCAAAATTTGAAGTTTTGCAAGAAAGATGAAATTGAATAAAAAACCATGCAAAGATTAAAACTCACTACGCAAAAAAAAAAAAAAAAAAAAAAAAAACCTTCGTTAGATTTAATAAAATATCAATCATATATGCAAAAATTAATCATAATACATACATAAAGATGGGAGGATTGAGAAAAGAAAAAAATAATGTGAAAAACATAAAAAACTATCTTTAGAATGTAATTTTATCTCCATTGGAGGTTCAAAAAAAGCTATAAATTTTGGATAAAAAACTATCTCAACCCATGGCATGTTCTAGAAACTTATCTTTATTTGAGGTCCATTGTTGATTAGGACCTCAATCCATTGTTTTGATTAGGTCCACAGCTTTCTAAACTAGAAACCAAGCTATTAAGGTGTCTTTCTAGAATATTCTCGATTGCAAAAAGAGTATCGATGTTTTTCCCTCTCCTAAATAGTTATATGATTTATGTTGATGTCAACTTTCATTAAAAAATCTCATTTTTTTATGACTTATCCCAAGATTCTAATAAGTTGTTAATATATCATATCATCAGTTCAAATCCTGCTCCAACTTCAACACGACCACTAGTGTCTTAGCCTAGACCACTGTTTACTCTAAAAGATCTTGTTCCCATTATCCTAGTTCAGCACCAGTATCATCTTCTTTAGTGGATCTTACACTTAGTGACATTGATGTGTCTATTGTTATTTGAAGAGGTAAATGTCAATGTGCATATCATATTTCCTCTTATGTTAACTATAACCAGTTATCTTCTACAACTTGCTCGTTTATTGCTTCTCTGGAATTTGTTGAGATCTGGAAATCTGTTTAGCAAGTCCTATCCCATTCTACGTGACGGGACGATGCTTGATGAAATAAGTGTCTTAACTAAAAAATGAAACTTGGGAAGAAGTTAACCACCATATGACAAGAAGATTGTTGGTTGTAAACGGTTTTTTATGGTTAGGTTTCAATTTTATGGATCTGTAACTAGTCTAAAAGCTCGATTGATTGCTAACAGCTATGCTCAAACTTATGACATTAACTACTTGGACACATTCTCTCTGGTAGGTAAGCTAATTTCGAATTAATTATTTCTGTTCTTGGCCGAAATGAATACTTGGCCCTGATGGGATTTTTATTGTTGGCGGCCATCATAGATCTCGAAAGATTTCTAAGTGATCAGATACGGCATTCAAAGAACAATATACTATCTCGAAAGATAGAAATATTACCTTAAAATAGATTCAATCATTCATATGAGGGAAATCTTTGAGATTTATGAATTTGTGAAACCAGACTTCTTCCCTTACCTCACAGGAGTAAAATATAGTCAATTACATATTCAGAGTCATGAGTTCTACAAAAAAAACTCTTGATTAATGTGATAAATCTAATTATTAGAGATCGAAGTTTCACAATTGAAGTGATTGGAAGTAGAGGATCCAAATTGGAAGAATTAAGTTCCAAAGGATAGGAATTACAGTACAATGATGATGTATCATGAAAAGAACCAAAATATAGAGTGAAATTTGAAGAGAGATTTGAAAGGGGTCTACTGTTGAGCTTGAATTGATCAAGTGAAGTCAAAGAATGAATCAAGGATACGGGATTTGACTGACAGAAATGGTTGGAAATGGATAGAGTCAGGTAGGACAAAATTTCTAGATAAGAAATGAAACCCTAGACTCTATAAGAAATTTTATGGGCAGACTAACCTAAACTTTGAAAATAAAGACCTCAGTCAAGATGCTCGTGGTTTTTCGTCGTCCCGGGAACGCTGGTATCCATCGACTATGATCAGCCTCATAAAGTGGAATCCTTCAAGAATGTCGAAGCATAAAGGATTCATAGTTCTTAAGCAGTCTAAAATACCTTCGTCAGTAACTATGGGTTACTTCATTATAAGGTATTCCCTCTAGTCTCAGAGTAGGTTTGTTATTTTGTATGTCATAGTGCTTAGCACTAACTAGATACCTAGAAAAGCTTAGGCTTCTATACTCAGACTAACCTATGGTAAATGTGTGGCTCTCAGTTTGGTGTATAAGTTAACTAACCTAAGGTTCATGTTGGATCTATCTAGGTTATGTTCTAGTTTTCTAAATTGGTGTATTTTAGGTGTTTATTTAAAGTTCAATATTCTAATTCATGTTTTGTTTCAATGCCTAGGTTTGTCAGTCAAATTGAGAAATCAAGGTTTTCTAAGTTTTAACTTTGTTTTGTTTGAAATTTGATTTTTGACATTTGTGGGGAAAAACATCTTGTGAGAGGTTGCCACCCTTGTTTTTGTTTTATGTTTTTTTTTTGTGGGAGGTTGCCCCCCTTGTTTTTTTTTTATGTTTTTTTTTTTTTTTGTTATTTTTGTTTGGTTTTTTTAGCATAAAATAATATGTGAAATAAGCATGCAATAAAACATGCACTTAGCCTTGGATTAGACTTGGGCTAGGGTCAACCTGAGGCAAGCTAAATTTCCAAATTAGGTTAGCATAAGATCAAGCTTAGGTATGATGATTATATATTAGGAAGCTTGACTATAGGAAATCTAACTAATAGGTAATCTTTCTTCAATTTGAAATATTCCTAATTTATTGATATTATAGTGTATATAAATATGTAACATATATTTTCAATTTGTGTATGAGAGAATAAGGAAGTTTTTCTTCACAAGCACAAACCTAGTTTAAATTTGAGGGATTACTCTGATGCAAAAAGAATGTGTTGATAAAGAAGGAAAAAAGGGTGGTAAAAGTTAAAAAGATGGAATAAAAGAAGAAAAAAGTAAGCTTGATAGAAAAGATCTCCTTACACATAATTTGAAATCTTAAAAATTCTCGGGCATGATGAGAGCGCCAACACCAGAAAATAACATCCAAAAAAATGTATGGTTTCATTCAAAATGTTTATCAGTCGTTCAAAAGATACTCTCATTCCTATATATAGGAATCAAAGGTTGAATCACGAATACAACATTGATTCTTTACCAGAATAAGATGGATAGTTACATAAAAATAAACCTAAAACTATGTAAAACAAAACAAAATCTTAATGAGTCCCGATGCAACATTAAAAATATGCACCTGACAACCTACTAAAGCTAGATGCTGTTTTTTTAATACATTTTTATAATACCTGGAAATGTTACGCTTCCAATATGTTGTGCTATTTCTTTATTAATGATATATTGATTATCTATTTTGCAATAGATTTAAAATAAATATTGGGTTTACCGAGCTCTCAATTTATGGTGACGTTTATCATTATGTTTGCTAAAATTAATTATTTCATTTCAATTGGGGAAATCATGCTGACTGGAAAAAGCCCAAGGCCTCCATATCTAAAGACACACAGAAAAACAAGTGATCGACGCAAGTTAGTCAACCATTCATGGAAATATACACCGTTATGACTCTGCAAACTAACATTAGAGTAAAAAAATAAGGGATTGTTTAATTACTGTCATTCTCATTCCAAACAAAGGTTGAATTAAGCATTCCCATTTATTTAAAATGTTCTTCTCTAATGAGAAACATACTTATCTTCTGCTGACCTGAAACGTTCTTCATAACTAAAAACAGCAAGAGAGAGCACAAATTCTTTTTTTAGATGTCGGAAGTGTAAAGGATATAAATAATCAATTCAGACGTGAAAAGGAAGTAGTTGTTGCTTAAAACTTGCTTTCAAAAACAACATTATAGCATTGGTAATCATAGGCTTGCAGATATACAATAAAGGATTACACCAAGCAGCCCAGAGGTGTGCGAGACACTATGATTCCTATTTATCTGGAATGACTAGCTGGGAGATGTAAGACTTCTTTCACGGTAGAGAATCAATTTCGTAGGTTTGTTGTTTATCATTGATCATAGTGAAGTCAGAAGAGCCCCTGGGTGGAGGGGTGTGAGAAAAATATCTATATAACCACACACACATATGTAATGTTGTATGTGCCGCATAAGCACTCAAGTGCAAAGGGGGTAATCTTACCAGGCTTACTACACATTTTGTGTTCCTAAACCACTATGCACAAGGTGCCATTTTCTTGACAAATAATCAAAAAAGTATTGCATGAGTAAATTCCCCAACTTTTATTTCCATAAAAGGAATACAAAACTTACTCCCACCTAGCACTAAGATCTAGAGGAAGATATATAAATCATGCAACATCATAATGATTGGTATCATATTTAAAGATGTATTGTTAATACTACAAGTACTACAAAATACTACCACACAAGCTAACAATCAAAAGCATGAAACCGAGCAAAAAAATTAAAAAGAAAAAGCAAGTACAATGTCATGCAACATTAACACCTTGCTTGAAGAAGAAAAACATATCTCCTAATAAAAAATTTGCTTATGATGTATGCCCCAAGTGTTAAGTGTCAAAGATGCTTTTGAGGTCACAATTGCATATTTGAGACCCTTCAAAATTGAGCCAATAAAAGTAGAAAGAGGAAAAAAATGACAAAAAAACTATCATATTCTCTTTATTCCAAAGCTGAGTGCTTTTGTCTTCTCGAACTTCAAAGTTGCAGAAATGCATCAAAAGATCATTAACCTTGGAATACAGCTGATTAATTTCCCATTAGATCTACTCAATGTCTACATAAAATAATACATAAATACTTCTAGATACCAGAACTTTGTTCATGCAATATGTAGAAGAGTGAGACTGATGAAAATGGCCGAAACCTTAGAGATCAGAAATTAGTTTGATATCACATTTACATATTTAAGTGAATTCAATTCTCAACTGGGGTACTTTTTTCATGGCCTTATCAGCAGATCGATAACAACAACAGTCAGAGAGAACACCGAGAACAAATTCAGTATAGGGATTTGCACTGGTGGAGTATTTATTTTGCAATAAAAGTGGATAGAGAATTCTTCAGATAAAATTATAATTAATAAAGTAGTTCAGAAAAAGTGGGGTGTCCATTTCTGCAACAACTTCATATATATGTAAGGAAGTGGATGTTGAATTACCTTCTCTTGTGGAGCTTTTATGCCAAAAGCCTCTCCCAAAGCTAACCTCTCGCTAGATTCCTAAGAAAAAATTAATGTAATACTAAATACACGTAAACAATAGAGAATTTGCACAAAAAGCAGAAGCAATACCGGATGATATTTCAATAGATTGTTTATAATGGTAAGTCGAATTCTTTCTAACATAGATGGATCCTCAATTTTTCGGCCCCTGGAATGATTAAAAATACACCTTAATCAATCCTAATACTAAAAGACGTCAAATAATTCCAAAGGAAAACATAAATACCATTTTTTTTGCATAATTAGTCTGACAAAAAATTAATTTCAAGTTCCAAATTTCAGTTAAAACCAAACAAAAATGCCTGCCCAAATAGTAGCTGAAATGACAGAATCAAATATGTTCATCAAACATCATTCTTTGAATTAAAAAAAAAAGAGACTTTAAACAGGAAATATAAGGGTAATAAATAAAACTTCAAACTTCCAGAAAAAATGATCCGATTTGTTTGGCAGAATCCTCGAGAGAGAAGGCTCTCATGGTTTATCCAAAAAGAAGGCCAGCCAATGCATCAAGGTACTGTTCATCGTATCAAGGATTTTTTAAAATTTTGAATTGTTAGATTAGAGCATGGTAATAACTTGGCTATTTTGTTCTGTTTTTAACATGTTTCTGTTTTTGTTCCATTTTATTTAACTTCTGTTTTCTTTTCTTTTAAATAAAAGATAAAAACAGGTTTGGTGCGTTTTGTGAAAGCCTAAACTAACAAATTTTCGTTGCATAGTCTCCTCTATGAGTTTATTACAGAATCTAACCAGTAATTCTTATTAATCCTAAGCTATTTCCCACCAAACATTACAAGCATATACATAAGTGACAAAAAAATTTTGAATAAAATTCAGATCTATCTTCATTAAGCTCTCCAACTAATATATATACATTATATAATAAATATATATAGAAACCAGAAAAAAAAAATTAATAGAACCAAAATATTTTCTTACTAAATTAGATCATCATATCAAGGGATTTATTCTATTCCTAAAATAGATCCCCATATCAAGGAAATTATTCTATTCCTAAATTGGATCCTCATATCAAGGGATTTATTACATTTCTAAATTAAAACTTTCCTAACCTAAAACTCCTCTAAAATAATTTCTCGTTTTATAACATTCCCATGCAAGCTAATGAATAGATGTCATACATTCTGAGATTGAATATAATTGTTGAGAAGTCAAGAACATCATTAAGTTCCTTTGTAAAAACATCAACTAGTTGTTCCTTTGAAGACGCATGAGTACAAATCAATCTGTTGTCTAACTTCTCCCTTGTAAAGTGTCTATAAATCTTGATGTGGTTTATCCTATCATGATGAGCAATATTAATGGCGGACTTGTTGTCACGGTATAATCTCATAGGCATCTCCCATTCTATCTTGAGATCTACAAGAATAATCTTAAACCACAGTAGCGCGCACACATTTTGAGCCATTGCTATGAACTGTACTTATTCACTTGATCGAGCTACCAAATTTTGTTTCTTACTCCTCCACATGACAAGATTACCACCTAAAAAAATGCAATAACTTCTTGTCAAACGTCTTCTTGTCGTCTGACATTGGTGTATGCTTGAAGGATCAAAACCACATTTCTTGAATAAAATTCCTTTTCCTTCATTAGCATTGCAAATTGTAGGTGACTTTCCTTACGGTTGTAAATAAATAGACTCGCTAAACTCGAAACATAGGCAACGTCAGACTAAGAGTGTGCCAAATATATTAACTTCCCAACCACTTTCTAGAATTCTTCTTTATCAATTGCCTTTTCATTATTTGCTTCTCCAAGTTTATGATTGGGATCAATCGAAGTTAAAGCCGGTTTACAAGCTAATTTACCAGTTTCCTTTAAGAGGTTAACCACATACTTTTGTTGGGAAATGAAGATACATTGCCGAGATTGAGCTACTTCTATCCCAAGAAAGTATTTCAAGCTTCTCTAATATTTGATTTCAAATTCCTTTGCCAAACAATTTTTTAAGGTTGCCTTTTCTTTCTCATCATTCCCGGTAACAATTATGTCATCATCATACACCAAAAGAGTAATAATTCTGACTAAACTCGTGTGTTTGAAGAATAATGTATGATCACCTTGACTTTGCTTATATCTAGTATTAAGAATCGCCTTTGTAAACCTAGCAAACCAAGCTCTTGGATACTGCTTAAGTCCATATAATGCAATTTTCAGTTTGCAAACCATGTTCCCTTTTATCTCCTTCAAAGCCTAGTGGATTCTACATATAAATCTCTTCTTCTAAATCACCATGGAGGAAGGCATTATTCACATCAAATTGTTGTAAATCTCAATTGAATTTACGGCCAAGGACAAAATAGCCCTTATTGTATTCATCTTAGCTAGTGGAGCAAATGTCTCTTGATAGTCCACAACATATATTTGTGTGCGCTCGTTAGGACCAAAACTAGTCTCGCATATCTCTAAAGACCCGCCATATTTGAATTTGACGGCCAACTCTCATTTGCATCTCACTGTTGTTTTATTTTGTGGTAGCTCTACCATTTCTCATGTTTTATTATTCTCAAATGCTTCCATATCTATTCTCATAGCTTCTCTGCTTCTCATCGGATAATGCCTCAAACAACGAGTTTGGAGTTGGGATGGAGTTCAAGTTAGCTAATAAACCCTTATGATACAGAGAAATTTTGTGAAAAGTCACTAATTTGGATAGTGGATACCATGGGTGTTAAGCGCATTTTCTTATCCATTTTCTTAACACAATATGTAAGTCATAATAAGCAATAGTAAGAGAGGAAATTGGATTTATGCAAACCTCATTTTCAGAAGTAGGACTTGAGTTTTGGACTTGCACAAGAACAGGTTCCAAGTTTCTCTTTCTCGAATACAACTGTGCATACCTCCTAGAGTCAAGCTTGTCATTGGTGGGGACTAATTCAACAGTTTCAAGGTTTGATTCTTAAGGGGACAATTCAGGTTGTAGGGATGGCTATTGTGAAAGTGATTTGGACTCCTATGAAGAGTATGGTTGAAATGTGGGTAGGTCAAGAAAGAGTAAACCCTCTAGCTTATCTTCCGCAATAAGACTAGGCACCCCTACATAAAAGGCTGAGAGAAAAAAGATTAGCCTTCCTTAAAGGTAACATTAATAGAGAGATAAAATTTTGTGTAGGTGGGTGATAGCACTTACAGCCATAATTTGGCTAGTAATTACCTTTGTTGTGGTTAGACATGAATAAAAGCAAGACAACCAAAGATTTGAGGAGTAACATTAATTGTGGTTCGAACGCTTGGGATAAAGCTGAGAGTTGTATACGGGTTTGATTACCTAACACTTTGGAGGAAATTGGTTTATAATGTGGGTTGTAGTGAGGACAGCTTCCCCCCAATATGATTTTAGAACCCGATTTAACAAAGCACAGTTTGTAGCACGTAAGTGATCATTTTTTTCTCAGCAATCTCATTTTGTTGAGGAGTATCCATACAAGATAACTCATGAACTATCAAAGAAATCGGTATAATCTCTATCATTATCATATCAGATTTTTTTTACTTTGAAACCAAATTGATTATGTATCATGACAAGAAAGTTTAAAAGAATAGTAGTCACATTGGACTTATTCTTAAGGAAAATTCACGAGACTCTAATGCTATCATCGATGAAAGAAACAAAACCACCAAACTCCTGTAACATTGGGAATTCTAGAATGACCCCATATGTCAGTGTGAATAATAAAAAAAGGAAAATAACTCCTGTTATTGCTAATTGGAAAAGAAACTCTTATGTTTGGCAAATTAACAATGAAAATCCTCAACATTAATTTCTTTAAACAAAGAAGGGAATATTATCTTTAAAATAGTAAATGAAGGATGACCAAAATGTCAGTTATGACGCCCAATGACATTTTTATTTGAAACAAAATAACAAGATGTTGGGAAAACATGCTTGATAGTAGGTATGTGGCTGATGTATCGAAATAGTAGAGGCCGCCCTTTTCCTTAAAAAATCTAATCCTCTATCCTGAATCATAATCCTGAAATACATAGTAAAATGGATAAAATAATACATTGCAATTCATATCATGGGTTAGTTCGTGAATAGACAAAAGATTAGTGGATAATTTAGGAACATGCAGCACGTCTTTTAATAACAAGGACTAATTCAACTAAATGTGACCAACATTAGTTATTGTGATAACAGAATCATCAACAATAATTTTTATGTTGCTATGACAAAAATGAATATGTTGTAAAACGGACTGAGGATAATATTATGTGATATGTGCCTCCAGAGTAGATGACCCAAGAGTCTTGTATAAACCGATCTAAGGCATATAATTCATAAGAGAGGGACTTACCAGAGAATGCTAATGAACAAGAGCCACGTGGCTTCTCCAATGACCCCAATAAACTTTGAAGCTTCTCAATCTCAGCTTGATTAAGATAGTTGGGTGTGGTCTCCATAAGAGTCTGTAGGACCAAATTTCAAAAAGTGGATATTGTGGGGGAGATTTGATGAGCTTCTTGCTGAATTTTTTTATCACCTCGTTGGCCTCATTCATGAATTAAAGTAATAGGTTTCCCATGCAACATCCAACAACAATCCTTGGTATGACCCTGCTTTTTACAATAGGTGTGCCAGGGATTATCTTGAAGTTCATTTTGGCCTGTCTCCTTGGTTCTATTTTGGTTGGTATTCTATTGTGCAACCATAGTAGATCCTTCAATGTCACTGGTTTAAGCATAATACGTTTTTGACTCTCCTCAGCCTGAATCAAGGCGATAACCTCTTTCAGTCAAGAAACATCTTCCCTATCAAGAATTTGAATATGGACATAATCAAATTATGCATTTAGTCGAACCGAAAAACTCATACACTAGATTTTCCTCAATAAATTTCTTCATGATCAAAACATTCCTAAGGCACTATAATAGTCGAGCACATGCCAAAGATTTTGCAAATTATATTATTGCTTTTTGCCCTCTTTTGCAACAATAGTTTTTACTTTGACTTCATACACACGGGAAACATCTTTGGAGGGACATCCCAAATATCTTTTGCAGAGATGAGAAAAATACATGTATCGCTAATTTTTTGTATCATTGAACTCTATAACCAAGACATAATCATGGAGTCACCTTGATCCCAGGTGTTGAAATTTGACTCATCCTGTTTCGGTCTTGTGTCGAGAACATGCTAAATTTTTCTTTTGCCTTTTAGATAAGCTTGGACTAAGTGAGACCATTTTAAGTAGTTTTTTTTTACCTTTGAGTCTATGAGTTGTGTATATTTTGCAGTTCACCAGGAAAAAGATGGGGTTTTGACAGATTGAAAAGAGTTGTTTGTTTCAGCAATGTCACGCATCGCATATTAAATAAAAAATAAAACTTGTGAAGATTTGCACAACACAAAGAAGAGAAAGAAAAATGTTTGTGGTGAAAGCCAACAATTAGCTTGATAATGAAGGCCTAAAAATATCCCAGAGGCGAGTAAATCTAGGGCTCTGATACCATGACAAAAAATATGGAATGAAATGTAGATCTATCTTTCATTAGGCTCTCTAACTAATATATATATACATTGTACAATGAACATATATAGAAATAAAAAATAATAATAATAAAGCTCAAATATTTTCTTCCTAAATAAAATCCTCGTATCAAGGGATTTATTCTTATCCCGAAACTGGATACCCATATCAAGGAAATTATTCAAATCCTAAATTGGATTTCATATCAAGGAATTTTTTATATTTCTAAATTAAAACTTCCCTAAAATAATTTACAGGTTTCCAACCTTCATGTGTAAGAAATATTGTAATAATACTATTGATCCAATAACTCTAGGCCTTTAAATGAAGCTAAAAAAAGTTGATATAGAGTAATAAATAACTGATTTTACACTAGGATTTTATTTATCTAAACATTTTTTTTTCTATGCTTAGGGGATATTGGGTATGAAAAAAAACCAGTGTATTGTATTTTACATCGGTATTAAGAATTGTGATGTTTGCTCCGTTGATTTCCAAATACAATATAAAATATGAACAAATTTAGAATACATTCTATAGTTTCTATACATTTGGATTTTGTCGATTTGGACGATTACACTGTTTTGTAAAGTGATGTTACCTTCCACCATGCCACGGTTGCGCGGCAACTACTACATGCTCTCTGTTGGACAACGCCGGCACTGGACACCATCCTCCATAGCCCAATACCGTGTGCAGCGTTGATTGAAACTTCCCACTACCAGCTACCATTGTCGTCGGCCGCTCACCGCCGCCCAACAACCATAGCAGTCCACCCACCACAACCCACAACCGCCATCCGATCGTTGCCACCCGTCAAGCACCACCAGCAACTACTGTAGCCGCAACCACCACCCGTTGAATGCTGGCCAACGTATCACTTTTTGTCAATCAGGAAGGACGAAAATCAAGCGGCTAAATTAAGAGTTTTCTATAATTAGGAGCTTCCTTATTTAAATTATTTCAAATATTTTTATTCTGATTTATTTCCCTTTTAGCTGAATATTTAGATTAGGAATATGTATTATTAAGTTACCTAAAATATATTATACATAATATTTTGTACCTAAAATAGATTGTAAGATTATTATTTAATGGAATGAAAGCAAATAGAAAAGGGATCGAGCCTATTTTTCTCAAAACTTTGGCATAGTATCAGAGCTAGAATCGGTGTGAATCCTTGGTATTCTTCAGCAGTAGCCCTAGCCGCGATCTTCTAGTCTCGGCATCTTCGTTCGCGACACCTTCGACATCTTCGTTTGCATCTGCTTAGTTAACCTGCGCAACTTCGCGTTTGCGTTTGCTTCTATTACGTTTTCCTGCGTTCATCTGCATCTGCTTCTGCTTCTGCTTCGTTCGCGCAAAACTTCGCGTCGTCTCTGCCCTAGCTGTGACTCTCCTCCTCGTCAACCTGCGATCTCCCCGTCAAGGGACATAGCCGCGATCTCCTCTCCTCCCTGCGTCTCTGCCCTAGTTGCGACTCTCCTCGTCAACCATCGTCTCTACCCTAGTTGCGGCTCTCCTCCCTCGCGCCAGCCTTAGAGCTCTGGTCTTCTCCTACCCGAAATCATTGAGGAAGGTACCGAATATGTTTGAGCAGCTACTGATATTCACCAGAGGCAAACTCATCATATGGATTGCAAGGAACTCAGCAATGCCATCAGGGGATCTCCAATTATGTTTTCCTTTTAAGCTTTTTGCAACCTCGAGTTGCGGCGCTAGTCTAGTTTCTTCTTGTTGTTGTTCTCTGCTCTTCTCATGAAGAACAAGGTGGAAAAGAAGAAGTATGTCTTGAAGAATATTAGACTTGATCGACAGACAGATAGATGTCAAAGGTCTGCTCGCCAAGAGATGGAACTTAATCTGAAGTGCAAAATCCATTCATTGTGGAATACAAGTATTCTTGGGTTCAAAAGGGTAGTTATGTTTGTATTATTATTAGTCTGATTTGAATCTTCTTTGTTAGGCATCGCTGCTTCTATGACAATTCGACTGTTTCTCACGCTTCGCTTCGTCCGCTTTAGCTTTAGCTCTGGCACTCCTTCCTAGATCAATGACTTTGGCTTCAACAAACCATAGATCTTAGGTTTCAGTATTCTTAGGCTTCGGCACTCGAAGGCAAAATTATCAGTTTCTTGTTGGCAAATTGATGTTTCTTGATCAATCAACATCAATTTGAGGGCAGATGTCAATCAGAAAGAACGGAAATCAGACAGCTAAATTAGAAGTTTTCTATAATTAGGAGCTTCCTTATTTAAATTATTTCCAATATCTTTATTTTGATTTATTTCTTTTTTAACTGAATATTTAGATTAGGAATATATATTATTAAGTTACCTAAAATAGATTATACACAATATTTTGTACCTAAATTAGATTGTAAGATTATTATTTAATGGAATGAAAGCAAATGGAGAAGGAAGACATCGAGCCTATTCAAAATTCAACTTATTTTTCTCAAAACTTTGACACTTTTTAAATACATTGAAATGTGTTTATATTTTGCCTCAAACCAAACAATAAAAAATAGAATCGAGAAGATTATTATTTAATGGAATGAAAGCAAACGGAGAAGGAATCGAGTCTATTCAAAAATCAGTCTATTTTTCTCAAAACTTTGACACTTTTTAAATACATTGAAATGTTTTTAAATACATTGAAATGTGAGTCTATTTTTCTCAAAACTTTGACACTTTTAAATACATTGAAATGTGTTTATATTTTGCCTCAAACCAAACAATAAAAAATAAAGTCGTTCACTTATTTTATACTAAACGAAACAACTCTAAAGTATTTTAATTGAGATATGTTACTCCTGCATTGCATGTATTTCACTGCACTACTTTTTCTGCAAACCCAAAAATCCCACAGAAGTAGGAAAAAATGTTATAATATAAGAAAGGTATTCTAATTTCAATTTTAATAATAAATTAAAATATTACAAGTTAGTCACTTATAAGGTTTATTAATGATATCCATTAAATATGCCAAAATTGATCAATTTAGAGAAATACATAATTAAATATGTTGTGTATTCAATTACAATTTTGTTTATGTTCTTATATCTATATATATATATATATATATATATATAGATAGATCGATTTTAAATACATCTTATTTGAGGTGTCTGCCTCACGCAACAAAGCAAATAAACTCAAGCTATATGCCTCAAATGAAAATGATAATCAACCTCGCTCAAGAAAACCCTCGATGATGCCATTGACTCCTTATCGTAAGGTGTGACTTGAGGCAGGTGTCCTGAATGTCATTTCAACCCATGCTTTCATTCTTGTATCTTCTTTTTTTGGCTTTTAAATAGTTGAAAATTATTATTATTGAATTTAACATTATATTTAACGTAGTTTTTGTATGGCTAGTTAAATGATTATTGCTTTTTACAAAATGAGTGCAATATGATGTACAAATCATGAGTGCTCTTATTAGCAAAAGCATTACTTCACTTAGTGCTTTGCGCATTAAATAAAAAGGTTCATTTATGCCCCACATTGCGCTTATCACTTTAAAAGTATTGCATTCAAGACAATATACATAAATAAAGAAAATAGTCATCACATCAATTTTAAGACGCTACGTCACAATAAGAATAGGACTAGTAGTAACAGATGACCACTAGCTGCATGTGCAAATAAATTAGTACTCATGCTAGCATATGAGGATAAAGCAATAGTTAATTGTGCGGAATTTGTTTTTGATTGCTGAATGACTACTCCAGCTCAAATTTTGCTTTTAAAATCGTCATACCATAATTAAAGACCCATACCCTCCCCTATTGCGCAAAAAAGCAAGAAAATTAATGCTCACATTTTTGTAATAAAAAAAATTGTTTTTAGGACGCCGGCCTCGGTAGTAACTCTTCCTTTTGTCACATCCAAACCCAGATCTTTAATTGCCTTCATCTAAACAAAACAAAAATTCATGATTAAGTAAGAATTTTTCTTAAATTTTATGAAAAGCAGAGAGGCTGCTAAATGCTTACTGCAAGCAATAAGCAATAAAACTAAAGGCAGATTCAAACGCAAGCATCAGTTTTTGCACACCTCAAATGTGCATTATTCTGTTTTAGCTACCAGAGTCCAGTTTGCAAACAAATTAGCAGCCCACTTGAGAACACAGAAAATACCAATAAAAAGCTTATCTTCGCTTAAAAGAACAATCCATCTTACCATGTCGATGGAAAGAATGCAACCATACAGTATTGTAACAAAAGGATGAATTCGTTATAACAAATGATAATCAATATTTAAAATAACAAGAATATGGAGAAAACAAATAGAATCTGGATGCATTGATGAATAGGAAAAACAATTTTCTAGAATATTTGATTCTCAGTATGGCATTCAATTGACAAGTTAATGCTTTGGAAGAAAAAAGGACACGGATAAAGATCTTTTTTATTAGAACTAGTTAATATAATTTGCAGGTAGAAACTTTACTCAAGCAGATAATACTTTATCAAATAGTTTAAGTTTAGTCACTTTACCGTATCAATTAGAGCACCAAGACGATCTCCAAAACTAATTTCTACAATTGTAGCATCAGGATCAGAATCTTGATCAATCATGACTATAGGGATTGGAACAGTATACCCATCCCTGTCAGATGTCTACAAAAACTGTGTCAGGCAAAGTAACTTACTGAGTAAATTCAGAGAGAAAAAAAACAACTATTAAGCAACATATTAAAAAAACTCAAAAAGCATGGTGCATAGAAAAACACTAGATTAGGCTCACATTGCAGACATAACTTTCCAAACAGCCTCAAGACCATACTTTGTCCTAGAAGTTTAGCATTATTTTTGAAGTCAGCTCTTGAATGGCATGTATCTAAGAGAAAGGGTGGAAACGTCTATTGCCAATAAGTAGGAAAAGGCAAAGGTAAACTATCTAATTTTCAAACAAAAACGATCAATGCACAGATCATCAACTCCAAAAAGTTAAATGGCTATACATTTAAATCACCATAGGGTGGACTTGGTGTTCCTTCCATTAAAAAATGATCCCTGGAATTCCCCCTCATATACCCCCATCACCTTTCCTCACCCCCCTCACCCTGTTTCTACATTCCTTGGCTTGGTACCTATCTTCGCATTCATAAATTATTTCGATTATCAAACATTTTCTTAGTGTCGCTTGTTTGTTAGACTGACTTTCACCCCAAATCTACAATAATGCCTTGGACGACACAACTCATGATTGCTGACAAGAATCTTTCAGTTAGGTTGGGTCGACTACTTCATCTGACTAATTAGATTACAGATCACGGTGATCCGATACGACAGAACCACGGGATCTTGATCAAGTTCATCATCACTTCTCCCACCATCCGCTTTAAGCTCTAAGTGATAAATTGCATAACTTAAAAATGTATGTTTGTTGTTACTATATATTAAATATTTAATTATAAATGACTAGCCTAAAACAAAAGTATTCTCTTGTTATCATGGGGGTAATTAACCATAAGAGCTTGCGCCTATGAGAAACCTCAAATCTCAAATCAAAAAATTCTCGCAAAATGAGAGTCAAATCTCTAGGAAGTGTATTATTTACTATTCCATCCGCCTTTTAAAAATTTTGACCCTTAAAAATCTCTCAAACACACAAACAAAATAGAGCCTGGAGGTGTCAGACTTCTCGAAGCCCGCAATCTTCTAAAAAGATGAGAAAATCAAGGAACTTCTTCAAACTAGTATCAGAGAAGAACTTACTAAAGTTAAGGCACGTTATAAATTTTCTCAATGTTGAGAATGTTTCTAAGAGACAAACAAGAAAACCCCTGGGATCTTACCTTTGACCAAAAAAAATCATTGATGAACAATTTCAAGTTCGAAGAAAAATACAAACATATTAAGTATTGATGAATGAATCCAACATTCTTTAACCCCGAATGGTACGAATCTATAATAAAATTATCTTCGTTGGTTAAAAAATTGATATTTTTTTTGCTTTCATAGTGCATTCATACCTAATGATGATTAACGGAGTCGACAAAAGTCATTATAGTATATCCTCCTATTGAATTGACAAGCGCATTAATAGAGCACACTTAACTATGATTGACGAGTTGATGTGCATTCTCTACTGAGCCAATCTTCTTAATTATAATGACATTGGAGATCAATTCTAAGTAAAAACCTCTAGAATGATTCTGGTCTCCAAGGGTTTGTTGAATTCATTAATGGATTTTCCCCTCATTTTTGTCTCATTTATGCCTTTTTCACTTTATGAACTTGAAGTCCGATTTGATATTCAATCAATGGCTCAATACATGTGATCTATCTCAATCATCTGCAATGGATCTCATGCAAAAGCATCATTGCTATCTTATAACAAATTTTCTAGCTAAAACAAGTGGTTCCTTGTTAAGAGGGTATTTATTGGAAAAGCTTGAATAGTATATTTTTCAGATTTTGGAGCTTTTTCATGCCAGTAATGATTGCAAGCCTTTATGATTCTTCGAGGCTGTATATAGCAAGTTAAATATTGACTTGATTGGCATTCAAATAACATAGCTTGGACTAAACTAGTCCTCTCCTTATCATTGTGATTCAAAGCAGTGTCAAGATATTCATGAAAAGGTGATAACTTAAAATTATTGCTATAAATGTGTTCAATAAATGCCTGCTAAATATAAAGTTGTATGAGTGGGGGGCTTGAAGAACTATGAAATCAAGTTGCTTTTTTATGTGGAAATGATTGTCATTCCTACTAGGATTGTGAGAGTTATTAGTCCCTTAGGGGTCCTTGGCTCACAAAAAACCTTCAAGAGAATGGCATAAAGCTTCAAGCGTTGTTCCAACAACTATTAGAGCTGAGATAAGTCTTCCATACTATTTATAATTATTGAAGTAAAGGCATAATTGTACGTCCATCAAAAGTATTCTCAAACCTAAATAGCCACAACAACTATAACAAGAGGATAGTTAAAAGGTGTTGACATCTTAGATGAGCCTGAGTGATGGTAGTAAGGAAAAAATCATTTTTGTGATTGTTGTGATTCTTATTGCTTGTGCTCTTGATCGTGTTCGGGCTTTGGGCTAAAGACAAAGATTTGGAGTTCTTCGGAAATATGTACTAATTTTCAATTCTTTACAAGCTCCCCATTGATTTCAGTGGGTAATTTATGACTGTGCTTTTGAATCAACCATCACACAACCCTTGAATCAAAACTACTTTAATGACTAAGGGGACTTATCTAGCATTTATTGGTTAAATTGTGTTCCATAGGCCTAAATGGCTCATTCTTGCTTATCTACGGCAAGAAATGCCTTACAACTCTTTCTTCTAGGATTTATAAAATTAACCTTCGAGTAGCTTCGTGAACTCCTCAAATGATGTTACGCTTGAGAGACAAAGCATTAAAAACAAACTAAGTGTAGTGCCAAAGTCGTCAAAAAGATGTGGCCTTTTACTACATCTAATACTACATGAAAGGTTATTTCAAATTAAACCTCGCGAGATGCTCCAATAAATAGACCATACCCTTGCAAGAATCCAAACGGTAAACTTTACACTTCTACGAGAGCAATCTTTAAGAATTTATGTAGTCCATGGCAATGTTAATGGAAAAGCAACAATAGTGTAAGAATAAGGCCCTCCCTTCATGATAAAATGTTTATCATTTTTTTACCCTAACTCTCCTAGTTGAGTCAATTTTGAGCAAAAAGAATTGCTCGAAAAATAATCCAAGCAGACTAAAAAGGTACATTTATATATTTTATCTCTGTTAATAATAAATAATAATTGCTCAATGTGGTGAATTTTGCCCATAATTTAGTTGAAAAATGTCTCAAATTTGAAACCTACGACTACCCTTTTTCCCTAATTTAGAAGTTTTGAATTTTGTGTCAACTCTAAATGATTTTAAGTTAGCTCAAAATAGAATCATATCGAGTCGAGCTACCTTGACTCAGAATGCATTTTGATTTTGACTCGAGCTAAACTCAAGCATCTTGAATTGAGCTAAACTCAGGCATTTTGAATTTGAGCCAAGTTTCACTAGCCAGAACCCGACTCAAAGCCATGCACCAACCCTAACCTATACAATAAAACAAGAGATTCAACAAATAATAAGCCTTCTGACTTGGATTTACATGAATATCTCCATAGGTTTGCCAATTTATATGTTCAACACCCGCACTTTCATACCAGCGTATATCAGCGAAATTTTTTTTTGTGTGGTTGGGTTCATAACCATAAACATGTGGTGGGCATTTGGCCTCGCTGAAAAATGACGTTTAAACCATGAAAAAGCAACTCCCTCTCCTCAACCCTCTTCCTATCAAAGATAGGCCATGGATTTACAACAAACCTTCGACAACCACCTTTGACAACCCTTTGGCAACTCTTAAGGATTGTTCAAGAAGTAGCTTACAAATATCAAATGAAACTCTGAATGATAAAACCATTGGCAAGAGTAATTTTAGAAATATCTACCGAATTGGGAGTTACAAAAATAAACATAAGAATATGTAGAAATAGGCATAAAGCTATATTAGCTGATTAGTGGAGTTCAAATGCCTATGTTTAACTCTTTTTTTTTAAAGAAGATGAGAAATAGCTAGATTTCACAATTCCTAGAATCTTTGTCAAAAGTTAACAAAGATTCTAATTTTGGAAATTTTTACACATTTAGGAGAGTTATAAAGATATATATATAAGCATATAGCTATATTAGGTGATAAGTGGTGTATCGGAATATCCATCACACAGATGGTCAAAACCTTGCTTCTTCATATGCAGGAAATTTAAAATCTTTAAGGAGCAGAAGTAAACCCAAATACGTGACAACCAAAAAAAAAAACGTTCAATCATCATCATTTGCAGTCAACAATTTCCTTAATAAAAGTGTATCATTCGCAAAGGATGCAAAAATGAGAAATGAAAGTTCTGAACTCTTTCATTACATAGACACTGTACATCAAGATAATAAAAATGACTTTTGTATGGATATTTATGTTCAATGGAACATTGCCTTTCTTTGTCTTTCAATTATTGCATGAGCGAATTAAAGTAGTTATGCTAGGTCTATAATGGCTCCATGATAGACAAATGACAAGCAGTTGATAATTTCACGTTAATGTGTTAGACCCCTATCATTCCATTTTTGTCCAAAAAGAGGACCACTGGAGCACTACTATTTATAAAATTTTAACGTGGTTAATTAAAAAACAAATAAGTTATAGAAGATGGATGATACCAATGATGAAGATCCCAAGATATCAGCTGAATTGACAGAAAAGACACTACTCCTGCAACATAGAATTAAGATAGATATGGAAAATTACAACAATATTTTAAAAAGCCAGATATCTGAAGAAAACAGTGAGTAATGATTATAATAGGTACAACTTCTAACAACCAATTATCAAACAGTTATTACTGAATTTACATTGGAGAACAATTTTCATAAACAATGAAGATACTCATACCTCTGTTAGGAAAATACCATCATCATCATTAGCCAGTCCCAACTATTTGGCGCCAACAATATGAATCCTCATTTTACATCTATATCTATTGGGTTTTAAATTAAGTAGAATCTTACCCTTGACAAAATGACAGTTATAAATTGCTTTTAGCCAATAGTGATCTTTATTTTAATTACTTGATTAGTATTTAGGGCTGTTCCGCTCTCACACCTTCATGGAGGCAATTTAGTAACTACGGGCTTCAACGTGTTATCAGGAATGGCTGTTTATAAATATAAAACTTCATGCTTGAAAAAGATTTATTATTATTATTTTAAGAGCTTGTTTCAGGTTACTCTGAGTTTGGGAAGGATTTTCTGCTTTGGGGTGGATTTCCCCAAATTCGGAAGGTGGTGGGATGGTAAGGAGACCATAGCAAAGTCCAAGTCGCCACAGTCGATCATCAGAGCTTCTATCCCTTCTCCACAGAGCTAATGGAACCTGTATTAGTAATTCCAGCAACTGGAAACAGGGCTGTTCAGACAGGGAAGACCATTGCTGTTCTCTCTTGGCATCAAGAATGACTTTGGGTGGGTATTCAGGGATGTTACAACGAACAGCAGAAATTTTAGTGGCACAACAATTCTATAGGAAAAGGAAAAGCTTCAAAATCGGCAGAAGTACATTTTCCACTCTTGGAAAGCTGCCAAAACTCTGGCTGCAGTAGCTGGAAATGAACGCTTAAGCAGACCAAAACTGAGGAAAAAAGAAAGCAGGACTACAACCACTGATGGAAGGTACAGCAGTCTTGAATTGGTTTCCATTGTCTTAATCAAGTTTTTGTTATTTTCTTGCAGGTATTCTCCTCCTTGTCTGGTGGCTCAACCTTTGGATGAAAGTTGACTAATTGGATATACAGAGGAAAAAAAGTAGGGTGAAAGGATATGATTCTTCTAAAGAATTAAATTCCCATTTCTTCATAAACATTAGTTTCTCTATTTTCCTATCTCTCAATGTGTTATCTGTTTTCTTTGTATATGAAACACTAGATAATTTGTCTCTGAAGTGACAGGAATTTTTAGCCAGCCAGAGCTTCAAAACCAATTGATGAAAGTTGGGAGTTCGTCGTAGAATAAAAACAGGTCTAGAATGGCAAATGGCGTATCTCCAATAACTTCTCTGGCTATCCCTTGCTTAAGCCACAAATGGTGTTGGACGGAAGCTGCAATCAACCAACGCCACAACAGTCTAAATCTCCCACAATCTCCTCACATCCATATGAAGCTACTCAATCACCTGACCAACTGGTCAAGACTTCAGTGCAATGATAAGATTAAATTGCAAGCCACTTTCTGTGATTATTGAGATGCAACATGGCCCACAACCCTAGAAACTAGATAATTAAGCTGCAGTGCTCATTGATCTAAGCAATCTATGATCAAGGGTTTCAAAAATAGATTAAGGATTCAGTTGAAAAAAAATTTGTTGATAGCCCTTGAGATTAAGGATTCAGTCAAAAAAATAATAATTTGTTGAAAGGCCTTTGTTCAATGTTAAACAATAGTTGGAGACGAGCCAATGATCTCCCCACCATCCGAACTGAGGTATTCAAAACGAACTTCATGCATGTGCATCAATCATTGCCAATCACTAAGAAGTATTTACCCACTATTACAATTGGAATCTATGATAGTAAAATAAGGATGCAATGCAAATGTATGTAAAATAAGTCCTCATCAATCAATCAAAATAGGCTAGATTTATGCAGATTAACACAAACTATTAATTGAACTTAAAAAAAAATTGGAGGTTTTGCATGATAAGAAGAGCTCGAAAAAGAGCCTACCATTTTTATAAAATAACAAGCAATGACAATGAAAGTGAATTAAATTAGTTCCTACAGAAGCTCACAAACAAAATGTTTTATGATAACAAAGATTTTCCTCCACGAGCAGTCCATCATCATAGATTAAATACTCCTTCCTTGAACATTCTCAAAGGGCTGCACTCACCAAACTCTGAAGTAGCCCTTCACCTGTAGGCCAAAAGTGAAAAGAGTGGAGAAAACTCAAAGGAATAACTTTTATCCAAGTATCTTCATTCTCTTTCATTCTAAAAAAAGTTCTATTTATTGACTTTAAGATTGGTTTCAACATCATTCATGAAGCTCTTAAAGCAAGCACTCAGTGCAGCTTGCAGCTTAATTTCAAGGCAGCACTTTCACTAAGAACTAATGCAATAAACAAAAAAGAGAGGCGGCGACCATGGCGATAGAGAAGATGATATGATAAGTCAAAATAGTAATGTGGTGGTCAACTTTGATGATGGCAGTCAATGAGAGGTCAAAGAGATAAAATAGACCAATTTGGACTAGAAAATAGGAATTTTTTCGTTGGATTTAGTGTCGCAATGCAATGTGGAAGGCTTTATTTTTGCTTCAAAGCACAAAACGCAGAGCGAATCAACGCTTTAATTAACCAAAACACTAATAGGCTATATAAAATTATAAATATATAATACATTCATTAACAATTACAAAATATAAAGTATTACTCAAAAGTTAATATTAAATAGAAAAGAATGTGGTACAATACCAAATTTGAAGGCAAATATTGAGTGTGAACTTACAAATTAAACTTCCGAACAATTTCTAGTAGTTTGTTGCAATGATTAAAAACTTGAAAATTACAGAAAAAAAAACTGTAAATTAACTTCAGCAATTCCGTGCATGCTTCAACAAAACGATGCGGCCGTCACACGCTTAGCTTGTGAAGCATGCTTTGAAGAGCGCTTTAAAAAAAATTGGATTTGGATCAAGCTTCCAATCCACAAAAGTTGGTCATATGACGGCACATGAGACAACCCACAACACAATGCACAAATACAAGAAATTGTTTAAACAACGCAATACCAAAATTCAACATGTCTCAAAATACCCAAAAAAATCGAGGTCTGTAAGAAAAGTACATAAGAAAAAAAATATAACTGAACACATCCTATGCATATATGATCTAAACTATGGCATGCATACTACTAACAACTTTAATGATGATCTTTGTGATGCACTGCGTTGGACTCAATGGTTGGATGAAGGTCATAAGATTTACACAGTTAATTACTGAGATGGCTAAGTTGATTTAAAAGAAATTTGAAAATTAAAATTAAATTCTAACTAATAACTAGGTAAAGGGAAATAAAATATAAAATACATTGCATTAATAGAAGAAAACTAAATTGAATTATTGGAACTGATAAAACATTATTGTAAAAAAATATAAATATTTAGCTTATTTTCCTAAATACTTGGTGGCCTTGGAATCATTTTCAACAGTTTTTTAAACACTTAAAAATCAAGGAAAACATTTTCCTAGAAACTAAAAATGAATTTTTAGACGGGGAAAAAATAAAATTTTGTGAATTTATAAAAATATTTTGCAATGTTTCCAATTAATCATGCCTAATCATGTATTCCAATCTTATTAAAAAACCCAAAAAAAATTTATAAAGATCCATAAAACTCATATATACTGCATAGCAAATAATTCTCACTTACTTTAAAAATTAAGTAAATCATATCATAATAATATAATTCAACTTAATAATTTTCATGCATATTGATAAATCACCCAATTAAACCATAAAAATGCATTAAATCAAATTTAGATAAAAAACCATTTTTTATTTAATTCACTGAATTTCATGCAATAGCATAAAATTTATTTCAAATAACGGATCTTTCAAAATTATGGGTATTTTCCAAAATTTTAAAGAATTTATTACAAATCATCAACTAATTGGCACTAAATTTTAGATAACCAAATTAAATCTTGATTTGCATAAATAATCCACAATAAGAGAGAAAACTCCATCCAAAAAGAGCTCCAATTTGAGAAGGACTTCTCAAAAAATTTTAGAATTTTTTATCTTTTAGTGGAAGAATTAATTATTGGATTCCCTTCCTAATTAGCTCACATCCATCTATTCTAACCTATATATTTACACCTATATTAAAAAACCACAATGAAAGAGAATGTTCCCATCAACAATGCTTCATTTAAAATGAAGCCCTCTCTGAAATTCATCTTTTACTTCTTTAATTAAAAACTATAATTTTATTTTAAATTAATGTTGAAAAGCTTCAAATCTTACTCATCATATCTATCTAATGTATATATTTGTTGTATATATTTGTATACATCAATATACATATTATTAAGCTACAATGAGAGAAATTTTCCTCCAAAACTTCAATACAACAAAAGAACTCCATCAAAATGGGGCTTTCTCAAAATTTTGTTACTTTATGCTCTTCTAAAACCATAAACGGATAGTCAGATATATCAAATTAATTTAATACATAGTCTAATTTATATATCAGATTATATTTAATCTTAATTAATATAAATAGATAATATAAAAATAGCTTGTCATTCCTAATTATTATAATTTTAAACAAAATTTGAATTTAATTTAAAATATTTAGGAGATAAAAAAGAAAATGCCTACTATCTTTAATGTTTAGAACTCAATTTCAAAATGATTTTTTAGAATCCATTTAATATACATGATGTAATCTATATACTTTGTCTAATTTTCTTCCCTATTGTAAATAAAGAATCAACTTGATCCAATTTTTACTAATATTGAAAAAATATTAGTTGTTAAAAATCTTAAACTTAATATTTTTAAATGACATCTTATCTAAAAAAATTTAAAAATTGATTAGAGATAATTTAAATAATTTAATTTAGGGGTCATTACAAACAGAGCACCCAAAACTTGCTACTCACAAATGAACCACCCTCTGTCATCCATTTTTCATATTCTCACTCAAATATCAAAATTCATGGCAAAAATCCAACCCATATTTTTCATTTTTATCAAATTCTCAATAGTTCGACTATGGAGCATGTAAATGCATTGGTTCAGCAGTTCAAAAAAATCTCCTGGGGGCTTAATTTGTAAATAGCAATGTTTTGGGTGGTCTGTATGTAATTATCCCTTTAAATTAATAATTCATTCTTCCAAATTAGGCTCAACAATTAAAGATCACTTAAAAATTAATTTAAGTTAACCTATAACAAGAGTTGGCTTAGCTGACAGTCGAATTCAGTGAGTTCAAGCTGCCCTTAAACCAAAATTAGAAGTGCTCAGGGTTAAAAATTTCAAAATACACATACCAAAGTATCCTGAAAATAAAACAAAAAATAAAAGACTTTTTAAAAAATCATTCTATATGGCCAATTTTTCTATTAATAACAAGAGTTGGCTTATCAAAGTTATCCCATGTATTGCATGGGTTTTTTATTTAATTCCAACTTTTTGTAAAATAAAAAAATCCAAGATCCCTTTAATTTCATCAATGATAAATTGCCTTCAATCTGAAAAATTAAAAACAATCCCAATAACGGGTTACTCGAGGAATTGAATCTTTTCTATTTTCCTGTTTGATTTAAATCTTTAATCAATTTACAATGTATTGTGATCAATATTCACCAATTTTTGACAAACTAAATCGATTTAAATTGAATAAATTTTGCTTAACAAATAGACAGGTTCAGCACGATACCCTTATGCCACAATGGTTTGCAATAATCAGAGACTTTTAGTGCACTGTATGATGCCCCTTGTAGGCTCAATTGAACCAAAATGTAATGAGTCAACTCGAAAGCACGACTAAATGGGCTTCTAAATATTAAAAAATTGTTTTTCAAGCTCACTTGATTCAAAATAATTTCAAAAAGATATATCTTGCCATAATGAGGAAAAATTTTAATAATTGTAAAAATCTTATTTCAAATTAATGCCCAGATAACCTATAAATTGAACACCATTAGTATCAAGATTGTCAGCAATCTGCATTCTTACAACATGTTAACATCAAATGTGAAAATGTTCTAAAATTGTACACAGTTCCACTAACACCTAGACATGCATCAAAGGCAACTGACAAGCATTATAAGTTTGAGAAGGATTTGTTCTAAATATTGCAAGTTGTGATATTATCATGCCATGATGAGGGAAATTTTAATAATTCTAAAACTCTAGTAACAAAAAAATGCCCAAATAACCTATAAATTGAACACCATTAGTTTCAAGATTTTCAGCAATCTGCATTCTTACAACGTGTTAACATCGAATGTGAAAGTTTTCTAAAATTGCAAACACTTCCACTGATACCTAGACATGCATTAAAGGCATCTGATAAGCACCGAAAGTTTGAGATGATTTGTTCTGAATATTACAAGTTGTGATATGTTGTAATGCTTGGCTGGCATATCTATATGTGTGCAATAGTGTTGTTTCTTGTAATATAATGCTACAAGTCAAAATGTAATTGCGTGCAATGTCTTAAAAGAAATTATGTGTTGTACTAGGATAAATGAAAAGCATTATTTTCAAATTCTATGAAGTGTAGATGACACAGGACGCTAAGGCTGCCGTGAGATGCGAAGGGGAGCAAGCAAGCGAACGTGAGAGGAGAGGCGAAGTTGCATCTGGGCGCGAAGCAATAGCAGGATTCCATGATTGCGGGACTTCGCGATTGTAGGGGTTGTCTTGAATCGGATTCCCGTCCCGATAGGGATTTCCTGTTTTTTTTTTTGTTGTAATGGGTTTGATGGACACTTAGTTACTTTCCTTTGCTTCTATTTAGGGTTTAGCTATATTATTAGTAAGAACATCGCATGTAAAACCTGATTGAGGGGCTTTTTGGTTCAATAGAGTATGTGAAAGCCTGTGCTCTCTTTGTGGTTCTAGGATGGGTATGAGTTGTATCCACAACGTTAGGTGGTGGCAACTGTATCCCTCCATTGTTGGTGGTAATAGCCTGAATCTCTTTCCTTCGTCAATCCTTCGGGTAGTGATTTTTGTATATGATCAATTGCGAGAGTAGGAAACTCTTGCATCTTGCATCTTTTATTTGATTGGTGCATCTCATCTTTATTCTATTTTTTCCCACCTCGAATTGCTTTCTTGGTTGTTCTTGTTGAATCTGCTCTAACCCTCTTGTCTAGTATCATGTCCTGTCAGAGTCGGCCTAACTCTAATCCTATAATAGGATATTCTCCCCATTCGCAAGTCCCTGTCTCCAGCAACCCACCTTCCAATATCCTGTATCGCTACCAGCCCCACCTTCCTTCCCTGTCGCTGGCCTTCCTACTATAGTTCATACGTCAACCCCACCAACAGCCTTCCTCCTTCCCTTCCTCCCAGCCACAGCCCTAGACCTCATCTAGGAGGTTGCAGCAACTCCACCGCCTTCAATGTGGCCGACATGATGGCATCATAAGGAGTAAAAACTTCAACAAATGAGTTTGAAGCTCCACCAATACTGATAGAATGATGTGGGACACTGAGGCTGCCATGAGATGCAAAGGCGGGCAAGGAAGCAAACGCGAAAGGAGAGGCGAAGTCACGTAGCGGGATTCCATAATTGCAAGACTTCGCGATTGCGAGGGTTGTCTCGAATGGGATTCCAGTCCCAATAGGGATTTCTTGGCTTTTATTTGTTGTAATAGGTCTGATGGACTCTTATTTACTTTCCTTTTCTCCTAATTACGTAGCTTAATTATTAGTATAAATAGTGTATGCAAAACCTAATTGAGAGGATTTTGGTTCAATTGAGTTTTGTGAGAGTTTGTGCTCTCTTTGTGGTTCTTGGATGGAGACGAGTATGCATCCACAGCATTGGGTGGTGACAACTGTATCCCTCCTTTATTGGTGGTAACATCCCGAGTCTCATTCCTTCTTCAATCCTTCGAGTGGCGATTTTTGTATCCCGATCGATTGCAATAGTAGGAAACTCTTGTATGTTGTATCTTTTATTTGATTGGTGTGTCTTGTTTTTGTTTTGGTTTTTATTCTACCTCCTTTCTTGGTTGCTCGTGTTGAATCTACTTGAAGCCCCCTTCTCTAGTATCAGTATATCTTGTATATATGCAGGTGGAACAAGATTGAATAGCATTGGCCATCGCTTGCATGACTCTAAGATTAGAATGTATTTTCATATTAAGAAAAACCAAGCTGCATAATTCAGTGTATGAGTGTGAATTGCAAAACATAACTAAAAAATAGTCACCGAGTAAAAGTACGACATGCTTTGTAATGTTTAAATTTCAATGCAATTATGTGATTATAGCTTTCAAAATTAATTATTTTATAATGAACTAGAGCTCTAAAAATAGGCTCTCAATACAAAATTTGAATTTCAGAATCAAATTCAACAAAAATCAATCAAAAACTTTTTCAAGATTAAATTAGATTGATCATTCTGTCATTTTTTTTCAAATTTAATCATCATTTTCATCAAAGTAACAAAATGTTTTTAAGGCTATAAAACAAATATGGTGCATTACTATTGGGTAAATTATCCCAGGAACATGGTTACTGGCATAGCTGCATAGCCTAGGCAATTTATAATGTATGAAAGCCTTGCCAATTGGCATAAAGTTAGAATCACATTAAGGCTGAATAATAAATAAAATTGCATAAACCTGAGCATCTAAACTTGCATATGCGTATATGTGGACAATGCCTTATCGTTGTTGTAAAAACTATTTTCATAAATAATAGGTAGCAAATCTTGCAATGAGACCAATGTAAACATAAGGTTTTCAAAGCACTTAGGGTAGTTTTTTTTTACTCTTCCAAGGTAAATGTAAGACCAAATAGTTTAAGAATTTTGATCTCTAATGGTTCAAGCTGTGAGCCTTCCTCCAGAAATTAGAAAAGGATAATCTTAGATAACCACAAACTTGCACCAACATATTAAGGGAAGTGTGAAATTGTATTGTAAAATCCACCTTGAGCAACTCTCTCATGACAATGTAGAGCAAAAAACTCTCAAATAGATTTAAGTTTGAAGTGTTTATCATGCCACGGTTTTGTAAGTCCCGTCTTTGGACGTTTCACTTACTTTGTTCATTAAATTCTTATAGAATTGTAAAACTATTCAAAAATAAATCATATCAAACTAAACATACAAACCCTGAAATGTAAATCACATTTTGCTTTTACTCTATGTGAATTTAAAAAATTTCTATACATGTGTATGAGAATCCTTTATCTCCTAGGGTTATATGCCCTACAACCAACTTTAGAATAAATTTGCAGTGTTTCCTTTGAACCGCTGCATTTTAGTCCTTGCAAGCTAAGAACTAATAATTTTGGACAATACTAATCCAAAACCTTAATTAATAATATTATCTAGTACTTGTATTCAGGATGTGATTAACTATAAAGGTTTGCTCCTATGAGAAACCATTAATCCCTGAAATAAAACAAAATCTTATTTTGTATGACCACAAAATTGCAACAACCTATTAAGGGAAGTACCAAATTGTATTGTAAAACCCGCCTCGAGCAACTCTCTCATGACAGTGTAGAGCAAAAAACCCTCAAATAGAATTAAGTTTGAAGTTTTTATCATGTCGCGGTTTTGTAGGCCCCATCTTTGGACATTTCGCTTACTTCGTCCATTAAATTATTATAGAATTGTAAAAATATTCAAAAACAAATCATATCAAACTAAATAAACAAACCCTAAAATGTTAATCACATTTTGCTTTTACTCAATGTGATTTTAAAAAAATTCTATTCTTGTGTATGAGAGTCCTTAATCTCTTATGATTATATGCCCCGCAACCAACTTTAGAATAAATTTGCAGTGTTTCCTTCGAATCACTGCATTTCAGTCCTTGCAAGCTAAGAACTAATAATTTTTGGACAATACTAATCCAAAACCTTAATTAATAATATTATCAAGTACTTGTATTCAGAATGTGATTAACTATAAAGATTTGTTCCCATGAGAAACCATTAATCCCTGAAATAAAATAAAATCTTATTTTGCGCATCTATTATTTTGGGGTAATCACTGATAAAGATTATTTTTTTAATCTTTCACTGAAACATATGGATCTATAGAATGTGTTGCAATCTGCAATTAAAATTCACAAAGAAGCTTTTTAAAATTAGTGTTAAACTTATTCTTTGCAAATTATTTTAAACAATTATTATCTTCTGTTGAATCATGAGGATCTATAGAATGTGTTTGTTGGGCATAATCTTCAATTAAAATCCACAAAACATATTTTAAAAATGAGTGTTAAACTTATTCTTTGCAAATTATTTCGAACAATTTTAATCAAGATAGCATTTAAGTATGCCTATTTTAAGTCCTAAACAGTTCATTTAATGGGTCAATTTTCAACTCTTTCTTACACATGTCCAAATAACGTAGGTTTATTTTCAACCAACTAATTAGCATACATGTCACTTCAATGTTTTCCACTAATATAATCATTTCTTAATTAATTCTTCCTGATTTTATCATGCATATATATTAGCATTATTATTTCTATAGCAATTAACATATATGTAAATAGCTTTTTTACATCCCGAAACTTAAATCCATGCAACATCAATGGAGTAATTGCAATAGTATAAAATTTTCTTCTCACCTCTGTGATAACATTTTGTTACATAACACTGCTGGTACATTTCTCAATTTTAATTACTGGTCTTAACTTCAGATGTTAATTCATCCTCTGTATCTTTGTTTTTCTGCAGAATGGGCACACGATAATTAAACATATCACACCCAAGTATTATCATATCTTCTAATAATATTAAATGACAATTGTTAATATCATACATATTTAAATTTAATATTCCATGCTCAATTTTTTATACCTAAGGCCTGCATATGCTAAACATTTCTTCCAATGTTTTAGTTTTTTCATTTCTTTTGGTGGATGTCTTCCTCGTCAGAGCTATATCACAAACTGAAGAAAAAAAGACGTCAATGTACCTTATTTTGAATAACCTTCATAAGCATCTCAATAACTAATATAATAAAATATTGACTCAATAATGATATTTGATGCAAACCAACAACAATTGAACATGCTTGAGGCACCTCTGCAGCTACTTCTAATGCTAGTAGTATTCTATTGTACATATATTTTATAATATTAGCATATCTTTAATAGACATTTATATTATATACCATTCTAAATCGAATCATGTAATACACTATCATGTCTTTCCGAGATCAATAAAAGTCATATCAAGATTCATATCTTCTCAATGTACTTTATACTTCATTAATTATCTTCATACATAAATTACTTTCACGGTTGATCATTTTGGCATTAAGTGTTCTCCAAAACTAATAGAATTTTTTATTTCTGTATTTCATTACTTTCTCCTATAGTTTCATTGTATAGCTTATGAGTTTGATTCATCTATAATCCACACAATCTTGAATCAATAGACATAATATTAATTCCAAAATATTTTTTCTTCGATCATTAGACATAGTCTTAGTCTCTAAAATCCTCTAAAATCCTATTGAAAATTTTTCTCAGCTAAATCGCTAAAATAATCACCATAACCCCCTAATAGTTGTTTGTTTGAGATGTTAAGATAGTAAAGTAAAAGAAATACACGGGTCTTAAGTTTTTTGGTCTTTGAAATAAAGTAAACTAGATAAAAAATGTTTTCGTAAGGAATTTAAATATCTTTAAATGATTTTTTTATGAATTTGAAATTTGCCCACATTTGGGTGAATTCAAAACTTAACGCTCATAACCTCATCCTTCATGAAGTCATTACAGCATCCACCCATGCAACTCCATCCCTAAAATCTCTACATCCGTTGTTGATGCAGTCCCCACGTCCACTCTGTAAGTTCTGATTTGAATACCGTGCTGCTATGATTACTAACAATTTGCATCAAGTTCAGTCTTAATCGAATTAAATTTCTGATAATGATCAAGAACAGTCCCATTCTTTTTTTTTCCCTCTCTCTCTCTCTGTAAGCAATAGCAAATACAGCATTACTCCAATGCCAATGAAGAAAGTACTATCATCACGAATCAAAATGAGAAAATAATGGAAAAGCACGAATTAAAACAGACATAATTTCCTGGAATCAAGGCTGAATTAACCGAACCATGCATGGCGGAACTAGTCCCATTAGAGATTCCTCTAGAACACATAAATCAACGGAGCAATCGAACATCACAGTAAGCAACCAAAGGAATCTCTATATTCTCTCTAAAGTACTTATTAAATAACTGAAATAAATACTAGGCACTGAAATCGAGCTCACCCCCTGATGTTCTCGGAGAACCCCCACTTAGAGGTAGCAAATCCACGGGAGATCAGCGAAGACTTGACGATCCCAAAGTGGGGGGCCAACTGAGCACAGGGGAGACCTATGCCAAAAACCCTAGATTGGGGTAATGCAACCATGGAGGAAGCTATGGAGCGAAAGGCGAATTCGACTGTAAGAGGCATCAGCAAAGATGGAAGCCTTCCCACGTTGATGCGACGAGAAGAGGAAGGCAGTAGCACGTTTTCTCAGTGGCAGGCATTTTATACTTTATAGTACTTGAAAAAAGAGGTTTAGACGCATATGGTAACCCGCGGAGAATAAAAAAATAAAGGCCGTAAATAGTATTCATACGATTATATATAGTAAAATTTACATATTTATGCATATACCTTTTTAACATATTTTTACATTTTTATGACACTACTAAGAATTTTATAAATAATTAATTAAAGTTGGACTCAAAAGTAAGTATGGGTCTTTTGTGTCCTTTTTTTTTTACTTCAGTTTTAATTTTCAAAAATATGTATTTTTGTATTTTTAAAACAATTTAAGGATATAGATTATTTTTTTTTTAAATCACTCTAAATAATTTTTAAATATTTTGAGTATTTTAAGAATAACTTTTTTTGTATTTTAACATAGCAAATATATTTTATTTAAATTAAAAAAATAAAAGTTATCCTAAAACTAATAGCTCTTGAGTTAAAATTGACATTATTTTACTAAAATCAAATTCAATTTTTTTGCAATTTTTAATATTCAAATTTAATTTTAAATGACAAACTATTATATTATTTTAAGAATAGATAAAAATTAAAATAAAATATATAACTCTAAATGTCTCATACTGCTCAATATTAGACAAGTAGATACGTTATATTTTTTATCTGAAAAAATATTGAAGAAATTTTATTTAAGATCGTATTACTCTTAATACGTCTATATATGGGTCAAAGCACATCCCATTTAAAACATTAAGTTGTGCATTATAAACTTGTGCTTTCTCAACTCCTTCATACAATTAAAGTCATTCTTCTTTTTCAATCTTATGGTTTTTTTATTCTAAATTTCTTATTATAACGGGACAGGATGGATGTCAGTGACATTCAATTTAATAAAGTAGTTTATCCTAGCTTTGGCTGCCCAGTGTTAATTTTTAAATGTTTTATTAAGTTTTTCAACAAATGATTTAATTAACTGCATATATGATTTTATAGTTTATTTGGACAAATAAATTGAGGTCATTTTGATAGGGATTTTATATAAAATGAGATAGCGGATCCAAATTATTTGTCTGACCAATATTTGACCAATGTGTGGAGCTTAATGGAGTATGATCCAAACATAGTTCAAGACTTTTTGTTAAATTATTCAAATCTTCTCTGAAGTTTACTAATCATAATCAAACATGGTCCAAACCTTGCTCAAATTGGATCATAATCTTTCATATCTCTTGTTTAAAAAAAATTCTCTTAAATAAAATAGTTATATTTTTTATATTTATTGTTCAAAAATAATTCTCTTAAAGCTAAATTATACTAATATTGTGTTACATGGAGAGAATGAAAATAAGATAGGCAATTTGTTTGGACTTTTCCTAAAAAATAAAGTAAATTATTGAAGATTCTATTAAGTGTTTTATCTATATATCTCATATATATTTATACATAATTGCAAAAATGGATAAAAAAAATTATTTTAAATCAAGATGTGATGGATATTTTAATGGAGCATAATGCATGGCATTAATTCCCTTAATATAATTGCAGCAAAATATGAACTTGCTCTCTTTTTCAATGAAAATATGTATTATTTTATATTGTCATCTAATTTATATGTTGAATGGTCTTAAAAAATTTTAATTTCATATGGTAGTTATAACAAAAGTATACATTTTGCATATTTGATCTAAAGGATGAACCGACGGTAGTACTTGATGACTTATTCTGTTGTAGTTGGACGCTTAACCAAATGGGATATAATATTGCTCCAACTTGGTATCACACAATGGACAGAATTTGGTTAATTTTTTTACATCTCATCCATTACTGACTAGCTTAACTTTAACGATAGTTTGTTGGATAAAAATATACTAATGGTTGATTCTAAAAAATGGGAGTTTTTTTACAAGGCTTCCTCATTAAGAGAAGACCCATCTGAACCTATTAAAAAAATAAAGGTGCATGTCAGCCTCATCTTAGCATCCCTCAAGGGTTATATTTTCACTGTTGATATAGATTGTCAAAGTCACGAATGAATAACGATGAGTAATACAAGGCTTTAATCTTGAAGCTTATGATTTCCATTCAAATGAATATAAAAATTTGAAATATATGATGATTCTCAGCCGGTAATTGGTCAATTAATTGGGACTTCTAAAGTCTTGTTAACCTCACTTTTAGTCAACATATTCCAATTAGGTCACTCACCTTTCTTTCCTATGTTTAAGACTACTTCCCATCACTACTAAAAGACTCATGGTCTTGGTCTAACTAGACCAATCTCATCTCTATGGTCCCAAATGGACTTTAATTGGATCCTAGCTCATCTTGTACGATTGGATGTCCAATAATAAGTTTACTTTGGAACTTGGGAAGCCCAAGCCCAAGTTGAGTCCAATGTAGCTCAACACATGGGTTTCTATAGCATTTGTTTGTCTCAAATTAAACCTAATGTTTAATTAAGCTTGATCCAATTTTAAAACTAAATCTAAACTAAAATAAAACTTAACTTAAACACAAAATCTTAAATTCAAACTAAATGTAAGCCTAACCTGAATTTAATCCAAAGCCCAGTCAAAACTTAAGAGTAAGTTGAATCTTGAACTAACTTAATCAAAGTTTAAATTAATCTAAGGACAAATCTTAACCTAATTATAACTAAATTTAAAGTGAAAACAAATTAAGTTAAACCAAACGTAAAATAAATCCAAGTTAACTTAATTTAACCTAGGTTAAATTGAGTGCAAATTAACTTACTTCAATTGGAAGGGAATCCTAAATATAATGTAATATAATTCAATTTTAAAATAAAAGCGACACAACAAAAGATCAAACCTAAATTACACCCAAATCAAACAATACTTAAACCTAAGCTAAAATCTAACGCAATGCAATCTTAAGTAAACCTCAAGCCTAATATAATATAATATAAGTTTAAAGTCAAAGTAATTCAAGCCAATAACCCGACTCAATACAAAATATGTTATAACCACAACTAAATAAACACCATTTAACTTAATTAAACTAAATTTAAAATGTTACTAAGTGGAAAGCAAACTTAAGTTTAAAAATTAAACTAAATTCAAAAAATGCTTAATCCAAACCCAAATTATATCTAAATCCAATATAGAATTAAATTTAGACTAAAAGTTAATTAAGCCTAATCAAAACTTAAACTGAGCCCAATCTTGACTAAGGCCTAAAATAACCAAAATAAATAAAAACTAGATTTAAAACAAATTGAAACTTAAAACTAAAACTAATATAATAAAGCTAAATTGAACCTTCAAAGGAACTTAGCCTAAACAATTTATGGGTTGATTTCTTTACCTCTCTATTACTTATGAGGAGCCTAACAAACTAGAGTAGGTTAGGTGCACCCAGGGGGTTTAGGCTGAGTCAAATCAGGCCTTTTCTCTTAACTATCTAGTCCAATAGCAGGACCACTACTCAATTAGGCAACTTCCTAACTCAAACCCCTTAACCTTAACCTAATCATGGAGTTGATTTATTCACTTTGATCTTTTATGGCTCGCCTAACTAGTTTGAGCAAGCTCGAGTGCACCTAACTGGCTAAACAAAGCCTATGTTTAGTAGAACAACCAGTTAGGCCTTGTCGGCACTATTTTTGGTGTGGAGTTTGCCCGTAAGAAGCTGTCGGTCATCGGAATTGAAATCCCGTTGCCCGCTTCGGAAGGACGTTAAAAAAAATTTAGTTTTGAAAAAGATGAAGTCAAACTGACCCCATAATTTTCATAGTTTAAATAGAAGAGCACTTTACCTCAAATTCTGTATCTATCCCAAAGGATGAATACAAGAATTGAGGGTGAGGCTCGATCAAATAAACTAGAGAAAGTCATGACATCCGTTTGATCTGCGGAACCAATATATTGGCCGACAAATTCTCCTATTTATTATAAGGAATTAAATAGGGTTTATATTATGCTGGGTTCGGGAAAAGCTTCCTATAGGGGCAAGCCCCTATAGTTAATTACATCTTAGATAACTGAAGTTACCTAAGAATACTCTCGATAGAAATCAAGGAAAAATTATCTTCAAGGAATTCAAATGGTAAGGACATCTCAAAGATATCGGACTAAGAAGTATGAAGGGGGATTGGTTCAAATTTGGAACATTTT
>NW_018164444.1:44035969-44064792 GCF_001263595.1 Phalaenopsis equestris | reverse complement strand
GGAATTTTTGGATTTTTGGGTCATGGAGGGGTATCTTGGTAATTTGGTCATTTTTTGGAAATTTTGACAAATTTGGATGTATTTAAGGTGTTTGAAATGGGTTTTGATCAATTTTGGGTAATTTGGCAAAATTTGGGAATTTTAGCCAAATTTAGGTCCCAAGGGCAGTTAGGTAATTTAGAGGTGCATAGGGGCAAAATACTAAGTTAGGCATTTCACATAGAATTGGATAGATATCCATTCTAAATGAACTATGGATTAATATATTGTGAAGATATGGTGTACCCTAGTTCCAAGTCAACCCCCTGGGTCAATCCTAAAGCCAAATAATCCTATAGGGACTCTTCTTGAATTCTCTTATAATGATCTTATCTACTAAATGCTAGAGGTTAAGATCATTATGTGGAATTTCAAGTTGAGTAAAAAGAAAAGTTTTGAATTTCTAATGGTGGGGTACCTTTTCTAATTTTCTAAGACTAGTCAATAGGAAAGTCCTATGGCTAGACCTAGGCTACTAAAGAAGTTTCTAGACCTCAACCAAAAGTGAGGTCAACAGGCCTATCCATTTTCACGAAACGACACCACAAACCTCTGCCCACAACTTATTTGTCCCTCCTTATTATAGTTGATCATGACCCAAGACTGGTAGCATTACCCTAGCTCAGCCAAAAGCCACTCGAGTTTAGTTTAAAGCACAAACAAGTTAGCTCCTCTCCTCATGCTCTTTAAATATTCAACCACTCAGGGTCATGTTAGGTTAAATCAAAGATGTTAGATTGAGCATCCAAGGGTCAGGATCATCATTCTCTACTTCTATTGCTACTAGTGTGGCTAAAGGGAGATTGAGGTAAATCGTCTTGGTCTCAATTAAGATGTTGGAAACCTTATTGAGTTGTAATGAAATCTTCACAACTGTCTCTTTTCCATCCTTAATATTTTAGTTATCTTCCACGCCAACCTGGTGAAACGTGCAAGCATATTGGTGCTCCTGGTAATTCAATCATCCTCAGTTGTTAAATCTCAGAGAAGAAATGCTTGTGAGAATCTCTTGAAGATTTCAACAGTGGAATCTTCTCAATTTACATAATATCTTGGTAATTGTTATGTTCTTCCTTTAAACCTCTAAATTTAGGAACTTAAAATAAGAAACCTGGGGCATAAGGACCACATCATAGGGATAGAACTCTAAGTATCTCTCAGTCCTTTTGGAACAAAAGACACCAAATTTGGTCTTTGGATTGATTAAATCAAACTCAAGCAAAGACCAAATTATAAAGATATGTGTCCCTTTGGAAGAGGTCAATGATATAATCAGGATGTGTTATGGTTATGAATATAAAGGGTATTTCATAGTATTTAGAACAATTAATAAGATTTTACAATTAGGATTATATTAGCCAGCATTGTTTTAAGATGTAAAAAAATATCTAAAAATTATGATAGATGTCAAAGAGAAGATAATATTTTCAAAATAAATCAAATGCTCTTAAATTATAATTTAGAAGTTGAGATTTTTTATGTTTGGGGATTAAACTTTATGGGACCATTTGCTCGGTCACTATAAAATATGTATATCTTGATGGCAATTGATTATTTATTTAAGTGAATTGAAGCATCAACTCTCCCAAATTGTGATGCTCAAAGCATTCAAAGTTTTTGAATAGAATCATTTTTAGTATATTTGGGACACTTATTGTGATTATTAATGATGAGGGGGGGCCACTATAGGAACATCAAGATTGAGATTTTACTAGCAAAATATGAGATTAAATATAAGATTTTCACTGCTCACCAGCCTCATATTAATGGATTAGCTGAGATTTATAAAAGAGAGTTAAAGAGAATGCTATAAAAAATGGTGAATCTCAGTTTAAAAGATTGGTCTCTGAGATTATATGATGCATTATGGGCTTATAGTACTATCTATAAGACACTCATAGGGATGTCACCTTACAAACTAATAGATATAACCATTACCTTACTATTTTTTATTATGATGTTCCTATTCCTTTTGAAATTAAAAGAGATTAAAGTTATTCTTGGGAGTTGGGAGAGATTTTCATTTGCTAATTTTTATTTGTCTCATTCTCTTTATTTTTTTTATGAATCCTTAAACTAAAACCCCCTCATCTTGGATGTGATTACTTATGTTGTTTTCCACTTGTTCTTGTTATAACATGAGTATGTGAAGTTTTTCTTAGTGTTATATTTAGTTTTTATTTACTTGATTTTTACCATACTTGCAGGCATAGTGTTTTGAATAAGTTTGAGGGAGGGATGCAAATATGTTGACTCTCACTTTAAGTAAAATTGGGATTTAACATAGAGTTTAAATAAGGATAAGAGTAAATGTGAATTTTAATAATAAAAGAAGAGCTTAAACTTTGGTAGAAGGGAATTTTAAATAGGTGAATAGGAATATCAACTCATCAGCACCCGAATTATAATTTTAGTAATATATAATTTATACTCATTTTTCCTGAAATCAAAATGTGGGTAATGAATCTTCATAAAATTAACACCTCAACGATAAAAAAACATTATCACTAATCATTTAAATATTTTAATTTTGAATTAATATCACTTTGATTATAATTTTTTTTAAAAGTTAGGAAGTTATTGAGAAATTAACTTAAGACTGTGTTTGTATTCAAAATCATTAAAAAATGAACGAGCTTAACTAGATATATTAAAACTCTTGAAAAAGAAAAAAAAAAGAGAGCTTCTTGTTTAAAAAGACAAATAATTGAGAACTTATATGGAGATGCTAGAAGAAAAACTCAAGTTTAAAATTGGTATTGATAAAGTAATCTCATAATTCATGGATTAAAAGCTTCCCCAACTTAACCTTGAAATTTTGTGATAAACTTGATAATAACAGAATTAATATTGTTTAAATGTGTACTTAACCAAAATTTAAGTTTAAAGTATTAACTTCATGAAATTTAGACCCCACTTTAGTAATTTAAGAAGAGTTGTGTGAATATAATAATAATTTTAAAATATCAGCATATTAGTGAGTTAATGAGAGAATTCCACTTATAGGAATAAACCCATGCATTTATATTCAAATAATTACTCATTAAAAATAACTAAAATTCTTAATTCATAATTTCCATAATTTTAATTACTTTATTTTAGGTTTTTTGATACTCGAGAGATAGTAATATGTAAGCTTGTGGAATTTTGGTATGTGTGGATTATGTGATGAAAATTGTCTAATTTTTCTTGCATTTTTTAATATTATTTGTTCTTATTTATGTTTTTCCATGTACTATTATGTAAATTGAAAGATAAAAGGTACTTGAGGAAGCTTAAAAGAGGCCTTAACATCTACTGTAAAGAGAAAAAAGCTAGCCAGTTCAAATGGAGCTACGAATGCAATACCGAGGGCTTGCCACCTTAACACCTTGGCACCATCTTTTGGGGCACATAGGCGCCACCTTATGAGCATATTGAAGTGCCCCAACCGAGCATCTAGCGTTTAGGCGCACCCCCTCCAAAACCCAATGCATAGGCGCCTCTTACATGGACGCACAGACGACTACTACATGGCGCATGGGCGCCTTTCAAACATTAGGCATTGGGTGCCACTTCAAGAGGTGTTGGGGCACTACATCAGCATGCCATCTAGCATGTGTCCCTTGAGAGACCAACACTTTGGCTATCAAAGCAAGAAATTTGATGCTGATGAGGAGTTATGACAATTCTGCTTATGTGGTGATTCATAACATTTATCCGCGGCATATAGGGATACAAAAGGCAAAGATAGATGGAAGGAAGGTCTCTCTCATTCATATTCAACTTGGCCATTTTTCTTTTTTTCTCTGAGTGTGAGTGGTGATTCTGCAAGGGATAAAATTGAGTGATCAATATTTTTGTAAGGGAGAGAAGATTTGTTGAAGGAGATAGTGACGCCAAAGCGAAAAATGAACATAATTATATCATTTGTCAAGGGTGTAATATGGGTTTTACTTCTCTAGACTTTTTGTGTATTCATTGTTTTGATAAATTTATCATTTTTTTGTTGCTTCAAGACACGAGTATGAATTAAAACCCCTTTTCTTTCCTGATATTGCGAATAAAGATTTGAGAGTTTGTGATTTAGATATGTGATTTGCTTGTTAAATGTTTTTAGCGGTACTTTATCCTTTCAAGCTTACTTTACCTTTCGTATGGCCAATTGAAGTTTTAAAATCCTTTGTGATTTGTGAGGTTAAGAAGAATTTGCAGGGAAACAATTAAGATAAAGTTCGCTAACTCGGAGAATAAGAATATTGCTCGTTGTTTATTGTTATCATTTGAGAAAATACTATTTAGGTGGGGATTTTATCAGGATATCCCTATGCCAAGAGGGGCTAAGGAATAATTTTGCTCTTAATAATTACCTTCTTCAGTGTCACTTCATAAATTTTAGGTTTTTAGGATCCTAACCAGGGGGAGAAACTTGATTTGCGAGAGTCACTTTCATAACTTGAAATTAGGATTTATTTTTTTGCAAAATTAAGACAAAAACTTTCATAAAATCATAAAAAATCAATAATTTAGGCCACATTCAAAATCAACAGGCTATAAATTTTCATATTTTGGAGTTTACTCGTTCCCTGTTGAATCGATACACATACTTGTTTCATATACTACTTGTATGACATGCATACTTGCTTGATTTAGCGGTGCTTGGCCGCATTTGATTCATATCAAACACAAACATTGACCCAGTCTAAGTCGAGTCAAGCTTAGATCGAGGCATTAAGCTATTTATTAAAGCTTCTCCTGCCTAATGGTAGATCAAACAAATTTCAATTTTAACAAGCTTATCATTAAGGCTCTTAAATGTCCAAAGAACGTTCGACTATCGTCGGCCACCTCCAGCAGTTGCCCCCTGTTTGTTACAATAAGTCACCTCACTGAACCATGTATAACTTTGTGGAGTAACAATGCGTTGTGTGTAGTAACAACCAAAATCAAAGAGAAACGAAGTGTTGTTCAAAGTAGTGACCAACATTGTGAATTAGCAAAGCATTCTATGGAGTAGCGAGTTATCCTGGACACTGCACAACAATACACTTTGAAGGCAGTGCAACAAAGTTCTAGTAACTGCAACCGCTTCAGATCATTGTGCAATGAGTTGTCTTACATACGAACCTTATACTGCGTGACCCTTTTTCACTTGTGGGATAATGATCTGTAATTGTATTATATTTGACAGGGAAAACCTCCATAGTTTCTTCTCTTTATTAGTTTTCCACGTAAGAAATTTTGGTATATCCACATAATTTTTTATTCAATGAATGTGTGTACAACACTGAGACGATAATTTCTTACTCTTTAACTACAAAATCTCTATCTTGCATCACTAATAATTTTCAATAAATAATAAGCTGCAACATTTAAGGTCGGTAATGGATTGTATAGAATTATTTCATAAATATTAATGCTATCAGGAAAAAGAAATTTTTTTAAATTTTTTATTTTACATACAATCCACAAAAGTTTTATATATTCTATGTCAAATATTTAATTATATAATAATTTTATATCATTTTAACTAAATAAACTCAAAATATATGCATAATCAGATACCATTTACTTTAAGTAAGATACTATTATTTTTTAATGCTATTTAAAATTTAAATATGTAAATAAATAAGAATTTAAAGTCATTCATATAAATCCCAAAGCAAAAAAATGACCCCACCAATTCTTTGGGGACCGTCACTTTTCTTAGACCATTTCAAATGGGAGTCTTCTCTTCAAGCGGCGGAGCGTGTTCTCTAATTTCCAATGGAAGGTGATATTTCTTATGTCCTTCGATCTGCTTCCCAGTGAGATATCTGCTGTTCAAAATCTCTTTATTTGTCAATTGATCCAAAGTACATTAAGTTCTACTCAGATTGACGACGTTATGCTCTCAGATTAATCTAAGATTTTTTTCCTTAATTTCCTCGATTTCTTCTGGGAATTTTTAGAGAAACCCTAGGGCTGTGGGTACTGGATTCCTAGCTATCAGTATTCTTTTGATGTCTAGTTTTTAGTTTTAGTTTTTTTACTTTTGGAAATGCTGAACTGATATGATTTATGTAACAGAATAGTGCCTCACAGCTCAAATAATTTTCACCCAGAATCCCAATGGAATTTTATAAATGCGTGGAAAGACTATTATACTTTAACAGTTTTACTTGGGTGCCACTGGCACTTAATATAATTCTGTCATGCAATATTCGAGCACTTAATAAAAGGTAATATTTTTCAGGTTTCTATGAGAGAAAAACGAAAATTTGACATTTTGAAGGACTGATGGGGATATCAAAGCTTATTGGGCTCAAGGCAGCAGCTTTATTCTTACTGTTCCTCTTCTTCAAACGCCTTCACCTCCCATTTCTTTCCATACCCATTCTATACTCTTCTTTAATCTCATTTTTAATTTCCATAGCCTCACATCCATATGTCAACCTCCCTCTTCTTCTGGGTAAATCCTCTGATGGAACTTTCCCACTTTGGACAACACTTATATTTGGACCTTTCCTGTTTTTCATACGTATTTTTGTTTTATTGAGGAGGATGTTGATTGGTGAACCTCTGTTTACTGAGATTTCTGAGGGTTTATTTGTTGGGGGTTGGCCTTCTTCTCTGGAACATTTACCACCTTGTAACCCAGCTGTTATTGATTGCACCTGCGAGCTACCAAGATCATCTTCTCTTTCACATAATGCATATATATGTATTGCAACATGGGATACTAGAGCTCCTCAACCATTCCAAATTGAGTCTGCTGTTCAATGGGGATTGAAGAAGAGGGCTCTAAAGAAACCTGTATACGTCCACTGTGCCTATGGTAAATAGTCATTTCTATTGAAAGTAATGTTATTTTGCACATTTTTATATAAATGTTATGTTTGTTTGAGAGAATAATGGTAAACAAAATGATACCATTTATGGAATTTTTATTCTTCAACCCGTTTGCTTTCTTTGTTACAAGCATCTAACGGCCTTATTCTATACATTTTACTAGATTTTTTTCAGGTATGGAAATATTTTAAATTCTGTTCTACTCACAAATTATCATTTTTTGTGGCATATTTTCTCATAGAAGAAATGTTATTTTCTGATGAAAGGAATGTAGTTGGCATTGTAAATTTTATTGCACATTGAATAACTTCCCAAGTTATTCATTTAATGAATCCCAGTTTAATCATTTTATGGTTGATTTGTCTTATATTTAATCTGTTTCTAAATAAATTGGAACTGTAGGAAGAAATATATTCGTTGTAATTTACTGTTGGAAGTGTTGTCCTGGACGCAGGATAGGGTTAATTGAAACACATAATTGTTTGTTGGATATGCATTTAATTTTGCAAATAACTAATGGAGTTTTGAAAAAGAAACTTTAAGTTGTTCTGTATTGCTTATTTGAGTTGCTCCTTAACTTGTTAGGAATATGAGTTATGTTCGGGAATCTTTAAGAATTTTTGGTATGGTGTTTCTTTCTCTTCACTGCTCATTTTAGCAGAAAGGCTTAGACTATTTTTCTCAAGTGAAGTTTGTTCAACTTTGATTCATCCAGAATCGCTGAATATTTTCCTGAAATTTTTTATTAGTTATCTCAAATAAGATAGATTTTCCCTGCCCTGAAACTATGATAATACTTGTGGAACATTTTAAAGTATTTTCATGATGTTTACATACATGAGCTTTGCTCTCTTTCCGGCAGTATTTTGTTATATTTGGCAAATTTGTTTATAATTTTTTAGATGATTCGGCGCTTGTCATTCCTATCCTTTTTATATCCTTTTACCTTTTCATTCCTTTCGGTGTTTTCACATGGATTTGAGGTTGTTCCATGCTCTCTCTTCATATGACGTGATTTTGTGGTGCGAACATTTTATTAAAATACCAAGGAAATTTTTTTTAAGAAATTAATGTCTTTTAGGTCCATAATTAGAAAATTTTCGGTCATCAGTGTCAGTCATCTGGGTTCATTTCCCTTTGAACTCAGGGTCATATTGGAATCTATAATGAAGTTAAAGTATCATTTTGTATTTCACAAGGGTTAGATTCTGATTCCAAAGATTTTTTCATGCATAGGAGATGCCCAAGTTCTATGTTTTGCAGCCTAAAACTTTTGGGATTCAATATCCCCTCCAAGCATAAAGGCTTGCTAGGTTATGCTTCATTTGTTTGCTTTCATAACCTGAAATCCAAATTATTAACTATGTGAGAAATGTACGAAGGAAAGCACCATACTTCATGTCCATCTCCTCCACTTCATTGGTATTGGGATATATAGGGTTTGCGAAGAATCATGTCAACGAGCTTCACTGTTCTTCTCTGAAATTTGATGTTTGTTAAATTATCAGGGCTGTTTATTTGACTACAAATTTAAGGATTTCCTGATTTATTCTTTTTCCTTTAGTTGATTTAGTTATGTGGTTATGATGTTAAAGTTTGTTCATGTAAAACAATCTTAATTCAAGCACCACAAGTAATTAAGAATTCAACTTAATTCAAGTATTTTACAATTTAATAATTCATCACAAGTTGAGTATCCACACTTTTGTATGTAGTTCTAGTGTAGCGGAAACTATATATTTCTTATTCAATAGGAGGCTTATTATTTTATTCGTTTAAGTATAGTTAGGGTTTGTTTGGAACATCTTTCTGCCTTCTTGTGTTTCAGACTATCACTACAATTTTGTTTGAGGAACTGCTTTCTAGAAATTTCTATGTTGAGAAGTTGTTTTTTTAACTTGACTTGTTAAAATGCAGCGGTTGTAAAAAAATTGCTATCTTGTTTTTTGAAAAAAAATATTTATTTATAATTCCCAGCACAGTTTTATAATAAGTTTTTTCCACCACAGTTTTACAACCGTCTTTTTAAAAAACCGCGGTCACCCCAAACAAACTCTTAATGTTGAAGATTGTCATCTTTGGTAATATAATTTGTGGGAAACACCATTGAAATCAGCCCCTAGTTGGGTCTTAGCCAGCCTGATCCTAGCCAACCCATTTGCCTTGTTGTTAAGCCCTAGCTAGTTTCCACTAGTCTTAACATGGCTCCTTTCAACGTGTTGGCTAGCCTCCTCTCCTTATTTTTTTCATTGTCATCTCATTGATCAATGGGAACATTATTGCCACCTCATTAATCCATGTGAATTGTGTAATATCCCGTTTTTATAACTAGTGGAGAGAAAACAAGAAAAACCGAATGGAGTTGAAGCGAGGAGTCGAGCAAAGGGGGAGATGAAGCGAGAAGGCCAGGAAGCCAAAGAGAGGAAGAGGAACGAAGAGTCGAACAGGGGGCAAATGGGGCAAATGAGGCAAGAAGTTTGGGAGCCGAACAGTGCAGGAAACGTCGTAGTCGGTGACAAGGAGGCTTGAAGAAGTATTGGTGTCGGGCTTTGAGGGATTCGGTGCAAAGGAGAAGCGGTAAGGAGCAAGGCCGAGGATTTCACTCAGCGAAGAGATGACGCCGGTATTGGTGTCGTGCGACCGATCGAGGAAAGGAGAATCCCTTGTTCCAACCATCGAAGAAGTAGAGGAGACGAAGCATCGCACAAGAGGCGAAAGGTTGAGCTCTTGTGCTATCCAGTTCTCAAAGAGGGGAGGAAGACGAAGTCTTCACGTGGTTTAGGGCCGACTAAGGCAATATTTATTAAATTGATTTACTAATAAAATTAATACTATAAAGGTTTATATATATATATATATATATTATATATATTATAAAGGTTGATAGTCGATCAACCCCATAGTCGGATCGAGGGGCGGACCCCCCTTCCAGGAAGGTGTGCAATTCTATCTTACGCATGAATCGAACCCCCGACTCGAGAGATTTACACCAAAGACCGCAATCAGTGGGATTACATAAAGTAAGATATGAAAATTTTATACGTTATAACGAAAAGTTAATAGCTAATTAAAATAATAATTTATATATTGTGTTTATGATAGGTTTCTAATTTAAAAGAGTCGTCGTCCAGACAAATCAAATAATAAATTAATCGACATCGATGTGAGTACTTGTATTTTTAATCTATGGGAATAGTTTGGTTCTTCTCCGCTATATTGCATTGGTAGATAACGATACTTGTACTAACTTTTTTTTTGAATTATATATTATTCTTTATTCGTCACATTGTTATGAATGCTTATAATCACTTACTATGATGCATTGGTGTATGCTATATTAAATTGAATGCGATGAGTGTATGAATAATATTTTTATATTGATTGTCTGTATGTGCATGATTTACTATGATGTAGTCACTCATTTATGATGCTAGTGCGAGAATATTAATATACTCGTGCATATAAATGAAAATTGATATTGATATTAAAGTATTTAAGTGATATAATTTTTAGACAGTGCTTGTGTTATGGATGCACAAATATAAAATAATATCAATATGATATTGATATAGTAATATTCATTGTATAACATCTTAGTTGTTTATATTGATTTATTAGAGGCTTAATCGATATGCATATTATTTTTTCTCTCTTGGGATTAAGGCTTTGTTGTTGTTGTTGTTGTATTACTGTAGTTTAGTAGTATGAGTATTCACTAGCTTGTTTACTCATAGTTATTTTAAACTAGCTTTTCAGGTTTAATTAGTTGGTTAAATGATGAGTGATGGAAGGAAAAATATTTATAGAAAACAGTACAACCAGTAACGAGTTAAAATTTAAATATACAACTTTAATTTAATTTAATTAGTGACTCCATTTGTTAAATAGTAAATGAATATATAAAATTTAATTCCCTCAGTTTGACCGTTTACTCCCGTTTTAGTTAATTTCAAGCCCCATACCGGATCGTGACAAACTGTCTTTCTAATTTTATATATTTCTTATTAGAAGCTTTCCTAAGATTGTATAAATTCTGCACAAATTAAGAATGTCCTCCTAAAATAGTTCTCTGAATCTTTTCATGATGTCATAGATTTAGGATTAACTTTTTTCTTGTTTTCCCATAATTTAACTTCAATGTTTGCCTTTCTTTCCTCGTAATTTTCTCATAGTAGGAGCCTCCATCATTGCAATCTTATCTATGTTATTTTTTATAAAATAAATACTTTTTCTATTTTTCTCACCATGGGCAACATACGTATTCATGTCCCCTTGGTCTTTGGTACTTTGGAATCTTGAAGAACTGGTTCTTACATTTGAAAAATTATAAATCCAAATTCACTATGAGATTCGTAAAACATCACTCACATATTGATTGAATGAAATATTTTTTTTCCCAAGAGGTTATAATTGGTTATTTACATGAAGCCATTTTAGTCTCAGTGTCTATAAAAGTGTCAATATAGTTTCCAAACATTTTTAATGAGGGCTAAAATAATCATCTCTGGGATTTTCTTAGTAGTAGTAGCTCTAGTGACAAAAGTGTAACTTTGGGTGATCAAATTATTGAACGACGATTTAGATATCTCGGGTCTATTGTTCAAAATGATGGTGATATAGATGAGGATGTTAATAGTAGAATTCAAGTTGGTTGGTTGAAGTGGAGGAATGCTTTGGGCCTTTTGTGTGATAGAAATGTTCCGCTTCTGTTGAAAGGAAAATTTTATAAGATGGTGGATAAGATGGTGGTGAGAAGATGGTGGTGAGAACTGCAATGCTCTATGACACTGAATGTTGGCCTTTAAAAGAGAAGCATAATACTAAGTTAAATGTTGCCGAGATGAGATTGATTAGGTGGATGATTGGCTTTGCACTTAAGAGATAAAATGAAAAATGAATAAATTTGTGATAGGGTTGGTGTAGCTCCAATGACGAACAAAATTAGAGAGAATCGTCTTAGATGGTTTGGTCACGTTAAACGACGACCGTCTAATGATCTAATTAGGAGAGTAGATGTTTTAGATTCAACTTATGATAAGAAAAACAGAGGTAGACCTAGGAAGACTTGGGCTTATTGTATAAAAAAATGATCTTAATTCATTAGAACTAAATGAAAATGTAACACTAAATAGGACGCAATGGAGAAAGGATTCATGTAGCCAACCCCACGTAGTGGGATGAAGGCTTTGTTGTTGTTGTTGTTGGGATTTTTAGATTTTGAGGCTAAAATGGACCCTACAAAAAGTCGGGGGTTTATTTTGACACTTTCTCAAATTAAATAGGTTGCCAAAGGTTGCACTTAAACATATTTGATTTGATTACTTTAATATCTTTCTTTTTGTTGCTAAAATAAATATTGTTCAAGTTTTTAATCATTAGCAGCTAATATGGATTCGATCATGCAACAATTTAATGTCTTATTGTTTTTTAACATGGTGATTTGGAGGAGGAAGTATGCTAGGAGGTTTCATCGGGATTTGGGTCCTAATGCCATACAAAAGGCATGTAAGCTATAAACAACATTGCATGGATTGGAGTAATCTCAGAGGGCTTGGTTTGAAAGGCCTGTTAAAAGACATTTCCTTATCACACACTAGACTGAATGATAATCATAAAATTTACATATATTTTCAAGTTATAAATCTTTTACTTCTTCTTGATAATCTACTAAATTATTAGAAATTTATTGTACTAATTAAAATATTTTATTTCTATAAGAAAATAATAATTTTAAAGAAATCTAGGTGTTTGATGCGGAGAGAAAAAAAATGTAAGTCCTTCTTGCAAAAACACATATTTGGAAGGTTTCGGGTTGTTTCCGTGCTTAGACCCAGTTCTAGGTGCCCAAGCCCTTGTCATTGGTGCCCAAGTGCCACATGTGGGCGCCCAGGCACTCAAATCAATCTATTCTAGCATTTGAATAAAAAATTGGGTGCCCAGAAGTCCACAATTGGCACCGAGACGCCTAAAATCTGCTAAATTGAGTCTAGAGACAAAGAACATAGCTTCTAGATGAATTCAATGCTTGTCATGCTGGCGACCTAGGTTAGTTCCTCGACAACGACGTCATAAGCTTGATGCGAATTTCCACGGTATAACCATGTAGTTTTATAAATAGTAATAAGAAAGATATCGTCTCACAGAAATTAGTTATGCAATTACTGACATTAAATTCAAGAAATATTATTTGAAAAGTCAAAACAGAGCAATGCAACAGTTAAATCGAAAATTATAAATGAAATAAAAAATTAAGGCGACTAAAACAATGGTTTATTTGGAGTAAACTTCGGGTGGGAGAGTTCCAGGGGTTGGATTTCACATATGTTGATTAACCTAGTTGATGATCAAGTCAAAGAGAGAGTAAGTTGGTTAAATGCTATTGGATTCGATCATAGGTGGCCGCAACCTCACTCTTGTAAGTTAGGATTTTTGCTATCTCCTGTACAAACTACCTTCATATTTTTGATAAATTTAATGCAAGAGATGTCGTAGGCATGTTTGGGCTTTTATAGGATCATGCAAGTTCCACCCAACTGTCTGTAACATACAATTCATCCATCGTGATGTTTATACTCACGAAGAGTCCATTGTCAACCTCTCAGTTTTGGACAAAGCTTCTACGTTGTTATCAAATTTCCACAAAATTAATAATTCATTATCAGATTGAGCAAAACATGTAGTACATTAAAAAAAAAAAAATCAAACAATTTGTATTGACATCAATTAGAAATAATCAAATATACGCGACATCCAACCTCCATAAAGAAGGATTAGTTCATATCTAAGAGAGAAATAATAAAAGTTACAAATTGCTCAACGTTTTTATGGAGGTTGGATTAAGCAATTTGTAAACTTCACGATGTCTCCTGTGCTTCTGCGTGCCTCGTTTCTGTAGCTAAAATTCTTCAATGTTTGCTAGATTTTCCTCAAAAAAAAAACCGTAGAAAAAGCTATTGTTGAACCTTCTTTAGGGATGCCAAAGTCCCCTAATTTGTTCTTAGCAATTTCTTAAATAGAAAAAGCTTCAATTGGCTCCAAGAATGATTGGAGATCCTTTCAAATCTGCTTAAATTTGGGTAAGGCTGCATCATTGTGCTGACTCTCCTTGCTTGCTATTTGTTGCAGCTTGAATGGGAGCCTGGGTGTTTGGTTAGGCGTTTGGTTCTGACATTTAGGAGTTGACCAGACTCCTTGGTTTCTCCATGTTTTGCATAGTGTTGAAGCTGCCCTTGAATTGCTTAAGCCGTTGAACAAGAACTTTTGGCACATTTTTTCATTTCTTATTATTTCTTAGTACACCTGTAATATTAAAATTAAAATTATAAAATTCTCATATAATGCGCAAATAATTGTGAATTAGCAAATTTAATGCGGGCTTAAAATTTATATATCATATGGCTATTAAACTCCCACACTATTATCTTTGCTCGTCCTCAAGCAAGGCCCTTAATCAAATCAACAATAAACGATTGCGCAACCAGTGAAGTTAATTGTTTGATCATCACTAAGTGTAACGATATTACTCTTGATCTATTAAGATTTTTCTACAGCTCACTCTCTGTCACAACATGCAATTACCCCTAATTTTCTGTTATGAGCAATTCCCTATCAAATAAAGATATGATTGTGCTAGTTGTTCACGCCCCTTTGTTTGTTCTAGCCAAATGGCCTTCTTAGCATTCCTCCTCTCCAGGTCACACTTGCTTAGAGAAGCAAACAAAGTAATGATAGATTGAAGGTGGACAAAAACTAAGAAGAAAAAAAAAAAAAAAAAAAAACTATGGGTTCAAAGAGATCTTTCGCAACGGCATATTATCGTGGTCAATTATATCTCGAGGGATACCTAAAAAAACTCTTGATAAACGAAGCTATGCTTGCTTGTTTTGACCATAAAAATAGGTCCCAAGGCAATTTTTGTCGTCTTAGCAGAGGAGAACTTCTGTTGGTAGTGCGTCGTTAGGCTACTGGTATTGAGTGAATAATTGTAATCTGATATGTTGCTCACCCTTCAATGAGGAGGGCTTACGAGACGACTACAAGACTCAACAAAGGAGTACAGAAATTGCCCAAAGGCGGCAGCAAACAATGGGGAGGAAAAGTCCTAAATAGGTAGAAATAGTCCAGTTAGGATTCAATGGACCCGTCGTCCCAGGTTATCAATACTCAAAGTCTATTTGATAATGAAGGTAGTTGACCCAACTCGATTAGGAATCACCTATCAGCAACCTATGAGTTGCCTCATTCGGGGTGGCCTAGTTGCCCCAAAAGTCAAAAAGAGACTTCTAAGCTCATATGACTCCACTTAGGTAGAAGAAGGTATAGTAGAACTTATATCCGCCAAAGGTATGATAGGAAGGCCTACGGAGTAGAAGGGTGGACGACCCGACTACAAAGCCAAATTGCCCAACAAAGGACTCGCAATTCCGTTTGGGTGGGGACTATCTCTAGCACCCTAAATGTACTAACAAAACTACCTAGTTGTATTAAAAAATATGCTTGTCTAGTCGGGTTGGGAAGTGAGAACACATTCCTTCAAGATATGCAATATAAATGCAATTGTCTAAGACATTCTAGGCAAGCAGGCTTTATTAAATGCTTGAGGGATAAATTTATGCAGTTATTATCATTTTAGATCCAGCCTGAAGATCATGTGAGAAAGTAAAGATAGAAAATAAAATAACATATCTTAAAAACTTAAATATTTTAATTATAAATTATTAATGTAAATCTTTTAAGATTAAGATTTTATAATAAAAATTTTACCCTTATAGCTTATTCATGATTGTACACAGAGGCAAATAAAGACGTAACAGCAACACTCAACGATAAAATAAAAATATTGAATAAATAATAAGAGGCCAAACGTCGTTGGGTCAGCTACAATCCAAGAAAATTAAAAATGCAGTCAGGCGCCGTATATACATGCTCAATCCTAAGTATATAGTAAAATATATTATAAAATTAAGGTACGAGGCACGAGTAAGTAGCTCATGATCCTCTCCAGACGGCTCCATGCATCAAATGACTCGAGAATTCCCGCTCATATTTTTTTTCAAGTACGGACTTTCGTAGACTCTAAAAGTACATTAAAAAAAAATCTTGATCTACAAAACAAACATTAGTGTATGCGACATATAATGAGCTAAGTTCGATGAGAAACTAAGCCCAACGAAGTAGACCACCCAGTGCATATAAATTCACATGTATGCAGATTAAGGGCCTGAGAAACTAAGCCCAACGAGCCCGACATAAGAAGATTGTTATGATATGAATTATGCAATGAAGGCATCGTGATGCAACAAATACATCACACAAGTGATGAATGTATCAAATGTACTCACAATGAAACATCCGATGGGTCATACAAAACATGCAAAATGCGATCTCAAATAAGAAGGGTGAAATCATGGGATCGTATAGATGGTCCCGAGGTACCCACCTTTTGTCCTAGAAAGGACTTCGGGTACCACGATGGCAAATCACCTAACATGTAATAAATACATAAGAAGCATGCAACACCACATATTTGAAATGCTTGCAAAAGACAAGTAAAAAAGACAAAACATGCATATGTAAAAAATGCATAAATGCAAACAAATGTATTGTAGCTCTTCTAATTCAGAGGCAAAGTGGATGGCGTCACGACGCCAAAATGTGGTGCTTAGACACCAGTCTCCCTTTGAACTTCTAACCAGTGCAAGGATTGTGCTGACTTTTTAAAATCTTATCAACAAACATTTACTCTTAGGTAATGACACACCTCACCGGGTGGTCTGGGCAAGTAAACACGAAATAAAAAATGTGAAATGAACTTATAACGATAAAGTTAGTAACGACTAGCTCGTTATAACCCAGTCGATAAGTCGGACCTAAGAACCGTCACCCATGCAAAGGGGTGTACAAACGGTTTGGGATATAAATAAATCCCCAATTTTTCAATTTATAAAGGTTAGAAAATCGTTTGTTTGGAACAGTCAAACTCAGCCAGCAGGGCAAAGCTGAAATGAGGGTCGCCACTAATATGGAATGGTATACCAATGATCTATGGGTAAAAACCAGAGACTCATCTCAAACTATAAAGGTCAAGAAGCCAACAAATATTTGACTGAGTCGAATCCAACTAATCAGCAGGGTAACACATAGTTGTTGCACTGCATCAAAGGCGGTGCACCTATTATGCGTTCATTAGAAATAAAAATTTCAAGTGGGCCTCAGCGTCAAGTTGAAAAAGGTCAAGGCCTAAGGCCCACAGCTAAAAATAGCCCTTCGACTTTCGGTTCAAAGGGCTCAAGACCCATGGCGTTGATGTCGAGAAATGGCACCGTCACTCTAGATTAGATAGACTCAAGGTCTAGTGAAGCCATAACGCTGAGAGCAACATCACGTCCTTTCAGCCAAACAGAGGGGTATGACATTGCAACATTGATAAGCGACGTTGCAGCACTATGCCAACCCAAGATAGGATGACATCATGGCATTGTAGAAACGATGCCGCGTCGTTGTTCAAAAGAGGTACAACGCTTAGGCGCCAACACCTAGGCGCCAAAAAGTGGTTCCTAAGCGTCATACCTAGGGTTATGCGCTATGATGCCCAAATGCAGCGCCAAGGGAAAAGTAGAGAGTTTAACCACTGGAGAAAGTGAGAAAATTGGGTAGGAAAGTCTATCTTATAAGCTTCTTCTAACAAAAGCCTAAACCTAGCCTCTCTAGGGGATGAAGGAAGAGGGAAAAAAACGCTAAGGCTTAAAGAAACCTCACCCACGAGATGGTTGATGAAGTCCCTCTGCTCAAAAGCTTCAGAAATGGCTCCTTGAACTCCTCCGGCCGTGAAAGACATCACCTCCGATGATGGAAGGAGAGAAACAAGAAAGGCTCGAAAAGAGGTGTGGAAGGAAAAATCAGACATTGAAAGCTCGGAATGGAGAGGGGTTAGCAAAGTGGTGTGGAGGGAAGCTCAGATATCAAAAATCTCATTGAGAATACTCACCACATAAAAAATGGGGAAGGAGAGGAGCTCACACCATCAAAATGGGAAAGTAGTGAAGCTCAAACCATCAAAATGGGGAGAAACTCTCCATTTACACCCCTGGGAGCTCAAAAGGGCGGCTGAAATCAAAATCCTCAACCCTAAGGCAGCCCATGATTGCCGCTTTCAAAGGGAAAAAAATACAATTTAGCGTCGTCACACCGTTTACGGTGTCCAATGCTGTTGATGTGGCAAATGTCACGTCATCTGGCAATACAAACTTCGCGACTTAAAATCTGATATGTTCGGCTAGGTGTTGCGCCGAAGCTGACGTGGCACTGACACTCATCCAATCAGACGATGTTCTCGGGAAGAGAATGTTAACTTTTTGCACAGTTATGTGATGCTCTATCGCTCTTTTGCCATGATCTCTGACCTTCAATTTATTTTTCAGAATTGAGTCTAATAGAAATCCGGATGTATGGGTGTAAAGTTATGGCAATTTCCGCAGAGTTGCAGAATGGGGCATTTTTCATGAAGCACTGCCATCGAAATGAGCCCGAAATCACTAAATTTGCAGGCTGGCCATAAAATGCAAGAAAAATGAGTCGCAGGATGCTTAAACTTAATATGGCATAAAAAACAAGTTAAAAATGATGCCAACACAAGTATTTTAGTGTGGTGATCACGATTTATATTATTTTCTACAGAGTCAAGGAGCTCACTTATTATTAAGTATATTAGACCCAACTTGTCCCGCTTTCTAGTATTTGTCATAGGATCATTATAGCGACCCCAATTTTTTAATTGGCATAAATACCACCTGGACAGAGATTGGGATCTTCGATTCCCCAGACCGTATTTTATTTCTACAGTCTTGGTTATAAATCTCACTTTTTCTTTCGACCTAGGAAATTCCCACTTTGCAGTCTACATTTTTTGTCTTAGAGCATATTATTTGCTATGTATCACTTAGATGGCCTAACAGAAAGATATATAGTGTCAGATCTGGGATTATAGACTGTACGTTCAGCCTAGCCTACTCGGCATAGGTAAACTTTCTGAGCAATAGTTTGTAGTAATAATCAAGTTTATAAGAATCACAAGTTGAAGTGTAATACAGATCATGCTCTCCTATAATGCTGCGACTGATGACAACAAATTACAATGACTTACATTTTACAGTTGATAGATTTTTGTTTCACTCATTTTCCTAGACCTCCCCAAAATGAATAATATGTAAATTAGATAGACTTGAAAATGGTTCCACAGAGATGTGGTTATGTACATCTCAGTCTTCTCTTCTGAGATGTTGCAACAAATGATGCATAATTAAATGAAAAACTCACACCATCGCGACACACGAATGAAGCAAAATTGAACCAAACCAGCATGGCTAAGCATAACAAAAGCAAAAACAAGTATATTCAAATGCACAAACAAATTGATAATAATATAGTTTAAATAGAATTGCGGTAGAAAGAGAGACAACCATGGCAAACACAAAATGAGAGCAACACATATTAAAATGCCCCTCGCACTTCGTTGTAGTGTTGCCTTCAACGCCGAGAGAAGATAGTTAAATGAGAATTAAGAGAATTTAAAGAAAAATGAATATAAAATAAAGTAAAGAAAGGAACTTCCCAGCGGAGCACAATCCTAATCATCTTCTTCTTTTCATATTCCAATGTCTCTGGCTACTGTGGTGATATTAGAAAGGATTCGTTGTTGGGGCCTGCATGGAGGTGTCACTTACTGAACATATCTGCTTGCTTACATTATCGTGGCTTTGTTGGTTGGTTTCTAATAGGTGTTGCATGCTGTATCTAAAAAATTCATTCTACTCTCCTCTGTTGCAGCTCTATTTGGTCTAGTCCTATGTTTAGGCCCTCAAAGCGGACCTCCCATTCAGTAATCTGCTTGTCGCATAACACTGAGTACCACTTCAATGCCGATGTTGGAACTTATTCGGGGGCTTGGAGTATTTTCTCCTTCTCATGCTCCTCCTGCCAACACTGTCTGTGTCAAGGTCCCATCTGAAGTATCTTATTTTTGGTGAGCACAAAATTTGATTAAATGACCTTGTTGGAGGAGCTCATGGAGACCTCGGTCAGGACACAACCCATACATATATCAGGGAGGGACAAGCAAGCTCCCTGGTCGTTTTGGCCTTGGCTGTGTACATAATGCTACTGTGAATGATATTTCCGATAACTATTGTTATGTTTATCTGAGTTGTGAAATTAAGAGTGGCGCGCTACTTCGTGACATCGGTGAGCGTGACAGAGATAAATGCTTGTCATGCTTAAATAGCGGTGAGTCTAAAGACCAGAAAATTGACAGATGCCTGTTGCGCCTTTTCCATTGGGTGCTTGACATGGTAAGCTCATGGAGAATTCTCAGTGAAAAAAGAGACTCTTACTATTTTGACTGGTCCAAGAAAGAATGTTCCAATGGAAATGGAAAGAGAAGTGGTACTTTGAAAATCAAAAGGCGCTAGTTCTTTCTTTTATATTCCTTTTTTTAGAGTTCCTCTTCAGCCGTTGAGAGCTCCCTAAAAGCCTGTGTAGCAGGAGGGGTCCTTATGTCCGACTTCGATCGAGTTGAAGGTAAATAGTCGCTAATACACTTTAAGCAGGAAGAGTTTGCCTTCGATGCTCTTTGCCTTTGCTCCGGGGAGCATCCTAGATAAAAGGTGCTTGAACAGCGCATATGCGACAACAACCAAGGTGAATCCGATGTTCATGGAATTTCAAGTTTTTTCGAGGGAGGCAGTCAGACAAGCACCAGGCAAGGAAACCGACAGCAAAGAGAATTACAACTGGCTCTCACGAGATAGAAGTAGCTAGCATTGGGACTCTTTATGGTATAGGCAGTATGACTCGTTTATACTGTTGAGCTAATTCAGTGAGAATACTCTAAAAAGAAAAAAAGTCCTATATAAGTGAGCTCTTATGCTCCTTAGGAAGGCCGAATGAAGGTATTCTGAATGTGGGGCAAATCTCAAGAGATGAGCTTAACACTAGCTACTATCTGGTTTGTTGTTTAAAAAGGTTGAGTGCATGTCTTTAGGAATGTCCTGCAAGCCATAAAAAATTATTAATATCATGCTTGTTAAAAGCTGCATGCCCGCCTTGAACGTAGCATTGTCCATCTATGCTCTTTCTGTTGCATTGGCAAACAATTCACGCATGATAATGACAAAGGAAAATTATGGGTGCCTTCCAAATATTTCCCATCTCCTAGAAATCAGCATGGAAGCCCCTATTCCGGTACATCTGGTTTGGATGAGTAGATATTCTTGAATCTTTATGATGCTGCGTAGAAGTAGAATTTCTTCAAGTCCCCGCTGCTACAGATTTGGTGTGCTTCAACATAGTTAAAATCTGTAGAGAATGGCTGCTAGCAAAAGTCACAAAGGATTTAGAGATGGAGGTGTGAAGGAATTGACCCTCTCCTTCTCTGTCTATAGCTCTTGCAAAGGGATCCCTTGGTGAAACATCAGTGTTCATTATGTTCCCGGTGTAATTAAGGCTTTTGCTCAAGCTATAGGTTCATATTGAAGATACATTTAATATATGAACGGGCCTGGGCCTATGGTTTATATCACAACTCCCGACATTTTTGTTCATTTCTTGGAAAAAAAATATCAGTTGCGCATTTGCATGATTGCATCTGACTCTTATATCACGGATTTATTCCCTTCAATGAATCTTCTTAAAATCTCGTCATTGGTCTAATGCTTTTTAATAAAATTAATGGAATAGGTTTCTATCCTTAAGAAAGGATAAATTTAATCCCAACCATTTAAAACTAAAATATTAATTTTCTTTTTTTTCTTTGTTTGAATAATAACTACCGCTTGAATCATGACACATTGAAAAGAGGATAATCAGGCCTTCACTTTTGAAATAGGATAAACATTTGTTCCATTAACCTTGGCCATCCAAGCATCCAACCTTTGATGAGGGATTTCCTCTGTATACTTTTTCTATCTCACTTGGCTATAGCGTTAAAAAATCATAGACTTTTCTTCTCTTTATGGTTTCTTATGTACCCTAGTACTTAAGCTTGACATACATGAAATGATTCGAGTTTCTCCTTGTGCTTGGAGACTTCCAGATTAATTTTGTAGGATTATTTGTTTCTTACATTTCTTGTTTTAGTCGATGATTGAAATTGCATGAAGTATAATATGCAATATTTGATAAATAGGGTGTGATTACATGAGTGGCTCAAAATAGAATAGTTTTTTTTTTTTTTAAATTTTTTGCCTTTTTTATATTTTTTAATATGAGAATTTAATAATGATTTAGCTGATGTGACTGTGTTCTGCTTGGGTGTGGAATTCGAATGAGCAAGAGAGTTACAATGTTCATTGTTGTGTGTTGGAAACAATTTTTATTGTTAATAAGTTTCCTCTCTGAAGCCTGATATTATATTCTGCTCATGACTTGAAAAAATAAGAGGTTATTAGGCTAGTCGAGGGATTTTGTTTTTAAGAAGGTCCTCTGATTTTTAGCTTGGCACCTGAGTTTGTAGGGGTGTAAGAACTAAAATTAATTTCGTAGGTTTTCTTTTTGAATAACAAAGGAGGCCCTCCATTTGAGGGTGAGAATGAAAAATCTTTTTTATTTTCCCTTTAAAGTGGGTATTTAGAAAGATGATTGTGATTGATAATTTAGTAATTTTTGTAGGATGATGGATGGAGGAGTCACCATATGTGATAACCATTATTCATAAAAATACCCTTGGGTGAGTCCTTTTCTCACGCTAGGGTGATTCATGGGTGGATGATACCTACAATATTTGAAATCCGCGTGTTCTCATATTTGTGGAATGATTATGGGATTAGTGTTGAGTTTGATCTGAGTTGCACTTTGGATTTTATTACACATTTGTTGACTGCCAAAAATAATTTCATGACCTACAATACCCTTTAGATACCTAAAAATTCACTTGTCTGCTTCCTAATGTCGCCTTCCAGGTTTAGCCATGTATTTACAGACTTGACTAATTCCATGAGTCAAATCAGGACGAGTACATACCATTGCATAAATCAAGCAGCCAACTGCACTGACATATGAAACTTTTGTCATGTCCTCGATTTTTGTATGTCTTAGGACACTGTTATGAAGAAATCTTAAAATGATTTGCCAAAGAAGTGCTTACAGGCTTTGTTTTGTTCATCTCAAACCTGTCCAACACTTTCTCAACATGGTCTCGTTGAGATAAACATAATCGTCTTTAGACTCTGTCTCGATGAATCTCCATTCCAAGAATCTTCTTCGTAGGACCCAAGTCTTTCATGTCAAATTTCCAACTCAATAAAGCTTTCAAGCCTCGGACATCATTCATATTCTTTACAACAATCAATATATCATCAACATATAGTAACAGAAAAATAATAGAACCATCATCAAGGCTCTTCACATAAACACAATAATCATACTCACATCACCTGTAGCCAATCTGAATCATGTAGGAGTCGAACCACTTGTACCACTGTCTTGGAGACTGTTTCAACCCATACAACAATTTCTTTGATCTGCAAACTAGATGCTATTGTCCAGGTTGAGTGAAACCTTCTGGCTGCTTCATGTAAATCTGCTCCTCCAGATCACCATGCAAGAAAACAGTTATAACATCCATCTGCTCCAAATGCAAATCCCAAATTGCTACTAATGCAAGCACTGTCTTGATTGAAATATGTCTGACCACAGGAGAAAAGATTTCATCATAATCTATCGCATTCTGCTGTGAAAATCTCTTTATTACCAGTCGATCTTTGAACTTTTCCCTTTCTTTTTTTGATACTGCTGGTTTCCTTTTGTACACCCACTTGCAACCAATAGTCTTCTTTCCCTCATGAAGCTGAACTAGCTCTCATGTACTAGCTCTCTCATGTGCGATTTTTCTGCAAAGACTCTATCTCCTCAACCATTGCACCCATCCATTTTTATTTCTCCTGGCTAGTGATAGCTTCTTGAAAAATGACTGGATCATCGCTGCTGATGAGAAGTGCACAAAAGACCAAGTCTTCATAACCCAATCTGCTAGTAGGTCTTATATTGGTGTGTCTCTGTCTGTCTCTGGCTAGATTATAATTCTGCAGATCATTTGGAATGAAATCATCAGGTGTTGGATTTGAACCTTCAACTCTCTTAGTTGTTTCTATATGTTGTTCTAAATCCATTTGCACTGCATCTGAACAGGAACTGTTCTCTGACACTTTGTTTTGATTCTGCTGCAACATGGACTGTTCATCAAAAACTGCATCTCTGCTGATCACCATCTTCTTTGCAATTGGATCCCAAAAACTTGTATTCTTTCACACATTTCTTGTAGCCCAGAAAGATGCACTTCTTGGATTTTGCATCAAGTTTTGATCTTTCATTTTCAGGTACATGCACATAAGCAGGACAATCAGAAATCTGTAAATGATCGAATTAACTGGATTATCTGTCCATAGCTCTTCTGCGACCTTGCTACCCAACAATGTCCGAGGTGATCTATTGATGAGATAACATGTCATATTCACAGGCTCTATCCAGAAACTCTTAGAAAGCCCTGCATTCAGTCTCAAGCATCTTGTCATTTCAGTTAAGGACTTGTTCATTCTTTCTGCCACACCATTCTGCTGTGGTGTCTTGTGGACTGAAACATACCTCTGAATCCCATGCTCCTCACAAAACTTCTGAAACTGCGAATTTGTGTACTCAGTGAATCTGTGTACTTTGTGCCATTATCAGACCTCAAATACTTGATCTTTCTGGCAGTTTGGTTCTCCACCTCAGCTTTCCACAACTTGAATTTAGAGAAGACTTTGGATTTTTGCTTTAAGAAATACACCCTACACCCAAACTTTCCTGGATCAAACTTTCCTGGATAAATTATCAATAAAGGTAACAAAATATTGAGATCCTCTCAATGACGATTCATTGATAGGGCCTCATACATCAGAATTCACATAATCAAGAATCCCTTTAGTTTTATGTTTTCCAGTCATAAAACTGACTCTAGTCTGTTTAGTCTGTTTTCTACACAAAACTTACAAAGATTGAGCTTGCAGCTTTTAACACCATGCAACAGGTTTCTTCTATGCAATTTCGTCATCCCACGTTCACTGAGATGACCCAGACGCATATGTCATAGCTTTGTATTATCATCATCTGACTCCACAAAATGAACTCCACATACAACTGTACTCCCCAACAGTTTGTAGATATTGCCTGCAGTTAACTTTTCTTTCATCACCGTCAGTGCACCCTTAACAATTCTAATGGTTTCTCTGTCTTCATCTGTCTTAGGAATGAAACAATTTCAATGTGTAGTGTCCAAAAAAATCAAATTCTTCAGATCTGGAATATGTCTGATATCACATAATGTTCTAATTGTGTCATCATACATCTTAATTCTGACTTCTCTAATACCAACAATATTGTAACATATGTCATCACCTAGATAAATTGAGCCAGAATTAGTTGACCTGTATGAATTAAACCACCCTCTGTTAGGTGTTATGTGATAAGAGCATCTTGAATCAAGAATCCATGCATCCGTGAACTGAGTTGATGAAACTGAAAGCATATCGTCATCACTGCAATCTGCATTGTCACTCTGCACCACATTTACAGACTTCGATAATCAATCACCTTTCTCCCCAGTCTGTTTCCTGAGCTTTGGACAATCTTTTTTCATATGACCTGACTCTTTGCAATTGTAGCAATGAATTGTTTTTTTTTTTTCCTTTGGACTTGGATATGGAATTTCACCTTCTAGAACCCTTGTTCTCATTCTTCCTTCCACGATCCTGCTTACCCTTAACATATAAACTGTCGTCATGAGAGCTTTCCCCTGCATTCTGATTCCGTTGGTTGTGAGCCAACAATGCTGCAGTAATCTCATCAACTTTGATAGTTTCTTTTCCATATGTAAGAGTAGTCACCAGGTGTTTATAGGAAGAAGGTAATGAACACAACAAAATCATCGCTCGATCTTCATCCTCAATATTCACATCAAGTCGTGACAGGTCTGTGATTATTTGATTGAAGTTATTAACATGCTGCGCCAGATCAGAATCTTATTGCATCTTCATCCCATACAACTTTTGCTTCAGATATAATTTATTTGTCAGAGATTTAGCCGTAATCTGTGTTTCCAATTTCTTTCATATCTCCGGGAGATTTTAGATTCATCGTGTGCATAACTTCATCTATCACATATAGGCGTATAGTTGTTGCCGCTCGTTGTTGCAATTCTTTCCAATTTTCATCCTCCATAGCATCTAGTTTTGTTGCTCGCGAAGCCTTCAAGATTTCCTATTGAGCCAACAGATCTTTCACTCTTGTTTGCCATAATCTGAAGTTACCAGTTCCATTGAACTTCACCATCTCAAATTTTGTACCAGAAATTGTCATTTGAAATTGATTCTGCAACAAAAAACTTCTGTTAATTCCTCTGCAAATCCTTGTTCATAATTTTTTTTAAAAAAAGAAGGATTGAAAAATTCTCTTAATTAAGTTTCCTTAATTAAGATTTTTTTTCAGAAAAGTAATAATTTTTTTTTTGAAAAGAAAAGATTGAAATATTTTTTTTTAATTAAGCTTCCTTAATTAAGTCTCCATTAATTAAAATATTTCCTTTAATTAACTAATTTTCAAAAAATTTTCTTTTTCCCGCAAAGTAATAAAATAAGGACTTCCAATTTCTTTCTCCGCATGCAAAGGAATAAAATCCGAATTTGATTTACTTCTAATTTTCTTCCCCAAAGAAAAGAAATCGGAGCTTCCAATTTTCGGCTCGAATTCCTTTCAATCTTCGGCCTCTTGCAAAAGAATGAAACTAATTTTCACCTCCCAACAAAGAACTTGGAGCCTCCAACAATGGAAAGGAAATCACCTCCTCGAAAATATCCCAATTACACCTCCGCGCCCTGCAGCCTTCCGCGACGAACCTTTTTGCCGCCTCCGCGCAGGAGCCGCCTTGATCGCGCAGAAGCTCCCCTTCTCGCCAAATCCTTCGCGTAAAGCCTCCTCCTTCGCCAACGAAAGGAGTTCTCGAAGCCTCCTCTTGCTTGGTTGGTCAAAGCACTAGCCGAATCTCTGCCGATTCCGAACTACCGAGGGCCGAATTCGCTCCGAATCGGCTAAACCCAGCCGCCAAATCTCTTCGTCCCTGCGCCGCCAATCCTCGACTGGGTAGAACCTTCGTCGAGCTCGGAACTGCCGCCAACCTTCTTCCTGCGCCGACAAAATTTTTCTTCCATGCCTTCGAACCTGACTCTGATACCACTTGTTGAGAAATTAGAGCGAAGAAAAACAGGAATCGACACAAATTCAGAAGAACACACAAAGATTTAACGAGGTTCGACAAAGATGTCTACGTCCTCGGGAGTGGAGCAGTGACTTTTTCACTAATTCAGAAAAAGAGTACGAGATACAGAATATGGGATAACACCTAGGGTTACATACATGTTTATTTATAATCCTAGAAAACTCTGGAGTACAATATGTAATTACCAAATTACCCTTGTACCTCACCCCCAACCGACATAAGGGAACTCCCCTGATTTGGACATAATCTTCTGTTCCGCTCCACTTCTCTCCAACATCTGTCCCTTATATGGTATATGAGTCATACCTAACAGAAGTCGAGGACAAATACTCTCTGTGGAACAAGCTAAAGTTGGAGCACCACTCACCTTTGGATGCAACCCTAGAAGGAGAAACCAGAATACCGACTGCTGTCCTGAACAGAAATACGAAAAACCTGAAATCCAAACATAATACAAGACCTATGTAGGAAAAGACTAGAAATGAAGGAAGGATAAAATGAAACATGCTAAAAATTGGAAAGGAATTGAAAGAGGAGTTGCTCGGTTTGGTTCATGCGACCCGGATACTGCGTTCGATCATCATTTGCACGAATCCTACGTGCAGGATTCGATCCGATGGGCGCCTGGGCGCTGGGCATCCCGCGCAGATCTTGTTATTATGGTTGGACAATCACCCATGTTAACTGAGACTTCGTAGAATAGAGAAATCATGCAGTCAAAGAATTTTATGAAATAAGTCGAATGGTTAATATTGTTTATCAACAGATATTTTGTAGCTTCTTTTATGTAGCCCTTGTATAAAAACTATCACAAATAAATTGCCCGTTACCTATTGTTCTCTATTTCTCTAATGATGTCATTGAATCTGACACAAACTAATATGTGTCACAGGTCATGGCAGAAGTGTTTGTGTGATGTGTGCTCTTCTAGTCACACTAGGCCTTGCTGAAGACTGGAAGAAGGCTGAAAAAATGATAAGGGAAAAACGTCCCTCCATCCGCATGAATGACCTTCACCGCAGAAGCTTGGAAGAATGGTCGAAGAATCGCGTCACACCCAAACGGGTCGCACAAACAGCTGTGAGTTCTCTGTTCTTGTCCAACACTTCTCTGAAAAAGTAATTTCAGTAAAAATAGAAATTGGAATAAAAAATCACAAATGGGAAGTTGTCACTTGTTTGATTGAAGGAAAAAAAGTAGTTTTCTTTATTTTAATACTTTTGTTTTTTTTGTTTTTTTTTGTTTGCTTGATAGTCATCTTTAGATATTTGAATTATTTCTAGTATTATACATGGTTGAATCTCTTATACATCGAATATTTTATAGTTTGTCTAGTTGGATTGGTGGACAAATTTTCTAAATCAATTGAACCAAATCCAATAGATCGAATCATGCGAAGAATCTAATCAAATTAATTTGATTTGGTCAGTTCGGTTCTGATCTAACTGAATTTTTGAAAAAAAAAAGGAAAGTAAAAGATTTGGATATATCACATCCGGATGTAAGTGTTGAGAAAGGCAAAAGTTTTCATGATCAATAGCTTGACAATTAATTGTATATATATAGTTGGCAATTGTTTTGTCAGTCGTAAGTCTCATCTGACTAGGGTTTTATTCCTACTAGAAGCGATAGCACATTGGGGGAGCAGTATTTCCGAATAGCCCTTAATATA
>NW_018164444.1:44023241-44035959 GCF_001263595.1 Phalaenopsis equestris | reverse complement strand
ATATATATTTTGACATATAGGGTTAACTTGTGTATTGAACCCTTGCCACCCTTGTGGGAAATCAAACCCCCAAACACTGGGCCACTGATTTCAATGCATATAATCAAAATTTTCATATTTCTGTATAATTAAAACATACTCAGAAAAAAAAAATTATAAATTTATAATTTGAAAACCCAAAATAAATAAATTAATTGAAAAGTAAAGTTCATCGTCTTAATTAAGGTTTAATAGACCTATTATTGCTGTAAATTATGTGTTTATAATTTGGAATTTAATCTGCATAATTTATCCTTGTTAAAAAAAAAGACTAAACATTCTTAAAAATGAACATATGTCGATTCATAATAAATGTTTAAATCTGTTTAAAATTAAGTGTGGAACTGTAGATTGGTGCATTAGGCAGTGGGTTCCACATTTATATGTGTAACTTGATTAGTTTATTTGCAGGGCTTGAGCAAGTTGAGGCTTGGCTCGTGTTGGGCTCGTTGGGAGTTATATAAGTTTGAAATTGACTCGTTTGAAATTATTCGTGAACAACGTGTTTTTGTTTGGCTTCTTTTTACATTTTCTTGTTCGTGCTCAACTTGAAATTGACTTATTTAAATTAATTAGAAATAATATTTGTTGGGTTTTGGATTCAAACCTGCACATTTTCAATGCAATAAAAAAACAAAGAATCACATGACCACTTGATAAAGTGTTCTAAACTTAGATATCCATATATATAATATATTATTCTATAAATAATATATCTCATTTCCTTATTTCGAGCTAAAACGAGTTGAACATGATCAAATAAATAATTCGTGTTTGGGGCATTTATAATTTGAGCTTAAAAAATTTATTTGTGTTCGACTTACTTAATGAATAATTTGAACACGTGCTGCATAATGAGTTTGTTTATTGATATCGTGAACATTGTCTTTTGGCCATATTTAAACTCCAAATTTTTTAATTTGGAATATTATATATATATATATATATATATAACTTTTTAAAATTTAAAATGAGGACATTTTTATGTGATTTTAAAGATTCGGATTGTATTAATGTAAAAAGTTAAATTTAGGAGTTAACTAAATTGACAGAAATTGGTTGGTATGTTTATAAATAGTCCCTTTTTTAAAAAGAATTCAGCATATATTTATGTGAAGGATTTGGGTGGTATTAATGTAAAAAACAGTTCAGATGTGATATATGTAAATACATAAAAAATGGGTGGTATGTATGTAAATGCCCCTAAGTTTAAATTACATAATTGTCATGCGCTTTTATCAATTAATTCACAGGTATAAAATATATTTCTATTGTTAAGAAGGAGCCCCTTAATTTTTTTTTTTAAATATTTAATTCTATTTCTCATACACGATATGTGAATTTGTAGGGGAAAAAAAAGGTTTCATTTCTCATAAATTTATAATTATTTTTTTTATAATTAGCATATATAATAAAATGTTAGAGTTATATTTAAATTTATTTACATATCTAACAACTATATTTCAATTTTTATAAATATGCCACCTTATCTACGCAGGTAAAGTTGTATTTTACTTTTTTTTTTTAATTAAAATAGTGATATTTTTATGTGATATAAAATATTTCGGCGGTCTAAATGTTAAAAATAAAATTTATGAGTTAGATATGTAAATATTTTAAGAATTGGCTGGTATGTTTGTAAATGCTCTTTAATATTATTAGTATTGCTTTTGGTTTTTGTAAATCATAATTTTTTTTAAGAATACTTCCTCATGTTCGAATCACATAAGCTCTCAATTTGAGGAAAACTTATTCCATACGGACACCCCATGCAGAAATGCATACAATATCCGATTTTCATCATTCATTAGAATAAAGATGTATTTAAGTGGGTCTCATTTTTAATTATTTTTTTAAAAAAAAATTGATGGACGGTGGAGATCAGACACTGTATGCATTCTCCAATTTGAGACAGAACATTAGTATTGTTAAGCAAAAATGATAATAATAATAATAATAAAACATTTGCAAATATAATACTTTTTCTATTATTCGGTCTAATTATTTTTTTTTAAAATGTAATTATTGCATGAATAACGATAGCTCATAAGGGGATACAAAATTTTATGAAGAATATTTTATATATAGTTAAATGATATAAAATTTATATACATGTCACATGTTTCTTATGTATTTACATATTTAACGCCTTAAATTTAACATTTATCCGGTGCGTAAAAATATGTGTTTCTCTTTTAAAAAGTGAATGTAACAGTTATTTTATTAATGTAATGTTAATGATTTAAATGCTATGTATACAAATATTGAAGTTTAGATATTAGTTATATAAATCAATAAGAATTATATGGTATGCATATGAATGAACATTAAGCCCCCGTTTGGGGTGACTCATTTGGTGCCCACTATCATTTGGGTAAACTGCGTTTTGATAGTTTATTCAAACTCTGTTTTCAAACAGCTGAAATCAGTATTTTTACATTGTTCCTGGTTAGTTGCAGTGACAGCTTTCTATTTGCAGTCTGGTTTTTCTAAAAAAAAATTGTAATAGTCACCACAGCTTTTTGAACGGTTGATTGTTTTTTAACACTTTATATGCAACTTATTAATAAGCTACAGTTGTTCTAGACAGTTATATGAAATGGATTATTATCATTGTATTCACAATGAGGTTTATATTATTTGAAAATTTGATAAGAGATCTATTAATGGATAAATTCTATTTAATTAGTGATAAGTTTATTTCTTATAATTATTTGTGCATGGATGCCGCTCAATTCTTAATGTATTTGCTTATCAAACTCCTAAACTTCCATTTTTACATGTTATGTAGGAAAATGTGTATTTTATATTTTTAAAGTTAAAATAGTGATAGTTTTTAGAAGAATGATATGTGTGGTATAAATATAAAAAAGCAAAGTTAAGTGTTAGATATATAAAGATATAGGCATTGGGCGGCATGAATGCGTTGAGATATGTGGAGCCTGGTCCACTACACATTTCTTGGGTAATTTTGCATATTAGGAATAGAATTGAATTTGCATTTAATTCAATTATTTATTTTATTGTTATTATTATTCTCTCGCCTCCTGTTGATTCTCCCTCCACCTTCATATTCTACTTCCTAAATAGGCCACATCGTGGAAGGCACTAAAAAAGGCAAAAGCAGAAAACGGCTTTGTAAGAAAATAGTCTTTCTTAAATCTCTCCTTCGACTGACTGCTGCATTGAAGACCGCAGGAGCTCCCCTATTTGGGCTTTCTGCTCGCTGTCGAGGGCTCTAGATAGGAAGTCGGGCTTCCTATTGCTGCGCTAAAATGAACCAGGGAACAAGATCAATGAAAGAATCACAACTTCTTCTACTCCTCTTTCGTTTTGGTGTTCTCTTCTTCAAGAGGCTCTCAGATACATAGACGTAGAGAGAGAGAGAGAGGAAGGGAGAGTGTTATTCTTGTAAATGTTGAGACGGTCGAATTGTGTAATCCTCAAGCTAATTAAATCCTCTGCAGCTACGTGAACGTAGGTAATTGGCAGAACCACATAAATCTGTGTGTTCATTTGTGTTTCTATTTTGTGAATTTATCATTCCAATTTTCTCTTTATTACAGTCATTTTTTTCACAACAATTGGTATCAGAATCATGATTCATATCTGAGGAAAAGCGATGGCTGGAGATGAAGTGATGGTATCAGGGATCAATAAATTTGACACAGATTTTGGTTACTAGATGATGCGGATAGAGAACTATCTCTATGGGAAGAAACTTTATCTTCTATTACTGGGAAAGCGACCGAAGAAGATAGATAAAGCTAATTGAAATTTGTTAGATCGACAAGTTATGGGGGTTGTTCGATTAACCCTGTCGAGATTTATATCCCATAATGTCATCAAGAAAAAAAACTATTATAGATCTCATGACAGCATTATCAGGTATGTATGAAAAGTCATCAGTGAATAAAAAGTCATCGGTGAATAATAAGATGCACTTGATGAAAAAGTTATTCAACTTGAAAGATGACAGAAGGTGTGTCCGTCGCTCAACATATAAATGATTTCAATATCATCATAAATCAACTGTAGTATGTTGAAATTGATTTTGACAATAAGATACGCGTGTTGATATTATTGGTTTCATTGTCAAATAGCTGGGAAGCCATGAAGAAGACATTTAACAATTCTACAGGTAAATTTAAGCTGAAATATGATGATATTATTGATTTGATTTTGGCTGAGGAGATACGCAGGAAAGATTCTCACGAAACCTCGGGTTCGAGTTTAGCTCTAAATGTTGATTTCAAAGGGAGATCATAAGACAATAACTCAAACAGAGGGTGATCAAAATTAAAGTCTGGTCAACATGCAACCTGTTGGAATTGTGGCAAAGTTGGTCGCATAAAAAAGAAACTGTAAAAATTTGAAAAAGACGGAGAATGATAGTGCTAATATTGTAACTGAAGAAGTACAAGATACACGATTGCTGGTAGTTCACAGTTTTGTTGGTGACTGAATATTGGAACCAGGGGCTTATTTCTATACATCTTCCCACCGAGAGCTAATGTGAAACTATATTGCTGGTGACTTTGGGAAGATATATCTGGCTGATGAAGAAGCTCTAGCCGTAGTGGGGATGGGAGACGTTGATATCACACTCCCTAAAAAGATCAAATAGACTTTTTGCAAAAGAAACACATTCCTGAGTTGAAGAAAAACCTCATTTCTGTTGGGCAGCTTGATGAGGGTTGTAATTCAGTAGTATTCTCAAATAGCACTGGAAGGTTACCGAATGAGCATTAATACTGACTTGGGGTAAGAAAACTGACACAATATATATGACTACGGATTTACTCAACACTTTTGCTGCTACAGTTGCAGAGAGCACGACATATATGTGGCATTACGGGCTTGGTAACATGAGTCAGAGGGACATGAAAGAACTTCAATCCAGAATCAAGCTACAGGCGCTGAAGTCAGTTGATCCCAACATGTGTGAGAATTGCATTATGGGGAGGCAGAAGAATGTGAGTTTCTTGAATGGTGGCAAAGCCTATAGGCAGGAAAACTGAAACTTGTAAACACTACTGTGTGGGAACCTTCCCCGATGACATCTATTGGAAGCTCTCGTTAATATGCCACATTTATTAACGATCACAACAAGAAGGTTTGTGTTTATTTATTAAAGTATAAATCAGATGTATTTAATGTGTTTAAAACTTGAAAATCCATGGTTGAGACAAAGGCAGGCTTTAAACTGAAATGTTTGAGGTATGATAATGTTGGTGAGTATATTGATGGTGGGTTCAAGAAGTATTGCACAACTGAGGGTACCAGAATGGAGAGGACCATTTTAGGGACACCGCAACAAAATGGTGTTGCAGAGCTCATGAACAAGATCATCAATGAGCGTGACAGAAGCATGAGATTGCATGTCTGACTACCACCAACCTTCTGGTCAGAAGCGGTCAGCACTACAGTTTATTTGATTAACAAGAGGTTATATGTTCCATTAGACTGTAAGTTTCCTGAGAAGGTCTGGAGTGGGAAAGGTGTCAAGTTTTCTCAACTCAAGACTTTTGGTTGTCTCTCTTATGTTCTTATTAATCCTGATTCTCGTAGCAAGCTCGAGGATAAGTCGAAGAAATGTTATTTCATTGGATATGGAGATGAGACATTTGATTATCATTTTTGGGATTCGGAAGATCATAAGAAATAAGAATGTGATTTTTAACGAGAAGATCATGTACAAGAACAAATACAATACAATTTCTGAAGTGGCCCCTCAGGAATCTGAGTTGGTAAGGTTTGATGATCTACCAGAGATAATAGTGCAGGACAGTGATGTAAGTGATGAGGATAGTGGGTCCGGGGCATCCATTCCTATTATTCCGCAGTTAGCTTCAGACTCGTCCAACCTTATAACTAAAGTTTGTTGGTCAGTCAAAAATAGATGTTACCCATAGTGTTACTCACCAAACCTTGAACTACATTCCGTTAACTGATGGTGGAGAACCACATAGCTATGAAAAAACCTTGCAATATGAAAATTCGAGCAAGCTGTGAGCTGACCATGAAGGGGAAGATGGATTCCTTGTCAGGAAATCAAACTTATGAGCTGACAGAACTTCCACTTGGGAATGAGACATTACACAACAAGTGGGTGTATCAGGTGAAAACTAAGCATGATGATAGTAAGAGGTAGAATTCGAGACTTGTTGTAAAATGCTTTCAGTAAAGACAAAATATTGCTCGTGCAGTGGGAGTTGTAAGCAAATACATGAGTAACCAAGGAAAGAGCTTGGAGATACAAGGTTCTGTTGACTAAGGGTGTTACTCTTGAGAAACTGAAATTATGAGTAACTTCAGTTGAACTTCTAACTGTCTACACTACACTTGTAATGTATGTGGAGGTACGCAGGAATGATTCTTACGAAACCTCGGGTTCGAGTTCAGCTCTGAATGTTGATTAAAGAGGGAGATCACAAGACAAAAACTAAAACTGAGGATGAACAAAATTAAAGTCTGGTCAACATGCAACCTGTTGGAATTGTGGCAAAGTTATTTGAAGTTGTTGAATTGTAACATGCAACATGTCAGCAAGGGCTTTGAATTGCAGAAGTAGAAGATGTCACGTTTGATGAAAGAGGACGGTGCTGCAAGTGGATGGTGCAATATGTGTCACAGTCTCAAAGTGAGAGAATTGTTGAGATATGTGGTGCCCGTTGCACTACACATTGCTTGGACAACTTTGCATATTTAATTTAATTATTTATTTCTTTGTTATTGTTATTCTCCCGCCTCCTGTTGATTCTCCTGCCACCTTGATATTCTACTTTCTAAACGGGCCGCATCTCAGAAGGCATTAAAAAGAGTAGAAGCAGAAAATGATTGGTAAGAAAATAACCTTCCTTAAATCTCTCCTTCGGCTAACTAGTGCATTGAAGACCGAAGGAGTTCCCCCTTTTTGGGCCTTCTGCTCGCTGCTGGGATAGGAAGTCGGGCTTCCTGTTACTGTGCTGAACTGAACCAGGGAGGAAGATCAAGGAATCACAACTTCTTCTGCTCCTCTTTCGTATTGGTGTTGTCTTCTTCATGCGGCTCTCGGGTAGAGGTAGAGAAAGAGATAAGAATGAGAGAGTTATTCTTGTAAACGTTGAGACGATCGACAGATGTAATCCTCAAGCTAATAAAATCTTTCGCAACTTTGTGGGCATAGTCAATTTGCTGAACCACGTAAATTTTGTATGTTCCACTGTGTTTATGTTTTGTGAATTCTCGTTCCAATTTTCGCTTTATTACCACCATTTTTTTACACAATAGTATGTAAATGCCCCAAATTTTTATTGAGGGAGGTTATAAAGAGCTTTCTCTTCAACTAAGAGGCCCAAGTTTAAAGCACATTCTAATCACTAATCACGAACTACTAATTTGTAACCTAAGAGAAAAAAAAAAAGAAAAACATTGCCATAACTAATCCAAAGACCGGACCTGAAGCAAGAACACCATATCAGATCGTATTTACGATTTGCTTGGCAAAAATAGGATCCGTTTCACTTCTTTTTGCCCTATATAAGGAAAGGTGATTCGCTTTGCATTTTTGGATTCTTCCAGGGCTTACTTCTTTTGCCTTTATGGGGCTTCATTTTCACTCTCTGGCTAAATATGTTCAATAAGGCTATAAAAAAATAATTTTATATATTAATAAAATTAAAATTTAATTGAAAAAAAATATATATAATTAAAAATATATTAAAGCATTTAAGTTAATTTTTTTATTTTAAAAATATTTGAAATTAATCTCAGCCATTTGATCAAATCAATCATCCTAAGTTTTATTCTATTAAAAATAAGTAACTACTAACCATACATACAAATAAACCCTAACTCTGGAGCCGCCCAATTTTTTTTCCGCGAGGCGGGCGAGGCTCCGAAGAAGCCAGCGATCACACTGCGAGGTTCTTTACGAACTGTTTCCTTATTTTTTTTTGTTTACTTTCTTGCGATTGTTTTGTGGATTACAACCAACTAGGGTTCTTGGAAATGTGATGTTTTTAATCCCACTTGCCTACATAGATCTGGTGAGTGTGCTTTTCACCCCTCTCAAACCCTCTCAATCTCTCATTCTGAGGAATTCTTTGATTGACGGTGATTGATAGAACTCTTTCGATCGCATCTGACTAGTTTATACTTGCCTTGTTTTAATTGCCCATGAAACCAATAAGTCTTGCTCGTCCGGTTTCGCTGATTATTATTTTTTGTTGCGATAGGGTTAGCTGAAGAGTCGGCGCAGAGAGCCGCTTGGAAAAAATGAGGTATTGATTGCTTTCCTTGTTTATTTTTTTTGGCAATTTCTTCGTTTCATAGTTTTAATTGTATATTTATTGAGATGCCGTGTACATAGAAGTTTTTAGAGCTTGCTTGTATCCCTGTATACTTATTTGCATAGATTAGAAATGCGACTTTTTGTTGGATGATGTGTGTAAGGTTGCGGAAGACCTCTGTGTACAAGTGCCCAGTTCTTGTAAATATTTGGAGCTTCTGGCTTGTTTTTTATGAAGACTTCATCTCCTGATTTTGCAAAGTTGTTCATATTTTTGTCTAGTTTGTTGGATCTACTGATTACCCGATTATATTAGTATCCAATGCACTAATAACGTCCATCTAAAATGATGAAATTTGATTACTAAGTTCCCCTTTGGCATTTTCATTTTTTTAACCAAACTTTTTTTATTTGTTTTAATCTAGTTTTCATCCCTCCATTTCACTAAGTTATTTCAATTTGATTTCTGCAGTAAGTTGCAAAGTGATGTTTTGAGGGAAGCCATCTCCCAGCTTCTCAACGAAACTCGTGAGAAGAAGCGCAACTTCACGGAGACCATTGAGCTGCAAATTGGACTGAAGAACTATGATCCCCAAAAGGACAAGCGCTTTAGTGGTTCTGTGAAGCTTCCACACATTCCTCGTCCAAAGATGAAGGTTTGCATGCTTGGTGATGCCCAGCATGTTGAAGAGGTAATCACTAGCTTTAAGTGTATTTCAAGGAATGTTTGCTTTGTATATAAAAGCAGCTTAATTTGTGCTTTTCTTTATCATTGTTTTCATGGATAGATATTTTTGTTGGAAATTAATTTTTTAATGTTGTGTATGCGTTTCACTACATGTCAGCATTGTTTGCCACGACAATTGTATAATCATGGTTTAGTCTGAGAACATTGATATCTGATCCACAGGCTGAGAAGATAGGGCTGGATTGGATGGATGTTGAAGCTCTCAAGAAAATGAATAAGAATAAGAAGCTTGTGAAAAAGCTTGCAAAGAAGTATCATGCTTTCTTGGCCTCTGAGGCTATAATCAAGCAAATTCCCCGCCTTCTTGGACCTGGCCTTAATAAAGCAGGTATGATTTTATGTGTTTATTTATTATATTTAGGATGCATCTTTTAGCTTCAAGTCATGGTTAAACATGAACTTTTGGTGCATGAGATCATATTTATCTGAAGATTGGTTGCATTGTAAGGCTGCAACATTCATTGGATCTATGATTATTTGTTAGTTTTGTCTATTTATATTTGATACTGAATTCATTATGAAATAAGGAATCTAATCTAAGCAAAGATTGTAGTAATAACTTAAATTGGTTATATAGTAATCTAATACAGAAGGTTTGCATCCAAGTACCCCATAGAAAGTGGGTGTAAAATGAAAATTTTAAGCCATTTGAATACTTTGTCAATTTGCTATGAAGACTGATGTTGGAATTATCACTGATTTGCACATTAATAATCATTAATAAAATTATTGTTATTTTGATACTATTTGAATCAGTACTCAAACATGTTCGTTTACTTAGCATAACATGCTAGCTATATTGTTTTGTTTGTAGTGAAATACGAACTTTTATGGTGTGATATCCTATAACATTTGTTTTTCTTTAGATTAGGTTGCAAAATTGAAATAAACCCCTTATTTATTGGATTTTCTATCAAAAAAACATGTAAGCATGTATTCATTCATGCGTCTTTCTATGCATATGCTTATAATGGAACTGAATAAATGAAAATTAGAATTTTTCTGGTGCATTTTGGGTGGAAAAAAAGCAATTTTAAACATTGGATCTAGCATGTGTATGAAGTATATTGATGCTAACACTTTGCTTGATTTAAGGCGGGTTTGTAACAACAATTGACTTCAATAGCATAATAAGTTTACCTCGGTGCTGGGCAAACATTTTATATTAATGTCATTGATATTCTCTTTTTTAATTTTCCACCTTACTGCACACGTATTGTGCCATATACATGAGTGTAAGGACATCTTTATTTCTATCATTTTCAACCTTGCTATAATTTTATTGTTTTTCTATTTTAAAAGAAATAATATACGGAACTCTGGAGGCGACATAAATAGGTGTATAGGCTCTAGAAGGATGAATTTAAAATAGATCTTTATTTAATGGCATCCATGAAACAGATGGTAGAAGTGTGATAGAAGTATTAACATTTTCCTGAATAGATAAGCACACATTTTAAAGAGAAAATGGAGCAGTTAGTTAGTTCAGAAGGTGTAGCGATCAAGTCACGAATGGACTTATTTCTATTTGAAAATATTTATTTATTTTTGTTAAATCTTATGAAGAGATTTGAGTAAAATATTTAAGTAATATTTATGGATGTATGTCTTAGGAGTATGAAGAGAATGGTTATAAGACCTATTTTTCTTAGGTTAAGATATTTTAAAGAGAAAATGGAGCAATTAGTTAGTTCAGAAGGTGTAGCGATCAAGTCATGAATGAACTTATTTCTATTTGAAAATATTTATTTATTTTTGTTAAATCTTATGAAGAGATTTGAGTAAAATATTTAAGTAATATTTATGGATGTATGTCTTAGGAGTATGAAGAGAATGGTTAAAAGACCTATTTTTCTTAGGTTAAGATTATTGTTATCAAAGCGCAAAGCGATGCGATGCGTAAAATTTTTTTTTTTACTCCAAAGCGTAATGCGCAGAGCGAAGCAATACTTTTAGGCACAAAAGCGGTAATAGGTCACATAAAACTATTATTGTGTAGGTTATGACACGAAAGTGTCAAAAATGTTAATATTAAACTTTAAGTGTTAGATATGTAAATGCATAAAGATTGTGTGGTGTGTATGTAAATTTCCAAAAAACCCAAACAATTTGAAATAAAGGATCACAGTAGAAGAAAAGAATAATAATTTGAGAACTCTCAAAATTGAATAATCTATGGAGGAAAAATGATCGACACAAAGCAGCATGATGCAAAATAGATTGGTGGGAAAGAATGAAAACCTACCTTGTACATTGTTTAATGGACTAGCAAGAAATCAGAAGGTCGGGCATGCAACAGATATGCTCATCTACCATTTAAAGATCAGGCTATATGTTTCCTTAAACTTTTAATATTTATTTATATTTAAATTTAGGTGTTAGATATGTAAATAAATAGGAATTGAGTGGCATGTATATAATCTTCCTTAAAAGATTATCACAAGTTACTCTCGGCTGCTTGCATCGGTCGAGCGTACTCTGTGTGCCAATCTTGGTGTCTGACTATGTTGAAGGTCAGAAGCTCTCCCCATGAGGGTCAATGAGATCCATTGGTTGATTGTTGAAGGAGAGCCTCTCAAACTCCTGCGATCGAAGCGTCTACCTCTTGCGGCCGAAGCAACTGCCTCTTAAGGTCTAAGCAGAAACCTCTTGCAGTTGAAGCAGTTGCCTCATGCTGTCAAAGCAGGCGCATCTTGTGGGCGCCTCCTTCAGTGAAAGGAGCAGACGCTCATGCGGTCGAAGAAGCAGACACCTCCAGCAGTCGAAGTTGAAGGAAGAATGCAGCGTTCGAGGTGTGTTTCAAACTAGATTGAAATCGAAGACAATGCTCAACTCCCTTGAACTCTCGAACACCATTCCTTCTTCGATCCTTCAAATACCAAATTGAACCTTTTTAGGGTTTTACCTTGAAGCTTCAAAGCGTGCTTAGGGTATGAAACACACGCTTCACTCCCTAATATTGCGCAACAGCAAAGCAAATCTGGGGGCACATGATTCATTTTACTTTGCACGTGAAGGGCACTTTGAAATGTGCTTTTAAAAGCACTAGTTAAGATAATGGAACTTAAAAATTAAGATGTTTTTAATTATTTAAGATAATTTGTTAAGGAATAAAAATTAGAATTTCTCCCATATGAGAGCAACTTGATATGGTGACATGCCAGATTCATAAAATTTTATTGCTGTAATTGACAAGAAAAAAAGAAATTGAATTGATGGTGGAGTGAGAATACCGAGTATTGAAGGAAAAACAGTTCAAATCAAATTCCAATAAGAAAAATTGAAGAACAACATATAACCAACACCCATATCCTGTGCCACGGTAGAAAATCACCAAGTCTTAATAAAAATCAGTCCATTAAATGATCTTATGCATGTATTGCACGATGTAAAATAGTGCCATCAACAAGCATTTATTGTCAATTGTAAGCATGAACTGATTACAGCAATAATAATAGCTCAACAAATCATATATAGATTCTAAAGGAAAGCAAAGAGCACTTTCAATTAGGGATGTAAACGAGCCGAACACGAGCGAGCCCAGGCTTAGCTCGTATTCGCCTTGTTTATATTTCGAGCTCAAAAAGTGTGTTCGTGTTCGACTCGTTTGCTTGGCGAGCCGAACACGAGCCGTTCACGAACAAAGAGTCGTTTTGACA
>NW_018164444.1:44003468-44023011 GCF_001263595.1 Phalaenopsis equestris | reverse complement strand
ATGAGTAGTATTTCGAGCCAAAACGAGCCGAACACAAACTTCTTAGCGAGCCGAACACGAGCTGTTCGCGGACAACGAGCCGTTTTGACAGCCCTACTTTCAATGGTGGGCACCTACAATAATGATACTTTTAGGCAAATTTTAACTAACTTCCAAATAAGTGGCCGTCTTTGCTTAAACATGCTCAATACTAGGCCTGCCTTGAGACCCGCCTCATCAATTTTTACAAAAAAAAAATCACGATTACGCCTCACCCAAGGCTGAGGCGCACCTCAATGGATTCCTCGCCGTAAAAAAAACACCTAATTTTTTTTAGACTTTACATAATTTTTTTAAGCAAAACTAATAGTAATATGATTTTACCTCATGTATTAACAATCACACCTCGTAGACTATATAACAAAAAACAAAAGGAAAATGTATTCATAAAAAGTTATGTAGTTGAATTCTAATTATCAATATAGTTATTATTTGAATTAATATTTTAATTGATGTTATTCATTAGAAAGTATAAAATAGATTAGACGATTAGAGTAATAGGGACAAATCAAAAATTAAAAATTTGATGATTTATATTTTTTTTAGGTGTGGGTGGGTATTAGTGAGAGGGAAATATTAATGTTGAATTTATTTTGATTATTATATTTTGATGTTTTTGTATTTTTTTTTTACATCGTAGCTTGCTTTAATAGTTTAATGTTTGTATATCTCATCTTATTCCATAACTTGATGATATAATGTTAACATGTTATTTGTAATTTTATGCAATCACAAATATTTTTTAGAATATTAATATATTATTTATTTCTATACAGTTTATAATTTATACAGTTTATTTCTATTTCAACCCCCCACCTACCCGCCCACCCACCGACCCACCACGCTGAATCAAAATGCCAAAATACTCATTTACAAAATTTTAAACTTGTGTGTAACTTTCTTGTAATATGAACAATATGCAAAATTGACCAATGAATCATAGTAATAGAAAATACATCCCTAATTTAGGTTAAAAAAAGTGATTTATACCATAAAAAGGCCATGGTATTGTTAATTTATATTGGAATAGTTTTCACATAATATTCTAATTCGGGCAACATGTTTTGAAGATATTGAGTCAATGCAATTGCACCCTATACTTGGTTGAGATGAACATTGTGCAAAAATCAACTTGGTGGGTGAGATATATAGTTATCTTGTCTTCAAGTGAAATCCTCGAGCACAATATATAATTAATTCTGCAATAAAATTCCTTTTAGAGTTTTAGGGTGATTTGATATTATATTTCTATTAGTACTACAACAACAACAAAGCCTTAATCCCACTACGTGGGCTACATGAATCCTTTTTCTCCATTGCGTCCTATTTTTAGTTTTAGGGTGATTTGATATTATATTTTTACTGGTGGAAAAAAATTCTAAATAATAGAGATATGGAAATTGAAGTAATATTTCTCATCAATGAAACAACACAAATGATATACAACAAATTGGGACAGGGAAATGTGTTTTTAAAATGCAAGAATTTTGAGGGCAGTTATCATTCAGCTTTTAAATTTCATGTAGAAACATTTTAGGTAAAAAAAAAAATGAAAACCAGAAAAGAAGGTAAATATACTTGCGATTTGGAGGATGACAATGAACTCACTTCAATGCACACATTGTGCACTTTTGGAGAGTATAAATCTTAAATTCCCATTATTCAGCTTTTGAATCTAGATTGCTGAATGCTGGCTCCCTTTGAACATGGATTGTTGAATTCTTCGTTCCCATAAATTTTATTTTGGAAAAAAAAAAATCATAACAACTCATTTTATATGACACTAAATAGGACACAATGGAGAAAAAGGATTCATGTAGCCCACGTAGTGGGATTAAGGCTTTGTTGTTGTTGTTGTATAATAACTCATTTTATCATTTTCTATATAATGGTGTAAATTTGATTATTTATTTTTTTATTTTCCCACTCTAATTAGATTTGTTTTTATGGAGTTGGTTCCATGTTGGAAGAAGGCAAGAGCTTAACATACTATTTTTAGGATATTTTAAGCCTTTTGTACCAGTACTGTGACCAGAAAGTATCATTTCATGAAACTTTTCTAGTATGTGAAATACACCCCAAGGTGTGATAAGTTCAAATATCAAACTTCTGGTTTTAGATATGCAAATAAATAAGAACTTTGTTATGTATCAATTTGTAGCGGCCTCTATCCTTTAATTGCAAAGGCAAAATTCTCATACTTTTTTTCTTGTGAAATTCAATTTTTCTATAGAACAATAACGTGCAATTACCAATTTCTTGCTTAGTCAAACTGCTGACAAACATTTTTTCTGCATTGAAGGGAAGTTTCCGACTCTGGTTACTCATCAGGAATCCTTGGAATCAAAAGTAAATGAAACCAAAGCAATGGTCAAATTTCAGCTGAAGAAAGTTCTGTGTATGGGCGTTGCTGTGGGCAACTGCGCAATGGAGGAGAAACAGATCTTTCAAAATGTTCAGCTCAGCGTTAATTTCCTTGTTTCTCTTCTGAAGAAAAACTGGCAAAATGTAAGTTTGCTAGTCATTTTGTGCGTTCACATACATACCTCCCAATTGTTATGTATTTGCTCCCATTTCTTACTATGTAATTTAGCACCTCTAACTTTTTTTAAAAAAAAAATTACTTCTCATTAAAAATGCCACGATTTTACTTTTTTAAATAGTGAAATACACCTTTTAATGCATAAGTAAGGTGGTATGTATGTAAAATTTTAAGTTTAGGTGTTAGATTCGTAAATTTATAAGAATTGAGTGGTATGTATGTAAATGTTCTTTATGATTTTGCATTTTCATAATACTGCAGTTCATTTCTTTTACTGGTCCATATGTTTTTTTTGCCTTTTATCAAATTTTGTTTTGTTTTTGTTTAATTCTGCTTTTGATTTTTCTTCTGATGAATTTCAGTGAGGGAACCTTCAGGTTAGTTGGTTAATATTTATTTTGATTTGGCATTTTCATTAATACTACAGTGCCTTTTTTTTTTGCTGGCCCATATGTTTTTTTGCCTCCTATCTAATTTTGTTTTGTTTTGGATTCATTCTGCTTTTGATTTTACGTCTGATGAATTTACCTAGGTTGGTTAGTATTTTTTAGTTAGAATGTCTTTGATTGTGCGCTCGTCCTTCCTTGTTGTTGAATTCAAATCTGACCTTTGATTTGTGCTCAAGGAATAGAATGTGAAACCCAAGGGAAGGAGAAAGAGAGAGACACATGCCCTGCCGGGAGGTAAATATGGGTGTTTATGGGCTCTTAGACCCATTTTATTCCATAAAGAAAGATGTTACAAGTGGAAGAACAAAATGAACTCTAATACATGTCATAGACCTCCTATTTATAGAAGATAAAAATGATAAAGTATAAAATTACATTATAGCCTTGTTTTAAAGTGAGAAGCAAAGTGCATTTTGGTTCCCTTATTCCAACTATTGGATTGTCTTGAAATCTGTGCATATCATTTTTGAGTTTACGTATTAAGTTTTTCAATTTTCTTACTCATTAATTTATAAATCAATCAAATCATTAGCACGTGAATTGCTAATGATACTCCTTGTTAGATGCTCTCCGTGTTCTTTTTTGGCATCTTTGGCTTCATCCGCTATAATTAATTAGTCGTTGAATGATTCCGGGATGATTCACACTTTCCCACTCGCAAAGCTAGTCGTTGTCGAGTAGCAAATCATCTCAACGGCCGAAGACAATCGTTGTATACTTCTTGCAAAGCTTGTCGCTGCCAGGTGGCGAGTCATCTCAAGGGTCGAAGACGATCATAGTATAGCCCTCCGGAGCTCATCGTTGTCAGGTGGCGAGTTATCTCAAGGCCATTATTATTGATCGGATCTCTATGGTGTCGTGTCAGCTATGCTATCCGGGTTTGAGTTCTTCAAGTGTTGGTGGCTTCCGGAATGTCTGAAGTCTTCAAACTCCTTGAACTTGACCCACTATAAATTTCTCTCTGCCGGCTGAATGAAATGGCCGATGGGTCTAGGGCGCAACAAAAATATTGCTGACCAGCAGAACTGGTGCGCGACAGAGATTGGCCTGAATGATAGCCAGTGCAGGGAGCAAAGCTGTCCCGCGACAGGTAGGGCTGATCGGTGAGGTGGTCAGACGACATACACCTCAAATTCAATACACTTTTGCTAACTAGGAAGCTCCATGTGAATGCTTGAGGATTGGTCAGGAGATGCAGTGCGGGGGAAACTATTGCTTAGGAGATAGGGTCAGCCAACTTTACAGTCGGCACGGTGGAGATGTTTGCAGCATGGAAAAATCATAGTTTGGGCTTCTGAAAATAAATTTGGCTAAGTCGGCGGTGGATATCTGCGCCCGGGAGGAGCAGTGGAGGTCTCCAGGTCTAGAAACGAAGAGCATACACTGATCGTCAGTGACAAGAAATCTGTTGTTGTGCAAGTTTTCCTTATGTTTTTTGCTTGGAGCGCTTTTCTGAAGAGTATTTTCTTCGGTGTTGCTCGTTGTCTTGTTGATGACACGATCCACGCTCACCGTACTTTTTATGATATTGAATCCAAATCTGTCATTTAGAACGTGCCCAAGGAATAGAGTGTGAAATCCGAGGGAAGGAGAAAAAGAGGCTTGCCCCGCTAGGGGGCAAAGATGAGTATTCTTGGGCTCTTAGACCCATTTTTTCCATAAAAAATTTGATGTTACAAATTAGGGAACAAAATGTCCCTAATGCATATCATAGCTCTTCTATTTATAGAAGATAGGAAGGACAAAGTATCAAAATTACATTATTAAACTTGCTTTAAGGAGAGGAGCAAAAGGCATTATGGTCCCCCTTATCACGACCATGCATTGTCTCAAGATATGTACAAACCATTTTTTTTCTATATACATTATTTTTTTTTTAGGATAATTTCATACATACTACTCGGAACATTGATATTTACAAATTAACTACCTAAGTAATTTTTTTGAACCGTCGAATCGATGTATTTACGTATGTCACGATCAAACTATGAAAATATGGTGAAAATGAAAAATATTTGGGGTTTTGCCATGAATTATTTGAGTGGGAATTTGAAAAATGGATGAAAGATGATGGTTGATGTGTAAATACCAAGTTTCGAGTGGTCTTTGTCGGACCAAGGAGCTTTTTGAATCTTAGCTTTGTTGCTAGGATTTCAAATAGTGATGTTATAACAAACTACAATTAATCTATTTGTTACATGACATTGATAATGCTTTGTTAGTCTCTAGCTTTTTTGTGCGGCATTTGCATATGCCACACACTTCTTATGTATTTGCATATCAAACACCTGAACTTTCATATTTACATGCATATCACTAATATCTTTTATATCACATCAAAAATACCACTATCATCGCACTCATGCATAAATTTATGACAAAGTGTCATAAATATAAATATCAAACTTTGGGTGTTACATATGCAAATATATTCGCACGATGTAACATGTATGTAATTTTCTATTTTATTTTGTGCGTACATGCTTGCATCATTGATACTTCTCATCAATCCAAGTGAAATGGATTGCAGTGAGAACTTGATTCAATTATTATTTTTATTTTGCTTTATTTGTTTAACCATTACTGGGCACCATTGATCCACTTAATATCTGCATTAATCTTCTGTTGCCATTTCACGTAATTAGTGGATGATTGGATTATTAGTCAGTTATAATTACTTCTTATGCCATGTTTAATGTTCTAATTGAGATTAAATGGTACAGGTGAGGTGCTTGTATATGAAGAGCACCATGGGCAAGCCATACAGAGTGTTCTGAGTTCAGCAGATTCCAGTGGGTTTTGCAGACGCTTTTTCTATTACTGTTTTTTTATTCTTCTTATTGTGCTTCGTAGAACATCATCTCCTCTTAATCATCAAAGATTTTGGCTTCTACCTTTTGTTAAATTTAACCATGTTTGCCTTATATTTAATTGGAACCCTCTGTGCTTCGAGGAATTATTGCGTGCGGACACCGCATGCATCTCTGCATGCGGTGTCCGTTTCTGGCCGTAGATCACGGTGATCTACGGTCAGGATTATTTCTGTTTTTTTATATTAAAAAAAATTTAGGTGGGGCCCACCGAAATACATCGGGACCGTAGATCAGGTGATCTACGGACCGTAGATATGGAATAATTTTTCCTGTGCTTCAGTTTTATTTAGACGTCCAAGCTAAATAAATAAAGCTATACATACAAGGAATATTTACATATATAGCTCTTTATTCCTTTGTATTTACATATCTAACACACAAGCTTCAATTTTTACATATAGATGCAAGTTTCTACTCACACGAGTAATTAAATATTTCTTTATTAAAGTTATTATTAAATTATTTAAATGAAATATTCACCACAATATTAAATAATGTGAAATAATATAATATAAAGTGGCGTTTAAGGCAATAAATTGTTACAAGTAAATTTAAGAACCCAATTTTTATATATTTACATGTCTAACACCTAAACAATACATTTTTTTACATTCATGCCACTCAAATCTTTTGTATCACATGAAAAAATTACCGCCATTTTGGTTTTTAAAAAGGTGTTATATTTGTAAAATTTGATAGTATGAGTGTTAGATATTGAAATAAATGGGAATTGAGTGGTATGCATGTAAATCTTCCTATTTTGAATTCATAAATCTTCACATTTTACCTATGAGACATTGGGCATTGTTAACATAAATAATACAATCTTTTTGATTTCTAATTTTACTCACATGTTCACAATCATGAGGATGACATAATAATATTTATATGCCATAACATTTTGCTTTCTAAATATTTATATATGATAATCATAGTGCTCCAATAAATAAAATAAAATAACTATTAGATTAAAAAAAGGTTAATTAATACCCACAAAATATATATTATTAATGTGATTAATTATTTCACACTAATGGAGTCTTATTTGTGCTTAAAATATATAAATGATTATACCTAATAAGTTACCTAAAGCATTGAAATGTGTTTAATGCATGAGAATAAAATGTTATGCATATTACTAATTCTTTTATAGATGACAAATATTTGCTAAATGAATACATTTTTATGGCGCAACTTGTGTACATAAGTGTACCAAATACAAATCATGTCCAAACTTTATCATTATGGTATCATGTCATAATAATAGCAGTCATTGTAGCTCATTTTATTATGCATAGCAATATAAACTATGTCTATCATCACACATACATACACACACATATATGGTGTAAGTTACATGTGATGGCTAATCATATTATATCATTTGGTCCTCTTCCTATAACAATCTATATAGATTAGGTATGACGACATATAGATCAATGAAATCATTGGCCCACTCTCCAACATAAAGTATTATATATATGGTAAACTAAATTAGAGTAACTAGACTTTGTATATACACATGTTTAATGTATAGTATTTTAAACTATGCTCGATATTCAACTCATCACATCAATTATAGATCATATAAAAGTGGAAACAAATTAAAAATAATGGAGTTCACATAATAAATCAATATGCTCGATCAATATTTAAAAAGCATAATAAATGAACTATTATAAAATCTATTTGTTTAAATGGATCATTTTGGTTCAGATTCATGCAATATTTATAGAGAATGTCACTTACAAAATACTAGATAAACTCGTACACTCTTCATGAAGAGAGATTTAGACTTGGAACTAGAGAAGAAAGTTGGAGGAGCTTCAGGCCCGGAGGATTCATGAGTGTCACCACCATCATGATTGCCAGACAACTACACTTCAATTGTGTAAGATTACTTTTGACTAGTCGGGGGCCGGTAAAATTTTGTAACCAATAGGGACATAGTAAAATGATTTGAATTGGACCAAGCTTTGTGGTTTTTACCACTTCAAATTTTTCATGTAAGAAGTCCTATTATTCTCTATGTTATTTTTTCTTTTATATATATGTGGGTCAAATCTTCGCACAATATTAGGATGTTAATATATTACTCCAGCGCTATGAATTTAATAGCAAGTAAAAAATATCAAGTGATTTTATTATTATTTATCACTAATTGCTCATTCTATTTTTCATTTTATTATAATAATAATTTGAATTAAAATTATTTTCTATCTTTTATAATAAATAAATTGGACCATGAAGTGACTCAAATTTATAGAATCAAACACAAACTTAACGTCTGTTTGGGTTAGCTGTTATTTATTAAAATATAACTTTGAAACTGCTGAAAAATAATTTATGTTTAAAAAATTGTGGTAATTATTATAATTTTAAAAAAAAGTTGGACAAAAATAAAAAAAAACTAGTGACAAAGTCAAGCTTATCCAAAGAAACAATGACCCGACTTGACTGCATTTGTTGTTGGCTGCTTGCCACTAAGCACTCCCCTCCTTCACCCCTTGACCCCGAAAAGGCCATCTTTAAGAAACCCTAGCTCTACGAGGACAACCCTAGGCGGAGAACTTAACTGCGGAAGCCCTAATTACATTGCTTTTTTGCTTTCAATGGCAGCATCCAGGTCAGCTTCTTTATCAATTTATCTGCAATATCTTCATCGCTCTAGCTGTCGGTGGTTGTTTTGCCTGATTCTTTAAGAGTTTCTGATGGCATGTAGAATTTTCAGTAGGATCTTAGGCTCTTGACTGGGCTTTTGGAACTTCAGATGGTGAATTATAGCTTCTTCTTTGGATTAGAATATTGAAACATGAATCATTTGTCTTGAGTTGTATATATAGAAATTCTTGGTTATAACGACGGTGGAAAAGCATAGTTTAGAATGCATCGGGAGATTTTAGATCTACTATGGATTTATGAGGCTTTTTCTTCTGATGGCTATACACAAACAGCTGAATTCACTCTCTTAGATGCCCTCGAACTAGAAACATTGAATGCTTGTGCTGTTAAGATTCAAGTAATCATCCTTATTACTTCATAGAAAGGGAGAAGTTTACATTTTCTTTGATGGAAGTCGTAGTTGTGAGACCGGTGCAAGTAGGAACAGCTCAATCAATCCTTGTTTATCATGTGGAGCTTGTGGTGGTGTGGTGCAGATAAAATTTCACATAAAAAATTATTTATAATATGTGGCTGAATTTCCTCTCTAAATGTAAATCTTTGACTAATTATTTTTTTGGGCTATGGAATTATTTTGGTGATCTTGGATTAATGTAAAAATCTCGAATAGATCATTCATTTACTTTTGAGAGATCTTATAATATTTATTTATTTATTGATTTTGAATGATCTTGTAGTATTTATTGGGATCTTATAATAATTTATTTCTGCAAACTCGTTCTTTATTGTCATTATATACTGTTTGGCGTTTCATAACTTCAAGCATATAGAAAGAAGAGGGAGAGGAGGCAGGGGAGATAGACTAATACCATTTTAGGGCTTCTAGAAGGTGTTTGGGAAGCGGGTCTAATGGGGAGGAGGTGGAGGAATAGTAAAGGGATTTAATTTAAGCAATCAGTGATATTTGGAGGGGATAAACAATGTTTGGCGGCTGTCCCGACTGAAAATAGAAAGGAAAATCACGAAACAGTGTGGCACGGATGTCGAGAGAGGTTTCAATTGAAATTGCTATTTGAAGGTGTTTGGGAAGCGAGTTTGATGTTAAGATGTAGGAGATGAAAAACACATGTTTGACATTCATTCTAGAGATGAACAAGGTGATTAGATTATTATAGATAACACATAAGGAATTTACGTCTAGACTGAGAGCTAATTAGGAAAAGTTTCAGATCATCAAACCCAAACATTCTAGAGATAAAAAGTACACTGCTCACATTCATTCCATGGATGGGCAGGGTGATTAGATCATGATAAATCAATTTTTGCGCTCGCATTCAAACTTGAAAGCTCATCAAAACTTGGAGGTTGTCCGAGGGTAGTGAGTCTCCAAGGGCGCTCTCTTGTGGGTTGCAATGACTATCATGGGGTGGATAAGATTTTGTTTTACAATATATTTGCTTAGTCAAGACATTAATTAAATGAATCAACCATCGCGTGTCATAAATAATAGTCCAGGAAGGAGAAGTTCAATAATCATCTGCTTGGGTTTCAGCGGCTCAACCAAGGAGAGTATTACGGGATGAGTATTACGTGGTGTGAACAACAATTGGCTGCGAGTTGGAAAATGAAGGAGGCTTCCAAATGTCCATGAGAGATCGCCACTTTGATCCTATAAGGCCACAAACACACCACCAGAAAGAAAACAAAAAACAACACTCACATAGGGAAAATCAGGAGAAAACATCTCCGAATAACATAAATCAAATCAAAAGTCACCTCAAAATAGAAAAAAACAGAACATATAAAGTTTCACAAGGAAAACCCTAATTAGGAATAAGAAAAATATGAAATAAATAAAAATAATAAAATATATGCTAAAATTTGGAAGTTGGTGCTGCACTCTTCCTATTAAAACCTTCAATTGCAAGAGTCGCAAGTCAAGACTTTTGATATCATGGAAGTTCTCTGCATCCCACATTCTCCCCCTTCTCGCATCCTCCTGCATTTGCGTTCCGCTTTCTCCCTTGTCATGCGTCTGAGTCCCACTATCACCTGTGTCCTTCATCACTCTCCTCGGAAAGGAGCTTTGTATTCTTTTCATGTAGCTTCTGGAATTGATCTACCACCACCATAACAAAGCCATCACCTTGTTGTGTCTGAGGCAATCCAAGCTCTTTTCCACGCAAGACAACTTTGCAACACACACGTCATTCCAAAGTTTGTCTTGATAGATTATGTAGCCATTCTTCTTTGACACAACTTGAAGCAATCCCCCTGCAATATTTATGCTCAAGTTTCTTCTTCTCTGGAAGGATCTAGATTCTACTGCAGGATGCTCTTTCCTATAAAACACTTATTGAGATTTTTGAGTTAGCGTCTAACTACTTCTATCTAACATGACATTGCTAAATTGAATTGAAATTTAACACCTAGATTACTTTATATGGCCTTCTAGAAATAACTCAACATTTTCTCATTTTTAACATATTGGACCTGCTTCATTAGTGGCAACTCAAGAGATAGACTATATGCCTGAAAATCCTGAAATTCTCTTATCTGGGCTTGCTTAGTGTTTGATGCAGGCTCGAACTCATGAACCTCATGGACACCCAATGCCTATGGATGTAAAATAGCCGATCATAAATGAGCTGAACTTTTGTTCGTGTTCAAAATCGACTTGTGTTCGAATTTGTTTAAAAATTTTGTGCTCGTATTCGGTTCGATTTATTTGAATTTGGTTCGAATTATTCGTTTTAGCTCGAAACAGCTCGTAATTAACTAAATTTTATGCTTCGTTCAAACAAGTTTGAAATTGTTTGATTTGTTTAATTTAATCTCGTTTAGGTTGATTTAGCTTGAAAATGGTTTAAAAAGTATAGAAAATAAAAAAAAAGCTTCAAAATTTGAAAAAAAAATATTAATGCACATTTTAAATTACAGGTTTTACAAAACAAAAACTAAAAACAATAAAATTTGATGAAGTTACATGTAAATTTATAAGCAAATTAAAATAAATTAAAATAAAATAAACAAATAATGAAATTACAATTTACAAATTTACAAATATATAATGACATGTGACTAATTCTGAAGTTATCACTTTCCAATTGCCACCTGAATCATGATCATCAAATCATCTTTAGAATTTGGATAAATCTGCTCCAACTTTGACAGTGTCAATTGTAAAACCCCAAAGCTCTCTGAGCCTGCAAAAAGTGAACAAGATAGGCACAAAAATAAAAAAAAGCAACAGAAAAAAATGCAACTAACAACTTATTACAATAATAGAGAAAAGAAACTAACACAAAAAGAAAATAAAATAATTTACGGGAGCTCAGAACTTATCTGGTATAAAATATTAAAATTTCGTCATAAGTTTAGAATATATAAAAATATATTTTGAAACTGGTTGAATTTTAATAATAACTGAAATTTCTTAATGCTCTGTAACCAATATCTGGAAATCAAAAATATCAAAGAGGGAAACACATTTATTAAAAGCCAACCATAATAATGGAATGAACTAACAGCAGAGTAATAACCCTTGAGATGTTCATAATATAGGAAGCTTCTCAAACGAATTCAGCATATTTACTAGTGACAATGCTAAACAAATTTATAATTAATTGCCGACAGAAGAGATGGACAAAGTGAAAAAGATGAGAAACAACATAACCAAGTTGAAAAACAAATAAAAGAAAATTTTAAAACCTTACCCAAATCAAAAGCAATCTCAAGGGCTCATCCACAGGACTCCACACCTCCATATGCAATTTATGTGCCAAGCTTATCAAAAGGCAACCGCAATTATGGTGGCAAGTGACAACTAGCTAGCCAACAAGCAAAAACAGGAGGCATAGCTAGCAGAAAGATAAGAACCAACTAGTAGAAATAATAACCAACAATCCAACTAACATAAAGAAGAGGCATAGGTGTTTCCCACTTTCTTAAAAATAGTTCAAAGGTTTGGTGTGGCTTTTGTGGTAGACAAGATTAGAGAGTCGTCTTAGATGGTTTGGTTACATTAAACGTCAACTATCTGATGATTCGATTAGGAGAGCAGATGCTTTAGATTCAACTTATGTTAAAAGAGATAAGGGTGGACCTAAAAAGACTTTGACATGTTGTATAAAAAATAATCTTAATTTATTGAACTAAATGAAAATATGACATTCAATACGGCCCAATGGAGAAAAAAAGATTCATGTAGCCAACCCCACTTAGTGAGATAAGGGCTTGTTTTTGTTGTTGTATATATAAATTTCAGTGATATTTTTCAAATCAAATATCATCACCGAATTCATAATATATGTGCAAGCGAACAAAAAATGATATTTAAAAAAACAAAAAGTGAAAACATCTATCAACATATTCATTCAAATAAGGCGAATTCATATAACTTCAAGTCTTATATATTTTATTTTTAAAATAATTCTTGATTCAATTCTTGCTTTAAAATTGCATAAATTGCGTTAAAATATGCAAAGTTACTTAACATTACTAAATATATGAAATTAAATGTTTGCATGTGCTATGGTTAAAGTGCTAAATGTTTTAACAAATTGTCTGGGAATGTTGTGTGGGCTAGCTCAAAATTAAATATAATTTACCTGCTTATACTCTACCAAATTGACTCGGTGTTTAAACTTAAATGGTATGAGAATATTGCGTGGTGGCAAATAAAATTTTTACTTAAATTGCTCTTATTTTGAAAGTTTATATTTTTTTTTTAATTTGCACTTATCTTAAAGTTATAAATTCTTATTTTTAAAATCAAATTCAAGTAATCAAATTATACATACTCTCAAGGGAATGATAATAAGTCTCACTCCGATCTACTTCCTCTTAAAGTTTGGATTTGTCGAGTCTAGTAAATTTCAATAATGTTTAAATCATAAATACAAATTTGTAAGTCTCAATAATTTAGTCTTATTATTCTCTTAATAAAAATTAGAATTGATAAGACTAATGTTTAAAATATATTAAATCATCAAATGTCAAAATAAACTGCAAATATAAGTGTTTTAAATGTTCACTTCCCTGATGATGATCGAGTTGATAGAAGATTTCAACTGTAGGAGCCTATTTTCAAAATTATGGTTCAAAGTGGATTTAAATAAACTCAAATGATACACACACACATATATACATACATACATACATACATACATAATTACAGGGCATGCCATAATTGATAAGGTTGATGTACAATCATATGTCCATATTAAGTCCAAGCCTTTACAAGCAAGAAGTCAACAAGGTTCAAATCAAGCAATGAAATCTCAGGCTGCCGTTTTGGTTTTTTTTTTTTTAAGGCATTATGGTTATATTTTCTTGGGCAGGGCTTTCGCCCTGTAAGCCTTATATCCCTCCTAGTTGTGTTATGTTTTAATGCCTTTATATTTATCTCTATTGGACTAACACCTCATGCCTTATATTTTTCTTTGTTAGGTTATTATCCCAAGTTTTATATTTTTCTAGTATTTGTGATCACCTCATGCTTTGTGTCTTTCTCTTCTAGGTTATGACACCACGTCTTGTATTTCACGTGGTTGGGTTATCATCTCATGCTCTTCAGCTCGACTACCATATCAGTCATTTGGTTTATCACTCCATGTCTTATTCCTTTTTAGCATATTATCATTTAAGTCCTATATTTCTCTCGAATAAGGTTATCAGTCCATTTCCTTTCTTTTGGGTTGGGTTATCACTCATTATCCTTTTTTCTTCTTGGTTTATCAATCTACGCCACATCAATTTTCAGCATAATCACACTGTAAGTTCCATATTTATCTCGAACATTTGGTCACTTTATGTTCTGTTTCTTGATAGCTTCAAGAGCGAGTTCTTTTGAAGATCATAAACACCATTTAACAATTGTCTTAAGTTCAGATCTTAAAAACACAATTAGTGAGAAAAGATTATGCTACAATTTTGATTTTTAGCAAGATGATGAATAGATAATTTGTCTAAAATAATTTGTGGAATATAAAACATCAGAGAGAGAAAGATTTAGGAGGTTATAGGATGCCGTTCCACAAATTAGAGAGGTGAAATCATCAACAATATTGATAGGGGTAGAAAAGTTTTTCAGAATGATTGGTTCAAACGCAATGGTAGCGAGAAAGGTGGTCTGAATATAATTATGATTATCGCCATTTGTTTGGGGCCGCGTTTCTCTCGTGGCGCGACCCCAAGCCGTACATTTTTTTTTTTGCGTTTAGTTGTGGCTTTTTGGCGGCGTGTGCAAAAATTTTCACGGAACGCAGGTTCTATCCTGCGGCCCGCATTTTCGCTCTGTTTTTTTACTCGCTACTCTTCCCTCTCTTCACGGTTGCAATATGAATGTTCGGATTGGTTGAAGTCCGCGAGATCACGGCTGGAGATTGAGGTAAGCAAACGACAGAGGTAGGCATAGAAGAAAATCAATCTTGAAATAAAACAGTTAAAGGTAAGAATTAATTCTTCTTTGCCGTCGACTGGGGTCTTGGGCCGGCAGCTTACAGAGAAATTGATATTTTAACTTCTTTTCAGCGCTACTTTTTGACTTCTTTTCAGCCTTGAAGATCATTTGTTGGTCTAATTTTTTATGCTAGTAGTTCACAATTCCTTCGTTGTTTTGGTAGAGGATCAGCTTTGAGGGGGCTTTTTGATTTGTTTCAAGTAAATTGATTGAAAAGTGAAGCTTACTGCTTCTGCTTGTTATTATTTACTCTTTTTTTCTTTTATTCAATTTGTTATTACAAATTAATGGAAAGGAATGTGATGGTAGAGCAGCATGATCATTAGAACTGGAGTTAATTGCATATTTGCGCTAGAGCTGTGGTACTCATGTTTTGTCTTCAGAACAATAATTTCAGAGCTTAAAATTTGAATTACAAACACGTTTCAGACTTGCAATGAGTCAAAGGATCATGGCGACCAAACCTCAGAAGCTTTTGCAGTAGAAGCTGTACTATTACCAGCCTCAAAATCATCGATTGAAGCAGCATGTTGCAATACAGTTGAGGATGGAGGTTCAAAAAATAGTTTTTTTGAGCCTGCCTTCTCCTAAAGCCCCGAAGGACTCAAATTTTTGCAGTGCAGAAGCTTTATTCATAATGGGCCAGTGAACAGTTGAACTAACTGAGGACTTAAAATCGTTTTTCCTTATGTTTTTTTGTGTCCAACATAGTTTATTATTGCATAATGAATGAATATAGATATCCCTTGATCAGTTGGCTTTATAGGTTTTGTTGTTTAAAAAAATATATATTTAAATTTGTTTATTCATTTGAATTAACAAGCTTTAGTTACTCTTATTTGAATAAGCATCTCAGTTATTCTTTAAGCATGTTAATTCATTTGCTGCCCTATTTGTTGATGAGTTTCCAATAGAGAGATCTCGTGCGATGAGTTTATAAGAAAAGATCATGCATTTTGTGAGGTTTATATCTTATTTTTTTATACTATTTTGAAGTGGATTTTTAATGCTCAAGTATCAAATGTATTGCTATGACAATTCTGTTACAAACAACATTACCACGTAGGGACGGAATGATCATTTGTTCAGAAACAGCTGACGCATAGTCGTTTTCAAACTGCAAAAAATAAACAATAAGTCAGCTTATCCGCAACAGTTTCTGCGCAGCAGCTTCCTGGGGCAGCTCCTGCGCAGCAGCTAATTGATATGCTGCAGCTACCCCAAACAGACCCTAAGTGGTCCAAAATTAGAGCTTGAGGTGTTGAGAGATCAACGATGACGAAGAACTTGCGAGAGAGCCATTGCAATGTTAGGAATCATAAAATTTGTCTTCTAAATGAACTTGCGTGCCCTGAGAGGAGATGCAGGTTAACTTCATTGACATACTTTTGCCAAACAATCAGTTTACAATGATTTGTAAGTGTTCGTCATTTCTCTCCTTTTTTTTTAAAACATTTTACATTTTTTTCATATTTCATTTTTCTACCAACTCATAACTTTATGTAGGGTGTCAAATAATAGTGTAGTTTGCCGACAACTTGTAAATTAACTTAATCATAATCAATTTGATAAATAAAGGTTTTTTACTGTTGTAAAATATTTCAAACAGTTTAAATTATTTTGTTAAATACAAAAGTTAATTCGATCATATTAAACTTGATAAGAGTTGGATTTTCTTTAATACCTGCAGATTACTTTTCTACATATTTATTCAAAAAATATTCATATATTTAACTTTAAATACCATCAGATAACTTGATATTTTGTTAAAAAACATTTATTTTTGGTGCAGTTAGTGCCATAAATTATAATTTTTATAATACATTTGCTACTTATCGAAGCAACCTTAGGATGTTATTTCGTTCTAAACTCACACGTGGCTAATAATAGGCAAGTCGAATATAGGCATGTAATATACTGACACACGTGGGAGAGTGTTGAGTGACTGAAGAGCATCTTCATCCTGCATGTTTAGGAAATCTGAACGATTCCCTTTTACTTTTATTCCCAAAATGACATAAGTGTCTGTTCTTACTATTTTTACTTCTCTATTCTTTGTTTTTGACAATTTTTTATAATTTGGGGTTCATTAGTAAACTATTGCTGTCGTAAGAGGCCTATTCTAAATGGCTAAAACTTTTATAAACAATGACCGAAAGTTTCTGCTGATGCGTACGCTAATATTTAATTTGTAGAAACAGGTAGGAGTGTATTCAGATTCATAGGATTTTAAAATATCATCATATCAATATCATCATATGCATACATAAATATATTATGAGAACATCATAACTTATTAAATAAAAGTATAATTCTTGCGTTTTCTAGCACAACCTTTCTTTCTCCTCCAGAGTTGCACACCCAAAACGACTTTTTTTTTTTTTATATTGTTTCATAAAAATGAAAGGTACCTTAACATTTATTAAAAAAATATCTGTATTTATCCAACAAATGGAAAATTGATGTAATTTAGACTAGACTTCTTATAAAACTGTCATTTTCCTACCTCCAATTAATTTTACATATCTATTTTGTGAATAGTAAATACTAAATGAAAAGTACTGTAAAATTCCGTTCTTTATAACTATAACATTCAGAGGAAAGGCGTAGGACATTTACCAGCACAAGCTTACAGAGAAAACTTACACTGATGTAGACCACTGAGCTTTAAGCTTAGAAAAGCCTAATATTACATTTACTTAAACCTTTTTAAATCCAACCCCCCAAATCTTCTAAAAATACTAACTCCCTACTTTTTCTATTTATGTTTTAAACCCTGGACTCTTGACTGGGCTCAGCAGGAGCAGGTGGGTGACAATTGAGGTCAAGCAAAGCGGCTGGACCTGGCTTGGAGTTAGCATTGTGTGCCGAGCAAGAGGACTTGGCAAGCTGCTGTTTGAGTTGGGAGATGAGGATCTGGTTCTCTTGGTTGAGCAGCTGCGCCTTCTTCCTTAGCCTCTCATTCTCCTGCATTATGTAGCAGTTCTGCAGGTACAGCCTTGAATTGATCCTCTCCATTTATCAATTCTGAATCTTCTAAATTTATCTGAAATTAGCAGTTTTAAGTGTGAACAGTGTTTAAATTTTGTTAGATTTACATACATATCACTCAATTCTTATGAATTTACATATGTAAAAGTGTATTTCACCTTTTAAAAGTCAAAATAAGGGTAATTTTTATTTGATATGAAAGATATAGGTGGTATATATGAATGTAAAAGATTCGTGTTCGGCTGTTACATATCTAAATACATAGAAATTTGTGGTATGTATGCCATTAAAACAATAGAGTTGCAGTGATAAACCAAGAGATGTCACTTCAGAATTGAAACATTAGCAAGATAAACAGAACAAAGGTTGTTGATACAAATATGATAGAGAGAGTGTGTGTGCGTGTGTCTGGAAAGCTTAAGTGGTCAACTGAATTGTATATCCTAATTAAATTTTAAATACATTAATACTTTAAAAAATGGTTTTTTTTTTCATTTTTTGAACAGAGAATTTTCCTTGTCCGTCTAAATAAAGAATACAGAATATTATTCCAGCTTATTGAAACAGAGAAAGAACTTATCCTAATTCATGCAAGCCCAAGTAATGATATATAAATTCTCATAAAAAAAACAAAAATTCACACACTTATAGAGAGAGAGAGAGAGAGAGTTCAAATATCTCTTGGCCTGGCTTACTCTTTTATGTAGCGATATCTCACTCTGTAGTAAGAAGAAGATAAGAACCGCAGAGGAAATACAAAACCTCTAGATTTGTTCTTTGTTCCCAACCCCTTAATCTATGAGATACATGAGCTCTATATATAGAGCGAAGAAAAAAAAGGGAAAATCTCATAATAATGAGGAGACGAAGAAGGTGAAGGAGCAAGATCTCATGGCGTCACGTGATGATGAGGGTTTGGGTCTGATGATGGGTTTAGTCCGCCCAAGATTCGCAATGATGGGTTTTACTTCTGGGGCCTTCCTTCATCATTTCTCTTCTTTATTCCCCCCCCCACCCCTTCAAATTTCAAGGAATATTACCATATTTACAAATCTAACACCTTTAACTTTAATTTCTACACATATGAAAGATTTGGGTTGTACAAATGTAAAAAAAAATAAAGTTTAGTTGCTAAATATGTAAATATATAGGAATTGGGTGGTATGTGTGTAATAGTGTAAATGCTTTATGTTTTGAATTTGCTGTTATGATATATTTATTTAGATGCCAGATTAGTATTTGACTAATTGCATACGGCCATGCCTTTTTATGGTATTCTTCATCATTAGTCTTATGGTTATTTGTCTCTGTCTAACCATATGGGGTCCCCTTTTGTATTCTTATTCTTTATCTGTCTCTATGCGGTATTCTTTGGAGCTTTGAATCTATTTTGAGAAAGTATTTTTTACACTTTTACCCACAAAATTATTCTTTTTGCTCATTTTTTTTCCGAATTTGTTTGCATTCATTTTGTTTACTTTTTTTTTTATTACATATTTGGGAATTTTTTTCAGATTTTTGTTTCATTGAATTCTTTTCAGTAGATAATACTCATTATATATAT
>NW_018164444.1:43996934-44003458 GCF_001263595.1 Phalaenopsis equestris | reverse complement strand
TAATAATAATAATAATAATAATAATAAATTAAAATTTCATATTGTGTGGTTGGATTTCTTTCTTAAATTTGACACTGATGAACAAGCTAATTCGGTTTATTTGTTTAGGTGAAATAAGTTATTTCCAAATAAAATAATTTATTTGTGTAAATTATTCTATTAAATAATTATACTATAAAGGAAAATTTACATACATATCATATAATTCTTATGTATTGATGTGATGTGAAGTATTTGAATGAAACTTTAGTTGTTGGGTATATAAATACATAATTATAAGAATTATGTGGTATATTTATATAAATGCCCCTAATGACAATATTCAGGAGGAGGAGAAGGAGAGAATAAGGAAGGAAGAAAAGTTGAAACCAAGCATTAAAAGCATTAATGGAATTGTTCTGTGATAAAATGATGGCAAGAGCTGGCAAAATGATGATAATCCATTAATCCTTCTGTGTGTGGAAGGAGCGTTTGGACCTTATGAGAGCCTTGTGGTGTTCATGACCTGCAACCCTAATTACTGCAAACAGTTTTTTTTTTTTTTTTTCATTTAATTATTATTATTATTTTTCTTTTGGTATTTATTTTTATTTTTTATTTTTATTTTTATTTTTTTTTTCAGTAAATGCAGCGCTTCGTCTGCGAGCTTATGAATGGGAGCAGAACCCATGATGGGCTCTTGTGGGCTTGTAAGGGTATTTGAGTGCTTGCTTTACTCTTTTGATTGGACAAATATAATGCATTCTGAACCTTGTATGAATGCTAACTCTCCTAGTAATGCTCATTTTTCTCATTTATTTTTATTTTTATTTTTTTTAAAGGGCATTTACAGACATACCACCCAATTTCTATGTATTTACATGTCTAACACTTAAAGTTTACTTTTTTTATATTTATATCACTATTTTAATTTTCACAAAGTGAACCTAGGATGTCAGACGTGTAAAAATTGATATCGGTTAGATATGGCTCATATAACATATAAGGGATAGATCATGGTGCGGAGCGGAAGAATTAGTTCAATCGGGGGAGTTTTTTTATGTGGGTTGGGGCTGCGGGGGCAACGCCTTGCGGTACGGTTCAGGGGTAATTCTGTAATTACATATTGTACTCTAGGGTTATATATATGTCTGTTTGTAATCTTAGGTCTGTATTCTGTACTCTTTTCTGAAATTGAAATAAAGCCGTTGCTTTGCTCCCAAGGACGTAGACATCTTTGCTGAACCTCGTTAAATCTTTGTGTTTATCTGGATTTCTTTCGATTCTTGTTTTTCGTTATCTTAAATTTCTCCACAAAATTAGTTGGCAAGAATGCAAGCAGGCTGAGGAAAGCTTGGGATTGATTAGAATTACTGTTTATTTATGGAAGATTTACATATATTTCATAAAATTTTTATGTATTTATATTTCTGGTGCCTAAATTTTTTTTTTTTTTTTTGCATTTATACCACTTTGCTTAAGTTTGAGAAGGTATATATGACTTTAAAAGTTAGTAATAGTGGCATTTTTGATGTGATATGAATGATTTGTGATCGAGATACAATGATTAAGTTCTAAGTATTAGATATGTAAATACACAAGGATTGTGGTATGCATGTAAATTCCCCTTTTTATATACTTCCAATGGTGGATCAAGGCCTCTTTATATTTGAGACAATTTTATGTTATGCATAATTTGAAACTTTTATCTTTAAATTTTACCTTAACAATTATGTATAGGGAAATTTACATAAATACCATACAATTTTTAAATATTTGGATGTTATGTTTGAAAATATGGAAGTTTAGGTGCTCAATATGTAAATACGTAAGATTTGTGTGGTATGTATGCAAAAGCCCCTAAAAATTATGCCACATACTCAATTTATAAAATGTTTTATGATACTTAAAATAATCTTTTATTGCAAAAATTAAAGCAATTAACAACGGAAGTTTTTTATGTGTTTATGTTCTTTCTATTCCTGCTTGTGCTCGACTAGATAATGTATTTTCATTTTTGACACCTAAATTTTAATATGTATTTTCCTTCTAAAGGTTAAAATTGCGATCTTTTTGATGTGACATGAAAGATTCGGGTGTTAAAATGTAAAAATAAAAGTTTAGGTGTTAGATTGTAAATACATGAGATATGTATGTAAATTCCCTATTTATGGTTTGTTAGATGTTTGAACATTATTGATGCATTTGTGATGCAACACAACAATTAAATATCAAACTTATAAACATGCAATGAAGATTAATGGTATGTCTGGGGTAGCCTATCCTGAAACGTAGCCCGCGGGGGTCGATCCACGGTCTATTTTTAGTGTAAAAAAATCAAAATGTGGCAGACTGCGTTTTCAAAAACGCGTAAACTAAATGGTTGGAGGGCGTTTTCAAAAATGCCGTCACACTTATAAGCTGCCCCAACGTGTCATAAGCATGTGGACGTAACAAAATGTTAGAATCCATTTGATATATATTAATTGTTTAAAAACCTTTCATGACAGGCTATAAGCATCACTCTTTAAATTTAGTAGGGATCATTCTCTAAGCAAGCGTCATATAAGAGGAATTTGTATATTAAACATTATAATAATTCGACCATTAACATGACATGTACTGTGGCACGGGCTACAGCCTAGTAGGGCCCATTAGCTCTAGTTGTTGGCCCATGATGGCCAATTATTTTTACACAATTAGTCTTTTAGATTATTCACTTGACTAATTTTTAAATCACGTTTCTCTCTTTAATCAAAGTAGGCTTTTCACCTCCTAAAAGAAAATATCTGACTACTGATATATTTATGTTGAAAGTTGATATTTACATTTATATCTCATCAGTGTCATAAATTCATGTATGAAAATGTGTACTTTATTTTTAAGGAAATATTGATGATATATATATAAGTTCAAAAAGTGCATTTTTCATTTATAATTTATGCTTGTTATACAAAACAAAATATGTTCTTTTAATTCATCTTTACTTGTATTTGCCTTCATAGCACAACAATTTGTCAAATGACAACGTTGGTAACCTGCTATAGACGGCTCTAGGATTATGGGAAACTATTCCGTCTAGATGTCCGCACATCTGGATGACTAACCACATCAGCCGCTACATCGTCCGTTGATGAGTTGTATGACTATATGGCTGCCAGTGGTTGGCCGTCCGGACGTGTTGTGTCCGGAAATAATATTTTCTTGTGATTATGGCTGCAAATTTAGCTCCAAGGTCGTTAACAGTGCGAAAATTGATTTGAATTTTAGCTCGGATCGAGATCAAATAGAAATAAGCTAGCCAAATTATGAGTCAAAACTTTAGATCATTTTTTTTTTTTCAAGTTTATTTCTAGCTTGAGAGATGCTCGAATTATTATACAAATTGGTACTAAAATCAAATATAACGAGCTATGAGCTGATTTATAGTTGAAACTAATCCAAATGACTCGATTTGAGCCAAGTTGTTTCTTTTTCGAACTGTGTCGACTTGATTTCAAGTTGGAACGGCTCCGAAAAACTCAAATCGAGCCAATTCATTTTGATTTATTCAATTTTGGGTTGAACTGGCTCGAAATCGAACATAACGAGCCACCAACGGCTTTCGGTATGAATTCAATTCAATTGAGCCAATTTCAGCCCCAGCTTGACTCGAAATCAAATATTATGAGATCCAATTGCTGTTCTTCAATCGTCCAAAATTGTTGACTCGAATAAACATTACTAATAATATAAATATTTTTAAATTAACTCTATTTAGACCTGACAGGGCCTCAAAACAAATATGTAGTATCATATTTATCGTATAGCTACTATGAAAAAAAAAATAAAAATAAAAATAAAAATAAAAATGGACATATTGGTCTTGTATTTTATAAATAACAATTAAATTTTACAATTAAATATTATATTTTAATAATTAATACTATAACAACTAATTTATTTTTTTAATAAATTAAATAAAATACTATAAATAATTTTATCGTTTTTAAGCTGTATGAACCGGATTTTGCAGGGATATCAAAATATGACACAAATTTGGAATAATTTCTTAAGCAAAAGATTTAGGTAAACTTATGGTCAAATTGACCGGTTCAATGAGACGAACATAATGAGACTAAAATTGGTGCAGTCTGAATCAAATCAAGCCCGAATTGAGCCATTAAGCCGCTTTTACAAGTTTTCAGTGCTTAATTAAAAGATCGAATGAATTTCAAATTTCACAAGCTTTTAATCAAATCAAGCGTCCCAATTGAACGCGTCCAATGATCCCAAAGTCATTCAATTGTGACATAATTAAGGCAATCAATTGTCGATAAAATATTGTAGAACATATTTATTTTCTTAATAATCTTTTTTTTTTCCTTCATCCTTACAAATTATTTTTCTTATTTATAGAATATCCTATGTTATTTAAAATTTTGTAAGTCATAATAATTATAATTAACGGTCAAATGGGTGTTCCGATCATATGATTTCAAAAATAAATGTATCTCAGGTCCGTGCCGTATCTTATATATAGAAAAATTATTCCATACGACGGAGACCGCATGCATCTTGCATGCGGTGTCCGATTCTAACCGTAAATCATGTGATTTACGGTCATGATGTATTTCTGTGGGCCCTACCTAATTTTTATTTTAAAAAAAAAAAATTGAAATATATCCCGACAGTCTACGATTAGGTCCGTATGCAATAATTTCTCCTTATATATATCCCGTAAGAGTATCGTGCATCCTAACATAATTATTATTTAAAATAAAGTAAACCACATTAAAGACCATATATATTTAATCAAACTATGCAGATTATGCGTTGATAATGCGAGAGACATTGAAAGGAATTTGAGTAAACCATAATTGGCTCAGAAATAGAAATTCCAATTTCATTTAAAGCCAAATTTAAACCGAGAAAAAAAAAATGACTTCATGTTTTTCTTCCACCCATTTAATCAGTTAATATTATAAAATCATTATATGATACGAATTATAATATATATATATGATAGTTAATTAAACAATGGATTCAAATAATATGTTACAATGCACTTATTTCAACAATTAATTTTACTACTCAAATTTAATCCACATAAAAAAAAGTTATTAAAGTAAAACAAAAGGGGGATTTAAGCACCACTTTAAATATCATTTGAATTACATAGAACCTGAAAAAATAGGCGCATGTCAGTGTATCACACAATTCTAATGTATGTATAATATTTTGATGTTAAAATCAATATATAAAAATGTTTCTTTCACTTAAATAATAATAATAATAATAATAATAATAATAATAATAATAATAATAATAATAATGTGATATTAAAAAGTTAAATGTAATGCATATCAATCGTACGAGGAAATTCGACGGACTAAAAGACATGAAATTATGATCAGAGATAACCCACAGAAGGAAAACCAAAAGTCATATCACTGAAAGATCAAAAAGACCCGATTGACCAAGTATAGATCAATTACAATATGGACATGAAGCCGGTCGAACGAAGATAGTCGGAGCCAATGACTAAGATCTATCAAGCCAAGGGAAGGCCTCAACCAAACTCTCACCCCTACAATGACAGTCACCTCACAAGAGTCTCCAAACTCTTCATTAGGCGACATAAGGTTTTACCATGATATACTCCACAAACAACCCAAAAGACTTATTGCGAAGGGGTGAACTACTTGTCGGATTAAGATGAATCACCCTCTGTCAGACAACATAGTCTCATCCTGACAATAGAAGCTCCTCATCTAGGGTTCAGTAGTCGACAACTGGATCAAATCAATCCACTAACATACTCAAGTCGACCGAAGATCAATAGGAGTCGTCAGCAACTCCAACTCAACATAATCAGGTAAATGGGTCTTGCAGCACCAAGACCCCATAATCTCAATCAATCGAGTGAAAGTATAGTCGAGCTTGAAGCTTATTTATGTAAGAACCCAAAATACCATGTAACATCCCCATTAAAATAATGGTACACATATAATTATACATATTGTACCTTTTTTGTCTGTAAATAGAGGATCATTTTGAATAAAGTGTTACACAATCTTCTCATTCTACTCTTCATTATCATTAGGTGTGTAAACGAGCCGAACACGAGTGAGTTTAGGCTCGGCTCATGTTCGACTCGTTAAAATATATCATTGTTCTTGTTGAACTCGTTTATATTTCAAACACAAAAAGTGTGTTCGTGTTCTACTCATTTGTACGAGTCGAACATGAGCTGTTCGTAAACAAAGAGTAGCTTTGACAACCCTAATTACTCAGCCGCATGATATTAAGAGTTGTGGCAAGATTTAAGTCTTATTGTTTATATTAAAATATCCTTTAAATATAATTTAATTTAATTTTTTAATTAATAATTTTAATTGATTATAAATCTTTATAGCATCATAGTTAATTAAATTTTTTTACAAATAGTTCTCATCAATATATATATATATATATATATATATATATATATAATCAATGACCATTATTTCGAGCCCAAATGACCCAAACATGAACGAAAAAATCTTTGTTCGTATTCGGCTCCG
>NW_018164444.1:43966588-43995692 GCF_001263595.1 Phalaenopsis equestris | reverse complement strand
TTTTTACAAATAGATCTCATCAATATATATATATATATATATATATATATATATATAATCAATGACCATTATTTCGAGCCCAAATGACCCAAACATGAACGAAAAAATCTTTGTTCGTATTCGGCTCGTTTATATATCGAGCATAAAAAAAAAGTATTTGTGTTCAGCTCTTTAACCTAGCAAACGAATCAAACATGAAATTTTTAACAAGCGGAACACGAGCTTCTTAACGAGCCGAGCACGAACTTTTTAATGAATCGAACATGAGTTGTTCATGAACAACGATTCATTCCGACAGCCCTAATTATCATGTTCTCTCTACGATTTATCTCTGGGCCCTGGTCTGCGGACAGATTAGGATTCAACATCAATATAAAATAACAAACTGTTGACAATGTAAATATATTATGACTTCGTATGAATGTGAATTGCCCGAAAAAAAAAATCAAACTATTGGAATAATTTTACACTTGAAAGTGCCGCGTGGCATATGGCATCATGGATCAATTTTCTAGTAAATTCTGTTTCCTATAATTGGAAATAAACAAAAAAAAAAAAAAAAACCTGTAAATTTCATAAACCTTAAAAGATTCAGCGGAATCATGATCTAACGGTAGAACACGAGAGGCGGAACCATAAAACCAGAATCCCGTAAAAACGGTATTACCTGCGGCCTCTCAACCAGATCTCTGTAAAGCTCATACTCCGCCTCATAATCATGCAGATCTAGCTCCGCCTTCTGGTTCGTATAATAATGATGCTTCGCCTCCGCTGATTTCCCGAATCCGAAAACACTCACTCGATCGCAAATCCCCAAAGCCAACATCACAGCCTGCATTCCCGACGAGTAATGAAACCACTTTTCATCGTGAAATTTCGACCAATCCTCCATTGATCTCCCGCTCATCTCCACAAACCTCTTCACCGAATAGTACTTGACGATTCTTGAACAGAGCATGTCGAATCGGATGTCGGTGATCAGCAACGGAGCTTTGTGCGACGAATTGCAGGCCGCGTAATCGAGGAAATGGATGGCCTGGCATATGTACATGATGATGGGGATGTGCTCACCGTACGGATGGCAGAAGCAGCCGTCTCTTCTCGCGCATAGATGGAGAATGTTGCTGTTGACGAAGGAGAGGTTGGTTTTGGATCCGACGTTGCGATGGAAGCCATGGATGCGAGCGTTGTTGAGTCGGATCACGAGATCGTGGCCGTCGATGAGATCGCCGTGATTGGAATTGAGTAGAATTCCGCTATTTCCCACGACGGCACAGGAGGGGTACCGATGATTTGGGTTTGAGTTACCGGTGTGTTTTTCGATTGGGGTTTTCACGAGTTCGGTGAGATTCGACATTATCTCCGGCTGAAATAGTCGATTGTGCCACCAGTCGAGGAGGGATCGCCGGAGCTCCGGACGGTGGAGCGCGGCGGCGCTATTGCGCCATACAATCGGGGAGCGACGGCCGCCGGAGGATGGGAACGTGGCGTCGACGTCCTTGCTCACCACGTCTTCCGAGTAAGGATCGTCAGAAGCAAGGTGGAGGAGAGTGGGGTTGGATGAGAATGAGGTGACGGAGGGGGTGAATTGATAGGTGCAGGCCTGGCGGATGGTGGAGCGGCAGCGGAGGAGGGTCAGGATGGCGAGGAGAGGGATGAGGGAGAAGGGAAGGCAGAAGAAGAGGGAGAGCTTCATTGCTAAGAGTTGGTTTGGCTCCGCATTTCATCGAACAGAAGATGTGGAGGGAGGGGGGGAAGAAGAAGAGACCTAATTTGGACGCGAGCGCGGGAGAGGGAGTAACGGTGAATCTGCGGTGAGCTCTGGTTGCATTTGTTTTTTGGATTAAGGTAATGAGAAAATGGCTCTTATATAGATGAATAGATATGGGGCATTTGCACACAAGCCCCCCAATTTTTATGTATTTACATTCCAGATTTGAACATGGGGATAATTACATGGAGACCACCCGAAATATTGATATTTGTAATTTAACCATCCAAGTATTTAGATAAGTTGATAAATGATATGTATGTCAATACATAGGAATTGATAGGTGTATATGTAAACATTCCTAAAAATGTGTACGTAAATGAATAGGAATTGAGTGATATGAATATAAATCTTCATTTGTAATATTAAGTTTATAATATTTAATTGAAATTCATTTGATTAATAAAACAATTTAAAATTGGGGCTAGTTAATGGAATTGTTCAACGAAATGAATTTTGGTGTCTAATCCAATCAATCACCACTCAATTACAGCTCAAGAATTTGAAAATGTTACGGCCATTTAATAATTAGAAAATATATTTTAACAACTTAAATGCTTCTATAACTATTATATACATGCATACCACACAATTCTTTTGTAATTACAAATCTAACATCCAAAACTTTTATATTTACATGCATAGCACTCAAAATTTTAATATTACATTGAAATATTACTTTTAATAACCCTTTTTAAAGTGTGTTGAATCTAATATTATCCGGGAGACACATTCGTGGAATAGAGCGTAAAAGAGAGAAAGAGAAGAGAGAGCACCATGATACAATGAAATTACGTAGCTTTTATTTATGAAATGAACTTCTTATTTATAGGGAAGGGTTTGACCAATTTACACTATGGGTCCCTGGTAAAACAGAATCAAAAAGGTGTATTTTTGATAATTTGTATTAATATTGTTGGGAGCATAAGAGGGCATTCATCCAAGTGGTTGACCCGGGCGGATCATTTCATCCGTATGCAGGGGCGGACCCAAGTACTGTTTAGGGAGGGCAATTGACTCCTCTCAAATTTAGTTTTTTACTTACATAGAAGGGCAAAATTAGTCTTTGGCCCCTCCTGGAATATTACTTTTCCCTCCATTTCTCTAGTTCCTCCCACGTTGTGTTCTAGGTGCTGGCCGTTAGGTACATAATGCCAACCACCCAAACTCTTCCCGGCTAAAAAAGAAAAAGGCTGCTTTTGCCCCTGTCGGTTTGGTCTGTCTCGGAGGTCCTGAGGTATAAGTTGTGTGAAAGATTTGATCATAGTACCCTTTGAATGGATCATTGACTGGCGCTTGTCATAAGGGCTTGACTTCGTCGGGCTGGTATGAGCCGAAAGAATATGAGCGGACTCTCGATTTACTCTAGGTGGGTCTTAGCTTGCCATGTATTATTTCTCAATTGCTGGATTTTTTTTTAGATTTGTGCTGACATATTTTTTATGTACATATTAAGCTCTCCAATTTTCTTGCTCTTTGATAGGGACAACTACAATAAGGATAAGAGATTCCTACATTTTAAAAATTTAATTGTATTCTTGATTATTAATTGTGCAATAATTGAGCTTTTTCTTGCATTTTGTGCCAAGATCTTTATAAAAAGGGATGAAGGGAAGGAAGAAACTTAACTTTGTATTTCTTCTCGCAAGAGTTGTTTGGACTTCATTTCTTGCTATGACAAGCAATCGTCCTCACAAATTAGTCAAATTTGGTGAGGAAGCTAAGCGAAAGGCCTTTGAGGCCTTGAAACAGAGTGTCACACTTTGTTCCGAGGCTGAGAGGAGCAAGAAGCTGACTGTAAAAAGAGCGAAACTTTCCGAACCAAATGATCAGGTAGGATCATCCGATTCACTATAAGATCGTCCTGCAGAAAGGGGACGGACGAAGGAGAGTGATCATTGAGTGCAGAAGCGTCAGACGATGGACATAGTCCGTGCAGAGGAATGGTCGGTTGACCTATCAGCTTTCGCCCAAATTTCATCTCTGCCGGCATAGGGGTCAAGGTCAGCATCAGCTGTTGGATTGATGTTGGAGGAGGCTCCCAATCTTCCTTTGACTGATGTGTCCAACTATCCAAGTGATTGCTCCCAATCTTCCTCGGCTGATGTGTGTGGGATTGTTGATTCTCTTCTTTCAGAAGAACAAAGGATCGATGAGGGAGCTTGCTCATTTGCCATGTCGGACCTGGACAGGATGATGGGCACTTATTATGCATATTTGTTATGAACCTCTTTTTATCTATCTCAAAATATTGTGCTTCATCGTTTTTCTCACTGTGATAGGTCCGGCCTCCGACGATGTGAATGTTAGCCCGCCTCCTATGGAGCGCCACACTGATCATGTGGGGGTGCCTATTGATCGTGCATCCGTTGAGGTCAAAGGATAATCGGATGATCCACCAGGGAGTAATTTTGAGGTCCATGCTGAGATAAATGGCATGTCGGGATCGTTCGGTTCAATGGAACACTGGTTTTCATGTGATAGGGGAGGCCTTGGTCCGGGAAGCCAATCTTCCTTCCCTTCACAAGGAGCGATGACGATTTGAACAAATAGAAAGGCTGAAGAGCCTGGAGTGGCTGGAGGAAGATGTAGCCTCTATCCATGCTTGGGAAGCTACACTTCAAGAGGGCTACACTTCCTTCCCTTCACTCGTTTGGGAGTTGTTTTTAGTCTTTCGAGCTCATTTTGAGATAGATAGATATGTTTAGATTAAGGGATGAGCCAGTGTTTAATCAATTGTAACAACTTGGTTATTTTTTATTAAGGCAGTGGATGATAATTTCATCAGGTATTTTCTATTGGACTGATAAATTTTAGTTGGATGACAACAATGTACATATTTTGTTTATGAAATAAAAATTTGTATTTTTATATCTCACTATATGTGTTTGATGTGAATTCTTTTATGCGGTTTTATGTGGTGAATGACGATGGTACCCTCGCGGTGCTTTAGCTTCCCCTATGCGTATAAATAGAGTTGGTGAAGTTAAAAAGTCGCGCAATATCATTCCAATTTTTCTCTTGCATCTTGCTCTTTTTTCTTCCTCTTGTCAAATTGTCACGACTCTCAAGTAGTCCTCTAAATTTTTCAATGTTAGCCCTACTGCAGAGGGGACCGCTGTGTATGGAAGTCAAGTGGAGGGTGTCAAAAGGTCATACATCTTCGGAACCTCAGTTGTTCTACGAGAGCTTGTGAACTACTCCAGAAAAAATCTTCTAAAGTCTGAAAAAGTAGCTTATACTTCCGACTGACAGCGAGTTGAACCACCTTAGAGCCAATGACCTCAAGGTGGTGAAGAACATAAGGCATTTAAATGCATCCAAAACCTTGAGCAATCACATTGATGGCTAGAACAAAGCGAGTTGATTGTTGGGATCTGATCAACCCCTGCAAGCTTCTATTGCTAGAAGTGTAAACGTCTCCAGGGGTTCATCTCCCAAAATCTGGAGAGAGAACACATTCTCCGGTTGTGTGGGGTCTCAATAAGCCAAAACTAGTATCTCTCCATCTGTGCAGATCCAAGACTATCCTAGTACTGTGAATCTCCAACCCACACCAGACCATGGTTCAGTCTCCTGCCGTTGTGTGTCGGCACCACCTCTCAAGGGGGGTTTCGCTCTTGAGAAGCACATCCACCTCCAAGGGCCGCGATAACTCTCTGAACCTCTGCAATCTGGCTCAACATCTGCTTTGCTTTCGGGTTCTTAACTCCTACATTTCCGCTACACAAACTCCTCTATGAATTCTTTGATACATTCCACATTACATATGTATCTTTAATGGTTTTCCTCTTACCGTTGTGTTCATCTTCTTGTTAATGGCACGTTACCTTACTCATTGCATATTTTAGAATGTTGAATTCAAAATTTCCCGGGAGAAACACCCAAGAAATAGAACATTAAAAAGAGTGATAAAGTAAAGCGAACACAATAAGAAACAATTAATTGTGTAACATTTATTTATGAAATGAAACTCCTATTTATAAGAAAGAGTTTGACCAATTTACACTTTGTGTAGGGCCAACGAGGGGTATTTTTGATAATTTGTATTAATCTGGTCGGGAACTTAAAAGGCCATTCGGTTGGGTGTTTGACCCGAGCGGTCGTTGTCGGTAGAGCCGGTAGAGACTAATCTGGGCATACTGTTTCATCCGTCTGGTCTACCTCAAGGGGTCCCGAGTTAAAAGTCGTGCGAAAATTCGGCCAGAGTGTCTTTCTAATGGATCGTTGACTACCACTAATCATGAGGGTTGGACTTCATCAGGTTGGTATGAGCAAGGAGAATAAGTGCAAACTTTTGATTTACTTCATGTGGGTCCTATGACTCGCTTGATTTCTTTGAGATTTGTGCTGAAATATTTTTTTTACGTACAAAGTGAAATATAACTTTCCACACATAAGTTTATAAAACCAAAATATTATAAACATAAAGATCAATCTCTCGGATCTATCATTGTAAATACATAAAATTTTGTGGTATGTCTGCAAATTTCTTGAATTTAATGCATGATTATTTCTAAGTATTACGCCAAAAAGAAAAATTTTGAATCCGAACAGTCTCCCGCAAAAATTTCTGGATGAATTTAATGATTATTAAACCTATATTAATGCGACTAAAGTACATATTTTTACACAATTAAAATATGAATTAAATTAAAGAAAATTTCAGATTTTTTTTAATTAAATTTTATGTTTGAATTGACAAATAATTTCAAGTAAACTTCATATTCTACATTTTGAATAATTTTGAACAAAATTTCTATGAAAAGAATATATATTATACCCCACATTCATTCTCTTCCGTGCTCCATTGTAGGAGTTATTTTTATATTTTGTCTAATTTAGCAAAAAGAAATTAATGAGTTTGAGGTGTAACTTATTGGATTTGATTGAGTCAGCTGTAACTTATTAAAAAATTGTCCTGAAACTCCTGAATAAAAATATAATGTTCAAAAAACTGCGGTGACTATTACAATTTTTTTTCTTAAAATCAGATCGGAGCTATAAAGCTGTCACCGCACCTAGTCATGAGTGATGAGAAAACAATATTTCAGCGGCAGTTTTTTGAAAAAGCTACCAAAATACAGTTTATCCAAACTGACAAAATTGTACTGCGGTGACTCGTCGCTGGCCAAACAGACCCTAAATTTTAATGTCTTTTTTATATTAGGAGCGGTAGATATGTAAATCTCTCAGATATTTTTTACATATTTTTCCTTCACAATTAATAGATTTGTACTCTGACAAACTGATGACCTACACCAGTAAGTGCATTTTTCTCAAGTTTTATTCAAGGCAATGGTTTCCCAGGGAAATAATTAACGCATTAGAATAAAGTTTTTAGGTGAAATATTCTAAATGATCATTCAATTGATGGCTTGTAATTATATATGAAATTAATATTTATATTTAATCATATCCAATCAAAATTTAAAATTTAATAAATTCAATCATTTAATATATATTTAGGGAAAAAGCTAGGCAACCAACCTCTCCTAATGCCTAGCAAACCATAGATTAACTAATTAATATAATTACCTAATTTATAGTTTAGTACAAGTTAATGACGACTGTGATTAACAATGATGACTCATCTATAGATCAAATATGGTTTGTATCCCCCATGCTAATTCAAAATTAGATCAAAATGTATGCTTATAGTTATTGATGCATCTATGTGTCTAGGGACTAGGGGTTTTGGCTATTCGTTTTCAATCTGAGCCGGGGTTGCCTCGAATCGGCTCAAATTGTGGCTCATATGTTTGATTTCAAGCCAGCTCTGTTCGAAATTGAACCGAGCTCAGTCCTGCTCAGATTGAGTTATTTGGGTCTGTTTCAGCTCGAAATGAGCTCGATTTGGCTGGAGATTAAAACGAGTTGACTAAAATTGAATTATATGGGTCAGTTTCAGCTTGAAATCAACTTGAACCGTCTCAAAATTAAAACTGGCTGGCTCCAATTGAGTTATTTGTATTCGTTCCAGCTTGAAATTGATTTGTGGCTAGTTTTGATATTACTTCGAGCCAAAATAAATATGTTATAACAAGCAAGTTGAAAAATATTTTTTAATAAAAAGTTAAGAGAAAAATAATCAGATGTAGCCTTAATTTTAGTTATTGGAGGTAGCATACCCAAAATTAAGCTTAAAACATAGCGGTTGTGTCTTATGATGGCCAAGAGAGTTGGAGGTTGATGGCATTGATAGGTACATAATGATAATCATTTTTATTCAAATTATTTATTTATCCATAAATCAATATTTAATAATAAACTTTTAATATTTTACAATCACTACGGAGTTGCAAAATCATGAGATTGCTCGAAATGCAAAAGATTTATCAAAATCTTTTTGATGATCAACATTTTTGACAATCACTACAACAAAAAGAAGAAATGAATTAGGCATTGTACATTCAAAAATGACCAACACGAATCTCGAATTAGTTTGACGGTCGGGATCAAACGCTAATGTTCATAAAGTCAACTGGCTGGAGAGCTTGTAGACGATTAGCCATCCTAAGGCCGACTGATTGAAGATCTGTCTAAATCGGCCTAAAGCAGATGATCTTCCACAATTAACCCAAACAACATCACAAATATCACTTTACACACTCTCAACACTACTCTTAAATATCACCAAGAAATAGGCTACATGACGAGCCACATTAGGGCCAACCTGATATCATACTCAAAGCCGACTAGTTTCGCAGGGCGAAGACCGCCCGACACAAAGACAATATAGCCGGCTGACACCAGCTTGGTTGACCCACTCAAGAACCCATCGACTTAAGGATCTAGGAATATCAAAAGACGCCTAAATTAGTTACAAATACGAAAAGTAAAAAAAAAAAAGATAACGATATATTGTAACCCCCTTATTAAAGTAGAAACATATTTGTAATTTTTCTATTTTATCACCTTCTATCCTCTATAAATATGAGGTCTAGTGCTTGTAAATGGGGGTTTTTCGGCTATTCTCTCTAGACCCATACCCTCCCCTTCTCTCTATAACCTCTATTTTCACATCTAGAATTGGCCAAGGGGATGCCCCAGTTCGCCCCTACATGGCAAGTTTGCGTGTGTTTTTTCATTTCTTTTTTATCGCTCTGTCTCCTTTTATTTTTTTGCCCTCTGGTCCCCTTCGCTCGGATCTTTGGGCATGCCTCACATAACATATTTGGATTCAATAGAGATAAAAATAAAATGAAGAGAAATGCACTAGGTGTCGGCGTAATATTTTTTAGAAGCTATTTATAAGGATGAGGTCTTACCCTTTTGAACAATGAAGAGTCTCTGAAATCAAATAATAACAAGGCAATTTAGAAAGAGAGAAACTTAGAGATTCTATGAATAACTTTAAGAGATTCTAATGCCAAAACATATAATATACATTTGAGATATTATATGATTATGCTCTATCAATAATGTCTTATATATAAACATGCATTATGATATGTATTATAAAAATGACTAAATTATAGAAATACATAGAATAAAAAATCAAATCATATGTAGCCAAGTGCATGGTAAATTTAGACATCTGGAATTGAGATCATGTACGATTGGTCAATTATTATTCTGCCGAAAATTTCTAGTCGGCTGACAAGTACTTCACAGAAGTTATCGGGTTATTTTCCCGTGAATTGCCCTGACTGATCTATAGGTCGGCGAATCTCTCAAAAAAGTTTATTTTACTTCAAATAAAAATAACTTTAATTTAAAGTAAAACTGGTGCTCAACAAAGGCTATGTGAATTTTTACTATGTATTTAAAAATCAGCTAAATCTGACTCATTTGAAATACATTACGATTTAATTATGAGGTACGTTTGGGGTTTAATGTAATTTTGATTTGCATTTCAAATTAATTTAATTTTCTTAACAAATTAATTTAATTAACAAACGCAAGTGGCGTTGGGCTTGGTAGTTGATCACCTGCACCATCATGTACATTTTTAAAGGGTTTTTTCAGTGCATTAGTTGTTCTGTGAGATAATTATCAATTTTAAGCATACATTTAAATTATTTTGCAGCCATCCCAACTATCTGTTTGCGGCACTGCAACTGTTTGCGGCAGCTGCAATTTATTGAATAATCTGCTGATAAGCTGATTAAAAATAATCTGTTGATAAGTTTAGGTGCGATGACTATTATAAATTTTTATTTTTTTGAAAAAGTCAGACTGCTGCCAGAAATTTCCCACCGAATCTAGATAGGTGCGGTGTGAAAACACTGTTTTTGACATTTTGAGAACGCATAAGCTGTCAAAATGCAGTTTACCCAAACAGGCCAGGTGCGTTTTCAAAACACCACCGCACCAAATATTTGGCTATAATTAGTATTAGATCAAATAATTTGAAGCTAATCCTCAATTAGGGCAGGATTAGTTAACATGAGATTAATTATTTTTTTAGCCAACAAAAAAGGATGGTTGAATATTTCTATGATTTGACCATGTTGCTTGGCTAAGAATTTAAATAAAATATAGCGGAGATGTCTGCTTAATGCCTTCCTCGGCAAATAATGTCCCCAGTTGAAGCATGCATTTTTATGCAAGTAACTTTATTATAATGGTATTTAGGGAGTTGACACGGTTTAGTTGAGAGTTACTGATGTGATATTTCTCTAAGGATATATGTGGAAGTGCATTTGAGGGTTCGCAGCCTGTTTGAATAAATTATGTTTTGATAATTTTTTTTTTTTAAAGTTGTTGTTGAAATATGCATTTTATCATTACTCTAGGTTAGGTGCGGTGACAGTTTTCTAGCTGAGTTCTCACTTAAAAAAGAAAATTATAATGGTCACCACAGTTTTTTGAGCATCATATTATCATTCAACATCTTCACAACTATTCTTTTAATTAGTTGTAACTTTTCCGAACAAACTTTGAGAGAGCAGGCAAAAACTAGCAAGTTGTTTATATATATATATATATATATAAGAAGATCCGACACAAACATAAAAAAAAAGAGATTGACAGAAAGATAACTTGAGTTCTTACGTGTAATCTATTCTATCATTCAATCAACCCTCCAAAGCCTCTAGTTGCGCTTAAACAGCTTGACCTAGGCTTCAGTAGACCCGGGTTGGACCAAGTTTAGAGTTGTTGGTTCGTCTTGTCGAGACGTGCAGTTCAATTATAACTTTGATGAAATCGGAGCTTTGATAATCATGAATTCTTTTTTGGAATTGTTTCTTATTCAAAATTCTTCAAAATACGTATGTGCGCGCGTGTGTGTGCACCTAAATAGTTAAGTGAATTTATAATTCTTTTGTCCTTTTAGCATCACCCAATTTATTTATAATTGAGATATGATACCCTCATTTTAATTAATATTTTTGAAATTGGTTTCTTTCAAAAATGCTTCTTATAAAGTACATATGAAGGCGATTAAATTCGAGCATGTAAATATTTATTTTTCCATGTAAATACCCAAAATTTCAAGAAGCTATTTCCATCTTTGCTTTGTTTTAGAGTTTACCACTATTTTATGGTCTAGACTTTGTGATCGTGCATTCTTGAATGTACATTATTTGAATAAATATTTAACTTTTTATTTTTATCAGTGAGCTTCGAGCTCGTGACCTTTCTATGCGGGAGAAAATGATTGTCATCAGATCATCATCTCATTTGTAAGAAAATATTCAACTTGTGCTCAAGCTATTTGTCGTTCTTTTTAATGTACTCAATATTGTAGGTTGGCAACAAGAATTATTAATTATTATTCATAGTAATATTCAAACTTAGAAAGACTATCATGCACACATTCATAAATGTGTTATGCCGCGAACAAAATGATGTTTGAATATTTGTAAGAACTTGAGTCAGTTTGTAAGCCAAGCTCAATTAGCTATTGATTCAAGCTTGGTTCAAGCTATTGATTCAATCGTTGGCTCGTGAGCTTTTTCCTTCTAGAAACATCACTATTAAATACATAGACTGTATTCGTGTTGCATACCAAAAAATTCTCAACAACAAAGAAAATTAAGTTATAGCAATATGAACATCCATCATTGTCATACACACAAATGGAAGTTGTAAGAGACGACAATATTTTTACGTGAAAAACTCCAGAAGGAGAGAAGCCTTGTTGATTAATTGCATTAATCTTTTAGCGATTAAGTGCCTTAAAATACTTAGAATTGAATGATTTTAAGCTTGTTGGATTCCTCTCATGGAGTCACTGGAATAAGTTATAAGCATCCCAAATTCAAAGATTGCTTGATTAATTATTCGAAGCTTCTAATTATACATCAATTGTTTGATTTGAGTTCATTTGGACTCAGAAGAAATCACTTATTATGTCGTTGGGTTCGTATTGTTGAGATGTTCAGTGTGACGATATGTATATTGAAATTAAATTTTAGACGATCTTAAATTTTGCTCTGGACTTTATCTAATTCAAAATGTATTAAGATTTCTTTATGATCATGTCAGTTTATGGTTAGTATATCAATTAGGATTCAAGAATTTAAATACAAAATTGTTTAGAAATGTGAATAAAAATTTTGTAGTCTATTTTATGTTAATTTTTCAAAATTCTATTGGTCGTAATACAAATATTGCAATGAATAAAATGTCATAAGAAAATGTCATAAGTAATGCTGAGCTGATTTTTTTTTTTTTGTGGTAGAAACTATATGATTTGATATTTTTGAATATATATCATAAATTTATTGAGTGATGTGCTAAAATAGTTCATGACTATTTACACAGGCCAGTTTAGCCTCAGAGTTTATAGAAGTGTCAAAATAACTACCAAAATCTTTAAATTAAGAGTGAAATAGTCATCTGAAAATCATTAGAACTCATTTTTAAAATAATTATTTCTCTCCTGAATATATTTAACAACTTTTAAGATTAATATTTTTATTTTATAGGATATATTTAGTAACATGGTAGATAAATTAAATCTTTTTTTTTTTCATAAATAATGAGATGGATTCAAGTGTTTATTCTATTGTTAAATCGTTCAAGCTACTAAAAATGTGAATAAAAATAATTGTAATCATATAAAGCATCAAATGAGGGCCTTTTTACTCAAGTGGATGACACCTAAGAATCATAAATATTTTTAATTGAATGTATAATCCATATTCTCCATAAATAGGGAGGCTTTTTTAGTCATGTTTTATATTAAAAAAAATATTCCGTCTGGACGTCCATAAGTCTGGACGATCAATCACCGGCGGCCATATCGCCTGTCGTTGACGCATATGACAATGTGACCGTCTGCGATTGACCGTCCGGACGTGCGGTGTCCGAACAGAATATTTTCTTCTTATTTTGATCTTATCATTTTTTTGATAGATAAAAATCTAACCTTAGAAACCATAAAAGTATATATATATATATATTCTCAAATATAATCATTTAAAATGTCTGCATTAGTCAATCCACTTTCTTAGAATTATTTCTAACGAATTAAGAAATAAAAAAATAATTACTTGAGGATTTAAATTAATTATTTTAAACTGCAACTTCACTTCAACTCATTTCTACTCCAAATAACCCATAGGTTCATAAGATTCCTTATTCCTCTATATATTTTCTAGAATTATATCTAGTCTTTATTATTCCAATGATTCATCTAAATTCTATTTAACTTAATTACTTTTTTAATATAGTGATCTCACTTTTCTATTTATTTTGCGCATTTTGATCACATTTTTAGGAAAATAAAAAATTTGTCTAAACGTCCGTACGTCCGAACGGCTAACTACCAACCGTTACATAGCCCGTCGCTAAGGTGAATGGCGACGTAGCGCCCAATGATTGGCCTTACGGACGCGCGGTGTTCAGACGAAATATTTTCTACATTTTTAATGAGAAAGATGAAGCGGACTAAATATTTTTCTAGACACGTCCTTCACTCAAGGATCTTTGGTTAATTTTGTTTGACCAAGTCAACATTTGATAATCCTGTGGGGCTCACAAAAATAAAACAAGTATTTTATTTTTTTAGGATTTGAGATAATTGAAATACATCTTCTCTATCGATTAGATTTAATTCACAGCCTAAATTAACACAACATTAAGTTTAGGACAAACAAACCCTAATTAGGTCGAAATCCCAAATTAGACCTAATTAACCTTCTTAAACCTTAACAACATTAAGTTTAGGGCAAGCAAACCCAAATTAGGTCTAAATCTCAATTAGACCTAATTAATTACATTAAGCCTTACTTACATTAGACCTTACTTAACCTAAACTCAATTCATTTTAACTCTAATTATACCTAATTAACCACATTAAGCTTTACTTATTTCAGACTTAATTCAATTTAAACTAAATTTGGTCTAACTCTAATTAGACCTAATTAACCACATTAAGCCTTACTTACATTAGGCTTAATTTATCCTAAAATCAATTAGGTATAACCCTAATTAGACATAATAAAACTAGTTAAGCCTTACCCATGTTAGGTTTAATTAACCTATATAGAAAAAAAAATTATCTATTGATGAGGATGTTTTCCTTATTTTGAGCTAACCATCATACACGCGCTCGAATACGCATTTATACTACAAATCTCGTAGCATTTTTAGCAAAGAAACATTTAAGGCCAGCTTTAAAATTATTAAGAACTCCTATTTCAACAAGCTTATAGTCAAATTGATCGATTTGACGAGACGAACCCAACGACACAAAAATTTACCTAATATGAGTAAAATCAGGTATGAATCAAAGTTGGTAAGCCACAATTGCAGGTTTTTGGTGTCTTATTGAAAGATCAAATTGATTCCAAATCTGACAAAGATGATAGTCAAATTTAGTGTCTCAATAAGACGAGTCTAATGAGACTAAAATCACTCAATTCTAACATCTTTAAGACACTCAAATGTCCGAAAAATACAATCCGATTGAGGCAGTTCCTTCGGGTAGTCTGATGGAGTGGTATGAATTCTTTTCTTATTTTATAGGAAACCCACTCTTGTACTTTATAAATAAAGCCTTACCTCTATCATCAAGAGGGTGTGGACTACAGTCGAGGATGGAGAAGAGGTGGAGCTAGAGTTAGATCTTTATTTTGTTATCTAACACGAATCTTAGGGCATTGTGCACAAATGTTGAAGTATTTTTTTAGCAAGTAATAATCAAAATCGATTTAAAAACCATCAAGAACTCCAATTTTAGCATATTTATAGTCAAATTGACACGCTTGACAAGACGAACCGAACAATACAAAAAATAATACAATTCGAGTTTAATCAGGTTAAGCTCAAGTTTTAAGCCACTTTTTGGAAGCTTATGATGCCTATTTAGAATGTCAAAGGGATTATGAATTTGACTAAATAACAATCAAATTGAGTGGCTAGACGAGCCAATCCAATGAGTCGAAATATCACTTAATTTTGTCATCGTTGAGGCGCTCAAATGTTTGGAAAACACAGTATAATTGAGAAAATCTCTCAAAGTAGTTCGATGGAGTGATCCAGATTTCTTTCTTATTTATAAGGAAGCTACTCTCATACTCTATAAATAAAGCCTTACTCCATGAAGGGGGATATGGACTGAAGCTGAGGACGGTGGAAGAAGTGCTGAAGCTAGAGCTGGATCAAGAGAAGAAGGAGCTGAATTCCAATGTTGTCATGCACCGAAGGCCTGACGAATGTTTCTTGTTCATGTTATTACCGACCAACATCAACCACCCCCTTAACTCACTATCGACCGCCCCCTGTTCATTGCAACAAATCCCTTACGAAGTTATGACGTATGTTGCAGAACACTAAAGCACTGTGCAGAGTAACGACTAAGCTTGCTGAGTAAAGAATCATCCTACGGAGCAACACACGCCAAATATGGGGTAATAACACACTTCAAAGATTAGGTAGCAATGCCCTGAATGCCACGTAATGCACACCTCACATACAATGCAACAATACACACTGAATACGATGTAACTCATAATAATAACTACTCACAACCACTATACTCAGAATATGGTGGCATTTTTCGGACTATTGAAGTTCTCTCCTCTTGCCGCTCCCAAATTCGTCCATTGTGACATTCAAATGTTATTACATCTACCATTAAGGCCAACATGACCAACTACAACCACAAGGTCCACAACACATGCAACTTCTAACTCTGGCCTTGTGACCTGCAGACTTTATCACAACTCACCACAACTACTTATGTGACCAACTACAACCTATGTTGCTCACAACTCATGCGGATTCTGACCTCAATCTCTGTGGCTTACATGTGTTATCACAAGCCACCACTACAACCTATGTGACTAATTACGGTATATGTGACAATGACTCATGCAACTCCCAAATCAAGCTTATGTGGCCTACAAACGTTACTATAGCTTACCACTACGTCATACATGACCAGCTACATGCTACGTGGTCCATGACTCATGCAACTTCAAACACCGACCTTTATGGTCTATGGGAGTTATCACATCTCACTACCATGCCAATATGACTAATTGCAACCTACGTGGTCCACAACTCAACTATCTCTCAACTTTGGCCTCTATGACCTACAGACTTTATAGCTGCTCAACACTATGATCGACTTAACCAACTATGATCTATGCATTCTATAGCTCATGCAGCTCTCAACTCTCAGCTTCTATGACCTACGATTGCTATTGCAGCTCCCCATTGCGACCTTTGTAACCAACTATGACCCACATGTATCGCAACTCCTACAGCTCTCTACTACGATCTATGTGGCAAACTAATGCTCCTGAAACAATCATCTATAACCCCTATGACTAACTACTACCACAGCTTTCAACTACGACTTTTAGACCAACCAGTGCAACAACCACCATCTACAACATCCATGATGAGTTAATACTTTCCTAACAATCGACTATGGACTTTGTGACACATTACAACTGTTATTACCAAACTAATGTTGTATATCGACATTGTAATTCCACATTCTCTAATTAAATAGAAGAGCATACTTGTGTACTTACAATCATATAGTGAATTATTTAAATCGAGCCATACCCTATGATTTTTATTGCATTTTCAGAATTTTTTATGTGAAAAACCAAGATGTCTCATTCTGCTTATTTTTGTTTTATTTTGGAAAAAACAAAACAATTATTATTCTATTGGCGTGAATCGTCCGACACCACCAACAATATATATTGACTAAACTTTAATAAATTTATAATTTTTTAATTACTTAATATCCATATATTTTTTTTTTGACTCTCATATCAAAATATTTCAATAGTAAAATTTTAGCTCGGCAAACAATCAACATTAAGAAAAATAAAAAATCGTAACGCCCCTCATGTTTAGTTTTTTTCTATACTTGGTAACGCCCATCGTTTTTCCTATTTTTCAATAAATCTTGCATGTCAAGATAGATGCAAAACACTTATTTTATTTCCAAAATCGTTAGAGTGAATATTGGAAAGTATTTATCGGCACGGGGGAATGGATTTTAAGCTGACAACCAAAATCAAACCGGTCAACTGCGAATCATCTACCTCGCGGGAGAGGTAGGGTTTTGCTGTCCACAATGGCTGCCTTCGCACAGGAACAGCTGGACGCGCTGGTGAATGGCATGTATCGCGAGGTTTACCAGATATATTTCTACGGCTCTAGTTCTTGTCTGTTGTGTTTCGTGAAATCTGTTTTTTTGATAGGACTGTTTGATTTTTACGACATGAAATCGACATGCGAATTGGGGTTTATTTTGTTTTTTGTTTTTTCTTGAGGCAGGGTTTTCTGGATGAGCAGTTCCAGCAGATTCGGGCGCTAGATGAAGGGGGGAGTCCTGATTTTCTTGTAGAGTTGCTTGGTTTGTTCTGTGCTGATGCAGAGAGGATTTTGAACGAGCTGACCGGCTTATTGTATGTGTCCTTTTTTTTTCTTAGAATGGGATTGCTGGTTTGGTTTTTATGATGATTTGATTGAGATTGAAATGGGTTTTGGTTGCTTTTGATCAACAGAAATCAACCCATTGTGGATTACAAGAAAGTGGATGCTTATGTCCACCAGCTGAAAGGAAGCAGCGCAAGGTTTGTTTGATTTATTACTATGAATACATGTTGTGACTTGGTTTTGTGCTTTATCTTAGTTTGTTCTTTTGGCTTTTTGTTTGTGCATTTTGCAGTGTTGGTGCCCATAGTGTGAAATTGACGTGCATGCTTGCTCGTGAATGCTGTGATAAAAATGACAAAGAAGGGTAGGCGGTCGATCCCTTGTCTTTGTGAAAACACTAGCATGGTCACTGCAATTTATGCTTACTTTTCTCTCATTTTGGTTTTGTATTGATGTTGAAACATTTCCCGTTGAATATATTTTGTTCATCATGTCATGGTATTATCATGTCTGAGGAATATTTCTTGAGTTATTGTATTTGCAACTGCGAGAAACCTGCGGAAGTTTTTTTTTTTCTTTTTATGTAATTTTATATTAATAATAAAATTGATGATAAATTGAAACATTGCATTCTACTAGTTGAAGATAAACATTGAAACTTTTTTTGCTTAAGTGTAAGTAATTTACAAATGAAAAATAAAAATGAACTTTATAAAAAATATGCCAACTATGTGATTAGAAAGGAATTTTCAGTAGAAAAATAATGCTAGATTTCCAAGGCCAAGTTTTCAGCAATAGTAGAATGCTGCTCTTGGATTTTCAACAAGATATATTGATAACGTCTTAGGGCACCTAGAAAGTGTTTAGGAAGTGATTTTAGTGGGGAGATAATTTTGAAGTGGCTAAGTAATTTTAATACTGGCATTCAACAATGTTTGCATGGGGATAAGTGTTGTTCGGCGGTTGTCCCTGCCAAAAACAATGAGAAGAACCACGAATAAATGACATATGTGCAGCAAGGAGGTTCACCGTCTGTTCATGAGCAAGATATTTATACACTATTTGCAAAAGGAAGATGATTCAACACTCATAAATGATGAAATCAAATATTACAATCTCCATAATACTCAAACAAAGAAAAATTCTTCAAAACAGAAAAAATCCACTCATATATAGGTCTCTAATAGCAAGAATCCTAATTGGAAAAAACTAACTAGAAAAAAAGGGCTAAAATCAGGAATCAGCGGAATTTCCCACGATTGCAAGATTTGCTGCAACCTTGTGGAATCTGTCATTTGCTTGATTAATCCTACGATATAGACAAAAACGTGGGACCCCACAAAAAGCTTAAGCGTTATTCTTCCGAGACAGGAAAAGCTTCTTCTTCTTCTTTTCTTGAAACTTCTGGTATAGATCTACCATCATAGCAAAATCATCACCATGATGTTACTTAGACAGTCCCACGATAAAATCAATGCTCACATCCAATTCATTCAACTTTAAAACACGCTTGTCCTTTCAAAGTCAGTCCTGATTCATCTTTTTTTGCACAACCAGAGCTGCAACTGCTGATAGACATGTATTCTATCGAATCAAGCATTGACCAATCAAGCATGTAACATTATTTTTCTTGCTCTTTGTTCTTGGCTGGGCTCATTTGATAAACAAGTATGTTTGGAGAAACCGACCATGGCATAAAATCTATGGTTGGTTGGACCACTCTCAATGAAAACCACCCTGGAGATGAACTGTCAGTCAAGGCATCCAATAACTCCTTCAATAGGGGACATCCCTTTTTTGTCATTTGCTTCTTTTATTCACTGTCGTCTATGAATATCAATGTTGGTCTTGCTAGAGTCTTGATAGTGTTTCAGATGATATCATCTGATACTAGAATGGTATCATCTGATACTAGATGATACCATTCTAGGGCCTCTTGAAAGTGTTTCAGAAGCGATTTTAGCAGGGAGATGGTTGTAGAGTGCCAAGAGAATGATAATATGGGCAATCGATGATGTTTGGATGGCGATAGGTGTTGTTAGGTGGTTGTCACTGCTGAAAACAATGAGAAGAACCACAAAATGATGAGGTACGGGCAACGAGGAGGTTCACCACATGTTTCCGAGCAATATACATACACACCACTTGTAGGAAGAAGAAGATATAGCACTCCTAAAGGAGGAAATAAGAGATTACAATCCCTGTAATACACAAATATCCATTTTTTAAAGTATCAAAAAATTTTCATGATTTAAAGTTAAAATTTAAATCTTTAAAATGAAGGATCTGTGTTCACTCTTTTTTCTTAATGAAGTGTTGGATTTTTTCCCCTCTTAGTAGAATACCATGTTGTTTTTAATAGTTGTATAAATATTCCCAAAATTTCAAAATACTTATAATTATTATGTAGTCTTAGAATTCTTAGTATCATCATGGTTGACCACCTCTATTTGCTGTCCTTGCTGACATCAGCTACTTTTGCCTACCCCGGTCACCTACCATTGTCATAACATATGTGAAGCATCTGCTATGTCTCTCTTCCAATCATCTCCCATCAGTTACCAATGGTTTTTTAATAACATATATATGTTTTTTATTTTTCATATCATCCTAGCTCCTTTATAGAACATCAATTCCCAAGCTTCATTTATCTGCAACTAACTCTTTAATTAAACAACCTTAATCAATCAAGGTTAAACGCTTTCATCTCCTCTACGGATTGTTATTTTTTTCATTTCTTCCCTTTATGTTTTGTTGGGTTTTCATCTTTGTTTCTAGAGGTTACGGATTTACTTTATTGTTGCATTTTCTTTAGTATCGAGATCTCTGTGTAGCATTGTGGTGTTCGGTTTTTGTCACCACAGTCCTTATTAGAAATGCTTGATTCCCACAACCATGCAGGGCACCTTTTCTTTTGAAGCTAAAATGCTTTATAAATGATAGAATAACTCCAGGACTTTTGCAAGGCTTCATGAGTCTCCTAAGGCAGGATGTCATAAGAGTTGTGTGGCCTATAATGTTGGAAGCTACGAACCACTGATACATTTTTTGGAGTTATTATTCATTTGAGTAAGCATTCTTAGTTGAAATTAGGCAAGCAAATGAAAAGGACCATGGAGGTTCAACGATAATACTATGGTTAAAAGAATTAAAACTTTGAGTTTTTGATGGTTGACCGCTATACAAGTTACTATGGAAGGATGCTGAAAGGGTTTCCTATTATTTGTAACTAAGGCAATGTGCCATATGCTGGAAGAGTTCCCTATTATTTGTGTCTAAGGCAATGTGCCATATTTCCAGGTTGCTCAGCACTTTTCGAAGTAACATCAGCGGTAGAAACTTGATTCAGCTGCTTATGTCGATTTTCTTTACAGTTATTTTTCTTTCCCTTTTATCTACTGTTAACAAAATGTTCTACAATGCCCTCCCATATCAGCAAAGTATCTCATGGTGTTTGAACCTTTATTGGGAATGATTAACTTTTTATATAGCACTTGACGTGGTAGATTTATCACTATTTTCAGCAATCATCTTCAACTTTACTGATAGAAATTTTATCCACAAAGCTCTAAATAGTAGTTTTCTTACAACAATGATCACCGACATTACCAAAAACGACCTTATAATACATTTTGTGTTGTTGCATGATTCATCTATTTTGCATAAGATGACTTTTTGAAGGCTTAAGGGTTTGTTTGGTGGCATGCATTTAAAATGCATGTATTTTAAAGATGCAAAGTGAAATAAGTATAATGCATTATGTTTAAATTGAGATGATTGATTGGAGGTAAACTTATTAAATAAATACAGTAAAGTAACTTTTTTTGCTGCAAGTATAGTATGAGGTTTGGTATCTCAATGAAATATAGTGAAATTACCTCCTGTTTTTCTATGTGATATAAAATAAAATGTAGATATATTAAAATAAATTGTTTATTGTACTCATCCATGCCTCTATTTTATAACAACATGCAGTATCAGGAATCAATGTTAAATCCATATTCATTAATATGCATGATGGTATATAGTTGGTGGTTGCCCTAGTTTCTGCCAGGAAAATGTAAAAATCACCACAAAAATAGGAGATGTTACATATTCAAATAAGCAAGATCTTGGTTTTCTAATAAATCATACAGCTGCAAACCTTTGCGGTTGTACTTTTCTGGTGAGATTTCTTCTTAAAGTAATGAAGTTGGAGAGCCACTGCAATCGTGAGCATGGTGTCAAATCACTTGAATCACGAAAAAGATCTTCAATCGACCCATTTTAACATGCTTTTTAAGCTTTGTTTGGAACCGCTTTTTAAGCTTTTGCTTTTTGAAAAAAAATTGTAAATTATTTTCTTAATTGGTTTTGTTCTAATGCTTATGTAAAAGTGCTTCTATTCAAACTCCATTTTTTTGGCCATTTCTGATAGATATTTACATCTGAATTTAAACTGCTTCTTTTCTTAAAACAGTTTTTAAACAAGCTTTTATAAAAGTAAAAGCGCAGTCAAACAAATCCTTAGCATATTTTTTTAGCAATTTCGATAATTATTGTTATCATTATTTGATGGAGGAAAAAACTCTTTAAGTTGAAATCAAAGGCGGTGACGTGATTCAAAGCAAAGTAGATGCGACTAATTTGGCTGCTCTTTTTTGCAAGAAAAATTAACAGCTCAAGTATTTGAAGTCCAACAAAATTTTAGTTTATATTGACTTTATTGCCTTCCAAACATTTAAAAGGCACGATGCATGTAAAGCTTATACTTCACACCTATTTCCCTCCAACCAAATAACCCCCAAGTACTTATATTACAGCTTGTGCACTCAATAATCTATCTCAAATTGTTTCATTCACTTTTGGGTTCATTTAAGCGATGTTTGGTAGGACATTGCATTCCAAACACTTGGAAGCTAAGATACATGCAAAAATTATACTTCACACCCATTTTCTCTCCAGCCGAATAGCCCCTAAGCGGTTATATTACACTATGTGCCCTTAAAAATCTAACTCAAATTACTCCATTCACTTTTGGGTTCATCTAAGGGATGTTTAATTGGCTGCAGAAGGATATTGCATTTCATTTCTTGCATTTAACTTTTTTGTTTTTTATTTGAAGAAAAAATGCTAATTAAGATATTGTGGGATTTGACTTACTTCATAATCTTTGTTTTTATGACATTTGAAAATCACCCAAATTTAGAAATTTTCAAATCTCACATTATGTACACTTGCATTTCCTTTCCACTATTGCCGATGCTCGATGCCGCCATTACTTGAGATTGCTTTCATTTTTGCCTGCTTGCCTTTGTTGCTACCAGCCATCTGCTGCTATCTTTGCCACTGCTACTTGTCGCCTCTAGACGCCGCTCACCAGTTCCAGCCTATTTTCACATTTCAATGGATTTATAAAATATACATTATATGAACGTAAGAAAAAAAATTCATTGCATTAATCCAATCAAATAACTATTTCTAGAATGCATGCATTCTAGCTATTCTGCATTTCTGAAATGCTTGTATTTTTAAAACATCCAACCAAACAGTCCCTTAGTGACTACTGACCAATGACAAATTATATAAATTGTTGTTTTAGTGATTTAGCCCCCATCTCATCTGAGTATATTTTTTCAGTAGTTACATGTTGTAAGTTAGTTTACTTTAGAAAGCCTTGAACACGTATGCTCTTTTTTACTATATTATTAGAGCTCACATCATGGTGTTTTTCCCAATTGTTAAACATCATCAAACTGAAAATCCATTATACCCCGTTTGAATATTCCAAAATTTCTAATTCATTTGTAGGATGACCATACGCTTGCAAGTTTTATTTTAACACTTTTCTATTCAGTTTTTCATTTTATTTATGCATCCTACACGCTTCACCAATCACGTGATTCACTCTGCTATATTTAATATTTCTCTTTGCTCATTATCTCCTTACCTGTTCTAATATCCTGTCCACTTATGATGACTCATGTTTTTTTTCGTGATTTTTCAGCTAACTTTTTTTTTCGTCTAATCTCTTCCACCTGTTTTTCTTTCTTGCTTTATTGTTATATCTAATTCCATTATTTATTAGATCCAGAGTATTAATAATCTCTAAGTTGCAAAAAAGTCAGATTATTAATATTAAATACTTGCATATCACTTTAATGGTTTCCCTTTTTAGCTTAGTTAGCTCATCGATCCATGCAGCCATTGGTGATAAATATGTTAGCTCCTTGCCACCATTCTTCCATGGAAACCTCTGCCTTAGAAACTTATTTCTGTTGGTTTATGAGGCTTTTACTATTTTGAACATCCTAAGTATGCTTGAGTTTTACCTGGTTCTTATCTCATTGGGAACTTCTTGATCCTAGATATTTGAACCTTGGTGCTTTATTTCCTTGTTTTTTGATCTTTGTAAACTTGGCCTCATCTATTCATTATCTGCTATGTTGATTGTTTAATGTCTTTATTTGATAATGTTAGCTCACTGTGTACAGTTTTCCTGTTTGGTACAGTTTGTGTTCATCAGTATCATTCATTGCATTTATCCTTACAAAAAGCAAATTTTTCTGATCTTAGCTTTGCAATTTAGAATCTAAAGCCTCTATTTTGCTTTATGCTAGCATGTTCTTGGTTTTTTTTATAGCAATATTATAGTTGGGAATCATAGAACCCGCATAAAGTAAATTATCTTGAAGCTAAGATTTTGGGCCTATCTGTTAATCCTGGGATTCATTGTTATCAAAGCTTATTGATTATTGGGGGAGAAAAAGGAAGATTTACATACATACCACTCAATTAATATGTGTTTGCATATCATTCACCTATACTTCAATTTTTACATGTATGCCACCTTACCTATGCATGAAAAAGTGCATTTCAGTTTTTAAAAGTTAAAATAGTGATATTTTAGATGTAATATGAAAGCTTTGAGTGGTATAACTGTAAAGGCAACGTTTAGATGTTAGAATTGGGTGGTATGCATGTCAATGCCTCCAAAAAAAGGAACTTTTAGATTATTATATGTGTAGCAAGTGAGTGAATTTATGTGAGTGGATTCCATATATTATGAAGGGCAAATCAAGATGAACTTTAAATATACTAGTCTCCTGAATGATACGAACATGTGAAACCAGTTATTCTTAATCATTATAATTTTTGTTTTCAATTAACCGAGGGTCAAGATTTACTGTATGCTGAACAATGTCATGAATAATGTTTTTGTTTTTTATGGCACTGGTCTTTTAATGTTAGCCCCAACCAGCCTGTAACCTGTGTTGTTCTCTTCTATTTGCTAATCAATGAAATTTAATGCTATCTTACTTGGTTATTTATATTGCAACGAGATGCAAAAAGGCTACGATTATTCTATGCATTTAAGCAAAACTAATCATTTATATCTGTTAATACAGAATTTGATGCTTTTATTCATAATTAGGTGTTGCATGTTTTCTTTTTATTTATTTATGAAAGAAATCTTTTTTTGATGTCAGTTGCTTGCAGGCCTTGAACCTTGCCAAACAGAGGTTTTATGAGTTGTCCAAGAGATTTAATATCATGATTCAGGTGACCGATAGCCTGCATTATTTTTTAAACTTGTTTTATGTGATTTTATGAAGATTACCGAGTAAAAACCTTCTTTCACACTGATGGTTTGTATACTCTGTTGAAAGGCTTGGTAATTATAATTATTTACATGTGCACTAAATGATTCTACGCTCTTTTTAGACGCTTTTCACTCCTCTACATAGCTGACTTGCTCGTCTATAATATGACCCCCTTGTACTGTGACCTTCGTCATTCATAAGCTATGATACAGATGTTTATCGATCAATCTACATCTTTAGCTTTAAAATGGCCAATTGAGTAAATATTATGAACTTTTTAGATACCCACGCTTTTGATTATTTAATTACTGTTAGATTTTTATTAAACGTAATAAAGGCATGCATCTCTTGCTACTGCTAAAGCCCGTCTCATGATAAGATGATGCATAGGTCAATAAATAAATATTATGATATTGTTGACCTCATTTTTGTGAGGTCTTCTCTTCTCCTCCTTAGAGCCTAGGATCTAGTTCTAGGAGTTCTTATTGATCGTCTTAGAAAATTAGAATTGATACCCACACTTTTAGAAAATTCTAGCCAATTCTTATTTTTCCTTTGATGTCTAGCATCTTTGGCACAAGACCATCGTCTTATGAACGAGCGGTTATGGGTTATTTTGCAAAGACTCAAGGGAAAAGTTCCTAATAGGACTTCAAGCCTTAGGAAAACATCGTCACGACTTTTCCGTCACATCACGAAATCGAACTTCAATTAAGCCCAGAGGAGGGGGGCAAAATGCGAACTTTTCCGAACGACCTCCGATGACAAATTGGACTGCTCCAACGCGTCCGAGATACCAATTTTGGTAGGAAAGAACACCTATATTGTCATATTTTTGGCACGAGAAAATTGACACGCAAATCGATGAATTCGTCAAAACGACCTCTGACAGCAAAACAGACAGCGCCGGTGCGTCCGGAATATTGAAATTACCTAAGGAGGACACCTATTTTTGCTAGGGCGCCGCACATGGATAAATCACATGAAATTTGATATATATATATATATATTATATAATTCTGTTTTTTTTCTCTAAACCAAAATCCCTAAATCACACGGTTCACTCGATTGCTTTTTCTTCCCGTTCGCGAGGCCGGCTCGAGCTTTCCTTCCTCTTCGATCGTGAGCCCTAGCCGAACGGACAGAGCCCCTCGCCGATCGCGAAGATTCGGCTTGCGGTCCCACTCCTCGTACGCCTGCAACCCTGCGAAAAGCTTCCACCTACTCCCTCCGACGCGCTCCGGCCTTCCCCTCCCACGCCTCGATTCTCGTCGTCATCTCCTCACGCGAGGTTTGTCGCTTCTCTTGGCTCGGCTCACCGCCCAGGTAAGTGACGGGAAACACACCTCCTCTTTCCTGGCTATATAAACCCCATTTTGGAGAGTTCCTAGGGCCGACCGAAAATTTTTGGAGAGGGTGGAGGTGCTGCCAAAATCTCCTCTAAATCTCCTTGGTTCGATTTTTAATTTTTGAAGAGGGTGGAGGTGCTGCCAAAATCTCCTCTAAATCTCCTTGGTTCGATTTTTCTTGTTCTGTTTATCTCGTGTGCTTGAGCCCTTTTGGAAGTGCTGTGGAGAAAATTTTTGGACTTTTCGGAGCTGAAACTTTTAGGAAAAGGGGAGGTAAGCCGAAACTTTTGGGGAAAGAGGAGGTACTGCCGGATTTTCTGCTTGTTTTGTTCTACACTTTGACCGAGTTCTTCGCATTCCACATTCCTTGTTGGTCCACTCGATACCTTTGCTTGGCCGCTTGTTTGGCCATTGAGATTTTGGGTTGGTTCAAAAGAGCTTCGATAGAATGAGGTGCTGTAGAAATATTTCTATTCTTGCATTTGCCTTGAATTTACGCCAAGAGGTCATACTTTCCTCTTTTACACAGCGCATAATAGCTAAACTTAAAGGAGCAATGAATTTACAAGGTGTACAGGTTTAATTTATATTACAACATTTTATTTTTCCAGCATGTTATATTATTTTCATAACCTATTATACTATTTTCTCAGTATGCTATATTGTCTTTTCTTTCTACTGTACACTATACTGCTCTTTTCTGTTATACTGCATGCTTGGTTACTTTGATACACTATGCCTCAGATTATGCTAATCTAGCGTAAGGTTACACTGAGCCTCCAATTTTCTTACACTAAAACTAAACCGGGGATGCTTGTTGCTTGCTTTACTCCATCTTCTTCCTCTTCTCTGACATTTCCGACGAGGAACAACTTCAAAGTGGATCTGCAACAGCTAAACATCAAAACACATCACATAAACACATTCACATCACCTATCACCTTTTTTAGTTTAAATAACAATCCATAGGGTCACTCTCTAGGTTTTTTTGTACAACTCTGTTGTACGATTATAAGTCCTAACGCTTTAGGATTCCGAGGTTACCGTGCAGTACTGTGTAAATCCTCCTATATTTTTAGGTTATTTGCACAGTTCGATATTGTGTAAACATAAGTCCTAAATTTTAAATAATTTGCAGGATTGAAATATTAAACTACATCTTTTCAAAAGATATAAAGCCAAACATTAGGACAGTTGGGACATCTCCGGGGTTTCTCCTGGATCTGTGATTGATATCCGATATCCCCTACTTTTTTTCCCTTTGGATTCCTTAAATAATTGTTCCTATTTTGAGCCATTCCTATTTGATTTTCCCATGTCCAATCGTGAAAACCTAAACTTCGGAATCTCGAAAATTCCTCTTTTACACAGCGCATATTAGCTAAACTTAAACGAGTAATGAACCTACCAGGTGCACAAATTTAATTATATTGCAACATTTTATTTTCCCAACATGTTACATTGCTTTTATATCCTGTTATACTACTCTTTATAGCATGTTATACTCTTCTTTCAGAATGTTATACTGTCTTTTCTTTTTATTGTACATTATATTGTTATTGTTCTTTCACACTGCATGCTTAGTTACTTTGATATGCTATGCCTTAGTGTAGAATAACCTAGTGGTTAGGAGCATATTCAAAACTAAAACTAAACTAGGAGGTGCTACTACGAAGAGTTTGGAGCGAACATCGCGGGCAGCGCGACGAGGAACAATTTCCTGGTGGATTTGCAGCAGCGAAACACATTCATGTCACATAAATACATTCACATCACCTATCACCTTCTTTAGTTTAAATAACAACCCATAGGATTACTCTCTAGGCTTTTTTGTATAACTCTGTTGTGTTGTACTAAGTCCTAACGCTTTAGGATTTCGAGGTTACCGTGTAGTACGGTGTAAATCCTCCTTGTAAATCCTCCTATATCCTCCTATATTTTTAGGTTATTTGCACAGTTCGATATTGTGTAAACATAAGTCCTAAATTTTAAATAATTTGCAGGATTGAAATATTAAACTACATCTTTTCAAAAGATATAAAGCCAAACATTAGGACAGTTGGGACATCTCCGGGGTTTCTCCTGGATCTGTGATATCCCCTACTTTTTTTCCCTTTGGATTCCTTAAATAATTGTTCCTATTTTGAGCCATTCCTATTTGATTTTCCCATGTCCAATCGTGAAAACCTAAACTTCGGAATCTCGAAAATAAAACCACCTGATCTTAATCAAGAGTTTTCTTAAGTGATTTCGATCATTTAAGATATAATTAACTATATGGGTTTGCCTCTATAGGGAACCAGGAACCCAGATAAAATAAACCTTATCTAATTTTTTATGTTAGGTAGGGGAACTTGTTGGCCTTTTTATAAAATATTTCGCAGACCAAAACGGATGTCACAAATTCTTTATTTTAGGTGATTGAATTCTTATTACAAGTGATATATTTATTTTTCGGGATATGTGTATTACTTGTAGTATTGTATTCAATCATCTAAACTATTTAAAATGTGAGACTCGTTTGGTCTCACCTATTTTAAAATTAAAATGTTACTTTTAAAAATAAAAAAGGGTTATATTCATATTTAAATTATTTT
>NW_018164444.1:43962024-43962442 GCF_001263595.1 Phalaenopsis equestris | reverse complement strand
CCTCAACCATTAACAGAACTAGAAATAATAAAGAAGTTACCAAAAAAAAAGCCATAAAAAAAAAACCAAAAGAATGAGATTGAATTGGTAAAAGGAAATAGAGCAAGATAAGCGAGAACTTTGCATGAGCAAGGAGATCATATATTTTGTAGTATTTAAAGTTTTACACTTTGATTAAATTCCCATAATAAATAAAGCATATGACAATTTTTAATAATGACTTTGATTGTACCCATTCAACCATGGCGTGTTCAGAGTTCAAAATAATGAGACTATAAGTCAAGCTATGTTTATTAGAGAGAGAGGAAAAAAGAAAGCATGAAAACACATCCAAGTATGAATATTGTGGTTTTAAGTGATTTGTTTTGTTGATTACTATAGTGATGTGGGGGGAGGGGGGTGGGGGGTGAAATTTCTA
>NW_018164444.1:43961232-43961781 GCF_001263595.1 Phalaenopsis equestris | reverse complement strand
AAAAAAACTGATCACCTCGAAGAAAATTTGGATGTTTTGATAAGACTATGACTTCAGGGGAGAATGAAATTAATGCCCTAATATCTGAGTCATCAACTTTAAAGAATTTAGACTGGGTCCTAAGTTGATTTCAAAATAAGATAGTGTGGTTGAAATACAAATAGTTGACTCGGGATGTCACAAGCCTTTTAATTTCCTGTCACGTGACTGGGTCCTGACTTTCAAACGAGTTATAATATCCCAGAATTTGACTTAAGAAACATTTGAGGATTATTAGTCAGGGGAGTTTGGACATTCAAAATCTTTAACATATATCCCACCAGATATAGTAATTCTCAGAAAACAAACGGAGCAAAAAAAAAATTGTGAATCCCTTGAGAAGAAGCTTGAGGTGAGCATAAAATCAAAAATTGGTGTCTGAATTCAAACATTCAAAATGTTTAACGTATGTCTCACCAAATATAGTAATTATCAATAAAAAAGGAGGGAATAAAAAAAAAAAAGAAAAGGGGCCTGAGAAGAAGCTTGAGGTGGACGTATAATAAAAAA
>NW_018164444.1:43960484-43961151 GCF_001263595.1 Phalaenopsis equestris | reverse complement strand
CTCTTAAGAAAATTCTTCTGATATTATATTCAAGAAAAAGTTTAACGATCTTGAGTCTTTTGGTCGGTCATTAATTGACTCAAAAATATCTTTGGAATACGAAAAATGTTTTGATCACACGACTAAAATTCTGAAATCTGCTTAAGTTCAGGAAGAAAGAATTAAAGAAATAAAGATGATATTAGCAATTAATGGAAAATCAAACCTGATGTCATATCATTCAGTGTCCAACAAATACAACTCCAACTTCAACTCGAAGAATGTTAGAAAGATTTTTCAAAGGCAACTTCAACAACCTTTATAGAATCTGTAACAAATTAAATGATGACAACTATGAACAAAGCCACAAACTTGCGGCCACTTCAGTTATGGTATCCGTAGAAATAACGCATCTTTTATGTGTACTTGAAGGAATATAGTTCCGATGGTACCTTAAGGATGGATTATTTTCTACACTTGTCATTTGTCAGTGGACGATACTTCAAGAAGTACTGCGCCTTGCAATATTTTGGAGACAAAGTCTCATTCTTAGAGACGTCTTGCTTGTCTGAAACAGCGGCCAAATCCTAACAAAAAGAAAAGAAAATGATGAATTTCTCGAGTTCGAGGTTTCTTACTCTTTGCTTGAGTAGCGCAACTACCTTGGTCTGCACCAGTTTTCTTCATA
>NW_018164444.1:43958156-43958702 GCF_001263595.1 Phalaenopsis equestris | reverse complement strand
TAGAAAACTAGACTTGGAACCCTCACCATTATAAATTCTACCCTCTTCTTTACTCAACCTGGAGTTCCACATATTGCTCCCAACCTCTATGTACTTAGTAGGTGGGGTCACTGTGGGGGAAACTCAGGATGAGTCACCCCTAGGATTGCTGGACCTTAGGGTTGACCTAGGGTGTTGGTTTGGAGCTAAAGCACTCACTACACTCATCTGCACTCACAATCACTCATGGCCCTGAGCTCAAATTTCTAGCCTAGATCCCTTGATCTTTTGGGATACTCATGTAGATGGTCCGCTAAACCTATTGGCCCTAGCGCTATGGTTTGGCTAAGACCACTATGTAGAGGACCCAAAATGGGGTTTCCTTAGGTTCATGGCTTATTGGTGATGATTGGTACCTCAACTCTACCAAAATACCCATCTTGGCCTTTTACCCCTAAAACAACCCCAAATTACCAAAATACCCCTCTTGGACCCAAAATCCCAAAAATTCCAAAAATTCCAAGAAAATCCCAATAAATCCTAAATATTCCCAATTTCATTTATCGC
>NW_018164444.1:43955620-43957210 GCF_001263595.1 Phalaenopsis equestris | reverse complement strand
ACCCAATTCAAACCCAAAGGCCAAATCAGCCCAGCTGCTCATTTGAGCTACTCTTCCCTCCACATAAGGAACCAAATGCACCCCTCAATTGGCCCTGGCAGCCAGTCTAGGCCATTTTCTTTAAACTCCCCCTCCATGGCAAAAGGGGGAGAGCTTGAAATTCCTTGGGGAGACTCAGTAAAACTTCTTCCAGAGCTTCCTGGAGAGCTCTTGAGCTTAACCAAACCTTCCTTAGCCACTCAAATCCATTGCTTCAGTTCAATTTTGGAGCTCAATTTAAAGGCCGAAACAGGACATCCTCCAAACCTCCACCAAATTCAAATTACTTGTACCCACACCATCCCAACATCAAGAGAAGAAGTTCCCCCACAAAAGCCCCATCCGCCGACCACCCTAAGGTGGACTTCGACCAAACCCCCAAATCGGCCTTGATCGAGTTTGGGTCTAGGCACTTCACTAGGCACTTCGCTACAACCAGAGGCTCCATCCTTAGGCTTCTGGCACCCACATAAAGCTTCTACAAGCATCTAATCGAGGTTACCCCTCTTGGACCAAGGTATTCGAAGTTAAACCTAAACCGAGACTCTTTTAATTATTTATGCATATAATGTAACATTAAGGGTTGATCAACTTTATGGATGTGTTCTACTAGTCAATACGAGCATTTAAAAAAAAAATTGGCTCAATTTTGTTGAGAATAGAGTGAGATATTAGCGTTTTAAAATGGACGATTTTTGGGTCCTGTTTATTTGGGACGATGACCCGTGACCGTTAGATCTAGCGTGTATTGATCGGATGGCCCTGATCGAGTCGGACAGACCGCGGTCTGACATGAACCGGAATGAGCTGGTTGGCGGTGCCAATCACAGAGCGACACGTGGCCTGTTTGACCCGTACAAGGTGTGTTTGTGATTAAATTCCGAGTTGTGACATGGATAAGTAGGAAAATAGGGGCATTTTTTTATTTATTTAATCCCTAAAACTTCAAAAATACATAACTTTGTGTAGAAAAATCACAAAAATAAAATAAAAATATCCTCTTGCTCAGTGAACAAAGTAGAATAATGTGGAATAAAGTTCAAGTCCATTTTATGCATAAAATATTTTTAATTAATTAAACACTATTTAGAATCATTTGATTCTCCATGCATATTGACACATTATCTTGGCTTGAAAGTTTGACATGTTGTAGTCTATGTTAAGATAAATATCCTCTGATTTTTCTGAAGTCAGATGAGGTTTCTATATAGAGATCCATATTTTTCAAGTTATTACACATTATTCCTTCAAAATAATTATGGAAATTAGCATATTGATTATAAAATCCTAAGAAATTTTTGGAAGATCCACCATGACTAGAAAAACCTTTGGAAATAGTTTCATTGGTCAAGTCATTTAAAATACACTTAAATTTTGCAAATACTAAATCACTAAGATAATTAAATTTGGAAAATATAAACATTTAAATGACTTGATTTTTGCTCTCCACTGTGATTTATGATCCAGAGAACTCATCATAAAAGTTTCAAAATATTTTGAGTTCATTTAATAACTTAAATTGATTTTTAAAGATAAATACCACTCTTAACA
>NW_018164444.1:43954070-43955298 GCF_001263595.1 Phalaenopsis equestris | reverse complement strand
TAGCCCAGAATTTAAAATAATTCTAATAAATCACAAAAAATTCAAAAAATTATGAAATTTTATCCAAAGACTTCTCTAGTCTAGGTATACCTCCAGTAAAAATTTCAAGGAATTATGATTTACCTTGGTCAAGTTAGTAATTTTCTTTGAGAAATCCAATTTTTGCATTAAATAATTATATAAATTAAAATAAATTTTGAAAAATCACATTTTCTCCTCTGATGTCTCAATTGAACCATGAATGAGGTAGGATAAAAATTTCAAAGGCATTTGAATTTAATTTGACAAATTATGAAGTGTTAAAGCCTTAGGGGAAAATGTGTAATTTTGGAAATTTAGCCTTAATTAGCATTTAGCCTTAGTTGGTGACTTAGGAAAATCCAAATCATGAATCATGATCACTTAAAGCTTAACCCTTTTTTAAATCTAATTAAGACACTCACCTAGGTCTTAAGGGCTTAGTGGTGACTTAGGTTAAATCAAAAAATTGACTAAATGAGGATTAGAGAAATAAACATAATTATATCAAACATCCTTGAAACACCACTAAGCCCAATTAGGTTTAAAATTTGGCTAAGTGTTCAAATTACACTTTCACCCACATAATTTTCAAATTAAACCACAAGTGACAATTACCTCTTTCTTATAGATAATTGAGACATCAATGTTCACTGAGTAATAAGGGTATTTACAGGATGAACCATTAAGCAACATAATGAGTTTAAATGGACTCGAGGCTTTTCACTAGTTGGTGAGAGAGAGGCATGGACCTGCTTTCCCCTCTTAACTTGTTGGAAACCTCAGAGGCCTATTAAAAATTAATATGCTTCGCTCACTGAAATCATCCTTAAATAAAGTCTTAGGGACTCACCAAAATACGACATAGAGTTAGGAAAACCCCCCAGAACTCTACTTTTCTTGCTCTTCATTAATGCCCTCACTTGCATTTTGAAGTTTCAGGTGGTGGAGCGAGAAGACACGCCATGTATGCTTTTACAATTTATAGTACCATCTTTATTCTGCCTTTTTTCTTACATGTTTCATGCTTGCATTTACCTACATAAACTTGCATGTTAACCATAACCAAAACTAAAATTAAAAATCAACCAAAATAAAATTCACCGCCACAACATGCAAAATATAAAATAACTCAAAATTTAATCACAAATATCACATAAAACTACAACTTCAACCAAATTAAGACGTCTCTATCGGATGATCGGGAATC
>NW_018164444.1:43933890-43953026 GCF_001263595.1 Phalaenopsis equestris | reverse complement strand
CACATCTTTCAGGCTATTTGTGTGATCATTTCACACAAATGTAAGCTTTAACTAATAAAATTTGCAGGATGAAACACTTAAAATATTTCTCCTCAAAACTGAAGCCAAACATTAGGATAGCTTGGGAAGTCACTGGAGTTCTCCTTTGAATCCATGACAACCCCTAGTTCTTCTTTCTTTGGATTCTACAATAAAATGTTCCAAATTTGAACCAATCCTGCAGACCTCTATGTCCGATTTCGTTGAAGAGTCCTACCCTTTGAAATTCTTTGAAGATAATATTTCCTGATTTTTATCGAGAGTCTTCTTAAGTGACTTTGGTCATTTAGGATTTAGTTAACTATAGGGGCTTGCCCTTATAGGAAGCATGTCCAAACACAGCTTAATATAAACCCTATTTAATCCTTTATATTAAATAGGGGAACTTGTTGGCAAATACAAAGGTTTCACAGACCAAACGGACGTCATACTTTCCTTAGTTTATTTGATCGAGCCTCATCCTCAATTCTTGTGTTTATCCTTTGAGATAGATACCAGATTTGAGGTGCAGTGCTCTTTCATTTTAAACTACGAAAAATATGGGGTCAGTTTGATTTCATACTTCAACGTCCTTCCGAAGAGGGCGACTGAATTTCGATTCTGGTGACCGACAGCTTTTTACGGGCAACCCCACAACCAAACCATCCCCGAAATAACGCCAAAAAAGTAGTATTATTGTGATAATTGTATGATATAAACAAAACCAAACCTTTATCAACCTTTCAAGTTAGGGTGTGTTATTCTAGACTAGAACTTCTCTTGAAAGCCACCGTAATTAACCTCGATCTCTGTAGGATCGATATTCAGGGCTTAATCAGAAAGCCCTATTTTACTTGATAACGATTCATATACTTGGGTAGAATCCCTACTATTTAAAGATATAATTGAAATCTTACTTTTCTTGGGATCAAGTTTTTGGAGCCTAGTGGTGTCAACTTCATAAATCCTTACATATAAATAATATTAGGATCATGTACAAAAAATTGGACTAAGAGAAAGTTTGTTTTAACTCAGAATTATCAACTTAATAAATTAATTCATGAGACCAATATTGTGTAGTCAGGTATTAATCAACCTAATCACATTGTTTTGGTGTCATGTAGGGCATACTCTAACTCCCAATGGACCAAAGCCTAACCCGTGGAAGGTTTGAATAGGATCAAACTAAGGTTGACTAACCTCTTCTGCTGTGCACTGAGTATACTGGATGAGAGTAAGACATACCTCAATCTAGATGTACTGACTCAATGGATTGACAAATTTTGGAAGGTCAATCAACATAATCACATTGTGTTGGTGTCGTGTGAGGCATACTCCAACTCCCAATGGGTCTGAAGATGGTTCAAAAAAAGGTTATGATGGGCTAAATGAAAGGGACATATGTAATTCGTTGTATCTCAAGTTTAATAACCCAAAGAATTGACAACTGAACTAAGCCATTACTAATTCAAAGTCAGACAACTTGATTAAATTGTGAGGGTGTCACATGGGACGTGCTCCAACTTTCGATGGATCAAGAATAACTCATTCCAGTGTGTGATAGACTAAGTTGAGAAGATACTTGGTCTAATAAATTGATCTCCAAAAGAAACCCCAATTAGTCTGAGGTTAATCTATGTGGTCCCATCATGTTGGTGCTTTGTGAGACGTACTACAATTTATGATGAACCCAGAGAAGTTCAAACTAGATTTATAATTCATTGTGTTGGAGTTACTGTTTTGTGTTGTTGAATTGATTTGATAAATTTGTTTTTATGAATATTTCTTTTATTTTTAAATATTTATGAATTTTTAGTTATGTTGGGATGTAGGAAACTGCATGGAGCATTACACCTTATCCAAATAGTGATTGGGGTAGTCTAAGAATGATATCTTTAATACTACAAAGGGTTTTGAAGTTTTAAAAGTTTTGAAATTTTGTTGGAGTTTTTCTTGAAAATCTTATAATGGTTTGATTGCCTTTGATTGTTGTGATTTTGATTGTCTTGGTTTCGATTTCATGTGTTTTGATTTTGATTGTTATGGTTGATTGGTTTAGTGAATATTCATTTTTAAAATTTAAATTATTTTAGAGGAATGTTTGTTCAGAGGATGTTAATTTTTTTGAGAATTTTTTTTTTGAAAAGATATTTATTTATTTTGATTTTTATTGATTGATTTTGTGGGTATTTGTTTTGAGAATGTTGTTTGCTTAATCTATTCTTTGTTTGTTTATTTATTTGTATATTTATTTTTGTAAGTATTTTAATTTTAAAAGTTTCCAAACTAGTGTCAATCTAAAAATACATATGTTCATCAAAACATCCTCTTGAAAGATATTCAAGGTTCATTGATCGTCACACATCCAGTTAGAAAAGACAATAATTTTTAAACAAAAAAATATCAATTCACTTATAAATATATCCTAAATTTTTGATACATTCATAGGACTAAACAAATTCTCACAAACAAAACATATAACAAACATCAACAATCATAATACCAGAACATGAACAATATCATCACCTCAAAGCTGCATTAGCGTAGTACTCGGATACAATTGAGGGGGTGTTTGGAGCTCTTGCATTTTCTAAAAGTGATAGAGACCCACTATTTAGGGACAAAAGGTATGCAATGCTTGAGTAGGTTAGTGTTGTTTCTTTCCATTACTAAAACTGATCCTTGTGGTAAAGGGATGGAATATGATCCACTGAACTTCCCTGAACCTATTGTTTTAAACTTGTTACCAAAAACCATATTTCCTTGACTTACGAGTAAGACTGTATAAAAAGATCATTTAAAGCTTTGATGCTCTATATGTGGTGGAATTTAATCTCATTCATCATAAATGTTGAATCTGTAGTTATCTGGCTAGGCTAATGATGTTAAAGTTTTCCAAGAAATTAATTCATTAATCATATATTTAAATTTAATTGAGAGGCCACAGGAATCCCATTCGGGGTTATGGAAACTCTTTAATTGTAGAGTGGTACTTCCTTTTTCATTTAGCCACCGTTTAGGTTGAAAGAAGATTTTCTATCTTAATTGGCCTTATCAACCCATCAACCAAAGTTTACATATAACTTTAATAATGTATTTATTTTCTTGGTTCGTACATATGTCAGTGAAGAGTCGTAACCCATCTAATATGTTAAATTGTCATCCTTTGGCCATCTCCATATGGTTGAAGGTTTGTGATTTGCACTCTATTAACCGATCTTCCGGTCCTATTTGAAAAATATGTCTGGGTTCAGTTGCTAACAATGCTGTAGAAGAATTCTTTATGTTTCTGCAATCTCCAACTGCTAAGGAAAGTTCTCTGGACACATCATTTCCCTCGCTTAGTACATGTAGTACTGTTGGAATTTCAGACTCTTTGAGGGTGATGGGATCTAGTCTTCTGGATCGAATTCCTTTATTCCTCTACTGTATTATCCATTCTAAGATTTTGGATTGAAGGTTAAGGGTTCTCCCTTACTAACCATTCTTCCAAAATTAGCCACCAGATCTTTCCCTGGATAACAAGTCGATGAAAGGCCTTATTTCTGACATTCTAAGACTTTTAGGTCGTGTTATAGATTTGACGTTTGTAAATGGAAAGCACATACAGAAATGGTCAGTCATGAAAGAAAGTAATCAGACACATGCACATGCAAAAGAACAAGCACATGATGCAAAATCTTACAAACATGCAAGTGGTGGGTCAACCAAGCCGTGATGGTCAGTCAAATTAGAGGGACGGGTTGATCTATCTAAAGGAATTAATCAAACCCAAAAGAGTGGTTGTTCAGTGCAGAAAACCAATCAAATTCAAAGCGAGAGATTGAGATGTATCAGTCAATCAATCCCAAAAGATAACATAATTGGACTGAGATATCCGATCAAATCTAAAGTGAGTGATGAACACGTAACAATCGATCAAACCCTAAAGATAGGGTGATCGATCTAGGACAACTGATCAAACATAAAGTAGGCGATCTACATGTAGCATTTGATCAAACCTAAAAATATAGGGAGATCAACCTGGGATGCTTGATTGAGCCCAAAAGATAGGGTGATCAGCCAATGACTGCAGATTGAACTTAAAGCGGGTGATATACACATAAAAATCAATCCAAATCTAAAGGATAGGGTGTCAGCCAGGAACAATCAATCAAACCAAAAGTGAACAATTAAACCCAAAAGATGGTGTGATTAGTGATCAAACATTAAAGATTGATCGATCACGCCAGAGCGGCCGATTGAACCAAAGTGCTCATGCAATCATGCATATGATAAGCCTCGTACTCCTGTCGGGTTGTCGACTATTTTTTTTTTGAAAATAAGATTAAAATTTAAATTTAGTATAATATATAATATAATTTTAATTTTGTGAAAATGGTATTCTTTTTTTTTTGAAAAATGATGAGACCAAATTGACCTCATATATCTAATAGTTTAAATAACTTAGCACAATACCATAAATGATATATCATATCGAAGGGTGATTGTATCACTTATTAGTAGGCTTAACTATCTAAACTTAAAATTTTATGACTCTATTTTGGTCTGCTAATTTATAGCCGACAAATTCCTCTATCTAATGCACAGATTAGATAGGGTCTAGATTAATCTGGGTTCTTAATTCCCTATAGAGGCAAGCCCCTTTAGTTAATTACATCTCAAATGACGGGAGTCATTTGAGAAAACTCTCGATAATGATTAAAGGTTTCGTCTTCAAGAATTCAACATTTAGGTTTTCACGATTGTTTATAGGAAAAGTTAAGTGGGATAGGTTCAAATAGGAACAGTTATTTCCGGAGTCCAAAGGAGCAAAAAGTAGAAGATGTCAAAGATACTGAATAAGATTCAGTGACATCTCAAACTAACCTATGGTTTGGCTTTACATCTTTGAAAGAAAAATTCTTTGATGTTTCAGTCCTGCAAATTATTTAGATATTTGGGACTTGTATATGCACGTCATATGCAAATAGCCCGAGAAAATATGAGGATTTATGTCGTATTGAACGACGACCTCGGAATCCTAAAAAAGTTTAGGACTTATATCGTACGATATAAAAGTCGTAGAAAGTCCTAAGAGATAATGTGAGGATTTACGTCGTGCCAGATGAAAAACCTCAGCGTCCTATAGGTATATTATTTAAATCTATCGAAGCTTGGTTGAAGCTCATCCTTCCGTCTTCCGTTGTTGTCTTGGTCATGGTCTGGAGATGAATCGTCATTTGCTCGTGTCATCGTCTTGATCGCTGCCGTGGAATAAATCATCATTTGATGTCTTTGCCATCTTGTTTCGAGAAAAGGTATAAAGAAAAGAGAAAACCATGCCTCGAATGGCCTATCCTAAGGGATTGTATGAATATGCTAGGAAAACATATTTAAAAGTATGAATACGGAGGAATGTCTATAGTACGATGCAGTACAGGAAAGGAATAACTATGTAGTAAACTACTGTAACAGGAAATGACTAAAGGAAGACTATGAAAGTAAAGTAAATATGAAGAAAAGGAAAGAATATGCAGTAAAGAAAGAAATACGCAGTGTAGAAACAAAATGGAAACAACTAAATGTACCTGATTAAGTCTGGTAATGCTACAAAACACATTGCAATTGCATGATATAAGAAGTTAGACAAACATTTGCAGATTATAAAAGAAAGGTTAAATGATAAGCATATGAGAATTTAAAGTGGGATATCAACTTTTAATTTGGGGTTAGGCTCAGACTAGACCTCTTTTTCTCTTTTATCTTGATCCCATAGGCAACTGATATATCAAAGTCAACCTATCAATATCAACTAGAGGTCACCAACGAATCACCCCAATAATCAGGCAACCCTAGACCCTATTGTTCAATGGATGTGCAAATCTAAATAGTATCCAAACTTATCTTATTAAAGGTACAAAGTACTTATGTGAGATAGTATATGAACTTATCGGGGTGTGGTGCACCTATGTGTGAAGCTAGGATAAGTGATGTATAATATCTAAACTTATTAGGGTGTAGGTGCCTATACGTGATATTATGATAAATGATGCATAATATCTAGACTTTCAGAATAAATATAATATCTATTCTTGTGATATTTATTATGTTGAGTGTCTAGTGTATAGTGTATGATGTGTTACAAGTGTAGTATCTATCATGTAGAGTATAATGTATAGTTTTTATTATGTATCGTATTTTTTTCTGTAGTGTATGGAATATGTTATATGATATATGGAATGTATATATGAGTGTTATTAAGTGTATACATATTAATCCGGTGTATGTGTCTATCGTGTAGGATTTATCATTTTGTGGGTGTAGTATCTATTCCTTTTGCAAGTATAGTATCTGTGTAAACTTGTAGTATCTGCTCATTTACAAGTGTAGTATCTATGCAAAACTTGTAGTATCTGCTCTTTCCTAATTACCAATTCTCAAACCTTTTGAAAAAGGGTTAGAGCTGTCGATGACTTAGGGGTGAAAGGGCATCACACTAATTGAATATTGATTTTTATTTTCAGCTTTAAGAAGAGCTAGTCAATGGCTCTCTTGCATCATTGCTTGTTGTCCCTCATCTCGAACTAATAGGCCACCTCAATATTTCATATGCTCATCCAATAAAATTTTATATATTTCATATCAAGAAAATGAGAGAAGTAATCATTTAAGCATTTCTATAACATTCACCTTCCACCTTTAAGTTCAAACTTTAAACCTGTACTTGTGATCATTGCATGCTCTATCAAATTTTCAAGGAGAAATATGTTTCTATTCTCATATTTCCAAGTTTAAATCCATGAGATTTATGTAACTAGGAAGCCAATTCCAACAAGAGGTTAAAATCCAAAACCACCATATGTTATACTTTACAAGTAAAAGAGAGCCAAGGGGGGTAAAAGTGAATCCAACATGTGGCCAAAACTGAACCATCACAAAATAAAATCGAGTCCAGCAAGTGGACAGAGTCTAAGCCATCACCAAGCAAAACCGAGGCACGAAGGTGGGCCAAAATCGAGCCATCAAGAAATGGAACCGAGCCCAATAAAGGGGCTAAAATTGAGCCATTAGTCGAGACACTAAAACAACTATCAAAAACACCAAATAATTCTAATGTACATTCAAATAAGAGCAGCAATAGAAAATCTGAGATATTAGAGCAGTTTCAAAACAAAAAAAATGATTTCGAATATGTATTCAAATAAGGCAACAAGGGGAGCAAAAACTACAGCCCCAAAATTAATTCTCAAAGCCAAAAGATAATTTCCAATATGTATTCAAATAAGGCAGCAAGAGGAGCAAAAAAAAAAAACTGCAAATCCAAGACTAATCCTCAAAGCCAAAAGATAATTTTTAATATGCATTCGAATAACGCAACAAGAGGAGCAAAAACTGCAGCTCCAAAACTAATTCTCAAAGCCAAAAGAAATGGTACTCAATATGTATTTGTATAAGGCAGCAAGAGGAATAAAAACCACAGCCCCAAGCTGTTATTCCAGACTAAAAAATCTTCAAACATGCTTTTGAATAGGGGCAACAAGAAGAACAAAAACTACAGCTCCAAGCTATTATTCCAAACAAAAATAACCTACAAACATGCCTTTGAATATAGGCAGCAATAAGGACAAAAACCGCTGCCCCAAGCAGATATTCCAAACCAAAAATAATCTCCAAACATGTATTCGAATAGGGGTAACAAGAAGCACAAAAACCAGCCCCAAAACAGGTGTTCAAAACCAAAAAAATAGTCTCCGGCATCAAGAAGCACAGAAATTAGAGCCCCAAAACAAATATTCAAACCAAAGAAAGTATATCCTCCCATATATGTTAGAATAAGGGGTATCAAAAACATAGAAATCGGCCCCAAAACAGGTGTTCAAAACTAAAAATACAGTCTCCATTATATGTTCGAATAAAAGGCATCAAGAAGCATAGAAATCAGCCCCAAAATAGGTGTTCAAAACCAAAAATATAATCTCCATTATATGTTCGAATAAGGGGCATCAAGAAGCATAGAAATCGACCCCAAAATAGGTGTTCAAAACTAAAAATATAGTCTTCATTATATGTTCGAATAAGGGGCATCAAGAAGCATAGAAATCGGCCCCAAAAAATGTGTTCAAAGCTAAAAATATAGTCTCCATTATATGTTCGAATAAGGGGCATCAAGAAAAGGAAACCAAACTCCAATAGTTATTTAAATGCAATTATAGTTTCAATATAGATTATTTGAATATAAACATTGAAGATAGGAGCAAAAACTGAGCATCAAATAGCTGTTCAAAACTAAACAGTACATCCAATATACATTCGAACATGTGCTAGCATGAAGAGTAAAACCAAGTTGTCTAATAAACTGCTCGTAATATGATAATTCTAGTGAGTTTATTCTCACAGATCTCCTTCCAATAAATCTATAAGAACAAACCAATCCTCTCTAATAAGAATTAGATATCTATGGATCTAATTTTTCTCTCTTCTTCTTTTATAAAATTGTATTTAATATTGAAGAATCACTCCAAATGTAAACCAAAAGAAGAGGTCAAATTTGTAGATGGATCAAGACAAGCTTTAAAGATTCATAAGGATCATAAAATCCCTTGAGAATATCACAGAAGAAGAAGAGAAAACTTACCTTCAAATGTTTTCAGAAAATTTAGAAGAACTTAGAAGTAGTGAGCAAAATAATTTGTGGATCCATGAATGAAAGAGGATAATCCCAAAAGCAGTTGTCAACTAACTGAAGTTATCCCTTAGTATACTAATCAAATAAATCCAACCCAACCGAAACTCTCCTCGAACAACTTTCAGAAAGCTCAAAATAAACCCCAAATAAGAAATCCTCAAATCACTTCAAAGAAGTTTTTCATGCCCAAAATCCTTTCTAAGAGGGGGTATTTATAGGCGGAGATAAGAGAGGGGCGCACCGATGAGGCTTACGCATTTAGGCGGGAAAATTTGTTAGAGATGGGCTACCGGCAAATTCATCGGCAATAAGGGCTCAGAAATGGGGGAGGTAACCTGAAGACCAACAAGAAACCTTCAAGATTCGGTCAAGAGAGGAGAGGGGAAAGAAATTTCGGCTAAGGCAAGGAGCATAGGCACGAAAAGAGGCATGAGGGTTTTTTTTAATTTAGGATTTTAAAATCATTTTACAAAAAAAATATTTGTTAATATTTTTTTATTTTATAAAATATCAAATTTTATGTAAGTGCGATGCCCCAACAAAAATAGGTGTCCTTCCTAGCTAAAATTGATGTTCCAAACGCGACGACACGGTCTATTTCGTCATCCGGAGTCATCTAGACAAATTTGTTGACGATCGCACCAAATTGACCTCAGTTCGTGTGCGTCATGAAAAATGTAATTATTTTGGTCTAATCGAAGCCATTCAACAAATAAAAACAAAAATGTTGACCTGTCCTCGCCTAAACGACAACCATAGTCAAACACATCACTCGCGGTGGCAAGTGAAACGTCGCACGCTTCATGGTGTCCACCTATGTCTTTCAAATTCCTATGGGAACTCAATAAGAGTTTCAATATGTCAGCTTTAATCGACTTAATTGGACATCAAGAATCAGAAACCGTCCATATGAAACTTCAAGGAGCGAAGAAATGGTTTGAATTTCTAAATATTTCAAGTCCCGGTTTAGTCCTCTAGGAGAGTTAAATAGAAAACCCTAAGGCTAGATTTTAGGTTCTAGGAAGAGGGAAAGAAAGAAAGAGCTCAAAATTGAGGTCAACAAGGGTACAAGAACATGTGCGCCTGTCATTGCCAATTCCCATTTTCAAGTACTTGGTTTGTTAAAGTTTTCGAAAGGAGTCGCCACTCTGTTTATCTATTTATTGCCCTAATCTCCAAATAAATTATTCTTTTGGATCATGTGAAGGATCCTCATAAAAGAAACTTGGAGAAAGAAGAAAAAAGGGTTAGAAATAGAAAATAGTTGAAAAAGAAAATGTCGGGATGATTTTCATTATGGTAATCATTGTAGAGAAATGAATTCTCATACAAAGTAAATCACATGAAAACCTCAATAACCAGAGATATAGGTATACTACATATTCCAGGTTCTTCATTCTCCTATAGGAGCAAACTCCTATAGTTAATTACATCTCAGATAGTCAATACTGTCTCAGAAAACTTCTGGTTAATGTTAACACTAGTTCTTCTAAGAAATTTAATGTCAAGAGAAAGGAAAGAAACATCAATGTTTGAGCCCAGGGTAATAGGTTTCTAAGAAGTCGATTCTACCCTAGAGGTTTAGTTTTGTCATTTTTTCAATGTCATTTTGTTTTGTTTTATTTTGTCACTTTTTTTGGTTTATGTATTTATGTCAGTTAGTTTTGTTGTTTTGTTGTTTGGTTGTTGTTATTTTGAAATTTTGTTGTTTTGTTGTCTTTTTTATGATGTGTTGTTGTTTTTTTGTCATTGTTTTGAAGTTTTGTTGTTTTGTTGCCTTAAGGTTCATATTTTTCGCTTCAGAATGTCATCATGCAAAACATAGTTAGCAAAACCTAATAAAATGGAAAGAAAATCTAAAGTATAATTAGATTTATGTCTCCAATAAACCAACAAAATAGAACATAATTAGCATGAAATCATGTTTAAATTTGTCAATTTAGTTGGTCGAATAATTTTTTAAATGACCCGGTCAAGATTTCTATGGCTTTGTCATCTCGAGATTGTAAAGTATTCAAATCTACTCAGTCTAAAAGGTGTTTAAAACAGGATCAGAATATTCTTGTCAGCAATTAAAGATTGCGTCGTCCAAGAAATCTTTGTAGATTTGAACACAGATGTTAAAGTTGCATTTGGTGATCTTTGTTCATTAGGGTTCAATTTAAGTTTTAATGTCTTATTCAGATTTTAGGGGTTAGAAAATTTTAAGTTGTTTATTATTTTTTAGTTAATTAAATTTCATCATTATTGTCGTTTATTTTTGTTTAGGATGACCCGATCAGGATCCCATGGTTATGTCATCCCAGGTCATTATGTTTAAGGTTTGATTAGCCACAAGTGGATGAAAGATATTTTATTAGGAACCGTAAGTTACTTCCTCCAAAATATCTTATCAAACCTAGTTGCATTTTTTTAGGTTCATGTTTAAGTTTTAATTTTTAATGTCTTTTAAAGTAGTTTTAATGTCTTTTAAAGTAGATTTTATGTCATTTTTGTTTATGTTGATGGGTTGATGGTTTGAACATTAATGTCAATTATTTTAGATATGTTGTTAGTTAGACCTAAGGAATTTTGATTGAGGTCCAACAGATGAGACCTAAGATCTAGGTTTAATGTTGGTAAAACCTAAGGATTTATGTCATTTAAGTTTAATTTGGATAGAACCTAAGGTTTGAAAAAGTTTTAGGTCTAACTTAGGTAGAACCTAAGGTATGAAATGGTTTAGGTTCAATATAGGTAGAACCTAAGGTTTGAAATAGGTCTAAGTCCAATGTAGGTAGGACTTAAGATTTATTTAGGTTCAATGTAGGTAGAACCTAATGTTTGAAATAGTTCTAAGTCCAATGTAGGTAGGACATAAATTTGATTTAGGCTTAATGTAGGTAGAACCTAAGGTTTGAAATAATTTTAAGTCCAATGTAGGTAGGAATTAAGATTGATTTAGGTTTAATGTTGGTAGAACCTAATGTTTGAAATAGTTCTAAGTCCAATATAGATAGGACTTGATTGATTTAGGTTCAATGTAGGTAGAACCTAAGGTTGAAATAGTTCTAAGTCCAATGTAGGTAGGACTTAAGACTAATTTAGGTTCAATTAAGGTAGAACCTAAGGTTTGAAATATTTCTAAGTCCAATGTCGATAGGACTTAAGATTAATTTATGTTCAATGCAGGTAGAACCTAAGGATTGAAATAGTTCTAAGTCCAATGTTGGTAGGACTTAAGATTGATTTAGGTTCAATGTTCCCAGAACCCAAGGTTTGAGATAGTTCTAAGTCCAATGTAGGTAGGACTTAAAGTTTAAAAGTTTGACTAAGTCAAATGTAAATTAGACTTAGAATTTTAGTTAAGTCTGGTGTAGATTAGACATAAGATTTACTCAGGTTGAATTTAGGTTGACCCTAGGATTTAAGTTGGTTCAAGTTTAATTTCGGTAAAACCTAAGAGTTTAGGTTGACTTAAGTCTAATGTAGTTAAGACTTAAATTTTTAATTAAATCTATTGTAGATTAGATCAATTTAGGTTTGAAGGTTAATTAAACCTAATATGTGTAAGGTTTAAATAGTTAATTAGGTCTAGTTAGGGTGAGACCTAATTTGAGTTTAAGCTTAATTAAACAAATTTAATTAAGGTTTAATTCAACTAATTAGGTCTAAATTTGGGTTAGACTTGATTAGATTTGAGTTTAATTAAGCCTAATGTAAGTAAAGCTTAATTCAATCAATTAGATCTAAATTTGAGTTAGACCTAATTGAAATTTAGTTGGTCTTAAACCAAATGTTGTTAAGGTTTGAAAGGTTAATTAAGTCTAATTGAGATTTATACCTAATTAGGGTCTATTTGTGTTAAGCCTAATGTGATTAAAGCTTAAAAGGGGTTAATTAGGTCTAATTGGTGTTTAAACTTAATTTGGGTTTATTTATGTTAAGCCAAATGTGATTAAGGCTTAAAAGAGGTTAATTTGGTCTAATTAGGGTTTAAACCTAATTAGGGTTTATTTATGTTAAGCCTAATGTGATTAGGGCTTAAAAGGGGTTAATTAGGTCTAATTTGGGTTTAGACCTAATTAGGTTTTATTTATGTTAAGCCTAATGTGATTAAGGCTTAAAAGGGGTTAATTAGGTCTAATTAGGGTTTAGACCTAATTAGGGTTTAAGTTTACCTAAGCCTAATGTAATTAAGGCTTAAGACGGTTAACTAGGTCGAATTGGGGTTTAGACATAATTATGGTTTAATGCATCCTAAACCTAATGTTATTAACATTTAAGATGGTCAATTTGGTCTAATGGGAGTTTATACCTTATGGTTTAAGTTTACCTAAGCCTAATGTAATTAAGGCTTAAGGTGGTTAATTAGGTCTAATTAAGGTCTAGTCCTAATTAGGGTTTAAGTTTATTTAATTAAGTTTAATTGGGGTTTTGACATAATTTGGGTTTATGTTTACCTAAGCCTAATGTATGTAAGGCTTAAGGCGGTTAATTAAGTCTAATTGGGGTTTAGACTTAATTAGGGTTTAATGAAGTTTGGGCTTACGTGAATTGAACCTAGATATCTGAGTTATGTTTGAATACATTTGGGATTGGATCCAGATTTTAACCTAAGTTTATGTGGATTAGACCTAAGTGTTATGTGAGTTTGAACTCAACAGTTGAAATTTTGATTTTGAGTCTAAATGGGTTAGACCCATTAGTTTTGAGGAGATGGTTAAACCCCATGTTGGTTAGGGCTTGGATTTATAAATAATTCTTAATAATTTTTAATAATTAAATTATTCGAGAGAGTAATTAATTAATTATAAATTATATATAATTCATTAATTTTTAATTTCACTTCCATTATTTTCTCCTCATTTTCCTAAATCCAATGGTATTTTTGTCATATTTTTGTGATTTTCTATGTCAAGATATGAATTTTTGAAGTTAAATAGGATTTTCTGAATTTAAATTAAACCCTAATTAAACTAATTCCATGCGACGCTGACTCAAACCTAGGACACGTTGAAATCACACGTGACGTCATTTCAGTGGACGCGCTTTACACAGGCGACTATCGGTACAATTTTAGTTAAGGAGTTGCCCGTTGGAAGCTGTCAGTCACCGGAATCGAAATCCCATTGCCCACTTCGAAAGGGCACTTAATATATATATATATGCATATATATAGTTTAGAAAAATATGAATTCAAACCGATCACATATTTTTTATAATTTAAATGAAAGAGCACTATACCTCAAACTCTATCCCGAAAGATAAACACAAGACTTGAGAGTGAGACTCGATAAAAAAAACTAAGATATATATGACATCCGTTTCATCTACGAAACCATTCTATTTTCTGACAAGTTCCCCTATTTAATACGAAAAATTAAATAAAGTTTATATTAAGCTGGGTTCGGAAAAGCTTCATATAACGGCAAGCCCCTATATTTAATTACATCTAAAAGACCGAAGTCACCTAAGAAAACTCTCGATAAAAATTATAGAATATTATCTTCAAGGAGTTTAAAAGGATAGAAATTTTTCGACAAGATCGGACAAAGAGATGTCAAAGGGCAGTGACTCAAATTTGGAACATTTATTGTAGAATCTAAAGGAGGAGAGACTAGGGGACTTCTTAGATTTGGAGGAGAACCTCAGTGACTTCCCAAGCTACCGTATGGTTTGGCTTCAGCTTTGAGGAGAAAATATTTAAAGTTTCATCCTGCTAATTTTTATTATTCTGGGCTTACATTTGTGTGAAAAGATCACACAAATAGCCTGGAAGATGTGAGGATTTAGGTCGTGACAAACAAAATCCTTAGAATCCTAAGACGAATTAGGGCTTGTATTGTATAACAAAATCATACAAAGGTCTAAAGATGAGTTGAGGATTTATGTTGCATAAGCAAACAACATCACATAAGCAAACAACAATCAAAATCCTATGGATTGTTGTTTAATTCTAAGGAATGGTTTAGCTGGTGTAAACATAGTTGGTTGTTTAAGATGGTCGTGCTGCCCACAATGCTAGCTCGAAGCTCCTTGCCCTGAAGAGTTTAACTTTTCTAATATGTCAGCTAATGTGTCCAGATGTCAAATCAATTGTTCCTATGGTTATGGTTCTTTAAATATTATAGAGTATATTAAAGTTGATTAGAGCGACACCGGTTAGGATCCTATAGTTCCCTCATTCCGGTACCACTATTTTCTTTCAGATTCACTTAGTCCAAATGAATTTATTAAACTCAACTTAATGAGTTTGATACTTTCATTTAAATTGTGAGAAATCTCTTTAGCAGCCGTAGGTTACCTCCTCTGAGGAATTCCTGATCATCCGATAGAGACGTCTTAGTTTAGTTGCAATTGTTGTTTTGTGATGTTTGAGATTAAATTTTAAGTTGTCTTATATTTTGAATGTTGTGGCGGTGAATTTTATCTTTCTTGATTTTAGTTTTGGTTTTGGTTTTGCGGTTATTCTAGCAGTTTTGGTTTTCATGCAGGGTGACATCGTTGTTTAACATACAAACTTGAGAGAAGAAGTACAGAAAGGTAAATGCATTAATTTAAAAGCATACCTGTCGATTCTTCTTGTTCCACCACCTGAAAGGTCAGTACTTGTAAGACATGTATATAATTTTGCAAGGAATTTAAATTGCAAGAGTAGATGAAGGCTTAACTACCAAAACCCAAGTTATGAATTTATTAAATCTTGGAAGATCCTAGTAGATGATTTTAGAACAAAATATGACAAGTCCAATTTACCCTTCAGAAAGTCCAATAGATTTCAAAATGCTCGAGGCATGACTCTGAACTACTTTGAAGATCTCCTAAAATATTCTGAGTTCATTCTAAACTTATCATATTATTCCATTAATTATCTGAGGTCGAAGTGTGACTGCCCCGTTGCTCAGTGAAACTTGATAATTTAATCATCCTGAGGATAGGATACTCGATTAATCAATTGATGTTTCATTTAAGAGTTATGTGAGTTGGTGCCCCTAAGGCAAGTTTAGGTTATTCAAAATTATGGTGCCTACAATTAAGGTCAGGCTTGTGGTGTTTTAAGATGTTAATCACCAATCATATTATCTTCTAAATCCAATCAATTGAGTTTAGATATTGAGCCTAGGTTACTACTAAGACTTTAACAATCATGATAAGTGAAATGGTGAGCATCAAAATTTTAATTTAAGTGATATGCATTCTTATCAAATAGTCAAATCATCCTCAACTTTCGGATTAATAAAAGTAAACTATCATTTTTCCAGCTTAAGCCCATTACTTAAGAATTGTTTGATTTTAATAGCTTCCAAGTCATGAAGATTAAGAGGATTATGATTTTGTTGATGTTGTGCAAAGGTGGTGAGTGAGTTTCTACCTACCTTTTAACCCCATTGCACCTTTTAACCCCATTGCATTTCAATCATCCAAACATATTTATTAAGATCAAAACTACTCATTTTCCTTTGGTTAATCCTAAATTTTGATTAATCCTAAATTTTGATTAAGGCACCAAAGTCTAAAATTACAACTTTGCGCTTAAGGGCATTTCACCTAATAACTCATTAAACACAACTCAAAATGAATTTGAGGGTTTAGAGTGTCATATCCATGAGGTAATTATAATATTGGAGGAGAACATGTGAACTTCTCAAAATTTAATTTAATTTAATTATTTATTTAAATTTAGAAAATAAAATTTTTAGAAATTAATTTTTTTGATTTTCCAATATAAAGTTTTAGTTTATGAGAAAATTATTAGTGGTTTCCCCAGGTCAGAGAAATACATAAGCAAAATTTCATGATTTTTTTTAATTAAATTTTTATTATTAACAAGTATCAATGATTTAATTAAATAGAAAATAATGTTTTAATTACCAAAATTATTTCTATAATTTTATTAGATTTCTCTGAGTTCAAAAAACTCGGAGAATGAAATTTTGTATTTTTATGAATTTTAATTTATTCATTATAATTACTTTGATGAGAAAATAAGGGAAATTCATTTTTAAGCTTTTAAAATTTATTTTTAATTTATTAAAATTAAGAAAAATATTTTAATGAGCCCCAAGTGATTAGAGAGCAATTAGGCAAATTTTGAAATATTTTTGGGATTTTTAATTATTTTTTAATATTTTAAAATTCAAAATAAAGCTAAAAAATTAAGTATTTTCTATAAAATATTTTTTATTTTTCCCAAGTGCCTCTGATCACGAGGAACTCAGAAAATCACATTTCATAATTTTCCCAAGTGTATTTAATTTATTATAATTATTTTTGTACAAAGATACAAAGTTCCTTTAGAAAATCAACTTTAGTACATGAACTTAATCAAATAATTTTCAAATTTTTACAGTGGATAAACATGATTTTTATGAACAATGTGAGATTGGTTTTTTTAACTTTCAATAAGTATATAATTTACATAAATTAACACAAGATATTTACATTTAATTAAATATAGAAATTTAAATATAGAAATTTACAATATTTACAATATAATTCAAGACATCATAATATTTTTCCTAGACTTCTCTAACTACAGGAAACCTACTAAAATTATTCCCATAATTTTCCAAACGGTATTTTGATTTCTATAATTAAAATATGCCAAAATGGTCACCATAGCTTGAAAATTAGATGGCCACCCTAGCTTAAAAATTAGGGTTAGAAGCATAGTGATGCCTTCTGACCTTGGAAAAATTAGAGAACATCCCCTCTGTAATGAGGAATAAACCTTTAAAATTTCAAGCCATGGTGAGCAATATTTGATCATAATGAATTAAAATACTCAAGAATGTATTTAACTCAATAAAAATCAGGGAATAATAAAATAATTTTTATTTTTAGTCTGTCTTATTCTCCTTTGTTCTCTGAGAAAGAGGATATTTTTATTTTTTTTTTATGAATTTTCTAGAGAAAGATATGGATTTTTGAAGTTTAAGCATTTAAAATAATTAAGAAAATCCATATTTTTTTACTTATCCACGCGGCACCAACTCAACCTACAGCAGCTTCAAACTCACATGCGGCACACTCCCATTTGTTGCCGCCATCCACCTCAGCTGCCACGCGGCTGGCGGTTCAAGTACCAAGAGTCTGCCCGGCTTGATCTCCTCCGTTGATGAAATAAATACGCGATCGGATGACTCTCCATTATCATCAAGTGACCTAACCCGCCCGAGAACCGTTCACACTAAAATCCGTTCACACTAAAATCTTAAGATCTTCACCTAGTCTCAACCAAATTGCATGGGGTTTGTTTATAAACCTTCATCTACTCAAGAAGAACCTATTTATATTGTATATATGGTATGAAATACAGTAAATACGTTTAATGAATAAAAAAAGGCTTAGATTAGGGTTGAGGTCCAATACCTTTGTCTGAGAGGGGAGGCCTCAATAAAATGGTTGTGGTAGCTTCTATTGGGTCCAACAAACCTCCAGATGAAGATCTAGGTCCTGGTGAATTTTCTAGGGATTTTTTTGATCAAACTGGGGTATCAAACTCGATTTCAGGTGTTGGTCTAACGATTTCAGGTGTTGGTCTAAAGCTATTTTAGAGGTTGTTTCAGAGGGGGCTTTGATGGGGAAACAACTCGTCTTGCTCTATGGATGGTGTGTGCAAAATTAATTGAAGTTTGGTTCACTTTGGAGGTGTAGAGAAGTTTGACTTGGTTTTAGGGAAAATTTCAGTAAAGAAATTGGCTCTATGGAGTGGCCATGAGAGGCTGAGAGCAAAGGGATTGCACTTCGGATGGTTTGGAGAGGCTCTGGTGAGATTTTAGCAGAGTTTCCCCAAGGTTTCAAATACTCTCTTCCTTGGTCATGGAGAGGTCAATTTAAAGCCTTGGCTGCCTCATGGAGCTCAGGGCTGGGAGTTGGTTGCTAAAGCATGCTGAGGTGGAGGGAAGAAAGGCTCAAACATCCAATTAGAGTGAGCCAAGTCAAGGGGGTTTTAATTTTGGGTTTTGTCCAATGGGGGCACCTTCAAGCTGGCTATTTTTGGTAGTTGAGGTGGTGTTTGTCCAGGGTCTGGTCTCCTCTGAGCTCAGGGAGGTTAAGGGGTGCTTAATTATGATTAACTCCCAATGGCAAGCGATGATGGAGAAGATATTTCAAGTTTAGGCCAAAAATGGGTAAATACCTTAAATCAAGGGACCATTTGTCCATAGCTCTTATAGGTTTGGCTAGGTAAGTCTAGCCTGGTGTCCGCACTATTTTTGGTGTGGGGTTTGCCCGTAAGAAGCCGTCGGTCATCGGAATTGAAATCCCGTTGCCCGCTTCGAAAGGACGTTTTAAAAATTTAATTCAGTTTTGAAAAAGATGAAGTCAAAGTGACCCCATAATTTTCATAGTTTAAATGAAAGAGCGCTTTACCTCAAATCTTGTATCTATCCCGAAGGATGAACACAAGAGTTGAGGGTGAGGCTCGATCAAATAAACTAAAGAAAGTTATGACATTCGTTTGGTC
>NW_018164444.1:43928080-43928722 GCF_001263595.1 Phalaenopsis equestris | reverse complement strand
TTAGCCCCACTGCTTAGGTGTCAAGAAGAGGAGCTCTCAACTCAATTTGGGCTGAGGTGGCCTCTTGGCATGAGTTTGGGTTTTAACCATGTGGGGGCTCACGGTTTTGGGCTTTAGCTTGGGTTAAGGTGGCTAACCAAGGCTTGGACCATGGTTAAAGCTTATGATGATCAGTAAAAATGGCACCATACGGTATGGACATGTGGTATGGCAAGTACATTGATTTAACCTCTTTATTATCTCTTTAAAAGTTTTTCTTAAAATTTTACCCATGGGATAAATATCAAGCCTAACTATGGGTTAATGGATGGCTTTAAACTCAACCCTAGAGTCTAAGGTGAGTCATGGTAAGGCTCATTTGATCATATCAAGCTTAATTGATTTGGATTTGACCTTAAGTCCAAGAAGGTGCTTATGGCCAAATCTTGTGTCTGGGCTAGGTTAGACATATCAATTGGCCCGATTAACTATGGTATTTGGTGTAGGAGACCATAAGGAACAACTTTCATGAAGGGTGAAAGTCATTTTGAGGTCAATTGGTTAATCAATTTGGTGGATTTTTAATTTTTGACCCATTTTAAGCATATTGGGCTAAGTTTGGGTCAAACTTGAGCTAGCTTTGGGCTAAGCTCAAATTGATTG
>NW_018164444.1:43927425-43927848 GCF_001263595.1 Phalaenopsis equestris | reverse complement strand
ATAAACAATTTTCATGAAGGAAGAAAATTATTTTGAAGTTGATTTGGTGGTCAATTTGGATGGGTTTTGATGGGTTTGGTTTTAGACCTAAATTAAGCATGTAGGGCTAAACTTAGGTCAAACTTGAGCTAGCTTTGGGCTAAGCTCAGATTGATTATTTTATTTGGTGCAAAACATCATGATGAACAAATTTCATGAAAGATGAAAGTTGTTTTGAAGTTTATTTGATGGTTAATTTGTATGGATTTTGATGGGTTTAGGTTTAGACCTAAATTAAGCCTCTAAGGGTCAAATTTGGGTCAAACTTGAGCTAGCTTTGGGATAAGCTCAAATTAATTGTTGTGTTTGGTCAAAAATGACCTTATAAAGGATTTTCAACAAAAATTGGATGCCAATTTGAGGTCTAAGGCATTCAATTGTTGA
>NW_018164444.1:43900805-43927277 GCF_001263595.1 Phalaenopsis equestris | reverse complement strand
AATGAAATCCCCATTTTGGGCTCTCATGTATTGATCTTAGTTAGTGTATTGTGAAGATATGGTAAGGGTATAATGTACCTTAGCTTCAAATCAACACCTAAGGTCAATCCTAAGGCCAAGTAACCCTATAGGAACTCTTCTTGAGCTCCCCCATAATGATCTTACCTACTAAGTGCTAGAGGTTAAGATCAATATGTGGAACTTTCAAGTTGAGTAAAGAGAAGAGTTTTGAGTTTCTAATGGTGAGGGTACCTTTTTTAGTTTTCTAAGACTAGTCAATAGGAAAGTCCTATGGCTAGACCTAGGCTACTAAAGAAGTTTCTAGACTTCAACCAAAAGTGAGGTCAACACCTGGTCACTAGGGTGTACTTGGTGGCCATGGTGTCATCAATTTATTGACTTTAGCATGGCTAAGTCAATTTTAGTGAAGGGGTTCAATTTGGGACAAAATGGCTAGATGTTGGGTTTGGGTTAGGCTATCCATAACATTGAGCTCAATTGATTGATCAACTTGCTGTAGATGATTGTCATAAAGAGTTTAGAAAAGATTTGGAGTGATTTTGAATTGATTTGGAGGTTAGTTTAAAGGATTTTGTGCATTTGGTCAATTTGGGGTTGTTTAGGTTAAAATTAGGTTTAGGTTGGGCTAATACTGGGTTAGGTACAAATTGATGGTTTAAAATGGTCTATAGGAATGTCTTGAAGAGTTCTCAACATCAATTGGGTGTCAATTTAGGGGTTAGGGCACCCAATTTGGTGGAATTTGGGGACAACCAATTTAGGAAAATTTTTTGGGTTTTAGGACTTGTTGGGGTTTATACTTGGGTTAAAATTAAATGAAATTGAGGCTTCACCAAGGCTAATGGAAGATTCAATTTCATGTGTAGGGTTTTTATGAAGTGTTTTGGATTCAAATTGGGGCAAATGAGTGGATCATATGGTTCAATTAGTTGAGATTAAGTCATATGGTCAAAATTTGGGGTTTTTATTTGGATCAAAATTGAGCTCAAAGCATGGGTCAATTAGGCTTGGATTTGGTTTGGATTGATCATATGAAAGATGAATTTGAGTTTAGGATTTAAATTGAGGGGAATTGTGGACAAATTGATGGACATTTGGGATGAATTTAGGAAAATTGTGCCTTTAAAGGCAAATTGGGGGTTTTGGTCAAAATAGTCAAATTGGCCAAATTGGATTCAATTGAAGGGTCTAAATTGGTTTTGGAGACATTTGAAGTGATTTTGGATGTTTTGAAAAAGTTTGGGGTGCAAAGGGCATTTTTGCAATTTTGGCAAATTTAAGGGTATTTTGGTAATTTTGGAAATTTTGGGTGGTTTTGGGCCATTTGCGTATTTTGAAATGGTTTGAAATGATTTTTGAACAAATTTGGGTATTTTGGGTGAATTTGGGAATTTTGGCCAAATTTAGGGTTTGGGGGTATTTAAGCAATTTGGGTGAACTTAGGAGCAAAAGGCCAAGTTGGATATTTTGGTAGAATTGGGGTGCCAAACACCTTATATGAGCTACGAACCAATGAAATTCCCATTCAGGTCCTCTATGCACTGGTCTTAGCTAAATCTTAGCCTGGGTCTAGTGGGTCTAGGGGACCATCTACATGACTCTCCCAAAAGATCAATGAATCAAAGTCAAAAATTTTAGGTTTTAGGGTTGTGAGTGAATGTGGGTGAATGTGAGTATAAGTGAGTGAACTAGCTCCAAACCAACACCCAGGGTTAACCCTAAGGTCAGGTAGTTCTATGGGGACTCTCCTTGAAATCCTTCATACTGACTCGACCTACTAAGTGCTAGAGGTTAGGACCAATATGTGAAACTTCAAGTTGAGAAAAGAAGATTTTAGAGTTTCTAATGGTGAGGGTTCCTTTTCTAGTTTTCTAGGAATAGTCAACAGGAAAGTCCTATGGCTAGACCCTAGGCTACTAAAGAGGGAGAACTAAACCTCAACCAAAAGTGAGGTCAATAGCGACCACCTGGCGCACTATTCTATCTGATTCATATGGATAGTTTCGCGGTCCGGCTTGATCAAAGCAGTCCATTTCCAATACACGGAAATGGACAACATCAGTTCATCATTCCAAAGGAGAGATGAACCGAAAGCCGTTCGAGATTAAGGCTTAAGATCTCACCCGATTCTTGATAAAAATTTATGGAAATTGTTCCTAAAGCTTCATCTGAAGAAAACAAACACATCTATACGGTGATGTAGGGGTTTTGAAACGGTTCTCTTCTCAAATCTAAAATCCGAGCTGAAAATAGGGTTTGAGCCCATACCTTGGCCTTAGAAGATGAAATTTGGATTTAAAATGTTCAAGAGCTTCGCCTTGAGCTTAGAAAGCATCCCCTTGATTCAATTTGAATTAAAATTGAGTCCTGGTGTATGCTTGATGAAATGGGGTCACGAGTTCAACTAAAAGTGGGTTAGAGTCTATGAGGAGGGCCAATTTTTATTGGAAACCTCTTTGTAGAGCTTGGGGATGCTTTTGGAAGAGTTGATTTGGATTTTTGAATAGGTTTATGTAAATCTCAAACATTGCCCTAGAATTGGACCTCAAAATTGGAGCTCAGTGTACAATCTCAAAGGCTAATTCTGTGGGTGTCTTTTTGTATAACGTATGAGGGACGCTTTTTGTCTTAAGTGTCTCAGGGAATTGGAAAAGTATGCTTGTATCTTCTCATAGAAGCTCTCGGGTTAGCCCCTTTATAGCCATTGGAGGTGGCTATAGAGCTTGAAATCATTTGAGGAAGGCTGGTAGTGGCTCATGATGATAAAGGGATAGGGTCTCTGATTAAGGATAACCATGGTTGATTTTTCCTAAATGATATTTAAGACGAGCCTTCATAATAGTGAGGATTTGGCCATGGTTTTTTCTTGCTTTAATTTGGTGAATGGAGAGCTGGATATAGCTCGTAAAATGAGCTGGATTGATCTTCCCCACATGAGCTTAAAAGTCATTCAATATGGAAAGAAATGACACATAAGCATCCTCTTCCCTCACTTTCATGGCTAAGTCATGATGGGATCAATCAAGATAATGGTAATGACTTGAATAAGCATTCTCCTATTGGATGGAGAGGGAGGTGAGTGATGATCTCACCATGTCTTCCTTCCATGGTCTCATGAAGGAATGACACCTCTTCCTTCCCCTCATAATGGCCTCATGATGACTTTTGAGTTGGGTCAAATATTATGGCTCATGGGTCCTTTATGAGTCCTTGTCATGTCATGATAGGTCTCATTGGTCATGGGTAACCCATGAACAATTTTTCATAAGGTGGATTTAGGGTTTAAGAGTAAAGCATGGGTTTAGGGTTGCCATGAGTTTGTCTTACCATGGGCTTAAATCATGATTTCAACTTAAATACTAGGTCTAATAATTTTAATTTCACTCTCTCTAATTAATTAAATGATTATTAATTAAACATAATCTGATTAAAAGACTAAATTTTGACCATGTTTGACCAGACTTGGCCATGGTTGACCGTGGTTGACCAATTTATGTCTAAGGTTGACCAGGGTGACTTACTTGACCATATTATGGTTGAGTTAGTCATGGGGTCATTGGATTTGATGGTATGACTTGAGTTTGGCGAATGTTGACCAAGTTGAGTATGATGGTCAAATTGACCATAGGGTGATGTCTCGACCATATGGTGATCATTTGGGTCTATTGTTGACCCAATGATCAATGTGGTGACCATGAGGTTCAAAATTGACCATTTTGACCAAAGTTTGACCAATGGGGTCTATGGCTGACCAAATGGTCTAGTTTGACCAATTTAGTGTTCGTGTCGACCAAATGGTTCAGTTTGACCAATTTGGAGTCTGGGTTGACCAAATGACTTAGTTTGACAAATTTTGACCAAAGTTGACTATTTTTACCAATTTTGACTAGGGTTGATCATGGTTGATCAATTTAGTCAATTTTGACCAATTGGGTCTTAGGGTTAGTCATTTGACCAATTTTAAGTTAGAGTTGACCAAATGGTCAAGTTTGACCAATTTGACCCTAAGATTGACGAAATGGTTAATGTGATGACCATTGAGTCAAGGGTTGTCCGAATCAGGATATGTCATTACTGATCTTATCATTTTGGTTATTAATTTTGTTTGAAACCAAAAGGAGTATAACGAGTGTCAATGCAATTTTGAGAATTTTGGGTACCCTAGGTGAATTCATAAAGGAGTCAATGCCAGTAACCCCCTCTTCCTAGGGTGAATTTAGTGGTCATGATGATCTGATCACTAGGTTTTAAGAGGTTTCTAAGTATCTTGAGTTGAAGTAGGTGACTCAAGCCATGTCCTATCCATGTGTATCAATTTAGAATTCTCACAAAAGTGAGGTCAACAAATGGGCCCCCAATATGTGTGGAATACTGAATAAGCATGCACACATATTGGCGTTGATCGAAATAGTCCAAATAACTTAATGAAATTGTCAGTTTGTCAGTAGTTTTGTAAAGAAAAAATATGATTGCATCGTGTCAGGTAATTCACCATTAATTGTTTAAGATCTATTGGGGAAAAGAGAGTTATGACTTATGAAAAAGTCATAGGGAAAAACAAATTATAGGAAAACCTCATTTCTTTGTCAAGAAGGCCTTACATCCAATAATGAAAGAGAGAATGAATGTCATAATCCATTAAAGGAGGTCTTATATCATTTCTTAAAAGTGTCTAACATCAGTTTTGGAAGAGGAATGTTATGCAACTTATATCTTGTTTCAAGAAAGAAATTAAAGGAAAACTATAACTCCATGTCAGGAAGGCTTTATGCCAATAGTGAAAAAAAAAGATAATAGATGTCATATTCCACTTAAGGAAGACGTCGACACTATTTTTTTTTGGGGGTTATCATGTAGAAGCTGTCGGTTGCCAGAATCGATACCCCATCGCCTGCTTCGGAGGGACATTTAATTAATGAAATTTATCTCATATCTTTCATAGTTTAAATGAAAGAGCACCACACCTTAAGCTATGCATCCATCTCGAAAGAAAGACACATGGCTTGACGGTGAGACTCAATCAAATAAACTAAGAAATATATGACATCCATTTGATCTGCGAATCCATTTTATTTATAAGTCTGCAAGTCCCCCTATTTAATATGAAAAATTAAATAGGGTTTGTCTTAAGTTGGGTTCGGAAAAGTTTCATATAAGGGCAAGCCCCTATAGTTAATTACATCTTAGATAACTGAAGTTACCTAAGAAAACTCTCGATAAAAATCAGGAAATATTGTCTTCAACGAGTTCAAAGGATAGGACTTTTCAAAGAGATCTGACAAAGAGGTGTGAATGGGGAATGACACAAATTTAAAACATTTTTTTTTTGGAATCCAAAGGAAGAAGAACTAGAAGATGCCACAGATCCTGAGGAGAACCTTGGTGGCTTCCCGAGCTATCCTATGATTTAGCTTCAGTTTAGAGGAGAAATATTTAAATGTTTCATCCTGCCAATTTTATTACCAATTTTATTAATTTAGGGTAATTTAGGGTTTACATTCATGTGAGACGATCACACAAATAGCATGAAAGATGTGATGATTTAGGTCATGACAAACGACAACCTCAGAATTCTAAAGCGGGTTAGGGCTTATATTGCATAGAAGAGCTACACAAAGGCCTACAGATAAGGTTGATGATTTATGTCGCACTAGGCGGACAACCTCAAAATCCTATGGCTTGTTGTTTAATTCTAAGGAATGACTTAGCTGGTGTAGACATGTTTTGCTGTTAAAGATGACTCGTGCTGCCCACAATGCTAGCTCCAAGCTTCTCGTCGTGGCGAGTTTAAATTTTTCTAATGTGTCAGGTCCTGATGTCAAATAAAATGTTTCCTAAGGTTATTTAAATATTATGGCGGATGTTAAAGTTTATTAGAGTGACACCGATTAGGCATCTACGGTTCCCTCGTTACAGCACCACTATTTTCTTTTAGATTCACTTAGTCCATATGAACTTACTAAACTCAACTTAATCAGTTCCATAATTTCATTTAGCCCATTTAGAATTTTGATCGTGAGAAATTTAGTTAGCAACCGTAGGTTACCTCCTCCGAGGGATTCTCGATCATCCAATAGAGACGTTTTAATTTAGTTGTAATATTTGTTTTGTTGTTTTGTTTGTGATTAAATTTTGAGGTTTCTTATATTTTGATTGTTGTGGAGGTAAATTTTATCTTCTTTAATTTTTAGTTTTGGTTTTGACATGTAGGGTGACCTTAAGCATGCAAGCAATAAACAAGAGGTACAAAAAAGTAAATGCAATAACTTAAAAGCGTACCTGTCAATTCTTCCCGCTCCTCCGCATGAAAGGTTAGTTTTGGCAACATGTATATAATTTTCCAAGGAATTCAAATTGCAGGAGTAGATGCAGGTATAGCTATCAAACCACAAGTTATGATTTTATTGAGTCTCGGAAGATCTGAGTAGATGATTTTTGAATAAAATATAACAAGTTGAATTTTCCCTTCAAAATATTCAAGAGATTTCAAAATGCTCGGCGTATGACCCTGAACCACTTTGAAGATTTCTTGAAATATTTTGAGTTCATTTTGAACTTATCATATTTTTTTATTAATCATCCAAGGTTAAGCTAAGGTTATCTTATTGCTCAAGCAAACTTGATGTTTTATTTATCCCGAGGCTAAGACACTCAATTAATCAATCAATGTTCATTTATGAGTTATGTGGGTGGGTGCCTATAAGGAAAATTTAAGTAAGTAAAGGCTTTGGTTTCCATAATTAAAATCGGGCTTGTAGTGAAAAAGGTGTTAATCATCAATCATGTTATCTTCTAAACCTAATCAAATGAGTTTAAATGTCAAGCCTAGGTCACTACCAAGCCCTTAACAAACACAATAAGTGAAATGATAACTAGCAGAATTTTGATTAAGACACCAAAATCTAAAGTTACCACTTTGTCTTTGGGGCTCTTCACCGCTCTTCACTTCATAAATAATTAATCAAAATTCACAAATGACTTTGAGAGTTTAGAGTGTCCTATCCATAGGTCAATTAAAACATCAGGGGAGAGAATGTAGTGTGTTTTTTGATTTTTTAAAATTTAATTTATTTAAATAATTATTTAAATTCAAAAAGTAGTATTTTCAAAATTGATTTACTTAACTATCCAAAATAAAGTTTTTATTCATGAGAAAATTATTAGAGGTCCCCTTAGGTTAGAGAAACACTTAGACAAAATTTCAAGATTTTTTGAATTAAATCTCTATCATTGTTATTTAATCATGAATCAATTTTAATGATTTAATTAGATGTAAAATAATGTTTTAATTACAAAAATTATCTTTATATATTCATTAAACCTCTCTGAGCTTAGAGAATTTAAAGAAACAAATTTGGCATTTTAATAATTATTTATTTATTTATTATAATTATTTTAATGAGAAAAATAAAGAAAAATCATTTTTATGTTTTTAAAATTTATTTTTAACTTAAAAAATTAGGAAAAAAATCCTAATGAGTTCTAAGTGATCAAGGAACAATTAGACATATTTTGAAATATTTTGGTATTTTTGGGATTATTAATTATTTTCTTATTATTTTAAATTCAAAATAAAGCTAAAAAATCAAGTATTTTGTCAAAAATAATTTCTATTTTTCCTAAGTGCCCCTGATCACAAGGAACTCAGAAAAACACTTTTCATAATTTTCTCAAATTTATTTGATTTAGTATAATTATATTTGTATAGAAACATAAGGTTTCTTAGAAAATCAACTTTAGTGCTCAAACCTAGTCAAATAATTTTTAAATTTTTATAGTGGGTAAACATGATTTTTATGCACAGTGTGGAATTGATTTTGTCAAATTTTTATTAGTATTTAACTTACATAAATTAAAATAAGATATATACATTTAATTAACTATAGAAATGTATAAAATAATTCAAATTATCATGACATTTTTCCTAAGCTTCTCTGACCATAGGAAACCTACTAAAAATATTCTCATAATTTTTCAAGTGGTATTTTAATTTATATAATTAAAATAAGCCAAAATAGTCATCATAGCTTGAAAATTACGGTTAGAGACACAGAGATGTCCTCTAACCTTGGAAAAATCAGAGCACATAGCCTCTATCATGTGGAACAAACCCTCAAAATTTCAAGCCATGGTGAACAATGTTTGATCATAATGAATTAAAATACTCCAGAGAGTATTTAATTCATTAAGAATAAGAGAGTCAACAAATAATTTTTATTTTTAGCTCACATTATTCTCCTATGTTCACTGAGCAAGTTTATTTTTTATTTTATTGTTATGATTTTTCTAGAGAAAGATATGGATTTTTGAAGTTCAGACATTAAAATAAATTCAAAAAATCCATATTTTTCTACTTAAACATGCGGCGCTGACTGGATCATAGGAAGCTCCAAAAGACCACGCAGTGCTCCGCCATTTGGCGCCGCCTCCTAACTTAACTACCACATGTCCCTCCTCTCGTCCAACGCGATCTCAACCATCCATGGAATAAATGCGTGATCGGACGACATCCACTCACCATCCCCAAGTGACCTAACCTGAGGACTGTTCACAAAAAAATCTTAAGATCTCAAGCTAGACTCAGCCAAATTGCATGGGATTTTTTTTCCAAACCTTCATCTACTCAAGAAGAGCATATCTATATAGCTATGTGGTATGAAATACAATAAATACGTATGGAGAATCAAAATAGGCTCAGATTAGGTTTGAAGTTCAAAACCTCTGTCTGAGAGGGGAGGCCTCAATCAGATCGTTTTGACAGCTTTGAATGGACCCAAGGAACCTTTAGATGAAGTCTTAGGCCCTAGTGAATTTTCTAGGTATGATTTCGATTAAGCTCGATTTCAGGTGTTGGTCTAGACATATGTTAGAGGTTGTTTGGGATGGGGCTTTTGTGGGGAATCAACTCCTCTCACTATGGGGACAGTGTGTGCACAATTATTTGGAGTTTGGTGGACTATGGAGGTATGGAGAAATCTGTCCTGGTTTTGGGGCAAATTTCAGTGAAGAAATTGACTCTGTGGGGATAGATGTGAGTGGCTGAGAGCAAGGGGATTGAACTTAGGAAAATTTGAAAGGCTTTGGTGAGATTTTGGCAGAGTTTCCCCATGGTTTTCAAGCTCTCCTTCTTTGGCCGTGGAGTAGTCAATTTAAAAACATGGCTACCTAGTGGAGTTCAGGGGGGTTTGATGGGTGCTAGAGCTTCCTGAGGTGGAGGGAAGAAAGGCACAAGCATCCAATTGGAGTGAGCTAAGTTAGGGAGTTAAAATTTTGGTTTTTAACCATTTGGGGCTCCTTTTGGGTGACTTTTTTTGATGGCTGAGGTGGTATTTGGCCAGGGTCTGGTCACCTCTGAGTTTAGGGAGGTCAAGGGGTGGCTAATTCTGATTAACTCCCAAGGGTAAGCAATGATGGCAAAGATATTTCAAGTTTGACGCCAAATATGGGTGAAATCTATCAAATAAAGGGACCATTGGTACACAACTCATCTAGGGTGGGCTAGGTGAGTCTAACCCGGTCACTAGGGTGCACTTGGTGGATGGAGTGGTCCTTCGTTGGCCAATTTGGCATGTCATAATCAATTTTTGTGCATGGGTTTAATTTGGGTTATATTGTCTTGAAGTTGGGTTTAGGTTAGGCTAGCCATGATTGATTGATCAATTTTGTGTGGATGATTGTCATGAGGGGTTTAGAAAAGAGTTAGAGTGATTTTGAATTGATGGGTCAATTTGAAGGATTTTGGACATTTGATCAATTTGGGGATGTTGGGCTAGACTTGGGCTTAAGTTAGGCTAGAGTTGGGCTAAGTCCAAATTTAGAGTTCAAAATGGTTTAAAAGGATGTGATGAAGAGTTCTCAACATCAATTGGGTGCCAATTTTGGGGTTAGGCTATTAAAATTGGTGGAATTTGGGCACATCGCTAAACTGGGGCAAATTTAGGAATTTTGGATTTGGATTGAAATTGTGTAAAATTGAAGCTTGATCAAGGCCAATTGAGCGTTCAATTTGATGTGTGGATATGTTTTAAAGAGTTTGTGATTCATAATTGGGGCAATTGGAAAAATTTGGGGGTTCAATTGAGTGGGATTTTGGTTTTAGGCCAAACTAGGGCTTTTTGATTTGGGTTGAAATTGGACACAAATGTGGGTCAATTGGACTCAAATGTGGGTCAATTGGACTTAGATTTGGTTTGAATTGGGTTTTATCATGATGGATTTCAATTTAGAATTGAAATTAGGGGGAATTTGGGTCAAGTGGATGGCCATGTAGGGTGAATTTGGGGAAATTGGACCTTTAAGGGTAATTTGGGATTTTTGGTCAAAGTTGGTCAAATTGATCAAATTGTATTTAATTGAGGGTTCAAATTGGTTTTGGGGACATTTGAGATGATTTTGAGGGTTTTGGGAAAGGTTTGGGGCACCAAGGGTATTTTTATAGTTTTGGCAAATTTGAGGGTATTTTGGTAATTTTGGGAAGTTTTGGGCAATTTCGGTAGTTTCAAATGGTTTAAGATGATTTCAAATGGTTTAAGTAGTTTCAAATGGTTTAAGATGATTTTTGGACAAACTTGGGTAGTTTGGGTAATTTTTAGAATTTTGGTCAAATTTGGGGTTTGGGGGTGTTTTAGTAAATTTGGTAGATTTTTGGGGGCAAAAGGCTAAGTTTGGTATTTTGGTGAAAGTGAGATGCCAACCACCCTAATTGAGCTATGGACCAATGGAATCTCTATTTGGGTCCTCTATGTACTGTTCTTGGTTAAGCCTTAGCCTAGGGCAAGTGGGTCTAGGGGACCATCTACATGAGTTTCACAAAAGATCAAGGGATCAAAGTCAACAAGTTTTGGTTTAGGGTTGTGAATGAATATTGGTGAAAGTGAGTGTAATTGAGTAAACTAGCTCCAGACCAACACCTAGAGGGTTGACCCTTAGGCCAGCCAGTCCTATGGGGACTCCCTTTGATCTTCCCCATATTAACACCACCTACTAAGTTCTAGAGGTTAGGACCAATATTGCGTATTCGAGTTGAGCAAGGAAGAGTTTAGAGTTTCCAATGGTGAGGGTCCCATTTTTAGTTCTCTGGGAATAGTCAACAAAAAAGTCCTATGGATAGACCCTAGGCTACTAAAGAGGAGAAAGCTAGACCTCAACCAAAAGTGAGGTCAACAAATGGACCCCCAATATGTGTGGTGTGTCAAGCAAGCACACCGCACGTATTGGCGTTGACCGACGAGATCAATGAAACAAACATAGACTTCTAAGTCAATAGACCTAGAATGAAGTGTAGAATTGAGTGACAGTTGTTTCCTCTAAGGAGTAACATATACACTTGCTGGGGAAAAGAAAGGAGATGTCGGGGACAATCGTCAAGCAAACTGACACCCCCGGCGAAGACTCAATTTGAATCAAATATATCAAAGAAAGTTTGGATTGCAATTTAAAATTTTAAGGAGGTGAAATTATACATGAGGAAATAAGATTCAGTGGAAAACACAAGCGCAAAAAAGGGGAGAGGGCGTCAAAGCCTACCCCAAAAGTAAGGATGGGAATAAGACACCAAAGCCTAACCCAAAAGTAAGGATGGGAATAGGATGTCAAAGCCTACCTCGAAAGTAAGGAAGGGAATTGAACATCTAAGCCTACCCCGAAGGTAAGGATGGGAATTAGACATCTAAGCCTACCCCAAAAGTAAGGATGAGAATAGGACGTCAAAGCCTACCCCGAAAGTAAGGATGAGAATAGGATGTTAAAGCATACCCCAAAAGCAAGGATGGGAATAACACTTCTAAGCCTACCCCGAAAGTGAGGATGGGAATATGATGTCTAAGCCTACCCGAAAGTGAGGATGGGATTATGACATCTAAGCCTAACCCAAATGTGAGGATGGGAATAGGACATCAAACCTACCCTGAAGGTAAGAATGGGATAAGACGTCTAAGCCAACCCGAAAAGTAAGGATGGGAATAGGACGTTTAAGCCAACCCCGAAGGTAAGGATGGGAATAGGGCATGTAAGCCTACCCCAAAAGTGAGGATGGGAATAAAACCTCTAAGCCTGCCTACCCCAAAAGTAAGGAGTAAGGATGAGAATAGGACGTCTAAGCCTACCCCAAAAGTGGAGATGGGAATAGAACGTCTAAGCCAACCCCCAAAGTAAGGATGGGAATAAGGCATCTAAGCCTACCTCAAAAGTAAGGATGGGGATAGGACGTCTAAGCCTAACCCAAAAGTAAAGATGAGAATAAGATGTATAAACCTACTTCGAAAGTAAAAATGAGAATAGGATGTCAAGTCCTACTCTGAAAATGAGGATGGGAAGAGGAAGTCTAAGCCTAACCCGAAAGTAAAGATGGGAATAGGACGTCTAAGCCTACCCCGAAAGTAAAGATGAGAATTGGACGTCAAAGCCTACCTCAAAAGCAAGGATGGATAGTGGAGCAAAAAGAATGAAGAGATCTGTGAGGAGTAAAAGACTTCATCAGAATGTGGAGAAGTTGGTGTAGACGAGGATAGTCGTGCTACACAAGTGAAGGGTAAGAAACCTCGAACTCGAGAGAAAAAACTCAAGAAAATTCATTTTCTTTTCTTGTTGTTTTTATCAAATTTCTTTATCAAAATATGTTTTCAAAATTTAATTTTCGTTGGTTCATTTTTTAAAAGGATATTTTATTTAAATTTTGTTATCATCAATTTTTTATTATTTTGTTCTTTATTCATTGTAGTTTAGAACGAACATATGGTTTCGTGGCTTTTTATCTATCGGACAAAAGGGAATTTTTGACAAATATGTAGAAATCTGAAAGAAGTTTCATTAATCTGCTTCAAAAAAGTATTATAGACTAAATACAGGCTGATGCATCAAAAGAAACAACATGTTGAACACATCTGAAACATCACATGCTGACTACATCTGAAACATCACATACTGAATACATATCATATATGTTGCTCTGATGTAGTACAAAAGGTGACAAAAACTAATTGTCTATCCTTTGTGGGACAAGCTCTTGATCAAGCTAACCTACTAAGCCACGTTCCAGGACAAGAGTTTCTCTCTGCGTGTACTTAGAGGTACAACCATCTCATTGCTTATATGGTTGTAGCTTCTCCAATTCTGAATCCGGTTGGAATCCATATGGCATCTTGTTATAGTCCATCCTTCTGAGTGTAATAGAAAATCTACGTCGGCACTCTAGGAATGCAGTGCTTTGCTAGATTGGCCCCGTTTCCCTTCAAAATTAGTGCCAAATCCACCAGCAGTGGAATTGCAACTGATCTTCTGAACTTACCGGGGCCAAAAACATCGATTTATTTTTTGAATAAAATGTTGTGAAACTATGCATAAAGGCTTGACAAAATCATGGTGATCTATATGTGGGGGAATACAATCCCCCTCTTCATAAATGTTGATGATACAATTGTTTAGAATGCAGTCTGATGGCAACACACTCCATCTGACCATCCTTTTTATCATCCACTTTATGCTGGGAGGCAAGGGACCAACCTCATCATGTATTAAGATTCCTGGGGGGTTCCCTTACTTATTTCTGGTGAAATTGTAGCAATAACCACATTGAATGGTTATCTTGTCTTTTCCACGCATCCAGTTTTATGGTTTTGAATAAGTTCTTCCATCACAAGACCATCTCGACCTCTGCCTCTCAGGTCAAACACGCAGTAAAAAATGCTTCTTTTGTCATTTTAGGAAAGACTCTGGGGTACAGTTCCAGGCCTTCCAGTATATTGATAAATTTTTCTGAACTTCTTTGTAGAATTCAAACTCTCTTTTCTTTACCGTGCTCATCTTGTCCAATTCTGCCATGGTAACCATCTGCAACTGTCAGAGCCACTCTCTCATTTTAATATCCACAAGAATCCATGTATGCACTGTCTCTGAATCCAATGGGATGTATGATTCTCCAGCTGAGTGGCTGGTAGTCTGAAATTTACTGTCGGTAGATGTGTACTCCTCAAGAATGCTCCAAGTTGATGATGTTACATTCTGGGCATTCCATAAATGCTCCTGTGTCTAGTATCTGTCTGGGGATCTCAAAGTTGCACTTCAAGAACTCGCACAATGCTCATCCGTAATTGCCAGTAACGTCAGTTCTGTAGCAAACTCGGACTTGTCCTCCGTGGCAGGAAAACTGGAGGAAGTCTCTCTCATGAAAGGATCTTAGATTTTTCCTTCAGGAATTGGGGTAAGTAAGTTTGATGCCTCTTTTAGGTGCCTTCTTTCTTCATGTAAGAAGGCTCTGTGTTTGCGATGATTGGTATTTCTGTGTTGAGTTCTTCTTAAAGGTGCATTTGGCAGTCTCTCATCATCAGCACTGACTAGATGTCCTGTTGGCGCAGTTATCATAGACGACAAGCGACTAGTCCCTTCCATCGGGTATTGTTGTGTTATGACTTTATTCCTTTTTTAGTGAGGAATCCTCTTTAGTGCTAATCTTTAACAATGACGGTAGCCCTTCTTTCTCTTGAAGAATGATCACGTCCATTAGGGGACCCTCATAGTCTACGTTTACCTGTCGAAAGTTCAAGTCAAAGTCTATGATGCCAACCTGAGATGTCATTTCACTCTAAGGTGTCATTTCCTCGTTAAGTGCGAGATTCTAACCATCCTTGAAAGTAAAAATTAGCTTCTGTCATGACATTTTTTTCTACTGAAGACAAAAAAAAAATATCGGTGCGTTTAAATTTAGCAGGAACAAGAACAAAACAAAACATTTATTAAACTATATATATATATATATATATATATATATTTTTTTTTTTTTTTCAACAAAATACTAAGATTTCATTAAAATAAGGAAGAAGTTGTACATCTAATATAAGGAAGAGAAGAAAGGTCTCCCCTTATAAAAAAAGCAAGCTTTAAAGGAGGAAGTACATCAATCTTTGGAACCAAGGATACTGCACCTTGAGAATCTAGCCAATTGGCACACCTGTTGCCTTCCTTAATAATATGGCTCCAAAGAATTTGTAAATTGTGAGTAGCTCTCAAATTGGCAATTTTCTTGAAAAGAGAGACCAAGAACCAGGGGGGAGAAAAGTTGTCCTTAAAAATTTAAGCTAGCCATGAAGAGTCCAGCTCTAAGTTTAAATGGTTCCAACCCTTGGCAACAACAATTTTTATGGCCCAGACAACAGCTAAAGATTCAACATGTAAAGAATTAATGATCCCATAGGAGACTAAAAATACAAAAGGCACCTCCCAATATGTTTCCTGAATATCCCCCAATGGCAGCACTGTTCCTCTTGAAACTACCATCAGTGTTGATCTTAATCCAAGGGTGCATAGGTTTCCTCCAATGGACCAAAGTAATTTTTAAAGGAGAAGAAAGTGAGCTCTGTGGATCCTTGAAGCATGACCACTCATAATTTCTAACCTTGTATCCCATGAAGTAGATGATCTTGAAAATATATTAATGACTGTTGATGTAGATTTGAGCAGCATTAGTGGCATCACCATCATATTTGTTGTTATTTATTGTCATCCAAATGAACCAAGTAATGATGAATGAAATGATTTCAACCTGATTATCTTTCCAGATTCTCCAGCAATTAATAAAGTTGTCACAATGCATAAGATGAGAGGGAAGATTGTGTTTAGAGATAACCTGCAACCAGACCTCCTTTGCAATAGGACAGAAGAAAAAAAGATGAGAAAAAGATTCCTCTTGATGCTAGCAGAGATTACATTTTGATGGGCCTTTTAACCCCTTAAGTTTTAGGATGTCATCAGTAGGATTGATTTTATGGAAGCATCTCCAAGAAAAAAATACATAGATGGGCTAAGATATTTCAGGCTTTACCCCAATCCTATGAAGGCCAGGTATATAATGTGCAATAAGCAAAATTGGTGGGAGAAATATGACGAGGATTCTTTGTCACAATTTTGTCAGGAGTCTGGGGAGTTATAGGAATTTTTGTGATTTGATGCATCTGTTTAGAGTCCACCATAGAAGCCAACATATCTTTGTTCCAGTGCTAACCAGTCCAACAGTTCTGAATTAGAAGGCTTAGAGATTGAGATTTGTAGATGGGTCCAATTTACCATCAAGTAACCAATTATCTAACCAAAAATAAACTTTGCCTTCCCCAAATTCCCAAATAAATAAATCTTCAGCAACAGTTCTAATTTTAAGAAGGTCAGAACAAATTCTAGAGTCCCCAGTTTTCTTATGTATGGTTACTGGATGGGAATGTTTACAATACTTCATCTTCATGAAATTGGCCCACAGAGAGGTTTGCTCTCTGAATTTGATCCATAACTTACAATAGAATATATTATGTAATTGTTGGAAAGATTTCATACCTAGACCTTCAACAGAAAGAGGGAGACATAACTTATCCTAACTTATCCCATCTTAACCAGTGGGCTTGTTTGTGCTTCCCTTCTTGCATAAATTTGTTAAGCATCACCTCCAATGTCCTTTGAGTACTTTGTTTCATTTTCAGCATTTGCATGATGTACATGGGAAAAGAAGATAAAATGCTTTTCACTAAAGTCAGTCTTCCACCCTGTGAAAGATAAGCATTGGCCCAACATGAGATATGTTTAGAGACTTTAGAAACAACATCATCAAATTGAGTCTGCTTTTTCCTCCCCTTGATTAACTGCACCCCAAGATACAGAAGTGGGCTTGCAGCAGATTTAAATCCTGATTAATCTTTGATCCAATTCTTAGTAACTGTAGTAATGTGTTTGCTCAAGATCCGTTGACATTTTTTTGATTGAAAGAGAGGCCAGAAAGCTATATAATATATATATATATATAATCTGTCTTGGGGGGATTTCTTTTAGTGTTGGAAAGATTGGCTGAATGACAAGCTCTTTATGGTGCCCTGCATAGTGGCTTGGTTTGTGTGGATGGAAAGGAACAAGATGAAGTTTGAGGACACAAAATTAGGGGTGAGGAAAGTGGTTCATAACTGTTTTCATATGTACAGAAACTCAACAAACATAAGAACTTCCCAGAGATACTTTCTCTTGGTGATCAGGGTACCTTCAATCCTGTAAAGCCCATTATGGTGAGGTGGCTACCTCTCCAGCAGGGATGGGTCAAAGTCAATACACATGATAGCTTCTTATACCCTCATGCTGGCATGGGGGGTGTTTTTAGGGACTGTAGGGGTGTTTGTTTGCTTTATTTTTAATCACCTACCTTTGCTATTGATCCTTTAGAAGCTAAAACTCTGGTTATTTATTGGGTAATTCTTCTTGTCATTAGATTTGGTTTTCATCACCTCTGGGTGGAATCTGATTCTAGCACTTTAGTTAGCATATTGAATGGTTTTAGAGACAACCCTTGGCATCTGTTATACTTAATCAAGGGGATTCAGCAAATGGGGTAAGTTGCTCAAATCTATTATTCCCATATCCACAAGGAAGGTAACATACCTGCTAATTGGCTTGCTAGAATGGGGCTCCACACTGATCATACCCTTATTAATAAAGTTGCTCCACTTCCACTAAAATTAATCTTGGAAGGAGACTTTTACCCCTTCCTTTTGTTAGACATACTCTTTCATAGGTTTTTTTTGATGGGCTAACCCTGTTGTTTATTTAGGGGTCCCATTTTTTTTGGCATGTAGCACTGTTGTCTTTTTTCTTCTAATGAAGATTATATATATATATGTATATATAGAAAATGGCAGAAGTTAGTTTTGCTCTGCTAGGGTTTGCGAGTTGATAGATCCTTCCTGGCAGCACTGCTGGTGGTGGAGTTTGGTGCTGCTGTCTAAGGGTGATCCGGTGTCTTGACTGAAGGCGGGTGGTAAGAAGGTGGCTGCTTCTATCTGTTTGCTTTGAAGATACTGCTGTCATGTTAGGAGGTTATTGTTACATTGATTTTGGCATTCGTAAGTTGGAAAGTTTTCTGTTTCTACTCTCACTGGGGTTTAGGAGAAGTTGGCAATCACTCTCTAGGGCTCTAGATTTTTATTTTTTGGCTGATCTATCTGCTAGGGTCAATGGAGGCTTTCCTCATAGATGTAGAAGTTAATGCCCAATGGACACAAGCTACTTATGCTGGTGTTGTTGGTAATGGACAACATCTTCCAAAATCATTTAAACATCTAGTTTTCCTTTAGGCTCTTCATGATGCAACTATTCAAAAAGGGACTTATCTCTATTTTAATCCCCTAGGCTTAAAAGATGGGGAACCAGCCATTTCTTTTCACTCCCGGGGAAATCCAATCTCTTAATGATAAAATTAAAATCACTTTAGTCGGTAAATTTCAATTTGGACACCCAAAGATGGATAATGTTAGGAAATTCTTTGAATATTTGCATCTTACTAGAGCCTGGAAGCATGGTTTGATGGATGGTAGACATCTGTTAATCAAATTATCAAATGAAAAAGACTATGCTAGAATTTTGGCTAAAAAATCTCTCCTGATTGCTGACACTCCAATAAAGTTAATTAAGTGGACTCCTGGGTTTGATCCCAGCAAGGAACCTCCAGTTGTCCCATATGGTTCAAACTACCCAGCCTCCCTATCCAATTTTATCATCAAAATGTGTTGTTCAACATTAGTCGTGTACTTGGCTGTCCATTGAAGGTGGATGCTCCAACTTATAACCTGGCAAGACCTACTGGGGCTAGAGTTTTAGTAGAAAGGGATATAACACTTCCTGATGTGAATAGGGTTTGGATTGGAACCTGAAGATGATGTTTTCTGGCAAAGCATTGTGGTGGAACAAAGGCCTTATTATTTCCCTCATTGTAGGATGTTTGGGCATACTTTAGAGAAATGTTATAGACTTCATCCTCTCGCCAAGAAGGTTACTGGGCCCTAAAAGGGAAGTGCTGCTCTTCAGGTGGGGACTGAGTCTTTTGAGAACACATGAGTCCTACAACCCTCTAAAAGTATTGAAAAGGTGCTCCAGCAAGATATACAAACCACTGCCATGGGTGATGAGAATGCTTTGGGTATCAATCAAGCATCAACAGCTATTGACAATCAAATGATAGGAGAAAAATAGAAAGAGGCTATTTATAATGAAGAAAGACAACTATATATTAACCCTCATAAGGTTGATGATCCAACCATAAATATTTTAATAGATGTGCTTACAGATGAATGGCAAGTTCAGAAAAGTAATAAAAAGAAGAAAAGTAAGATGGAGCCAAAACAACTTCAGAAAGATCAATCTTTGGATGGACCTTCCACCACTTAGCCAAATGATCTATAACCCAAAACCAGAGGAAAAGGGAGAATCTTTTCATAATGATTAAGTTTTTATGTTGGAATATAAGGGGTGTAGCTCACCCCCCATCTCTTAAGAGATTAATATACCTATTTAGAACTCATAAAGTTTGGTGTTTTGCTATTTTGGAACCTCTGGTCACAAAGCATTCCAATAAAAATTTGAGGAAATTTCCTAAATTCACACATTTTTCCAACTCTAATAATAAAATTTGGATCTTTGCTAGATTTGAATTACAGTGGTCTATTCTGCAGAATCATTCTCAATTCATCCACATTCAATTTTCTACTGGTTCTCAGTTGCCACTTTTATCTATGCTAGCAGCATTGCAAGAGATAAGAATACCTTATGGACTGACTTAATGTTGATTGGTCAGTCTGTTAACTCCTTCTGGATTTGGGTGGGGGGGATTTTAATTGTGTTGCTTCTCCTGCTGAGAGAAGAGGTGGAAGACCCCATTTATTGTCATCCATGAATAGATTTAATGATTTTTTAACTGATGTTGCCTTATATGATTTGGGATACCAAGGTCCAAAGTTCACTTGAAGGAGGGAATCAATGTGGGAAAGACTTGATAGAATGTTGGGGAATTCTATATGGCTTCAGACTTTCCCCTTCACTATACTTTCTCATATTGTTATGCTTGGCTCTGATCATAGGCCCCTACTTTATTCTATTCAAAATGTTGAGAGTCCTAAAAGCTCTCCTTTCAGATTTCAAAATATGTGGACTCTTCACCCTGACTTCCTTATGGAGATTGAAAAGGTTTGGAGCTCTAATGGTGGTGTTAACTCTTGGGTGAATCTGTGGCACCTTCAAAAGAAAGTGGCAGCCCATTTACAAAAGTGGAATTGGAATAAATTTGGAAATATTCATGATAATTTGATTGCTACTCAAAATAAGGTTCTTAATTCGAAAAAAGGTTTCTAAAGGGGAGTAAATTCTGAAATTGAGCTACACAGAGCTAATGAGGAGCTTTTTGTAAGGATTAATTATTCTGAAAGCATTTTGAAACAAAAGGCTGTTGTTACCAAATTCATTGAGGGGGACAAAAACTCTACCTTTTATCACGCCTGTATTAATTTCAGAGAAAAGTGTAATATGATTATATCCATTACTAATTCTAATGGCATGTGTTTATTTGATGCAGATGCAATTGCCCAAGATGCTGTCAACTACTTTCAAAACCTATTCAATAGTCAACCATCTTCCAGATCCCATATTAATACTAAACTTTTGTCTGGCTGTCAGGAGTATGTCTGTAGGTTAGAGCTGACAAATATTCCTTTGGAGGTGGAAATTAACGTATCTCTAGATTCTATTGATGGAAAAAAGGTTGCTGGTCCAGATGGCTTTACTGCCAATTTCTATAAGGCTTCTTGGCCAGTTATCAATGGAGAGTTTATCTCTGATGTACAAAACCTCTTTAAAGGTGTGAATCCCCCAAGATATTTCACTTCTTCCACTATTACTTTGATTCCCAAGAATCAAGTCAGGAAAGACTGGGGGGATTTTAGACCCATCATTTTAACCAATGTTCTATCCAAAGTTATTAGCATGATTATTGTCTCAAGACTTCAACCCCATCTATAGCAACTCATCAACACTAATCAAGTGACATTTGTTAAAGGAATAAATATCACTAAGAACATTTTGTTGGCTCAGGAACTCTTATTAGATTTGGACAGAAAATGTGGAGGCAGTAATGTGATTTTCAAATTGGACATAAAAAGGCATATGACACCATTAACTGGTACTACATTCTGGAAACTCTTGCTGCTAGAGGTTTCTCTAAGGAATTCATCAACCTGATCAGTAGGTGGCTCCATTGCAATAATCATTCTATTTTAATCAATGGTAAGAGCCATGGTTTCTTCACTGCCTCTAGGGGAATCAAGCAAGGGGACCCCTTGTCCCTTACAATTTTTATTCTAGCCATGGATTATTTCTCATGACTTCTAAATAACATGTTTGCTTCTTCTCCTTATTTGGTATATCAACACAGATCTAATATTTTTTTAGTCATCTATCTTATGCAGATGATATTATTATTTTCTCCAAGGCTACAAAGATTGCTGTAAAGCCTCTATACCAAGGACTCAAGCATTTTCAACATACTTCAGGTATAGACCTTAACAAACAGAAATGTCAAGTTTTTACAAGAACTAACATTATCCCACAGATAAAACACTGGATTGACCAGTACGCTGGTTTTAGCCTTTCCCTTCTGCCAATCACATATCTTGAAGTACAGTTAATTAAAGGAAGAGCCAAAAAAACTCAATTCAATGATGTCATTGATCAAATCAAAGCTCAGCTGCAGTGTTGGACAAATTCCTTCCTTTCCAATGAAGGAACAATCACTCTTCTTAAAAGTATCTTGACTACCATCCCTTTCTATGCCCTTCAAATGTTCACTATGAAGAAAGGAACTCAAGTTCTATTGGGAAGAATTTTTAATAAATTCCTGTAGGCTGGACAAAAGAAACAATTCCATTGGCTCTCCTAACAAAAGATTTATAAGCCTCTTTATGCTGGTAGATTGGGTTTTAATGGTTTTCAGCACCTCAGCTTTGTAAATCTTTGCAAATTATGGATAAGATAAAATTTAGGGCCCACGATAGCCTATGGGCCCAATATATGAAGGGGAAGTATTGTAGGTCTATACACCCCAATCTTGTCACAAAAAAATTGGGGGATCCCAGGCTCTGGATCAAATTACTGGATATCAGAACTCAAGCTGAAGATCTTTTTATATGGGAATTAGGAGAGGGGCAAGTTAATTTTTGGTTAGACAAGTGGGTTTAGAATGGGGAAAAGCTGATTTGATTCCAATTATCTAACTCAAGTGAAGGAGTATTGGTTTGACAATCAATGGAATTGCAGAATGCTAAATACCATTTTAAATAATGAACAAATTCAATAGGTAAAGGATACATCCATTTGTTCAGATAAAAAAGACAAAATCATTACCAAACAAGCTTCCTCACAGAAACTTTCAGCTTATATTTATAAAAAATTCTACCAGTGGCAACCAGTCTTTTGAGGGAAAGCAATTGGGAGAAAGTGGTTAACACCTTCTATGTCCTTTTTCTGTTGGAGATTGTGGCAGTCCTTGCTTCCTGTTGATGAAATCCTAGAAATGAAAGGCCTAAGGGGGCCTTCTTGTTGTTACCTATGTAATGTTGAAGAAGAAAGTTTAGAGCACTTATTTTTCTCTTGTGATTTTTTTAAATAATTTGGTCTGAACTGTTGAAATTGCTAAAAATTGATACTCTTAAAGTCAGCTGGGATAATTTATTTTGTTGCTGGAAGGACTGACAAGAAGCTAACTTGATGGTTATGCCTTGTTTAGTTGCCTGATTTATTTGGATGTGTAGAAACCAAGCCAAGTTTGAAAATATTAAGCCTTTGGGTAAATCTCTGGTTTTCAATTACTCCTCCTATATCTACAAAATTATTAAACACTAGCAGTTCCCCAACCTCTTTACTAATTGGGTACCTGGTGAAAAAGTTAAGCACATTTTCAAGCCTGCTTTGGTTCTTTGGACCCCTCCTCCATCAGGTTGGAAGGAGGTTAATACTGATGAAGGTTAATACGTTAATACTGATGGAAGCTTTACTAGGGAGTCCTCAGGTTTTGAGGGAGTTGTTAGAAACTCCCAAGGGAAGTGTTTTCTATACTATTCTTCCCCAACTTATGCTTATGATGCATTGGAGATAGAGATGATAGCAATCTATTGGGATATAATTTTTGCTTATCAATGTAAGATCTGCCACTTGATAGTAGAATCTAATTCCAACGCTTGTATCAGGATACTGCAAAATGAAGAAGCTCCTACTTAGCATATTCTTAGGTGGTTAAACAAACTAAAGCATTTTTTAAACAGTGGAAGAGTGAAATTTAACCATATACATAGAGAAGGCAATGGTCCTACACATTGTTTTGTCTTTTTTTTTATCTTAGTTGGGGACCTACTATCCCCCTCTACTTTTGTACTTTCTTTTCCTTTTAACGCGTAAGGAGCCATGATCAGCTCTTTTCATTATATATATATATATATATATATATATTATTTATTAGAATATCAAACTTAAAAGTAGGAAGGAGAAAAGGAAGTATGCAACTTTAAAAATTTTCATTTTATAGAGGTTAATTTTATTACAAAATTTTAGACCCAATCACAGAAGGTTGGACAATTAAATAACCCCAGAACAATCCAAATCTCAAAGTCTCATTTCAAGCAATGGTAAGTTGTACAGTAGCCTTCAAATATCATCCATTGATCGACAGCTTAGGTCTTTCACCTTGGAAATCCACCAACTGGTAGGCTCCTTATGAATAGACCTTTTCTACAACAAATGGTCCCTCTCAAGCTGGCTCAAATTTTCCACCTATGTTGCGATGTGCAAGAATAGGTCTTTTTAGAAAAAGAACGAGGCCACCAACTTTGAACGCCCTCGGGCAGAAAAATTTGTCATGAGCTTGTACCATCCTCGCTTGGTAAAGCTCCAAGTTTTATTGCGCTTCTAGATCATTTCCCTCGAGACTTTCTAATTCTTCAAGTCTGAGTTTTACACTTTCTTCAGTTATGATTTGGTTGGTGGTGGCGACTCTGAGAGACATTTTTGAACTTTCAACGGCAGTATGACCTCAGAACCGTACATAAGTGTGTAAGGTGTACATTGAGTGAGAGTTTTGAACATTGTCCAGTAGGCCCACAAAGCTTCTTACAGTTTATTATGCCAATCTCTTTTGTTTTTATCAATGTTTTCTTTAAATTTTTTACCAGTGTTTTGTTGAAGGCCTCAGCCAATCCATTTGCCCTAGGATAGTATATCATAGAGTATCTCCAGTCTATCTCATATCTTTTGACAAAGTTGTTGATCTTTGTGCTTTTGAAGGCTGTTCTGTTGTCAAAAATCACTCTACTTGGTACACCGAAATAGTAGACTATCTTGCATTTGAAAAATTGAAGGACATGCTGTGCTGTAATCTCTCATAATGACACTGCCTCTGCCCACTTGAAGAAGTAATCCATAGCTGCGAGAATGAATTTGTGGCCCTTAGAGTATGGAAGGTCTATTGGATCTATTATGTCAGTGCCCCAACACTCGAATGGCCACGAGGCAAGAGTTGGGTGTAGCACTTTCAGAGGTTGGTGTAAGACTACCCCATGCACTTGGCAAAGGTGACCCTTTTTGGTTGTATGTATGCAACCGAACATCATTCCTAGCCAATAATATTTGAGTCTTCTGGTCTTCATCTTTGGTCCTGACTGGTGAGCTCCACACAATGTGGCGTGTACTTCTTTGACAATATTCTATGCTTTGGCTCTGCTTAAATACCTTAGCCACATCTGATCAAACGATCTTCTGTAGAGGACATCACCTACTAGAGCATATGACATAGAACTACTTGTGATATTATATGCCTCAAACTTGTCCTCTGGTAACTGTCCAGTCTGCAAATATTCTATTAATAGCTTACGTCAGTCTTCATTGACGCCAGCAACTGTAATCATCACCCCTTCCTCATTTTTGAGATTATGTAAATTGTCGAGGTTGATCCGAGACAAAACTCATCTTCCTTGTACTGTAATGTTGATGGAATCCTCTAGGGGACACCCCAATTCTTTTGCAAGTTTTGCTAAAGCATCAGCATGGGCATTATTTCCTTGAGGAATCCGTTAGAGAGTCACACTAGGGATCTTTTCAATCAGCTTCATTGCATACTGGCGGTATTTTGCTAACCTTGGCTTCAAAATCTTATATTGTCAGGTGAATTCTTGAATGGCGAGTTGCGAGTCACTGATCTTAAAAATTATAGATGTGTAAAATTAATAAAATTGACTTTGCTTTGCAGTGATGCCAAAAACTTGATTCGTTATTTTATGAATAAGAAATTGAAGCAATTATGTTGGGATTCTACGCAAGTATACATATCGTTATCAAGTAATATACGACTTTTTGTTTAAGCCCTAAATATTGATCCCATGAGGAATGTTTAAATTTGTAATGGAAATTTAAATTAGGAAATTCACAACAATAAAGAAAATCTAATACACTAATTTTGATTGTTTAAGGTGCTATCAGAACTAAATTACCAACTACTAGCAAAACTATAAATCAAAGCTAAACAATAACTACCAAACTATATTTTTGTGATGAAGTTATCTAATATGAGAAAGCATCTTTCCCACTACAATGATTTTTGGGTTAAATGAGAGAGATAAATGGTTTTAATATGTCTTGTGCCAAATAGGAGCAATTTTAATTCTCTACCCTTAGTCATGTGTTATAGAGAATCGTTGGCTAATCTTGGGTTTAGTCTCTAAATCCATGGTTAGGCTGGGAGGATATTGGCTCTCACTCCAGAGCTCCCACTTCCCTTCCCCTGAAGGCTAACACTTGCTCAATTCTTAAACACTAAGACCAAATTGGGGATTTTATTCTACCACCCTAAAATCTCCAATTCTTCGCTCAATAATATATATTTCCCTATTTATTTTCACCCAATTCAATGTATGGAACACTCCTTCATGGAATCAAATGTGATTCTCACTTTGTTGTAATACTCATACTTAATTTTCCCGGATAGTATGTTTCACAACAGATGTTAATATTTCAATTGGCCAAATTTAAAAGTAAATTAAGAACGGAGTGAAAAATCATCACAACTTACTTTACATTTTAAAATTGTCACATCCAAATTATCTCTTCATTTCATAATATCTCATAATAGGGGGAAAGACAAAGAAAACTACTTAGACCTCATGAGAAAGACACGACAAAATATGAATTTCTTAAATAAAAGAAAATTTATACAATAATAATAAACAAACACTACTTATCTTTAACTCTTCCTCAAATAAAATCCCTTGTAGCTTCTTTTGGACTCTTTCTCTTTTTACAAGACTCTTGATTTTCTCTTCAAAGATGTAGGGAAGAAGAAATCTCTCACTTCTCTCCCTCTCCAACAACTCTTTGGAGAAATCACACTTAGACTCACCACACTAAACAATACACACACTGGAAAAATAAAGAAAACTCAATGACACACTAGCCCCCCTTTTCTCTGATCAATTTTCACTCTAAACAAAGCATAATGTTAGTTTTCCAAGAGGTGTATCCAATAACTCTTCAAAAAACATCCAAATTCATCGAATCTTCTAAAAATTCGCCCAGCACCGACATTGGCACTATCAGCACCCACGATGGCGCCGGCGGCGGCGC
>NW_018164444.1:43866870-43888916 GCF_001263595.1 Phalaenopsis equestris | reverse complement strand
TTAAGTCCTTGCACTTCATTTACTTCTTGATCTGACCCATCTATATGTTAAAATTTATTGTCATGACATGTAAGAACCGGGATGGTATTGTCTTAGTCAACAATTGGAAAGAATCACATGAGGTTGTATGAATGAGAATGTAGTTCATACGATTGAGTGCAGATAAATAGGGACATAATCTTTGAAGGGTGTAGAGTTAGAGAACTTTAGAGTGACAGGCTAAAGCCCCCAACTTAGTTTATTGTTTTAGGTTTTGATATGAGATGTTAGGCCCCAGGTGGAGGGAACTGAGGGAACTCTAGAGTTAGAGCTAGTATCTTCCCTGCCTAACCGGTCTTCAGAACTGTTCAAACTTTAAATTAGCATATGTTTTTTATAGCATCTCTATTAAGGGTAAACAATAATATTGCTTCTATTTGGCACAATATAGTTTGAATACTTCCACAATAGAATTTCTGTACTTATTACTGATTCATGATAAGGAGAAAGATATTTCGTGTTAAGTGCTTTTCTTTTAAATAAACTCAAATTATCTTTAGTAATTTTTTTTTATTTCAAACATTAAAAATACCAAAAAGAGTTCAAAGTATTTCTTTTTAAAGTAGAATGTTTGGTTACTTTAATTATCACATACTGTGAACAATCCCTTTGGGTTCGATATTCGGGGCTTAATAAAAAAGTCTTATGTTACTTGATAACAGTATGTATACTTGCGTAGTATCCCAATATATATATTAAGTTAAAAAGTTCAAGATTAAGTTTTTTGTACTGTTGCAAAGTAAGGAAAGATAAGTGAAAAATATAATCAAATACATTGTTATACTGTTGCATATAAACAGTCGGGATCAAGTTATTGACCCTGTTGTTGGGGATTGATTGAAAACAAATTTCTATTTTAGAAAGTCTTATTTAAACTTTAATAGTTATTGTAGGAATAACTTTTTATATTGTTTTATTTATAAAGTATTTTTGCGTATTTTATTTTATTTTATTTTAATATTAGTGTATGCGTACTTCAGGTTATGAAGAACTAGTGCCCTACCATTCTGAATTAGAAAGAACTGTTAAGAAAATCATAAAAAGCAAAAAAACTAAAAATTTTGAAAAATCTAAAAAATTACCAAAATGGTAGATCAAAATAATCAAAATGTTGAAATTCATCAAGAATTTAGACCATTAAGAGATTATGTCAACCCTACGGTAGATGAACTTCATTATAGTATTCAAAAACCTACTTTGGTGGCTAATTCATTTGAGTTTAAATTACTTCTATTATCAAAATGGTATCAAATAATCAGTTTGGGGGATCGCCAATTGAAGATCCAAATTTACATCTTGCCATGTTTCTAGAATTGTGTGCTACATATAAATATGATGGTGTATCGGATGATTCCATAAGACTTAGATTATTTCCTTTCTCACTGAGGGATATGAAGGACTAGTATTTGCGTAGTTCAAGTTAGATTATTTTATTTTATTTTAATATAAGTGTATGCATAGTTCATGTTATGAAGGACTATTGCCCTACAATTTTGAATTAGAAAGAACTGCTAAGAAAATCAAAAAAAGTAAAAAAATTAAAATTTTTAAAAATCTAAGAAAATTTACCGAGATGACAGATCTAAATGATCAAAATGCTGAAATTCATCAAGAATATAAACCATTAAGAGCTTATGCCAACCCTACGGTAGATGAACTTTATTGTAGTATTCAAAAACCTACTTTAGTGGCTAATTCATTTGAGCTTAAACCAATTATTATCCAAATGGTATCAAATAATCAATTTAGGGGATCACCAACTGAAGATCCAAATTTACATCTTGCCAACAAATTTACATCATCTTGCCAATTTTGTAGAATTGTGCACTACATTTAAATACGATGATGTATCAGATGATGTCATAAGTTTATATTATTTCCTTTCTCATTGAGGGATAAAGCTAAGATGTGGTTGCATTCATTAGCACCTGGATCTCTCAAAACATGGGGTGATTTAACACAAAAATTCCTTGCTAATTATTTTCCATCATAAAAAACTACTAAGCTTAGAAATGATATTACTTCTTTTAATTAGTTTGAAGGGGAATCTATTTATGAAGCATGGGAATGATTTAAATATCTCCTTAGAAAGTGTCCACACTATGCTATACCAGATTGGTTAATAATTCAAACCTTTTATAATGGATTAGCTGGGTCTCCTAGATCTATTATCGATGTCGCTGCTGGTGGTTCATTAATGTCAAAATCATAACATGACACTTATGCTTTAATCGAAGAAATGGATACCAATAATTTTCAATGGCCTTCCGAGAGCGTAAATACTAAGAAAATAGCCAATATTCATGAATCTGATGCATTTACTATAATAACAAATCTAGTTGCTGCAGTTTTAAGGAAGGTAGACAAATTTGGAATGTTAAGGAAGTTAGACAAATTTGGAATGATTTTTTCTCAACCAATTTCTATGATTGAAAAGAAGGTAGATTACCAAATGGTAGATTATCAAGCATCATTAGAAACTTTGAATGACATAAATAACAAGACAAATAACCTATATTCAAATTGTTATAACTCTGGTTAGAAGAAACATCCTAATTTTAATTGGAATAATACTTCAAGTGGTAGTAACCAGCAATGGGGGAACAACCAAGTACACCATTGGGAAATTGGAACAACCAATCGAATAATAATAATAGATCTACCTATCCTCTAGGTTTCAATAGTAATCTACAATTTAAGGAGAAGAAGTGATCTTTAGAAGAAGTGGTGTTACAAATGGGAAATCAATTACAAATTCAAGGAGCTACAATTAGAAATACTGAGAATAAACTTAGACAAATTACAAATTCATTAAGTAATAGATCCCAAGGAACACTTCCTAGTAATAATGAAACAAATTCGAAAGACCAGAATAAAGAGCAAGTAAAAGCCATTCAACTTAGAAGCGAAAGAGAGTTGGAAGGCAGGGTTCAAAAAGAAATTGAAGTAGAAAGAGAAGAAATTGAAGAACCAAAAAAGAACGCTCTGAAATGTTTAAGATCTATTTCTCCATTGAAAATTGACTTGGAAAAAACACCACCTCCATTTCCTCAGAGGCTTTATCAATAGAAGTTGGATAAGTAATTTTTAAAATTTATGAAAATTTTTAAGAAGCTTACAATTAATATTCCATTTGCTAAAGCCGTAGAACAAATGCCAAGCTATGTAAGGTTTATGAATGATATTCTCAATAGGAAAAGGAAGTTTGAAGATAATGAGATTGTTGCACTTAGTGAGGAGTGCGGTGCTATAATATAGAAAAAGCTTCTTGAAAAGCTTAAAGATCCTAGTAGCTTTACTATTTCATGTGTCATAGGAGACAGATTTTATGGGAAAGCTTTATGTGATTTAGCTGCAAGCATTAACCTTATGCCATTATCAATATTTAAAAAATTGGTATTAGGAGAAACAACCCCTACTACTTGAACTCTGCCGTTAGCAGATTGTTCAATAACATATTCTAAGGGAGTTATAGAAGATGTCCTAGTGAAAGTGGATCAATTTATCTTTCTTGTTGATTTCATTATGTTGGATATGAAGGAAGATAAAGAGATACCTATCATTTTGGGGAGACCTTTATTAGCCACAAGAAGAGCAACAATAGATGTGCAGAAGGGGGAATTAACAATGCACATCAATGATCAAACGGTTGCTTTCAATATTTCAAGATTAATGAAATATCCTACAAAAGGTAGAGATGATGAATGTTATAGAATGGATGTTATAAGATATATGAGTGAATGTCATTTCAAAACTAATTATGAAGAAAAATTTGAAGTTAAATATTTGGAACACAAGCAAGAAGAGGAATTAGATCAATGTGAAGATCTTTATAAGGAACATTCAAAAGGAATTAGATCAACGTGAAGATCTTTATAAGGAAGATTCAAACTATGTTTGAACTATGTTTGAGAAAGTTTTGAGTTTTGAAGTTTTGGACACCATAGAAAAAGATAAATCATTTTGTCCATCAATAGAAAAACCTCCTGAACTTGAGTTGAAGTTACTTCCTGAACATTTGAAGCAAGCCTTTTTAGGTGATTCCTCTACTTTGCCAATTATAATTTCCTTAAAATTAACAATGGAAGAAGAAGAAATATTGACGAAAGTTTTGAAAAATTTTAGGAAATCCTTTGGATGGACAATAGCTGATGTTAAAAGAATCAGTCCTTCAATTTGTAGCATAGAATTCATATGGAAAAGAATTGCAAACCCATGGCTGATCCTTAAAGGAGATTGAATCATATTATGAAAGAAGTTGTTAAAAAATAAATTTTAAAGTGGTTAGATGCTGAAATTTTCTACCCTATTTCAGATAGTGCAAATGTTAGTCCAATTCATTACATTCCTAAGAAAGGATGAGTAACTGTGACTGTAAATAAACATAATGAATTAATACCTACTAGACAATTCACAGAGTGGCGAATATGCATTGATTATAGAAAATTAAATCTTGTCACAAGAAAAGTTCATTTTTCACTACCCTTTTTATATCAATTGATGGATAGACTAGCTGGGCATAAATACTTTTATTTTCTGGATGGATATACTGGTTATCACCAAATACAAATAACTCCTGAGAATCAAGAGAAAACAACGTTTACCAGTCCTTCTGTTACATTTGCTTTTAGAAGAATGCCCTTTGGTTTATGTAATGCCCCCGCTACATTTCAAAGATGTATGATGGAAATTTTTTGTGATTTAATTGAAAAAGGAATTGAAATCCTTTTGGATGATTTTTCCATGTTTGGAACTTTATTTGACTCATGTCTAGAACATTTAACTAAAGTTCTCAAACGTTGTGAAGAAACAAATTTAGTTCTTAATTGGGAAAATACCAATTTATGGTGGCATGAGGAATTGTATTAGGACATCAAATATCATAAAATGGTATGGAAGTAGATCCGGAAGTAGGAAGTAGATCCAGCTAAAATTCAAGTGATCGCTAATTTACCTTATCCAACCAATGTAAGGGAAATTAGGAGTTTTTTGAGACTTGATGGATTCTACAAACTATAAATTAAAAACTTTTCAAAAATTTCTAAGCCATTATGCCATTTACTGGAAAAAAAAAACAATTTTCAGCTTTGATGAAGAGTGCCTAAAAGCTTTTGAGTTATTAAAGGAAAAATTAGTCACTGCACCAATTATAGTTTCACTAGATTGGGGAAAACCTTTAGAATTTATGTGTGATGTTGGTGATTTTGCTATTGGAGCTGTTTTAGGACAAATATATGATAAAATTTTTAAAGTAATTTACTATGCTAGTAAAACTCTGAAAGAAGCCCAAATTAATTATACAACAACTGAAAAAGAGTTATTAGCAATAGTATATGCTTTAGATAAATTTAGGTCATACTTAATTGGTATTAAATGTATGGTGCATACAAATCATTCTGCTATGAAGTACTTAATAAAAAAGAAGGATGCTAAACCTAGACTTATAAGATTGGTAATTCTTTTGCAAGAATTTGACTTTGAAATAGTAGATAGAAAGGGGACTGAAAATCAAATTGCTGATCATTTATCCAAGCTTGAATTATAAAAACCACTTTATTTTAAAAAAAGAAATTAATGAACATTTTCCTGATGAAAAACTATTCAGTATTAATGAGTGGGGTGTTCCGTGGTATGTCGACATTGTGAACCTTCTTGTTAGTGATATTATACCCTATAAAATGACATACCAACAACCAACATAAGAGGAAATTTCCAACATAAGAGGAAATTTATATCTGAAGCTAAGTCTTATTTTTGGGATGACCCGATTTTATAGAAATAAGGGAAGAATCTGATTATTTGAAGATGTGTGCCTTTAGAAGAAACTTATGAAATTATCCAAAAATGTCATAATTTTGATTTTGGGGGACATTTTGGTGTTGATAAAACAACATACAATTTTTTACAATATGGATTTTATTGGTCTACTATCTTTAGAGATGTTAATGCTTATATCAAAACTTGTGATAGATTTCAACGTGTAGGCAATATTTCTAGAAGAAATGACATGCCCCTCAATTATATGCTAGAAGTGGAAATATTTGATTATTGGGGAATAGATTTCATGGGACCATTTATATCATCTTTCAAAAATGTATATATATTGTTAGTAGTGGAATATGTATCCAAATGGATATAAGTTGTTGCTTTACCTTGATGTGATGCTCTAAGTGTTGCAAAGTTTTTGAAAATGAATATATTATTCAGATTTGGGATGCCGAGAGTTATCATAACAGATGGGGGAACTCATTTTAGAAATTCCATAATGGAGAAATTGTTAAAGAAATATCTATAAACTATATGATTGCTACTGCTTATCATCCTCAGACAAGTGGTTTGGCTGAATTATCCAATCATGAAATTAAAAGAATTATGGAGAAATCTGTAAATTGATGTAACAAAAATATAGGCATTTTTAGACCTATATTTTATATTCATTTTTGGTGATATTGCTCTTTAAAGAAATGTATTTTTCATGTTTTATTGCAGATTGCTGATTTTTAGGACTTGAAGCAAAAAAAGAAGCAAAAGGATGAATTTGGAGTCAATATGGTGTTTTGGAAGAAATACTCAGCGCTGATGGCGCCAGGCTGGACGCTGACGTTATAGACCTATAGAATGGAGTCCAAAATTTCCTCAGCACCGATGGAACTAGGAGCACTACTGACACTGATATTTGATAGAGTGCAATGAATTATTTCAGGAGCACTAAAGTCTGAGTAGTTTTCTTTATCTTTCTCCCTACTCTGAGATATGGTGAAATGAAGAGATAATTTGGATGTGCCAATTTTAAAATATAAAATAAATTGTGATGGTTTTTCCACTCCGTACTTAATTTACTTTTTGATTTGGCCAATTGAAATGTTAAAATCTGTTGTGAAGCATATGATCCGGGAAATGAATAGCGAGTTCTACAAGAGAGTGATAATCACATTTAATTCCATGGTGCAGTGTTTCGTTCATGGGATTAAGTGCAAATAAATAGTGAAATATACTTTATTGGGCATTGAATTGGACATTTTAGGGTGACAGACTAAAATCCCCAATTTGGTCTTAGTGTTTAAGAACTAAAGTGAGCGTTAGCCTCATAGGAAAGAAGTAGGAGCTCTAGAGTGAGAGCCACTATCCTCCCAGCTTAACCACGGATTTAGGGACCAAATCAAAGATTAGCCAATGATTCTTTATAACACTAAATCAGATTAGAGAATTAAAATTATTCATATTTGGCACAATACAGATTTAAACCATTTATCTCATCTCATTTAACCAAAGACTCATTGTAGTGGGAAAGATACTTTTTCAAATTAGATAACTTCATCACATAAACATAGTTTGGTAGTTACTGTTTTAAACTGTGCATTACAATTTTGCTAGTAGTTAATAATTTAGTTTTGATAGTACCTTAAATATTCATAATTAGTGACGACATTTTTATTTTATGGTTGTGAATTTCCTAGTGAATTGAGGCTTAAACAGAAAGTCCTGTAATATTTGATAACGATACATAAACTTGCGTAGAATCCCTACATAAATTGTTTAAATTTCTTATTCATAAAATAACACATCAATTTTTTGGCACCGTTGCAAAACGGAGTCAACGTTGCAATTTTGGCACCGTTGCAAAACGGAGTCAACTTTATATATTTTGCACAACTATATTTTTGAGATTGTGTTTTTTGCGTCATTGCTAGGGAAGGTAACAGTAAATTAAATAGATTTGGTAAATTAGAAAATTTAGCAATAAATATAAAACAAAAAAAATAAAAAAAATTAAAAATTCAAAAAATAAATATATATTTAAGAATATTTTTTTAAGAAAATTTCCTTGCTTATTATATTTATTTATGCAAAATATTGGATTTGAATGTTTAGTACCTTACGATTCAAAATTAGAACGTACTATTAGAAAAATTTGAAAATAATAAAAAGAAATTAAGAATTTGAACGGAAAATAACTTAGATAATCAAATAAATGAAAATCGATAAAGACCTTTAAAAGATTATGTTAATTCTACAGCAGATGAATTTCACTAGACCGTTCAAAATCCTAATGTTGCTGCTAATTCATTTGAGCTTAAAACTGCTATTATATTATCCAAATGATATAAAATAATCAGTTTGGAGGAACACCTACTGAAGATTCTAACTTACAACTTGCTAGTTTTCTTGAAATATGTGCTACTTTTAAATATGATGGAGTGTCTAATGATGTTGTTAGGCTTAGACTTTTTTGATTTTGATTTAATGATAAACCTAAAACTTGGTTAAATTCATTAGCACCTGGATCTATAAGAACATGGGGAGAACTATCACAAAAATTTTTGGCTAAATATTTTCCACCCTCGAAAAATGCTAAGTTTGGAATGTATATTGCATCCTTTTGCCAGTTTGAAGGAGAATCGATATATGAAACCACAGAAAAATTTAAAGATCTCCTTAGAAAATGTCCACACCATGCCTTACCAGATTAGTTAATAATTCAAACATTTTAGATTGGATTAGTAGGATCACTTAGATCTATTATAGATGTTGTTGTAGGTGGATCATTAATGTCAAAACTTTTTGATGAAGCATACACTTTAATAGAGGAAATGGCAACTAACAAATTTCAATGGCCCTCTAAATGAGTAAATCCTAAGAGAGTGGCTAGTATTCATGATTCTGATAAAATGTCTATTTTAAAATCTCAAATTGTTGCTATATAAAAAAAATGATCAAATTGGAGTGAACTATTCTCAAATACCACCAATGTTGGAGGAAAATTCACTAGGACAGATAATTGATACTCAATCATCTTATGAAACATTGAATGCTAGAAATAATCAAAATAATAATCCCTATTCTAATTATTATAATCTTGGATGGAAAAATCAACCTAATTTTAGTTGGAATAATTTTAACAATTCGGTAAACCCTCAAAAAATTCAAATAACAAAGGAAATCCTAACTATCGACCTTTTTATGCTCCTGAATTTAACTCAAACCATAACCCATAAGTTAAGGAAAAGAAGTTGACAATGGAAGAATTAATGTTGAACATGGGAAATCAAATACAAAATCAAGGGGCTACTATTAGAAATATTGAAAATCAATTAGGACATATTGCTACTGCACTTTGTAATAAACCTTCAAAAATTCTTTCTAGCACTGTGGAAGTTAATCCTAAAGATCAGAATAAGGAGAAAATTAAAGCTATTCAATTATGAAGTGGAAGCAAGAATCCAAAGAGAAATTGAAGTTGACGAGGAGAAGAAAGATATTGAAAGCTATGATAATGAAAATGAACCAATGCAAGTTCCTTTAGAAAAAACACCACCTCTGTTTCCTCAACGATTGAAACAAAAGAATAAAGATAAACAGTTTACAAAATTTTAGGAAATCCTTGCAAAATTAATGATAAATGTTCCTTTAATTGAGGCTTTGTAACAAATGCCAAGTTATGTGAAATTTATGATGGATATACTAAACTAGAAAAGGAAGTTTGCAGATCATGGGACCGTTGCACTCAGTGAAGAGTGTAGTGCAATTATTCAAAAAAAGCTTCCTGAAAAGTTAAAAGATACTGGTAGTTTTACTATACCTTATGCTATTCATGAAAAGTTTTTTGGGAAAGCCTTAGGTAATTTAGGAGCGAGTATCAATCTTATGCCTTTATTAATTTTTAAAAGTTTATATTTAGGAGAGATTTACCCTACTACTGTAACTCTTCAGTGAGATGATCGATCAATAACTTATCCTAAAGGAGTTATAGAAGATGTATTAGTGAAAGTGGATCAATTTATTTTTTATATAGACTTTATTGTATTAGATATGGAGAAAGATAAAGAGATTCCTATTATTTTTAGGAGACCATTTCTTGCAACAGGGAGAGCTGTGATAAATGTGCAAAAAGGAGAATTAATAATGAAAGTTAATGATCAAGAAGTAACATTTAATATTGCAAAAACTATGAAATATCCAACAATAGTAAATATTTTAGGATGGAAGTAACTGATTATCTAAGTAATGAGAAATTTAAGAATGAATTTGAAGACAAATTAAAGCAAGAAGTAACATTTAATATTGCAAAAGCTATGAAATATCCTGCAATAGAAAAAGATAATGATAAAATATCCTGCAATAGAAAAAGATAATGAATGTTTTAGGATGAAAGTTACTGATTATCTGAGTAATGAGCAATTTAAGGAAGTATATGAAGAAAAATTAAGGCAAGAAGAGTAATTTGAGAATGAGAATGAAATAAAAAAAAAAGAATTTAGATTATGTTCACGACAAATTTGAAATATTAGACTTGTTAGAAAATGATAATAAAAATCTTATTCCTTCAAGTATTAAACCACCTGAACTTGAACTAAAAGTATTACCTGCCCATTTAAAATATCATTGCCTATCAGATTCATCTACATTGCCTATCATTATATCTTCTGATTTAATTGAAATTCAAGAACAAAATTTAATAGAAATGTTGCAAAAATATATAAAAAGGTTTTTTTGATGGATTTTAGCACATATTAAAGAAATTAGTCCTTCAATTTGTATGCATAGAATTCTATTAAAAGAGCAATACAAACCTAAAGCTAATCCTCATAGGAGATTAAACCTAATATTGAAAGAAGTTGTTAAATAAAAAATCTTAAAATGATTAGATGTCGGAATTATATATCCTATTTCAGACATTGCATGAGTAAGTCCGATTCACTGTGTTCCAAAGAAAGGAGGAGTGACAGTTGAAGTAAATGAGAAAAATGAATTTTTTCCAATAAGACAAGTTACTGTTTAACAAATTTGTATTGACTATAGAAAATTAAACATAGCCACCAAGTAAGATTACTTTTATTTACCCTTCCTAAATTAAATGCTGGATAGATTGGCTGGAAACAAATATTACTACTTTCTAGATGTATATACTGGGTATCACCAAAGTCCAATTACTCCTGAGGATCAAGAGATAACAACATTTACAATCCCTTATGAAACATTTGCTTTTTATAGAATGCCTTTTGGACTATGTAACGCACCCGCGACATTTCAAAGATGTATGTTGTAAATTTTTAGTAAATTAATTGAACATGAAATGTAAGTATTTATGAATGATTTTTTTGTATTTAGAAATGCCATAATAGAGAATTATTAAAGAAATATCATATAAACCATAGGATTGCTACTACATATCATCCTCAGACAAGTAGTTTGGCTGAATTATCCAATCGTGAAATTAAAAGAATTATGGAAAAACCTGTAAATTGATGCACCAAAAATATATGCATTTTTAGACCTATATTTTATATTCATTTTTGGTGATATTTTGTTTTAAAGGAAGATATTTTTTAAAGGAAGATTGTTTTAAAGGAAGATATTTTTCATGTTTTATTGTAGGCTGTTGATTTTTAGGACTTGAAGCAAAAAATGAAGCAAAAATAATGAATTTGGAGTTAAAATGGCGTTTTAGAAGAAATACTCAGCGCTAACGGAGCCAGGCTGGACGCTGACATTATAGACCTACAGAATGGAGTCTAGAATTTCCTCAGCACCGACGGCACCATTTGACAGAAAGCAATAAATTAATTCACAAGCCACTGGTGTTGAAGGCGCCAAAATGAGCGCTGACGGTGCCATTGTCGGTGCAAGATCGATTTCTAGAAGATTCATTGAATTTGGATGCTTTTTGAAGAGTTTTTGGATGCATCTATTAAAAAACTGACATTAGGCTCTATTTAGAGCAAAAATTTATCAAAAAAATCTTTCTCTCGCCCCCTTACAACCACTTTGAGTCCATTAGTCATTTACTAGCGGCCTTATTAAGAAGTATAGAGAGAAGAGTTTTGTGGTGAGTTTAAGTGTGAAGTTAGGTTTTGGAGAGGATATTCTTCTAGAGACTGTTAGAGAGGGAGAGAAGTGAGAGATTTCTTCTTCGTTACACTTTTAAGAGAGGAATCAAGATACTTGTAAAGAGAAAAAGAGTCCAAGAGAGGCTACAAGGGATTTTCTTTGAGAAAGAGTTACAGATAAGTGTTGTTTGTTTATTATTGTTGTATGAAATTTCTTTTATATATGAAATTTGTGTTTTGTTGTATCTTTCTCATAAAGTCTAAGTAGTTTTCTTTATATTTCTCGCTACTCTGAGATATGGTGAAATGAAGAGATAATTTGGATGTGCCAATTTTAAAATATAAAATAAATTGTGATGGGCTTTACACTTCGATCTTAATTTACTTTTCGATCTGACACATTGAAATATTAAAATATGCTATTAAACATATGATCTGGGAAATGGAGTATGAGTTCTACAATAGAGTGAGAATCACATTTAATTTCATGGAGGAGTGTTTTGTTCATGGAATTACGTGCAAATAAATAGGGAAATATACTTTGTTGGGCATAAAATTGGAGTTTTTAGTGCGGCAGACTAAAGTTCCCAACTTGGTCTTAGTGTGTAAAAACTAAAGCGAGTGTTAGCCTTCAGGGAAAGGAAAGTGGGAGCTCTAAAGTGAGAGCCAGTATCCTCCCAGTCTAACCATGGATTTAGGGACTAAACTTGAGAATAACCAATGATTCTCTATAACACTGAATCAGGGTAGAGAATAAAAATTTTTTAAATTTAGCACAATATAGATTTAAACCATTTATCTCATCTCATTTAACCAAAAACTCATTGTAGTGGAAAAATGTTTTTTAATGTTAAATAACTTCATTAAAAACATAATTTAGTAGTTACTGTTTTAAACTTTGCATTGCAATTTTGCTAATAGTTAATAATTTAGTTTTAAAAGTGCCGTAAATATTCGTAATTAGTGATAGTATTTTAATTTTATTTCTATAAATTTCCTAGTAATTTATCATTTTCAATTTAAACCTTCCTCATGGGATTTATATTTGGGGCTTAAACAGAAAGTTTTGTATACTTGATAACGATACGTATACTTGCGTAGAATCTTTACATAAATTGCTTAAATTTCTTATTTATAAAATAACGCATTAATTTTTTGCACCATTGCAAAGTAGAGTCAACTTTATATATTTTGCACAACTGTATTTTTTAGATCATAAATTCAACAAAAATGAATTGACTAGTTAAACTTGACTATGCTTTGTGGTCTTATAGGACTGCATACATGACTCCTATAGGAATGCCCGTATATAGGCTAATATTTAGGAAAGTTTGTTAATTACCAGTTGAACTTGAGCATAAAACATATTATGCAATTAAAGAGTTCAATTATAATTTGAAAGTTGCTAGTGAAAAAAGATTATTACAATTAAATGAGCTTGAAGAAATAAGAAATGAGTTATGAAAGTGCTAAGATTTATAAAGAAAAGATGAAGATGTAGCATGATAGAAGGATTCTTACTAAAAATTTTCAGCCAAGGCAACAAGTTTTGCTATATAATGCAATGTTGAGATTATTTCCATGCAAACTTAAGTCCAAGTGGATGAGCCCATTTGTTGTGATGAAAGTTTATCCTTATGGAGCTGTGGATATCAAAGATTCTAAAACTAAAAAAATATTTAAAGTGAATGGTCATAGACTAAAACCTTATTTTATAGGGGATCAACTTAAATTTAATGATCAAATGATGTTGGGTCAACCAGAATAAGCACTGGTTACGTCGGGCTGACAACGTAAAACCAAGCGCTTTGTGGGAGGCAGCCCATAATTATCAATGTGCTTTTGCTTTGATTGTTTTTTGCGTGTGATTAAGAAAATTTGGGGTAGTGTTTTTGGGACTATTTCTGTTAGTAATGATTTTAAAACTTTATTAAGTGACTTAGACATGTTAGAATGCATATTTGAATGTTAAGTTTCTCAATGCTAAATCAAGTACTGAAATTTAAGCACAGACGATAAAAACCATGTACATAAATGTAACTTCTAGAAGTTTTAATAGCCAATTGGTTAACTTAAACGTGCCATGGCAGTTTTAGGACGTGCCTAGAAGTTATTAGAAGGATTTAGGTCTATAAATAGAAGGGTTTCGAGGTGGAATTTCACCCCAGAATCATTTTTAGCCCTAAATTCTATTAGCCCTAAATTCTAAGAGAAAGAGAGATTTAGACAAAATGTCTTCATGGGAGATGGATTTGATGAAAAATAAAGAGGTCTTGAAGAAGAAATTCATTAGGTATAGTGCACAAGAGATTCATAACAATTTCTTAGTCGTTAGTAGCGAAGGAATAGCAGAAAAGATCAACAAAATGAGGCTGACATGGCTTCAATTGAGACAAAGGTAAATGAAGTTAATGCACATCTAGAGCATTTTGGATGGCAACTAAAAATGCAATTTAACAATACTATATATAGAGGAAGCAGAAGCAGATAAGGCAATGTATCTTAAACATAAATGGATTGAAGAAGATTGTATCAGAGCTCGCCACCACCATCTGTTTTATCAACTCTATATTCCAAATGTCCAAGGAGAGACTAATGAGAGATAGGAATTTTTTCTAACAAATGATGAATGTAATTAAGTTATACGCTAAGATTTTCCTGTTAAGAGTTTTTTTATGTAGTTGTGTTAAGTCTTATTTTTAGTTTTTATGCGATTATGTGTGTTATTGTGTAAGTTTGTTTAGTTTTTATATTTAGGAAAATTTTCTCATTCGAGACTCTTTGGAATGGGAATTATGTGTTAAATGTTATTTGTAATAGTTCGTGAATGAATATAAGTGTTTGTTTGTGAAATTTTTTTTGTTAATTTAGCCTCAAATCGAATTATCTATAGTGGAGAATTTTGAGAGAGAAAAGATTTGAAGGAGAAGAAAATAGTCATTTAAGTGTTATAAGACCATTTAGGGGTGGTTAGACCATTTAGGGGTGGTTTTGGTGGTTTTCTTAGGCTAATAATGCATTTTACTTAAGTTCAAAAATATCAAAAATTGTGCACTGGCGCCTAAGCACCACAACCCCACGCTTAATCGTGAGGCAACCAGAGAGGCAGGCTCCTAAGCGCCACATATCTGCGCTTAAGCGCCAGTTCACGAAAATTGGTTTGCAAATGGTTAAAATTAAAAATTAACCCCTAAAAACACCATTTTCGCTCCTGCCATCATCTTCTTCTTCCGACGTTCACAATTTTGAGTTTAGGGAAAGCCTTTTTATGGAGATTTCTTGGTAGATTCGAGCCAAATTTTCTAGATTTGAATTTCTTGAGGTATGATCTTCAAATCTATGTAGATGTTTTGGATTTTCACCTTGTATTTTGAGAACATTGTGGAGGTACCCGAAATTTACTATTCATGGTGAAAAACTTGAAAAAATCTATAGAAATTACATAGAAAGAATAGTTTAAGCTTATAAGAGTTAAGCATAGTATATTAGACTTGATCTTTTAAATTATTGTAGAATTTTGTGAAATTTGTAGAATGGCCCCAATAATGAAAAGGAGCAAGGGGAAGTACCACTTTGATTCAAGCAAGTTTGTGAGTTCAAAAGCTCAGAACATATATAGTGACGCTCTACAACCACGAAAATGGATTCCTGACAGGTGTATTAAAAATCCAGGTGGATCCGTTGAGGATTTGATAGTTCACCGACAATGAGAATGATTCTATTGTTTTTATGTTGTGGCTGTGATTTTTGTAGTGCAAGAGTTCTATACAAACCTCCCTAAGGCGGAAGATGATCGAGTCATGGTCAGAGGCAAATTGGTACCTTTTTCACTGGAGGTAATCAACATGTTCTACCATTTACCGCCTGATCCTCTATGTTATTTTTTTAACTATAGTCCTATAAAGACGGAACTGGATGAGATTATATCAGTTTTTATTATTGGAATGGGACTCTGAAAAATTACAAATGAGAGGAGAGTCAACTTTTCCACTTCAAAGTTAAGTGCACCATCAAAGGTGTGACACAACTTTATTTCAGCTCGTCTGTTATCGACAAATCATCTTAGTAAAGTTACGAGGGAGAGATAAATGTTGAATTATTGTATTTAGCAGTGCAAGCCTATCAACATTGGAGCTTTGATTTATCAAACTATCATCAGTTCTGCCATTGTTGCTACTACTGCAGGTTTGGGATTTGCTTCCTTATTCTTTTCTTTAAGTGAGCAAGCTGGAGTTAGATGTGATAGTTAGGAAGAAGTGTTGCTACCTCTAAAATTGATTACAAGTGTGAATGCTAAATCATATTATGAACACTCTATTTTTGGTTGGAGAGGAGGATTTTCGAGAAGCTATGAAATGTTGGCGTCTGTTGCATCCACCTCCGCTGCTTCTACATCTAGACCATCTACTTGGAAACCATCTACATATGGAGGTCAGCCTACTGAATCTCAGGATCAATTATTGCAGAAGATGATGGATAATATTAATTTTACACATATAAGGTACAAAATTTATAAAGTTTTGTAGATAATATTGATGGATATATCAGAAGACATAGTGATTATGAGGAGAAATATCACTCATCTTTGGAGAGCCTTATTAAGGGTAACAAAGGAGTGGAATTCCCTTCATATCCAAAGTATCCTGATTAAGAGTGCAACTTTTTGGGATAGCGGCAACACTAATGATGATGATGAGGAGAAGGACAAAGGTTGTTTTATCTTTGTAATATGTGATGTACTTTATGGTGTGCACTTGATAGATTGAGTTTGTGTATTTGTTGGATTATGTGTTGTGTTAAACTTTTTGTCTAATTGTTATTGTAATTTTTATGTTTTTTTAGTACTGTGTTTTAAATTCTTGGGTAGTAATTGTTGTTTTGTATTGTATTTTAGTTAGTTAGGTATGACCTTATTGCTATGTCTTATGAAAGTTGAAAATCTTGCTAGCTTTAATTTTAAACTTTAATTTTAGAAATTTGCTACCCTGTATTTTCTTTTATCTAGTTAGTGCGTTTGTTTACTTTTATGTCTGTATCCACAAATTAGAAGTCTAATGAATCTCTATATGTTAAAAAGTAAGAAATTTCATCAAAAATTAATTTTACTCCTGTTTTGGGTTTTGTACTTGTATAAATAGGGCATAAATATTCTTGTAAGCATGTATTTCAATTTTCATTCCTGCTTATACATATCTGCTGATAAAATATTTAATCTTTTTAAAAATTTAAGTTTGGGGGTGGGGGAAATGAAAAATATTTTCAAAACTTGAATTTTATTTTTTCTCAAATGTGCTAGAAGTGAATTTGATTTGAAAAGAAAAATGATTATCTATATGAAGTTATATTATGGAAGTAAAATTTTGATTATAGAAATGAGTAAGAAAATTTAGTTAAAATTTTATAAGTGGTGTAAAAATTTTAAAGTTAAAAGTTTTTAAATGTAGAAATGATAAATGTTGTGTAACTATCTTTAGTAGGAGATATTGTATTTTTGAAGAATTTAGAAATTTAGACTTTATTTTTTATACTTAAATTTCTTTTATTGAAATTAATTTTCAAAACTATTATTATGTTTTTAAATAAAAGAAAATTATCAACTCTTTGCTTTGGGAAAGGAAGAGTGGAATTCAAAATCATTAAAGGTCTATCCAGATATAGTAATCCTTGCCTGAAAAAGAAAAAGAAAATAAAAGAAAAAGAAAAAGAAAAGAAAAGATGAAAAAAGGAGGAGAAGCTTGAGGATTAGAGCCTAATCAAAAATTGGTTCCACATCTGATCTATTTAAAGTATAAGTCTTGAGAAACTCTTAAGCATAAGGATTTAATATAGTAAGTAAATTTATACATAATAAAAAATTTTAAATGATGGAAATAAAATGCCTAAGTTCTATATTTAAGTTCTATATTTACTATATTTAGAAAATCTATAAGTATTTCTAAATTAGATAGGAACTCATATTTTTAATACTTCTTCACCTTAAGGATTTCTAAACTTTAGGTTGGTCTCATTCACTAGAACTTTTTCTAAATTAGACTATTATATTTCTAGAAATAAATTTTAGAAACTCCCGAACAAACTCATATATATAATCATACTTATTTTGTTTTTAAAGATTGAAATTCACTTGAGGACAAGTAACATTTTAAGTATGGGGGATTTTTATACACCTAAAATATCTAGTGTTTTTAGACAAATTTTTATACCTATTTTAGAGATAGTGCGCTTTAATGGAAGCTATTTGTGTATTTTTCTTTCAGGTACAAGTAAAAAGGTAAAAAAATGCTAAAATGAGTGAAAAAGGATCAAATTTGGAGAAAAAAATGCAAAAAATGGTGCAAAAGTATTTTGGTTCCTAAGCGCTGGTGAAACAGAGAAGGTCACGCCTAAGCTCTAGAGGCCCCACGCTTAAGCGCCAGTGACTGTTACTTGACGGGTTAATTCATTTTAACAAATTTTGAAGAGACATTTGAGGCATTTATAGGCTAAAATGGGTGGTTATAACCACCAAGTATGAAAATATAATTAAAGAACTTGTAAAAGGAGGCATCCCTTGGTAAATACATCAAATCATGACACATTTTGAAGAGTTATCAAGGCACCTCTTGGAAAACTATAAAAGAAGGAAGTTGAGACTTGTTGAAGGAGGGAGTCCTGAAAAATCTTAAGAAGTTCTGAAAGGTTCTTAAAGAAGTTTGTGGAGAAGCTTTTGAAGAAAATTTCAGGCACAATAAATTTATTTTCCTTTTGTTTATAGTTTTAATTTGAGAGTTAAGAGTGTTGTAAGAGAGAAGAGATTCAAAGGAACTTCAAGAATTTTGTGGATGATTTGAGATAAGTTTTTATTTTTCTTTTAAACTACTTTTGGTTTTAATGGAGACTTCTTGTTGGTTTGACAATGATTTCTACTTTTAAACTAAAGTGTGGTTTTATTTTCTCCATGGATTCTGAGTAGTTTTCCTTATCTTTCTCCTTAAAATGATAAGAATTAAAGTGTTGGATGGTACTTGTGGAGAGTATTAATCTTTAATGTTGGAAGAAGTTGTGATGATTTAATTCCTTGCACTTCATTTACTTCTTGATCTGGCCCATCTAGATGTTAAAATTTGTTGTGAGAACATGTAAGAACTGGGATGGTATTGTCTCAGTCAACAATTGGAAAGAATCACATGAGATTGTATGAATAAGAATGTAGTTCATATGATTAAGTGCAAACAAATAGGGATATAATCTTTGAAGGGTGTAGAGTTAGAGGACTTTAGAATGACAAGATAAAGCCCCCAACTTGGTTTATTATTTTAGGTTTTGATACTAGATGTTAGCCCCCAGGTGGAGGGAATCGAGGGAACTCTAGAGTGAGAGCTAGTATCTTCCCTGCCTAACCGGTCTTTAGAACTATTCAAACTTTAATATAGCCAATGCTCTTATTAGCATCTATATTAAGAGTAAAGAATAATATTTCTCCTATTCCGCAAAATACAGTTTGAATACTTTCACAACAAAATTCCTATACTTATTACTGATTCATGTTAAGGAGAAAGATATTTCATATTCATCTTTAATAAGTTTTTTTTTATTTGAAACATTAAAAATACCAAAAAGAGTTCAAATTTCATTTTTGTGATAAAAACTATAGTTTAAGTATTTGTCTTTTTAAAGTACAAAGTTTGGTTACTTTAATTATCGCATACTGTGAACAATCTCTGTGGGTTCGATATTCGAGGCTTAGTCAAAAAGTTTTATACTACTTGATAACGATATGTATACTTGTGTAGTATCACAATATATATATTATGTTAAAAAGTTAAATTTATATTTTCTCAGGATCAAGTTTTTGGTACTGTTGCAAAGTAAGGAAAGATAAGTGAAAAATATAATCAAATACATTATTATAGTATTGCATATAAACAGTCAGGAAAGGCTCCCAGGGTAGTAACACTTTCTCCCAACTTTCATATGGTACTTGTGATTGACTGCAAAGTAAAAGATTGCAGAAGGATACACCAGTCCATTTATAGGCCCATTCATTATAATGCCCAAGATAGATTTATAAATAATTGACCCCACATCAATAGGCTTTCCCATTTGAATGCAATAGTTTAAAATTGCACTTTCTTTTGTAACTTTACTAATTTTCATTGTAGGGAATAGTTTTGCAGAGATGAAGAAATGCCATTGTTTAGATATCGAACTTAGCAGTGAAGCAGAGAAACTAACGTACCCCTCATATCTGATTTCCCAATTATCACTTTCATCAGTCAGAAATTGGTATACATCATACATCAAATCTTTTGTTGAATTAAAGTTCGTATAATAATAGATCAGCACGCTTTTCATCATAAAGATATTTTTAATTCATGATGGAGTAAATGGTATTCCCTTACCTCGAACGAAGATGAATCCTTGGTAAATTCCATGAAGATTAGCGTAGAATTCTTTTACTACTGGAACAACTACTGTAGTGGTAGGGTAGCACAGAACTTCCCAATGTCTCAGTACTATGATTTTCTTAATCTGTGAACTTGGATTGCTCAATCCATGATTGACAAAGCCTCTCTCCTTGAAAATTCACTTCTTCATGATGACTTTTTTGTATAATTTATATGTGTTAAAACTAATGAACGTTCTTCGATTGAAGATCTCATATCTTGAAGTGTTTCTAGAATTGGAAGCAATTGGAAGCCATGAATTTTGTTCTAGAATTGGAAGCCATGAATTTTGAAATTTGGAAGTATTTGGTTGTCTAAAATGGTTTTCATGCCTTTAAGAAGACCTACAGGCAATTATTTTGAAGTAAAATCCTGCCAAAGTCCTAAAAAAACTCCCTGAACTATCGAAACTGCACTGGGCATTGTCGGCGACCCGATGGTGTCGTCGGCGCCCATGCTGGTGCCATCGGCATCAAAGCTACATTTGCGTCTGTTTCATCTTTGGTTTAATTCATTTCCAAGTTTTCATCCAATACCAATATTTCTCTTGATTTATGATATATAATATTGTGTAGGATTCTAAGGTATTATTATCTTCTAATACTTCGAACAATTATTAAACAAAATACTAAGATATATCTATTACCCCTAACTTTTGTTAGATCAAATTTTCCATAGGTTTTTGAGGGGCTCACCCTGCTTCTTTTTAAGGGTCCCCTTGTTTGTAACTTTTATGGATTTCCTCTAATATAATTGGAGCAGTGCTCCTTCCATTAATATATATATATATATATATATATATGTATGTATGTATGGGTTGCCTCCCACAAAGTGTTTGGTTTAACGTGGTCAGCCCAGCATAACAATGTTTATTCCGGATGACTTAACATCAAAATTTCATTGAATTGTTGTATGTGTCATTCATAATAATGTTTCAATTGATGCTCATTAATTATAAATATCTTTTCAGTTTTAGGATTTTTAATAACAACACTTCCATAATGATAGACTTTTATCACATTGAAATGTCCTAACTATCTAGATTTCAGTTTTCCTGGAAATAATCTCAATCTAATATTATATAATAGAACTTCTTGTTCATGTTCAAATTTCTTTTTTATAATCCTCCGATCATGCCATATTTGCATTTTCTCTTTATATATTTTGCATTATCATATGTTTCATTTCTAATCTCTTCAAGTTCATTGAGTTGCAATAATCTTTTCTCACCAGTATCCTTTAGATTAAAATTAAATTGCTTAATAGCCCAAAATGCTTTATGTTCCAACTCTACTGGTAAGTGACATGTTTTAACATAAATAAGTCTTTATGGGGACATTTCAATAGGAGCCATATAGGCAGTTCTGTATGCCCATAGTGTAGTATCTAATCTAGCGGACCAATCTAATTTATCAGGATATATAGCTTTCTCTAAAATTTGATTTATTTCACGATTTGATATCTCTGCTAGACCGCTAGTTTGGGGATGATAAGTAGTAGAGAATCTATGTATAATGTTATATTTTCTAATCGATTTCTTGATCCTCTTATCCCTAAAATGAGATCCTCCATCCATAATAATTACTCTCAGCATTCCATATATTGTAAAAATGTTTTTATTTAAAAATTTTGAAACACTTCGAGCATCACATTTAGGTACAACAATAGCTTCAATCCATTTGGACATATAATCAACAACAAGCAATATATATAAATTTCCAAATGAAGGCATAAATGGTCCCACAAAATCTAA
>NW_018164444.1:43855428-43866851 GCF_001263595.1 Phalaenopsis equestris | reverse complement strand
AGAGGCATTTCATTTCTTCTAGAAATATTTCCTACTCATTGACATTGATGACATGTTTTAATATATTCATTAACATCTCTAAAAAGAGTAGACCAATAAAATCTAGCTTGCAAAATTTTATGTGCATTTTTACTAGTTCCAAAATGTCGTCCAAATTCAGAATCATGAAATCGTTCAATTATTTGTTCAGTTTCTTCGAAAGGCACACATCTTCTAATGATCAAATCTTTACACTAATTATATAAATAAGGGTCATCCCAAAATAGAATCTTGAATCATGAATACATTTCTTTAATTGTTTATTCTTTACATCTGAGGGTAGAATATCACTCACAATATAATTTACTATATCGGCATATAATGATATATTATTTATATCAATACTATTCAATTGTTCATCAGGGAAAGTTTCTAATATTTTATTTGCAAAATAAATTAATATTTTTTATTCTAGTCTAAACAAATGATCAGCTATTTGATTATCAGTTCCTTTTCTATCTACTATTACAAAATCAAACTCTTGCAGTAGAAGTATCCATCTAATTAATCTCAGTTTAACATCCTTCTTTTGCATCAAATATTTGATAGCAGAATGGTCTGTATGCACTATACATTTAGCTCCAATTAAGTAAGGTCTAAACTTATCGAAGTCATAGACAATAGCTAATAAATCTCTTTCAATAGTAGTGTAATTAATTTGAGCATCATTTAGAGTTTTATTATCATAATATATTTCTTCAAAAACTTTAATATGCATTTTCCCTAAAATAACTCCAATAGCATTTTCACTAGTATCACACATTATTTTAAATGGTTTCTCCCAATCAGGTGGAACTATAATAGGAGTAGTGATTAATTTTTCTTTAAGTTGTTCAATTGCTTTTATGCATTCCTCATTAAAGTTAAATTTTGTATTCTTTTCTTATAGTTGACATAATGGCTTAGTAATTTTTTAAATTTTTTTATATAACGCCTGTAGTAACCAGCATTTCCAAGAAAACTTCTTACCCCTCTAACCATAGTAGGTAACCAACCAAAATATAGTTGTGTAAAATTTATAAAATTGACTCCGCTTTACAACTGTGCCAAGAACTTGAAGTGGTATTTTATGAATAATAACGTTAAGCACTTAATGTTGGTATTATACGTAAGTATACGTATCGTTATCAAGTAATATAAGACTTTTTTTTAAGTCTCAGATATCCATCCCACGAGGAAGGTTTAAATCTGAAATGGTAAATTAACTAAGAAATTCACAAAAGTAAAATGAAATTACTATCGTTTAAATTTGTATTGTGCCAAATAGAAGAAATTTTAATTATCTACCAATAACTAGTAGCAAAATTTAAATGCAAAGTTTAAAATAGTAACTACTAAACTATGTTTATGTGATAAAGTTTCTAATATGAAAAAACATTTTTCCCACTACAATGTGTTTTTGGTGAAATGAGATGAGATAAATGGTTTAAATCTGAATTGAGATAAATAGGAGTAATTTTAATTCTTTATCCTAATTCAGTGTTATAGAAAATCATTGGCTAATCTTAGGTTTAGTCCCTAAATCTGTGGCTAGACTAGGAGGATACTGACTCCCACTCTAGAGCTCCCTCTTTCCTTCCCCCGAAGGCTAACTCTCGCTTTAGTTTTTAAACACTAAGATTAAATTGAGGATTTTTTGTCTGTCGTTCTAGAAATCTCCAATTCTAGACCCAACAAAGTATATTTTCATATATATTTGCACTTAATTCGATGAACGAAATACTCCTTCATGAAATTAAATATGATTCTTACTTCGTTGTAGAACTCATACTTCATTTCCCAGATCATATGTTTCACAACATATTTTAGCAAATCAATTGGCCAGATCAAAAATTAAATTAAGAGCAGAGTTAAAAAACCATCACAATTTATTTTAAATTTTAACATTGGACATCCAAATTATCTCTTCATTTCACCATATCTCAGAGTAGGGAGAATGATAAAGGAATCTACTCAGACATCATGAGAAAGATACAAAAAAACACAAATTTCATATACAAAAGAAAGTTCATACAACAATAATAAACAAACAAAACTTATCTGAAACTCTTTCTGAAAGCAAATCCCTTGTGGCCTCACTTAGAAAATGTAGGAAGAAGAAATCTCTCACTTCTTTTCCTCTCCAACACTTCTTAGAGAATAATTCACACTTAAACTCACCACAAAAACTCAAAATTATATAGAAAATAACTCACTAATTGTGTGAAATGATGTAAAGTGGCAAGAAGAGAGCAAAATGGGGTGATAGATGGAGAATAGGGGCGAATGACGACAAAGGAGGATAAAGGAAGTCCTCTTTTCTGATCAATTTTAGCTCTAAATAGAGCCTATGATCGGTTCTCCAATAGGTGCATCCAAAAACTCTTCAAAAAGAGTCCAAATTCATCAAATCTTTTAGAAATAGGGCGGCGTCAGTGGTCTTTTAATTAATTCCGAGCTCTCCGTCAAACAGCGCCCAATCTGGCGCCATCGGTGCTGACCAATTCTTCAAATTCTCCATTTTGACTTCAAATTTCATCCTTTTTGCTTCCTTTTTGCTCCAAGTCCTAAAAATCAACAACCTACAATGAAACATAAAAAATACCTTCCATTAAAGTGTAATATCACCAAAAATGAGTATAAAATATGGGTCTAAAAATGCATAAATCCCCCAAAGTTAAATATCCCCCAAAGTTAAATATTACTTGTCCTCAAGCAACTCCTTTACTACATAAAAATATGACTAATGTCTAAGATTTTAACTTCTAGATTTCTATATTTTAGTCCACTAAATACAATAGTATAACCTAAGAAAAATTTTAAAATAACTCCAGTTAATACTAATGGTATAAGAACATCTAGTAGTCAAGTCTAAGATTTTTTATTCTCTATTCTTTTCAAGGAAAATTGCAAATTATTCATATTAAAGCCACTTAGAATATTCATATGAAAAAGAACTTCATGAAACTTTACTAGTAAATATTCTAATACTTCAATATAAGTTTAGAAAATGTAGCCAAGCCTTCTTCTTTAAGTTGATTCAAGTGAAGCCAATTTTTAATTAGACATCTCTTCAAGCTTCTCCTCACATATTTTCTTTTCTTTTCTTCTTTTCTTTTTCTTTTCTTTTTCAGGATCATTTTCAATCCTTCTTATTTTCTTTTTTTTTTCTCTCTTTTTTATGTGAGGATTACTATATCTGGATAGCCTTTAATGATTTGGAACTTCACTATCCTCTTCTTAAAGTTAAAAAATTTTCACATTCCTTCACTTTATAAATTTATATTAGCTTTAAAGATTTTTCATAAAGTTTAAATCTTTTCTTCTTACATGAATCTCTAAGATTTTAAATATTTAAAAAATACAAATTTCTTTACTTAAAATAGAAAAACATAGTCTTATTCTTTCATACCAAATATCTTAATCTCTAAAATTAACCTTTATTATTTTAAAAAAATTTACTTAAGTTTACTATGTATTTAGAAACATAAATATAGTTATCTAAAGTTACCCTCTAATGCCAAAGGTCATGTTAAAATATTTTTAAAATATTTAAAAATGTAGCTAATTGAGGACAAATAAAAATAAGTTTCCTTTTTTTAAAAGGAATCTTTCTTTCCTCCCCCCCCCCAAACTTAATTTTTAAAAGATTTTGCATGAAAAATTGAAAAATAAAGGGTGAAAGAAAACATTTAATACATAAACAAAAGACATACATGTTGAAGGTTCTGATTTTAAATTTAACTCTGAAATAATTACAGATGCTAATATGAAAAGCTACAAAACTTAAACATTAAATAACACATAATACATATAAACATTTGCTGAGAAAGAGTTAACTACAAATACGTCCAATAAAGTACTTAAAAATAATAACAGTATTAAAATTGTTCCCAATGTAAAAACAGTCTCACAAATCTATAGTTCACAAGTCAACATAACATTTAAAATAAAGTGTTACACATCTAAAAATAAATAGTCTCAACAATAAAGTACAACCAAACATAAACTAAAAAAAATGTAACTAAAGCATCACCAATCATCGTCTTCTTCTTCTTCTTCTTCCATTTCTAAATTTTTCTGTTGATATGGAGTAAAAACATGGTGAGTAGGAAACTGATCTAAGTGATCAACCCTCATGTATCTGACCATTGCATCATCATAAGCATCATTATATTCAAACTTTTTTCTTATCAAATCATCAATGAGAGCATGTTTGGCCTCTATATTTTCCATCCTACTATCCATTCTCAAGATATCTCTCTGTTGGATCATCATCTGCTCCATAAGTTCTTGAATAGTATGGGTACTAGAAGTACTTGAAGTAGAAGGAATATCCCTGGTCCTACTTCCAAATCTCCATCCAACATGAGATACATAAATCTTTATATTGGCATGTTGATCCCTGATAACTGCTTATGCAACAGTATAACAACAATTCTGATTATATTTTTCACTTATATTTTCTTATTTCGCAACAAAACCAAAAACTTGATCATGAAGAAAAATAAGAATTTAACTTCTAATTTATATATATATTGGGAAACTACGCAAGTATACGTATCGTTATCAAGTAATATAAGACTTTTTTATTAAAACCTGGATATTGAACCCACAGGGAAGACATACAATATGCACTTTTTGGAAAACTTTTTATTTGTAAAAAGATAATTATTTAAACTAAAGACATTTTATGCAGTAAAGAAAGTTTAATTATTTTTGGTAATTTTAATATTTTGACAAAAATAACACAAACTTAAAAAGATTAACATTTTGACAAAAATAACACAAACTTAAAAAGATAACTTGAGTTTTTGTAGAAGAAAAGCACTAAATATGAAAATATCTTTCTCCTTATCATGAATCAGTAATAAGTATAGAAATTCTATTGTGGAATTATGCATATTGTCTTGTGCCAAATAGAAGCAATAATATTTTTTACCCTTACAAGAGATGCAATAAAGAACATTGGCTAATTTAAAGTTTGAATAGCTCTGGGAAGCCCGGCTAGGCAGGGAAGATACTAGCTCTCACTCTAGAGTTCCCTCAATTGCCTCCACCTAGGGGCTAGCATCTCATATGAAAACCTAAAACAATAAACTAGAAACCAAGTTAGGGGCTTTAATCTATCACTTTAAAGTCCTATAACTCTACACCCTTTAAAGATTATTTCCATATTTATTTGCACTCAATCATATGAACAACATTATCATTCATACAACTTCATGTGATTCTTTTCAGTTTTTGACTGAGACAATATCAGCCCGGTTCTTACATGTTCTCACAATAAATTTTAACATCTGGATTGATCAAATCAAGAAGTAAATGAAGTAAATGAATTTAAATTATCACAATTTTATCCAACATTAAAGATAAATACTCTCCACTACTTTCATCCAACACTTAATTACATATCATTTTAAGAATAAAGATAAAGAAAACTACTCAGAATTAATGAAGAAGACAAAACCACACTTTAGTTTAAAAGTAGAAATCATTGTCAAACCAACAACAAACCTAAATTAAAACCAAAAGTAGTCTAAAACAAAAGATAAAAACTTATCTTAAGTCCTTCACCATACTCTTGAAGTTCCTTTGAATCTCTTCTCTTTTACAACACTCAGAATATTAAACAAAAATAAAAAAAAGGATAAATATGTGGTGCCTGAAAATCTCTCCAACTAACTCCCCAATTTTTGAACTTTCAAAACTTTCCCAGTACTTTCAGGACCTCTTTCAAAGTCCCAATCTTCCTTCTTTCATAATTCTCCAAAAGGTGTCATGGTATCCCATCAAAATGTGTCTTGATTCAATGTATTTACCCAAGTGATGCATCCTGTCGCAATAATTTTCATCCATGGTGGTTGTGACCACCTATTAAGCCAATAGGTACCTCAAAAACCTCTTCAAAATTTATAAAAACCTAATTTACTTATCCAATAACTGCCACTGACGCTTAAGTGTGAGGCCTCTAGCGCTTAGGCACGGCCTTCTCTGTTTACCTATTTGCGCTAAAATACTTTTGCACATTTTTCACCTATTTGCTCCAAATTTGATCTTGTTTCATCACTCCTTTAAGCATTTTTCACCTTTTTAGCTGTACCTGAAAGAAAAAAACAAAAATACCTTCCATTAAAGTGCAATATCTCAAAAATAAGGATAAAAAAGCGTCTAAAAACACTATATTTTCTAGGCGTATCGAAATCCCTCAAACTTAAAATATTATTTGTCCTCAAGTGACACTTCAATCTTTAAAAACTAAATATGTATGATATGTATAGTAGTTTCTTTAAGAGTTACTAAAATTTAGATTTAGAAATATAGTAGTCCAATTTAGAAAAAATATTCAGTAAATGAGACCAACTTAAAGTTTAGAAATTTATAATGTTAAGAAAGATGAAAATATGCGTTCCTATCTAATTCAGAAATAATGTAAGTCTTCCAAATTTATAATTTAGTTCTTTTATTATCTCCACTTAAAATTTTTTATTAAGAATAATTTTACTTACTATATTATATCTATAAGCTTAAGATTTTCTGAAGTCTTATACTTGAAAAAGATCAAATGTAGAACCAATTTTTGATTAGGCATTAATCCTCAAGCTTTTCCTCCCTTATATTTTTTTCTCTTCCTTTTCTTTTCCTTTTTTTGCTTTTTCTCTTCTTTTTTTTCTTTTTTTCTTTTTCTTTTCTTTTTTTAGGCAAGGATTACTATATCTGGATAGGCCTTTAATAATTTTGAATTCTACTTTTCCTTTCCTAAAGCAAAGTCTTGATACAAAAATTTCACTTATAAATGTAATAATAACTTTGAAAATTATTTTTAATAAAAGAAATTAAAGTATTAAAAATAAAAGTCTAAATTTAAAATTTTTTTAAAAATACAATGTTTCTTACTAAAGATAGTTACCTATATTTTACTAAAGATAGTTACCTTACTAAAGATAGTTACCTATATTAATCATTTTCTACACTAAAAACTTTTAAAGTTTTTCTTCATTATTCAAAATTTCAACAATAAATTTAAACTAAATTCTCTCACTCATTTCTATGTTCAAAATTTTACTTCCCTAACATAACTTCATATACATGATATACATAATCATTTTTTTTCTTTTCAAATCAAATTCACTTGTAGCACATTTGAGAACAAATAAAATTAAAGTTTTGAAAAGATTTTTCATCCCCAAAACTTAAATTTTTATCGGATTAAACAGTTTAGCATCAAATATATATAAGAAGGAATGAAAATAAAAATAACATGCTTACAGGAATTTTTATTCCCTAATGATACAAATATAAAACTAAAAACCGGAGTAAAATTAATTTAGATCAAATTTTCTAATATTTTCATTTCAATTCAACATGTAGAGATTCAATAGACTTCTAAAAAGTGGGTATAAGCATAAAGACAAACACACTAACATGATAAAAGAAAAATACAGGGTAGCGATTTCCTAAGTTTCAAATTTAAGATTTACGCTAGCAAGATTTTCAACTTTACAAAAGACATAGAATTAAGTTAAGTTATAAACTAACTAAATCACAAAACTCACAACAGTTACTACCCTAAAATTTTAAAACAAACTACTAACTAACAGAAACATCACAATACAATTAAAAATAAAAGTTTCGTACATCACAATGTCTAAACAAGTACACCAACATACATGTCTCAAGTCCAAAATATGAAAACACATCACATCACAATTCTCATTTAAAACACAATTCCCACTTAAACATAAAATTCCAAACCACATCACATAGTTCAAATCAACATATAGATGAAAATGTAGCAAACCGAGACCACATAGTAAATATCATATTACAATAAAAATAAATCTTTCAGTTCTACTCCTCATCCTCTGAATCACCGCTATCCCAAACTTTTGCAGGCTCATAATCAGGATATCTAGGATATGGAGGAAATTTTTCTGGGTTCCCCTTATGAGGCTCTCCAAAGATGAGTGAAATTTCTCTTCATAATCACGTCTCCTTCTGCTATACCTATCAGTATGATCTACAAAATTCTCTAAATTCTGAACTTTGTCAACGGTAAAATTAATATTATTCATCATCCTCTGTAATAATTGATCTTGGGTCTTATTAGACTCACCTCTAGATGTAGAAGCACGTGAGGTAGATGGTCTAGATGTAGAAGCAGCAGAGGTAGAAGCAGCAGACGTCTCCATTCCATAACTCTTAGAAAATCCTCCTCTCCAGCCAAAAATAGAATGCTCAGAATAAGTCTTCACATTCACCTTAGTGATGGGCTTTAGAAACACTTCCTCCTATCATATTTAACTCCAGTCTGTCACACAAAGAAAAGATCAAGGAAGCAAATCCCAGACCTACTGTAGTAACGGCAGTGGCAAAATTGATGATAGTCTGACAAATCAAAGCTTCTATGTTGATGAGCTTTTCTTCTTGGATACAATAATTTAACGTCGCTCTCTCTCTGGTCACTTCACTGAGACGTTTTATTGGTAGCAGACGAGCATAAATAAAATAGTTCTAGGCCTTTGAAGGTGCACATAACTATGAGGTTGGGAAGTTGACTCTCTTGTCATTAGTGATCTTCTAAAGTCCTCTCCCAATAGTCAAGTAAGGAATAATCTCGTCTAACTCCGCTTGAGTCGGACTATAATTTGCATAAAAACATAACGTATATGGTGGCAGATGATAAAACAAGTTGGTTACCTCCGGTGAAAAAGGTACCAACTTTCCTCAAACCATGACTCTATTGTTTTCAGCCTCAGGGAGGTTCTCATAGAACTTCCTAACAACAGAAATAACCGCCACAGTAGAGAAACAACAGAATCATGCCCATTGTCAGTGAACGATCAAATCCTCTACGTCTCCACCTGGATTCCTAAAACACCTCTCCTGAATCAGTTTTTGTAATTGCAACGCATCATTGTACCGATCCTAAGCCTTCAAACTAACAAAATTGCTCGAATAAAAAAAGCTCTTTCCTTTGTTCCTCTTCATACTTGGTGCCATTCTACAAATTTTATAAATTCCAAAAATAACTTCAAAAATCAAGTCTAACTTACTAAACTAAACTTCCAAAGTATAATCAACACTTCCCATGCAATTTCCATATATTTTGTTTTTCTCATTTTTCACAATGAATAGTGAATTTTTGAACTTCTCCAAATGTGCTGAAAATTCATAGTGAAAATCCAAAATTTTTACATAGAAGTAATACTGTTACCTCAAGGAACTTGGATCTAGCAAATTTCACTTGATTCTACCAGGAAATCTTCACTTTAGATGTGTCAAAGCCTTCCAAAATCACAATTTTGAGAGGTTGAAGGTGACGGGAGGCGTAGAAATGGTGATTTTTGGGACAAAATTTCACTTTTAACTGTTCGCGAACTAATTTTTGTGAACCGGCGCTTAAGCGCGGTTAAGTGGAGCTTAGGTGCCTGCCTCTCGGGTTGGCATGCTCTTAAGTACGAGATGTGGCGCTTTGGTTCTAGTGCACGATTTTCAAAATTTTAAATTAAAGTAAAATGCACTTCTTGCCTAAGTAAACCACCCCTAAATGGTCTCATAGCACTTAAATGACTATTTTCAACTTTCTATAACTCCCCTCTCTCTCAAAATTCTCCATAATAAGTATTTCAATTCAAGGCTAAAAATAACACAAATTTTCATGCAAACAAATTTATATTAATTCACAAAAAAGTACAAATATCCTTTAAACACTTAATTCTCACTTTAAATAGCCTTGGATGAGAAAATTTTTCTAAATACAAATACACAACAATCATTTCACAATTAACACATATAAGAAGTCATAAATACTAAAAACGAATTAAACACAAAACCACCTTAAAACAACAACTTCTAACCCACAAATTCAAACATTAAACTTAATTCCATTCTTCATTCGAAGGAACAAATTCCTGTCTTTCATTAGTCTCCCCAGAAATATAAAGTTGATAAAACAGATGGTGGTGACGAGCTCTGATACTATCTTCTTCAATCCACTTCTGCTTTATGAACATCACCTTATTTGCTTCCTCTATATAATTTATATGGATAAATTGCATCTTAAATTGCCATCCAATATGCTCTAGATGTGCATGCAACTCAAGTACCTTGGTCTCTAATAAAGCCATAGTATTCTTAATTTTGTTGATCTTCTCTAATATCCCTTTAATACTAACGGCTAAGAAATTGTTATAAATCTCTTGTGCACTTTGACTAATGAGCCTCTTCCTCATGGTTTCTTCCTCCTTCAAATTCATCTCCCATGAAGACATGATCTGGGTGAAATTCCTTCACAAAACCCTTCTATTTATAGGCCTAAATCCTTCCAATAACTCATAGAAAAGTTTAGAAACTGCCTTGGCATGTTTTTACAAACTTATTGGTGGTTAAATTTTCTAGAATATTAATTTTGTACATGTGTTTAACTATCGTGCTTAAGCACCGGATCTGGCATTTAAGCGTCAATGCACATTTTTACACTAGTCAACTTAACATCCAAATTCTCATTCTAACATGTCTTGGTTACTAAATAAAGTCTTAAAATCTTTACTAACACATAATAATTTCAAAAATACTACCCTAGTTTTCTTAATCACACACAAAAGAACAATCTAAATAAAAACACTCTGATAACTATGGGTTGCCTCCCACAAAGCGCTTGGTTTTTTGTCGTCATCCCAACGTAACCAGTGCTTATTCTGGTTGGCCCAATATCATTCCATCATTAAGTTTATGTCGATCCCCTATAAATTAAGGTTTCAGTTTATGTCCATTAACTTTAAATATTTTCTCAGACTTAGGATCTTTAATATCCACAACTCCATATGGATAAACTTTTATCACAACAAATGGGCCCATCCACCTGGACTTAAGTTCATCTAAAAATAATCTTAATCTTGCATTATATTGCAAAACTTGTTGCCCTGGCTGAAAATTTTTAGTAAGATTTCTTCGATCATGCCACATTTTCATCTTTTTTTTTATAAATCTTAGCACTCTCATAAGATTCATTCCTTATCTCTTCAAGCTCATTTAATTGCAATATTTTTTTCTCACTAACATCCTTCAAATTATAATTGAACTCTTTAATCGTCCAATATGCTTTACACTCAAGTTCAACTTGTAAGTGACAAGCTTTCCAAAATATTAGTCTATATGGGGAAATTCCTATAGGAGTTCTATATGCAGTCCTATAGCAGTCCTATAAGCCCACAAAGCATAGTCAATTTTTTCTGACCAATCAATTTTTGTTGGATTCATAGATTTTTTCATTATTTTTTTAATTTTTTGATTGGATAATTTAGTCAAATCACTTGTTTGAGGATGATAAGCAGTAGCAATACTATGATTTATATGATATTTATTTAATAACTTCTCCATTATGGAATTTCTAAAATGACTTC
>NW_018164444.1:43849671-43855354 GCF_001263595.1 Phalaenopsis equestris | reverse complement strand
AACTTCTATCCATTTGGATACATAGTCTACTGCTAATAGAATATATAAATTTCTGAAAGATGGTATAAATGGTCCCATGAAATCTAATTCCCAAACATCACATATTTCAACTTCTAGCATATAATTGAGGGGCATATCGTTTCTTCTATAAATATTTCCTACTCGTTGACATCTATCACAAGTTTTGATATAAGCATTAACATCTCTAAAAATTGTAGGCAAATAGAATCCATATTGTAAAATTTTGTATGATGTTTTATCAAAACCAAAATTTCCCCAAAAATCTGGATAATTTCATAAGTTTCTTCTAATGGTACACATCTTCGAATAATTAGATTCTTTCCTTATTTATATAAAAATGGGTCATCCCAAAAATAAGTCTTAGCTTCAGAAATAAATTTCATCTTTTTTTGGTATGTCATTCCATAGGTATAAAATTGCTAACAATAAAGTTCACAATGTCAGCATACCACGGAACACGCCACTTATTAATAATGAACAATTTTTCATCCAAAAAATTTTCATTAATTTTTATTTCAAAACATAGTGCTTTTTCTAACTCAAGCGTGGACAAATGATAAGCAATTTAATTTTCAGTCCCCTTTCGATCTACTATTTCAAAATCAATTTCTTACAAAAGAAGAATCCATCTTATAAGTTTAGGTTTAGCATCCTTCTTTTTCATTAAGTACTAAATAGCAGAATGATCTGTATGCACTACACAATGTGTTCCAATTAAATATGATCTAAATTTATCAAAAGCATACACTATTGCTAATAACTCTTTTTCAGTTCTTGTATAATTGATTTGAGTTTCATTAAGGGTTTTACTAGCATAGTAAATTACTTTGAAAATTTTATCATATCTTTGTCCTAAAACAGCTCCTATAGCATAATCACTAGCATCACACATCAATTCAAAAGGTTTTTCCCAATTTGGTGAAACTGTAATTGGTGCAGTGATTAATTTTAATTTTATTAATTTAAAAGCTTTTTGGCATTCTTTATCAAAATTGAAATTGCATCTTTCTCCAGTAAAAGTCTTTAATATATCGCCTGTAGAATCCAGCATGCCCTAAAAACTCTTAATTTCTCGTACAATTGTTGGATAAGGTAAACTAGCGATCACTTGAATTTTAGTAGGATCTACTTTCGTACCATTTTCAGATATTTGATTTTCAGATATTTGATGATTCAGATATTTGATGACCTAATACAATTCCTCTTGCTATCATAAATTGGCATTTTTCCCTATTAAGGACTAAATTTGTTTCATCACATCGCTTAAGAACTTTAGATAAATGTTCTAAACATGAGTCAAATGAAGTTCCAAACACTAAAAATCATCCATGAATACTTGAATCCCATTTTTAATTAAATCACAAAAAATTTTTATCATACATCTTTAAAATGTAGTAGGGGCATTACATAAACAAAGGGTATCCGTTTAGAAGCAAAAGTACCATAAGGACTGGTAAAAGTTGTTTTCTCTTGATCCACAAGAGATATTTGTATTTGGTGATAACTTGTATATCCATCCAGAAAATAAAAGTATTTATGTCCAGCTAGTCTATCCAACATTTGATCTAGAAAGGGTAATGAAAAATGATCTTTCATAGTGGCAAGATTTAATTTTCTATAATCAATACATATTCGCCACCCTGTAACTTTTCTAGCAGGTATTAATTCATTATTTTTATTCATAGTTACAGTTACTCCTCCTTTCTTAGGAACACAGTGAATTAGATTAACTCATGCACTCTCTGAAATATGGTAGATAATTCCAGCATCTAACCACTTTAAAATTTCTTTCTTAACAACTTCTTTCATAACAGGATTCTGTCTCCTATAAGGACCAGGGTTTGTTGTTCTCTTCTATATGAATTCTATGCATACAAATTGAGGGACTGATTCTTTTAATATCATTAATTCTCCATCCAAAGGCTTTCTTAAAATTTTTTAGAACTTTCATCAACCTTTCTTCTTCTTCCATCGTTAATTTTGAGGAAATTATAACTGGTAAAGTAGAGGAATCTCCTAAAAGGCATATTTTAAATGTTCAGGAAGTAACTTCAACTCAATTTCTGGAGGTTCTTCAATTGATGGACAAAATTATTTTTCTTTGTCTATCATGTCTAAAATTTCAAAAATTTCTCGAGCATAGTTTGAATCCTCCTTGAAAAGTTCTTCACATTGATCTAATTCCTTTTCTTGCTCGTGTTCCAAATCTTTTTCTTCAGATTTTTATTCCTAAGTTGTTTTGAAATGACATTCACTTAGATATCTTATAACATCCATCCTATAACATTCATCATCTTTACATTTTGCAGGATATTTTATTGATCTTGAAATATTGAAAGTAGCAGTTTGATCATTGGCGTGCATTGTTAGTTCCCCTTTCTGCACATCTATCATTGCTCTTCTTATGGCTAGGAAAGGTCTCCCCAAAATGATAGGTATCTTTTTATCTTCCTCCATATCTAGCACAATGAAGTCAACATGAAATATAAATTGATCCACTTTCTCTAGGACATCTTCTATAACTTCTTTTGGGTATGTTATCGAATGATCTGCTAATTGTAGAGTTACAGTAGTAGGGGTACTTCTCCTAATCCCAATCTTTTGAATATTTATAATGGCACAAGTTTAATGCTTGCAGTTAAATCACATAAAGCTTTACCATAAAATCTCTCTCTTATTGCACATGGAATTGTAAAGCTACCAGGATCTTTAAGCTTTTCAGAAAGCTTTTTTTGAGTTATAACACTGCACTCCTCACTAAGTGCTATAGTATCATTATCTTCAAACTTCCTTTTCCTGTTGATAATATCCTTCATAAACTTTACATAGCTTGACATTTGTTTTAAGGCTTCAGCAAATGGAATATTAATTGTAAGCTTCTTAAATATTTCCAAAAATTTTGAAAATTGCTTATCCAACTTTTGTTGATGAAGTCTCTGAGGAAATGGAGGTGGTGGGTTTTCAAAATCAAGTTTTAGTGGAGAAATAGGCCTTTCAAAATCTTTTGGAGCATCCTCTTTCGATTCTTCAATTTCTTCTCTCTCTACTTCAATTTCTTTTTGAACCCTACCTTCCAACTCTCTCCGCTTCTAAGTTGAATGGCTTTTACTTGATCTTTATTCTGGTCTTTTGGATTTGATTCAGTATTACTAGGAAGTGTTCTTTGGGATCTATTACTTAATGAATTTTCTATTTGCCCAAGTTGATTCTCAATATTTATAATTGTAGCTCCTTGACTTTGTAACTGATTTCCCATTTGTAACACCACTTCTTCTATAGACAACTTCTTCTCCTTAAATTGTGTATTATTGTTGAAACCTAGAGGATAAGTAGATCTATAATTATTATTTCCTTGATTGTTCCAATTTTCTAATGGGTTTACTTGGTTGTTCCTCCATTGCTGATTATTACCACCTAAATTGTTATTCCAGTTAAAGTTGAGATGGTTTTTCCAACCTGGGTTATAATAATTTGAATATGGGTTATTCTGCTTGTTTATGGCATTTAAAGTTTCTAATGATGCTTAAGAATCTACCATTTTGCCTAATGAATTCTCTTCAATCATGGAAATTGGTTGGGAAAAATTCATTCTAAATTGGTCTAACTTCCTTGAAATTGTAGCAACTTGAATTGCTAACATAATAAATGCAACAGTTTCATGAATATTGCCTACTTTCTTAGGATTGATCAGGCGGCGAAAGCCTTCGCCGCCGATAAAAAGAAGACCGAAACGGAGAAGGAAACGGAGCCCATTCGAGCGCGAAGAGAACCAGGTGGAGTCTGACTAATAATTACATTTTAGTCCAGCAAAAGCTCGAAATTATCTGCTAATCTATAATCCTTTTTACATTTGCAAATGATGTTTTGAATTTTGAGATGTTCCTGAGCTGCTTCTCTGCTATCGTGCTCCGACCAAATTCTCAAACACTTAAATATTCATATCACATAACTCTACGTGCGAAGTCCAATGAAATCACATCATATGAAGTTGACAAAACAAAAAAAAATCTACCAGTAATATAAGAGAATATTCCTCCCGTGTTATTCAGGTGTTATTGTGTGTTATTTAGGTGGTGTTGTGTGCTATTCAAATATTATTAATTTACAGGAAATATTTTCAAAACATAATAACACCTGAATAACACAGAGTAACACTAGATATATTTATTTAATTTTATTTGTTTATTATTGATATAATTAAAAATTAAATGATATAAATATTAATTTAATAAAAGATGAGAGCATTTCTCCTTTTTGTTTGCTTTATATGCGGGACGTTCGCATGTGAAATATGGCTTTTATGTCTCGACTTCCACCTATAGTGCGCCTGTGAGCCGAAGCAGGGATCATTTTGGTTTGCCATTTTTATAATTTTTTTTTTTTTTTCAAAATTTTTAATTTTTTTCTTTTTCTGATTTTCTTAACAGTTCTCTCTAATTCAGAATCGTAGGGTACTAGTCCTTCAGAACCTGAACTACATACACTAACATAAATTAAAATAAAACTAAACACACACAAAATAAAATACAATAACTTAAAGTTTAAATAAGACTTTCTTAAAATAGAAATTATATTATAAATCAATAGATTCTTTACAATTTTCACTTCACTTCCCCAGCAACAGTGCAAAAAAACTTGATCCCCGATAACTGCTTATATGAAACAGTATAACAATAATTTTCATTATATTTTTCACTTATATTTACTTACTTCGCAACAAAACCAAAAACTTGATCCTAAAGAAAAATAAGAATTTAACTTTTAATTTATTTATATTGGGATATTACGCAAGTATATGTATCATTATCAAGTAATATAGGACTTTTTGATTAAGACCTGAATATCGAACCCACAAGGAAGATATGTAATATGCACTTTTTGGAAAACTTTCTATTTTTAAAAAAGATAATTATTTAAACTAAAGACATTTTCGCAGTCAAAGAAAGTTTAAATATTTTTTGTAATTTTAATATTTTGACAAAAACAGTACAAATAATGAAAAGATAACTCGAGTTTTTGTAGAAGATAAGCACTAAATATGAAAATATCTTTCTCCTTATCATGAATCAGTTATAAGTATAGAAATTATGTTGTGGAAGTATGCATATTATTTTGTGCCAAATAGGAGCAATAATATTCATTATCCTTATTAGAGATGCTATAAAGATCATTGGATAATTTAAAGTTTGAATAGTTCTGAAGACTGGCTAGGTAGGAAAGTTACTAGCTCTCACTCTAGAGTTCCCCCGATTCCCTCCACTTGCGGGCTAACATCTCATATCAGAACCTAAAATAATAAACCAAGTTGGGGGCTTTAACCTGTCACTTTAAAGTCCTCTAACTCTACACCCTTTAATGAATATGTCCTTATTTATTTTCACTCAATCATATGAACTACATTCTCTTTTAAACAACCTCATGTGATTCTTTCCAATTGTTGACTGAGATAATAAGAACCCAGTTCCTACATGTTCTCACAACAAATTTTAACACCTGAATTGGCCAAATTAAGAAGTAAATGAAGTACATGGATTTAAATCATCACAACTTCTTCCAACGTTAAAGATCAATACGCTCCACAACTTCCATCCAACACTTAATTACTTATCATTTAAGAAGAAAGATAAAGAAAACTACTCAGAATCCATGGAGAAAACAAAAC
>NW_018164444.1:43847544-43849347 GCF_001263595.1 Phalaenopsis equestris | reverse complement strand
GGTTGTAACCACCTATTAAGCCAATAGGTGCCTCAAAAACCTCTTCAAAATTCACAAAATCCAAATTTACTCATCCAATAACTACCACTTGCGCTTAAGTGCGGGGCCTCTAGCGCTTAGGTGTGGTCATCTCTGTTTACCCGGTGCGTAATTGCCGGATTTGGCGCTTAGGCGCCAAAACACTTTTGCACATTTTTCACCTATTTGCTCCAAATTTGATCCTTCTTCACTCCTTTAAGCATTTTTCACCTTTTTACCTGTACCTGAAAGAAAAACACAAAAATACCTTCCATTAAAGTGCAATATCTTAAAAATAGGTATAAAAATATGTCTAAAAACACTATATATTTTAGGCGTATCACACGTCCAATAGGTTTTAGAGTTTCAATCCTCTCCTCATCTACTCTATAATCAACTCCTGCCTGTTAACATAGAGTGAAGGTTAGAGTAGAGTGTGCTAAACCTCCAGTAGTCTCACTAAAGGCAATAGAGCGAGTGTTTCTATTATTTTTCATTAAGGAAATTTTTTAAAATTTCATTTGAAAAATTGGTTAATATTTCTTTTTCTAGTCTAGACAAATGATCAGCTATTTGATTATCATTTCCCTTTCTATCAACTACTGTAAAATCAAACTCTTGCAATTGAAGTATCTATCTAATTAACCTTGGTTTAGCATCCTTCTTTTGCATTAAATATTCAATAGCAGAATGATCCGTATGCAGTATACATTTAGTTCCAATCAAGTAAGGTCTAAATTTATCGAAGGCATAGACAATAGCTAATAACCTTCTTTTAGTAGTAGTGTAGTTAATTTGAGCATCATTCAAAATTTTACTAGCACAATATAGTACTTTAAAAACTTTGTTGTGCCTTTGTCCAAAAACAACTCGAATAGCATAATCACTAGCATTGCAAATTATTTCAAATAGTTTTTCCCAATCAGGTGGGACTATTATAGGTGCACTGATTAATTTTTCTTTCAGTAGTTCAAATGCTTTTACGCATTCCTCATTAAAATCAAATTTTGTATCTTTTTATAAAAGTTTACATAATGACTTAGTTATTTTTGAAAAGTTTTTTATGTAACGCCTGTAGAAACCATCATGTCCTAGAAAACTTCTTACCCCTCTGACCATAGTCGGTGGTGGTAATTTGTCAATAACTTGAATTTTTACAGGATCTACTTCCATGATATTTTTAGAAATCTTATGCCCAAGTACAATTCCTCCTGCAATCACAAATTGACATTTTTCCCGGTTCAGTACTAGGTTGATTTTTTCACATAGTTCGAGAACTTTTTCTAAAATTTTAAACATAATTCAAATGAAGTCCCGAACACAGAGAAATCATCCATAAATACTTCCATTCCATGTTGTCTGCGTTATTTCGGGTTGGTTTGTGGGGTTGCCAGTAAGCAGTTGTCGGTCGCTGGAATTGAAATCCCGTCGCCCGCTTTGGAAGGACGTTGAAGTATGAAATCAAACTGACCCCATATTTTTCATAGTTTAAAATGAAAGTGCACTGTACCTCAAATCGTGTATCTATCCCGAAGGATAAACACAAGAATTGAGGATGAGGCTCGATCAAATAAACTAAGGAAAGTATGACGTCCGTTTGGTCTGCGAAACCTTTGTATTTGCTGACAAGTTCACCTATTTAATATAAAGAATTAAATAGGGTTTATATTAAGCTGGGTTCGGACAACCTTCCTATAAGGGCAAGCCCCTATAGTTAATTACATCTTAAATGACCAAAGCCACCTAAGAAGACTCTCGATAAAAATCAAGAAATATTATCTTCAA
>NW_018164444.1:43838709-43844332 GCF_001263595.1 Phalaenopsis equestris | reverse complement strand
GTATTTTTATTTTATTTTTGTGATTTTTCTACACAAAGTTATGTATTTTTGAAGTTTTGGGGATTAAATAAATAAGAAAATGCCCCTATTTTCCTACTTATCCATGTCAACCTCGTACGGGTCAAATAGGCCACGTGTCGCTGTGTGATTGACGGTGCCGGCCAGCTCATTCCCGCCCATCTCGGATCGCTGTCTGTCCGACGCGATCAGGGCCATTCGATCCATACACGATCGATCTGACGGTCACGGGTCATCGTCCCAAATGAACAGGACCCGAAAACCGTCCATTTTAAAACGCTAGTATCTCACTCGATTCTCAATGAAATTGAGTGAATTGTTTTTTAAAATGCTCGTATTAACTGGTAGAACACATCCATACGGTTGATAAACCCTTAATTTGACTGTATATGCATGAATAATTAAAAGAGTCTCAATCCAGAAGCCTAGGGATGGAGCCTCTGGTTGTGGTGAAATGCCTAGACCCAAATTCGATCAAGGCCGATTTGTGGGTTTGGTCGAAGTCCACCTTAGGGTGGTTGGCGGATGGGGCTTTTATGGGGGATCTTCTTCTCTTGATGTTGGGATGGTGTGGGTGCAAGTAATTTGAATTTGGTGGAGGTTTGGAGGATGTCCTATTTCGGCCTTGAAATTGAGCTCCGAAATTGAACTCAAAGAATGGATTTGAGTGGCTAAGGAAGGTTTGGTTAAGCTCAATAGGTCTCCAGGAAGCTCTTGAAGAAGTTTTACAGAGTCTCCCCAAAGAATTTCAAGCTCTCTCCCTTTTTCCATGGAGGGGGAGTTTAAATAAAATGGCCTAGGCTGGCTTCTAGGGCCAATTAAGGGGTGCATTTGGTTGCTTATGTGGAGGGCAGAGAGGCTCCAATGAGCAGCTCGATTGAGTTTGTATTGGCCATGGTTTTGGCCTTTTTCCAGCCGCCAAGGTGGCTGACCGGCCAGGCATTGGTCACCTCTTGGCTCAGGGAAGTCAGGGGGTGGCTAATGATGATTATCTCCCAAGGGTAAGTGATGATGTTGAAGATATTTCAAGTTAGGTCCAAAAATGGGTAAAATCCCTTAATTTGGGGATCCATTGGTCCGTAGCTTATCACGGTTCCAAAGTCTCAATGAAAGGAATGTTTATTATTAATTTCTTAAGGATTTAAAAAATTTTGTACATTATTTGTCTTTATTCTTCTGCTTTAGTCATTGAGGAAATGGAGGTAATGAGGTAATGGTTTTTCTAATGGTTTTTCTAGGGGAACTTGTGTTTGTTTATTTTCATTATGGTCACTTTCCATCTCTTCCTTCTCCTAATCAACTTCAATTTCTCTTTGAATTCTTGTTTCAACTTCTTTTTCACTTCGTAATTGAAAAACTTTAATTTGCTCCTTATTTTGATCTTTGAGATTAACTTCCACAGTACTCGGATTTGAAATTTAAATTATCATTTTCTAAAAGGTTCAAAATTTCAAATTTGTTATGAACATAATCTAAATTCTTTTTTTTTTTCATTCTCATTCTCATAATTCTCTTCTTGCCTTAATTTTTCTTTAAACATTCCCTTAAATTGCTCATTACTTAGATAATCTTTAACTTCCATTCTAAAACATTCATTATCTTTTTCTATGCAGGATATTTTATAGCTTTTGCTATATTAAATGTTACTTCTTGATCATTGAATCTCATTATTAATTATCCTTTTTGCACATCTATCACAACTCTCCCTATTGCAAGAAATGGTCTCCTAAAATAATAGGAATCTCTTTATCTTCCTACATATCTTATACAATAAAGTCTACAGGAAAAATAAATTTATTTATTTTCACTAATACATCTTCTATAACTCCTTTAGGATAAGTATTTGATTGATCAACTAACTGAAGAGTTATAGTGGTAGGGGAAATCTTGCTTAATTCTAAAAGTTTAAAAATTGATAGAGGCATAAGATTAATACTAGCTCATAGATCACATAAGGCTTTTCCCAAAAAAATTCTCTCCAATACCACAAGGTATAGTAAAACTGTCAGGATCTTTTAACTTTTCAAGGAGCTTTTTTGAATAATTGAGCTACATTCTTCGTTGAGTGAAGCGTTCTCATGATTTGTAAACTTCCTCTTCTTGTTTAGTATATCCTTAATAAATTTCACATAACTTGAAATTTGTTGCAAAGGCTCAATGAAAGGAATATTTATCATTAACTTTTTAAGGATTTCAAAAAGTTATGTAAATTATTTATCTTTGTTCTTCTGCTTCAATTGTTGGGGAAACAGAGGTGGCAGTTCTTCTAAAGAAATTTATATTAGTTGATTTTCATCATTGTTGCTTTCAAATTCTACCTTCTCCTTCTCAACTTCATTTTTTCTTTGGATTCTTGTCTCCTTTGGATTCTTGTCTCCACTTCGTAATTGAACAGCTTTATTTGCTCCTTATTTTGATTTTTTGGATTAACTTCAACAGTGCTAGGAAGATGTCGGCACTATTTTTGGTTGAAGGAGTTGCCTGTTGGAAGCTGTTGGTTATCATAATCAAAATCCCGTCGCCTGCTTTTGAAGGACATTTTAATATACATATATATAAGTTTTAGAAAAATATGAAATCAAATTGACCACATACTTTTCACATTTTAAATGAAAGAGCACTATACTCCGAACCCTGTATCTATCTCAAAGGAGATAAACACAAGACTTGAGGATGAGGCTTGATCAACAAAACTAAAGAATATATGGCATTCGTCTAGTTTGCGAAACCTTTATATTTGCCGACAATTTCCCTTATTTAATATGAAGAATTAAATGGGGTTTATTTTAAGCTGGATTCGGACAAGCTTCCTATAAGGGCGAGCCCCTATATTTAATTACATCTTAGATAACTGAAGTCATCTAAGAAAACTCTCAATAAAAATTAGGGAATATTCTCTTCAACGAGTTCAAAAGGATTAGGACTTTTCGACAAAATTGGACAAAGAGGTGTGAAAAGGGATTGGCTCAAATTTGGAACATTTTGTTTTTAGAATCCAAAAGAGGAAGAACTAGGGGATGCCATAGATTCTGAGGAGAACCTCAGTGACTTCCCAAGCTATCCTAATGTTTAGCTTCAGTTTTGAGGAGAAATTATTTGAGTGTTTCATCCTGTCAATTTTGTTTTTTCGGGCTTACATTCATGTGAAACAATCACACAAATAGCCTGAAAGATGTGAGGATTTAGGTTGTGATGAACGAAAACCTAGGAATCCTAAGACGAGTTAGGGCTTATCATGCACAACATGGTTGTATAAAGGCCTAAAGATAAGGTGATGATTTACGTTGCAAAAATAAACAACCTTGAAGTCCTATGGCTTGGTTGTTTAATTCAAAGGAAAGAATGGTTTAGTTGGGGAAGACAGATTTTGCTGTTTAAGATGGTCGTGCTCCCCACAATACTAGCTCCAAGCTCCTTGTCGTGGCGAGTTTATGTTTTATAGTGTGTCAAGTTATGGTGTCAAATCAGAAGTCCTTATGGTTGGTTAGGGGGCATGTTAAAGTTGATTAGAGCGACACTGGTTAGGATCCTATTGTTCCCTCGTTTCGGTACTACTATTTTCTATTGGATTCACTTAGTCCAAATAAATTTACTAAACTCAACTTAATGAATTCCATACTTTCATTTAGGCCATGGGAAGCCTCGTTAGCAACCGTAGGTTGCCTCCTCCGAGGGATTCCCAATCATCTAATAGAGACATCTTAATTTAGTTGTAATTGTTGTTTTGTGATGTTTGTGATTAATTTTTTTGTTGTTTTATATTTTGAATGTTGTGGTGGTAAATTTTATCTTGATTGATTTTAATTTTGGTTTTGTTTTTGCGTCTATCCTAGCAGTTTTGGTTTTCATGCAGGGTGGCATTATTGTTTAGCATGCAAGTTTGTATTTTTGTTCATACATGCAGGTGAGTAAGTACAGTAACGTAATAAAAAGTAAAGTATGGGAGACTAGAAATGCAGGTAAAATAAATTACAATAAAAGCGTACCTGAATGGTCTTCCTGTCATCTCCAACTGAAACTCAGAATGCCTGTGAAAGCATTTATATGTTAAAAGAATTTTATGTAAAGTGGTATGTAAAGTGGGGAAATAAGGTTCTGGTGATATACCAAATCCTAAATCATATCTTGGTGAGCCCCTATTAATTCATTTGAGGATGATTTCATTTAAGCAAACATACTAAGTTTAGTAGATCTCTGAGGTACCCAAAAGGTTATGAGAAAGAAGCAGATCCATGCTTCCCTCTCACTGCCTGGTGAAAAGTCTCGAGCTCATTTAAACTTATTATGTTGCTTAATAATTCATCATGTAAATACCCCTAGTGTTTAGTGAACATCGATGTTTCAATTATCACTAAGAGTAGGGTAATTATCATTTATCATTTAATTTGAGAATTATGTGGGAGAAAACCCTTAAATGGGCAAGTTAATGCTATTAAAATACTTCACCAATTTTAGCTTTATCTTGGGCTTATAGAGTTTTAAATATGTTTAATTTTCTAGTTACATTCACTTTTTTAATTCTCATTTAACCAAATTTAATTTAGCCTAGGTCACTACTAAGCTCTTAAGACCTTGGTGAATACATTAGTAATTTTTAAAAGAAATTGAATTTTAAGTGAATACCAAACATTTGAATGTCATTTGAATACCAAATAGAGGTATTAAATTAGTGAGTTATTAACATCCAAAATCATACCCAAAGTCTAGGATCAATTAATTTAATAAATCTCCCCATTTTAATGATTTAGGAAATTGCAAATTCATCCTTTAATTAAGAAAAGTGAAATTGGTTTCTACCAATTAAGTTTCTACCAATTAATTCTTACCAATTAATTCTTTATGTTTTAATCATCTGAACATGTTAATTAAGATCAAATACTGCCCATTTTCCTTTCATTACCCATTTCTCTTTCTTGAATTAAGCCTAAATGTTAATTAAGGCCAAATTTCCAAAATTATACCTTTGCCCCTAAGGTATTTGCCCCTAAGGCTCTAACACTTCATAATTCATCAAATTTAACTCAAATGACTTTGAATTTTTTATCCTTCCTCACTCATAAGTCAATTAAGATATTGATACACCTAAAATATATAGTATTTTTAGACACATTTTTATACCTATTTTTGAGATATTGCGCTTTAAGGGAAGGTACTTTTGTGTTTTTCTTACAGATACAAGTAAAAATGAAAAAAATGCTTAAAGGATTGAAAAATGATCAAATTTGGAGAAAAAAGATGAAAAATTGTGCAAAAGAGTTTTGGCGCCTAAGCGTCAGATCTCGAGCTTAAGCGTCGTTTAAACAGAGAAGGCCGCGCCTAAGCGTCAAAACCCCGTGCTTAAGTGCCAGTGGCAGTTACTAGACGAGTAAAATTGGTTTTCACAAATTTCGAAGAGGTTTTTGAGGCACCCATTGACTTAAAAGGTGATTGTAAACACCGTGGACAAAAATTATCATGAAAGGATGCATCTCTTGGCCAAATACATCGAATCAAGACACATTTTGAAGAGATTCCAAGGCACCTCTTGGAAAATTATAAAAGAAAGAAGAGAGGACTTAGAAAAGAGTCCTGAAAATATTGGCAAGTTTTGAAAGTTCTTTTCTAG
>NW_018164444.1:43837036-43838203 GCF_001263595.1 Phalaenopsis equestris | reverse complement strand
AGGGAACTCTAGAGTGAGAGCTAGTATCTTCCCTGCCTAGCCGGCCTTCAGAACTATTCGAACTTTAAATTAGCCAATGTTCTTCATAGCATCTCTAGTAAGAGTAAAGAATATTACTGCTCCTATTTTGTAAAACACAATTTGCATACTTCCACAACAGAATTTCTATACTTATTACTGATTCATGATAAGAAGAAATATACTTTCATATTAAGTAATTTTCTTCTACAAAAACTTTAGTTATCTTTTTAAGTTGTTATTGTTTCATTAAAATATCAAAAACTCCAAAAATATTTAAATTTTAAATTCCTGTAAAAATTGTTTTTTTAGCTTAAGTAATTATCTTTTCAAAAATAGAAAAACTTTCTAAAAATTGCATAGTGCATAATCTTCCTTATGGGTTCGATATTCTGGTCTTAATCAAAAAGTCCTATATTACTTGATAACGATACGTATATTTGTGTAGTATCCTAATATAAATATATATAAATTAAAAAGTTAAATTCTTATTTTTTTTCAGGATCAAGTTTTTGGTTTTGTTGCAAAATAAGGAAATATAAGTGAAAAATACCATCAGAACTATTGCTATACTGTGCATAAGCATTAAGTATTCACAGATCAAGTTTATGGCGTCATTGCTGGGGAGGAGAAAGAAAGAAAACTAAGTAAATTTCTTTTTTTAAAAAGGCTTATTTAAACTTTAAATATTGTATCTTATTTTGTATGTTTTATTTTATTTTATTTTATGTTAGTGTATGTGGTTAGTGTATGTGTAAAGTGTATGTGTAATTCAGGTTCTGAAGGATTAGTGCCCTATGATTCTGAATTAGAAAGAACTATTAGAAAAATTAGAAAAACCAAAAAAAAATTAATAATCTTAAAAATCCAAAAAAAATTACAGAAATGGCAAACCAAAATATTCAAAATGCTGAAATTCATCAAGAGTTTAGACCTTTAAGAGATTATGCCAACCCTATTGTAGATGAACTTCATTGTAGTATTCAAAAACCTACTGTAGTGGCTAATTCATTTGAGCTTAAACCTACAATTATCCAAATAGTATCAAATAATCAGTTTGAGGGATCACCAACTGAAGATCCAAATTTACATCTTACCAATTTTCTAGAGTTGTGCATTACACTTAAATACGATGGTGTTTCAGATGAT
>NW_018164444.1:43836236-43836756 GCF_001263595.1 Phalaenopsis equestris | reverse complement strand
TATACCAGATTGGTTAATAATTCAAACCTTTTATAATGGATTAATTGGTTCTCTTAGATCTATTATCGATGCCGCTACTGATAGTTCATTGATGTCAAAACCATTTCATGAAACTTATGCTTTAATTGAAGAAATGACTATCAATAAATTTCAATGGCCTTATGAGAGGGTAAATCCAAAAAAATTAGCCAATATTCATGAAACTGATGCATTTACTATGTTAACAAATCAACTTGCTGCATTTTCAAATAAGTTAGACCAATTTGGAATGAATTTTTCTCAACCAATTTCCGTGATTGAAGAGAATTCATTAGGCCAAATGATAGATTCTCAAGCATCATTAGGAACTTTGAATATCATAAATAAAAAGCAAAATAACCCATATTCCAATTATTATAACCCAGGTTGGAAGAACCATCCCAACTTTAACTGGAATAATAATTCGAGTGGTAGTAATTCGTAATGGGGTAACAACCAAGTAAACCCACGGGAAAACTAGAACAACCAAGGGAATAATAAT
>NW_018164444.1:43835086-43836053 GCF_001263595.1 Phalaenopsis equestris | reverse complement strand
AATCAAATCCAAAAGACCAGAATAAAGAGCAAGTTAAAGCCGTACAACTTAGAAGTGGAAGAGAGTTAGAAGGTTGGGTTCAAAAAGAAATTGAAGTAGAGAGAGAAGAAATTGAAGAATTAAAAGAGGACACATTGAAAGATTTTGAAAGACCTATTTATCCACCGAAAATTGATTTAGAAAAACCACCACCTCCATTTTCTCAGAGACTTTGACAACAGAAGTTGGATAAGCAATTTTCAAAATTTATGGAAATATTTAAGAAGCTTACAATCAATATTCCATTTGTTGAAGACTTAGAACAAATGCAAAGCTATGTAAATTTTATAAAGGATATTCTCAATTGAAAAATGAAGTTTGAAGATAATGAGATTGTTGCACTTAGTGAGGAGTGCAGTGCTATAATTCAGAAGAAACTTCCTGAAAAGCTTAAAGATCCTAGTAGCTTTACAATTCCATGTGCAATAAGAGAGAGATTTTATGGGAAATTTTTATGTGATTTTAGTGCAAGCATTACATTATTCATATTTAAAAGATTGGTATTAGGAGAAATAACCCCTACTACTGTAACTCTGCTGTTAGCAGATCATTCAATAACATATCCTAAAGGAGTTATAGAAGATGTCCTAGTGAAAGTGGATCAATTTATCTTCCCTGTTGATTTCATTGTGCTAGATAAGGAGGAAGATAAAGAGATACCTATTATTTTGGGGAAACCTTTCCTAGGCACAGGAAGAGTAAAGATAGATTTGCAGAAAGGGGAATTAACAATGCGTGTAAATGATCAAATTGTTACTTTTAATATTTCAAAATCAATGAAATACCTTGCAAATGGTAAATATGAGGAATGCTATACAATGGATGTTATAAGATATCTGTGCGAATGTCATTTCAAGACTACTTATGAAGAAAAATCTAAAGAAAAAGATTTGGAACACGAGTAAGAAGAGGAATTAGATCAATGTGT
>NW_018164444.1:43833139-43834363 GCF_001263595.1 Phalaenopsis equestris | reverse complement strand
TTAATTGAGAAAAATGTCAATTTATGGTAGTAGGAGGAATTGTATTAGGTCATCAAATATCAGAAAATGGTATGGAAGTAGATCCTGCTAAAATTCAAGTGATTGCTAATTTACCTTCTCCAACAAATGTAAGAGAAATTAGGAGTTTTTTAGGACATGCTGGATTCTACAGGCGATATATTAAGGACTTTTCTAAGATTGCTAAGCCTTTACGCCATTTACCGGAGAAAGATGTAATTTTGAATTTTGATGAGGAATGCCTAAAAGCTTTTAAATTTTTAAAATAAAAATTAATCACTGCACCAATTATAGTTTCACCAAATTGGGGATAACCTTTTGAACTTCTGTGTGATGCAAGTGATTAGGCTATTGGAGTTGTTTTAGGATAAAGATATGATAAAATTTTTAAAGTTATTTACTATGCTAGTAAAACTCTTAATGAAACTCAAATTAATTTTACAAAAACTAATAAAGAGTTATTAGCAATAGTATATGCCTTTGATAAATTTAGATCATATTTGATTGGAACTCATTTTATAGTGCATACAGATCATTCTGCCATTAAGTACTTAATGAGAAAGAAGGATACTAAACCGAGGCTTCAAAGATGGATTCTTCTTTTATAAGAATTTGATTTTGAAATAGTAGATCAGAAGGGAACTAAAAATCAAATTACTGATCATTTGTCCATGCTTGAATTAGAAAAATCATTCTGTTTTGAAAGAGAAATCAATGAACATTTTCTAGATGAAAAATTATTCACTGTAAATGAGTGGCGTGTTCCGTGGTATGTCGACATTGTGAACTATATTGTTAGTGATCTTAAACCCTATGGAATGACATACCAACAAATGAGGAAATTTATTTCTGAAGCTAAGACTTGTTTTTGTGATGACCAATTTTTATATAAACAAAAAAATGATTTGATTATTCGAAGATGTGTACCATTAGAAGAAACTTATGAAATTATCCAAAAATATCATAAATCTGATTTTGGGAGACATTTTGGTGTTGATAAAATAACATATAAAATTCTACAATCTAGATTTTATTGGCCTACAATTTTTAGATATGTTAATGCTTATATCAAAACTTATGATAAATGTCAAAGAGTAGGCAATATTTCTAGAAGAAATTGGATGCCCCTCAATTATATGCTAAAAGTTGAAATAATTGATGTTTGGAGATTAAACTTCATGGGACCATTTATACCATCTTTCAGAA
>NW_018164444.1:43828855-43833129 GCF_001263595.1 Phalaenopsis equestris | reverse complement strand
AAATTTATATATTCTGTTAGCAGTGGACTATGTATCCAAATGGATAGAAGTTGTTGCTTTTCCTCGATGTGATGCTCAAAGTTTTGCAAAATTTTTGAAAACAAACATATTTTATAGATTTGGGATGCTGAGAGTTATGATTACTGATGGGGGAAGTCATTTTAGAAATGTCATTATGGAAAAGTTATTAAGGAAATATCATATAAATCATAGGATTGCTACGACTTATCATCCTTAGATAAGTGGTTTGGTTGAATTATCCAATCAGAAAATTAAAAGAATTATAGAAAAATCTATGAATCCAACAAAAATGGATTGTTCAGTCAAACTTGACTATGCTTTATGGGCTTGTAGGACTGCATATAGAACTCCTATAGGAATGTCCCCATATAGGCTAATATTTGGGAAAGCTTGTCACTTACCGATTGAATTTGAGCATAAAGAATATTGGGCTATTAAAGAGTTCAATTATAATTTAAAAGATGCTGATGAAAAAAGATTGTTACAACTAAATGAGCTTGAAGAGATAAGGAATGAATCTTATGAGAGTGCTAAAATTTATAAAGAAAAGATGAAAATGTGGTATGATCAAAAGATTCTTACTAAAAATTTTCAACAAGTGCAACAAGTTTTGCTATATAATGCAAGGTTAAGATTATTTCCAGGAAAACTTAAGTCCATGTGGATGGCCCCATTTATTGTGGTAAGAGTTTATCCATATGGTGTTTATATTGAAGATCCTAAAACTGAGAGAATGATTAAGGTAAATGGACATATGTTCAAAACTTATATAAGTGGAGATAGTCCTACATTTTAGGAGATCTTGAGGTTGGGTCAACTAATTTAAAACATTAGAAATGTCGCTTTGTGGGAGGCAACCCATAGTTATCAGTGTATTTTTGCTTTGATTATTGTTTTGAGTCTGATTAAGAAATTTAGGATAGTATTTTTGAATTTATTATGTGCTAGTAATGACTTTTTTGGTATTTTTGAACTTATTATGTGCTAGTAATGACTTTTTTTACTTTATTTAGTAACCTAAACATGTTAGAATAAGATTTTGGACGTTAAGTTGCTGGTGCAAAATATGCACTAGCGCTTAAGCGCCAGATCCGGCGCTTAAGCGCGATAGTTTAATCACATGTACAAATTTTAATTTCTAGAAGGTATAACTACAATTTAGTTGGAATAAATGTGTCTTGGTAGTTTCTAGTCGTGCCTAGAAGTTATGAGGAGGAATTAGGCTTATAAATAGAAGGGGTTTTCGAAGGAATTTCACCCTGGATTATTTTTAGCTCTCAGAGAGAGATTTAGAGAAAGTATCATCATGGGACATGGATTTGAAGAAGAAGGAAGAAGCCATGAAGAAGAAGTTCATTAGTCAAAGTACACAGGAGATGTATAACGGTTTCTTAGTCGTTAGTATGGAAGGGATATCGGAGAAGATCAACAAGGTGGAGAATACTATATCTGTATTAGAGACTAAGGTGCTTGAATTGCATGCTCATCTAAAACATATTGGGTGGCAACTTAAGACGCAATTCAGCCATACCAGTTATATAGAGGAAGCGAATAAGGCGATGTTCCTTAAGCAGAAGTGGATCAAAGATGATAGTATTAGAGCTCGTCACCACCGTCTGTTTTATCAACTCTATATTCCTGGAGAGACTGCTGAAAGATAAGAATTCATTCCTTCTAATGAAGAGTGACATTAAGTTAAGTGTTAGGAATTGTGTGTTTGGAGTCATGTTTTTAAGTGTCATAGTGTTTATGTCATGTGTTTAGTGTTTGTATCACTTATTGTAAAATGTGTGTTAAGTGTTTTGTACTTAGGAAAATTTTCTCATCCAAGATGATTTGGATAGAGAAATAAGTGTTTAAATGTATTTGTACTCATTTTTAAAATAATATAAGTTTATTTTTATGAAAATTTGTGTTATTCTTAGCCTCGAATTAAAATAGTTATTGAAGAGAATTTAGAGATAGAGGAGAGTTATAGGAAGTAAAATTAGTCATTTAAGTGCTATGAGACAATTTATGGGTGGTTTACTTAGGCTAATAGTGCATTTGACTTAGAAATTAAAAATTTCAAAAATTATGCACTGGCGCCTAAGCGCCACATCTCGCACTTAAGCGTGACCCAACCCGAGAGGCAGACGCCTAAGCGTCACTTACCGGCGCTTAAGCACCGGTTCACAAAAACAAATTCACGAATGGTTAAAAGTGAATTTTAAGCCCGAAAATACCATTTTTAACACCTCATATCATCTTCCCCAACTCAATTAACACCTCATAAGGGCTAAGGTAAGTGGAATTTGAAGATTTCTTGGTGGAATCGAGTGAGATTTGCTAGATCCAAGTTCCTTAAGGTAAGAGCTTTACTTCTATGCAAAAATTTTGGATTTTCACCATATATTTTGAGCACATTTGGAAGATTTAAAAAATTTACTATTCATGGTGAAAAGTGAAGAAAAATCTATAGAAATTGCTTAGGGTGCTTTTGTAGTGCTTTTGGAAGTTTAGTTTGGTGATTTAAACTTGATTTTTAGAGTTATTTTTGAAATTTATCAAATTTGTAGAATGACACCAAGAATGAAAAGGAGTAGAGGAAAGAGCCCATCCGATTTAAGCAAGTTTGTCAGTTTGAAAGCTTATGATCGATATAGTGACGCTCTGCAGTCACGAAAATTGATTCAGGAGCGATGTTTCAAAAGTCCAAGTGGAGAAGTAGAAGATAAGTAGAAGATAGAAGTAGAAGATCTGATAGTCCGCCGATAGTGGGAATAGTTCTGTTGTTTCTCTGCCATCGCAGTGATTTCTATTGTGAGGGAGTTTTTATGCAACTCTCCCAAAGGCTGAAGACGATCGAGTTATGGTTAGAGGGAAGTTGGTACCTTTTACTCTAGAGGTAATCAACTTGTTTTACCATTTATCACCGGAGACTTTATGTTTTTATGTGAATTATAGTCCTAGTGAAGTGGAGTTAAACAAGATTATTTCATATTTGACTATTGGGAGAGGACTTTAGAAGATAACCAATGAGAGGAGAGTAAATTTTCCAACTTCAAAGTTATTTGCACCTTCGAAGGCTTGACACTATTTCATTTCTGCTTGTCTGCTTTGACCAATCATCTCAGTGAAGTGACTAAAGAGAGAGCAACGTTGAACTATTGTATTCAGGATGGAAAGCCCATTAACATAGGGTCTTTGATCTATCACATTATCATCAGTTCAGCTGCTGCTGCTACTACTGTAGGTATGAAATTTGCTTCCTTGATATTTTCATTATGCGAGCAGGCTGGAGTGAAGTATGATAGTTGGGAGGAAGCTTTGTTACCTCTAAAGCCCATTAAAAAGGTGAATGTGAAGAATTATTCTGAGCATTTAATTTTTGGTTGAAAAGGAGGATTTTCAAGAAATTTTGGATTAGAGACATCTGTTGCATCTACCTCTGCTGCATCTTCATCATGACCATCCACTTCTTGTGCTTCTACATCTAGAGGTGATACCAAGACTCAGGATGAGTTTTGCAGAAAATGATGGATAATATCAATTTTACCGCTGATAAGGTACAAAATTTAGAGTGTTTTGCAGATCATACTAATAGTTATAATAGAAGGAAGAGTGATTATGAAGAGAAATTCCACTCATCTTTGGAGAGACTGATTAGAGGTGAACCAAAAGTGCAATTTTCTCCATATCCTTGATATCCTAATTATGTACATGCAGAAAAATGGTACAACAGTGATTCTGAGGATGAAGAGTAGATCTGAGAGATTCATTTTATGGTTGTAATATGATGTGAACTATGTGGTCTAAGCTTGCTACATTTGCATCTGTGGGTTGATTTGGACTATGATTTATGTTGTGTTTTGAATTTTTATGTTATGTTGTTGTTATGATTGTTGTGTTAGATAGTATTTTGTTTTAGTTTTAAATTTTAGGGTAATAGCTGTTGTTTTGTATTTAGTACTGCGATTTATTTAGTTTAGAACTTAACTTAATTTCATATCTGTTATAAAGTCGAAAGTCATGCTAGCTTAGATCTTAAACTTGAAATTCAGAAACTGCTACCCTATATTTTACTCTTATCATGTGAGTGTGTTATTTGCTTTTATCCCACTGTTTAGAAGTTTATTTGAATCTCCACATGTTAAACTAAAATAAAATGTTAGAAAATTTGATCAAAAATTAATTTTACTCCTGTATTTAGTTTTATACTTGTATAATTAGGATGTTAAAATTCCTGTTAGCATGTTATTTCAATTTTCATT
>NW_018164444.1:43827340-43828835 GCF_001263595.1 Phalaenopsis equestris | reverse complement strand
TAAACTGTTTAATCTGTTAAAAATTTAAGTTTGGGGGGATGAAAAATATTTTCAAAACTGGAATTTTATTTGTTCTCAAACGTACTACAAGTGAATTTGATTTTAAAAGAAAAATTGATTATGTATATGAAGTTATATTAGGGAAGTAAAATTTGTTTTTAGAAATGAGTAAGAAAATTTAGTTAAAATTTTAAGAAATGAGAAAATTTGTTATATGAAGTTAAAAATTTTTAGTATAGAAAATGATTACTATAAGTGACTATCTTTAGTAAGAAAAATTACATTTTTTGAAAAATTTAGATAATTCAGACTTTTATTTTTAATACTTAAATTTCTTTTATTAAAATAATTTTCAAAACAATTATTATATCTATAAGTAAAAGTTTTATATCAAGGCTTTACTTTAGGAAAGGAGAAGTGGAATTCAAAATCATTAAAGGCCTATCCAGATATAGTAATCCTTGCCTGAAAAAGAAAAAGAATAAGAAAAAAGAAAAAGAAAAAGAGAAAAAAAAGAAAAGAAAAAGAAAAGAAAAGAAGAAATGTAAGGGAGGAGAAGCTTGAGGATTAGTACCTAATCAAAAATTGGTTCTACATTTGATATTTTTAAAGTATAAGACTTGATAAAATTTTAAGCATATAAATATAATATAGTAAGTAAAATTATCTTTAATAAAAATTTTTAAGTTGAGAAAATAAAAGAACTAAATTCTAAATTTAGATAACTTACAATATTTCTGAATTAGATAGGAACTCATATTTTCATAGTTCTTAACATTAAAAATTTTCAAACTTTAAGTTGGTCTCATTTACTAAATATTTTTTTTAAATTGGACAGCTATATTTCTAAACCTAAATTTTAGGATCTCCTAAAGAAACTCATATACATATCATACATATTTTGTTTTTAAAGATTGAAGCGTCACTTGAGGACAAGTAACATTTTAAGTTTGGGGAATTTTGATGCACCTAAAATATATAGTGTTTTTAGACACATTTTTATACTTATTTTTGAGATATTGTGCTTTAATGTACTTTTGTATTTTTCTTACAGATACAAGTAAAAATGGAAAAAAATGCTTAAAGGAGTTAAAAAGGATCAAATTTGGAGCAAAAAGGTGAAAAATTGTGCAAAAGAGTTTTGGCACTTAAGCGCCAGATCCGGCGATTAAGCGCCGATTAAATAGAGAAGGCTGCGCCTAAGCACCGAGATCCCTCGCTTAAGCGCTAGTGGCAGTTACTAGATGATGAAAATTGATTTTCATGAATTTCAAAGAGGTTTTTGAGGCACCAATTGGCTTAATAGGTGGTTGTAACCACCATGGACAAAAATAATCATGAAAGGATGCATCCCTTGGGCAAATACATCGAATTAAGACACATTTTGAAGAGATCCCAAGGCACCTCTTGGAAAACTATAAAAGAAAGAAGAGAGGACTTAAAAAAGAGTCCTGAAAATATTGGCAAGTTTTGAAAGTTCCTCTCTGGGAGTTAG
>NW_018164444.1:43802900-43826861 GCF_001263595.1 Phalaenopsis equestris | reverse complement strand
AGCTAGTATCTTCCCTGCCTAGCCGGTCTTCAGAACAATTCAAACTTTAAATTAGCCAATGTTCTTTATAGCATCTCTTGTAAGGGTAAAGAATATTATTGCTCCTATTTGACACAACACAATTTGCATACTTCCATAACAGAATTCATATACTTATTACTGATTCATGATAAGAAGAAAGATATTTTCATATTAAGATCTTTTCTTCTACAAAAACTTTGGTTATCTTTTTAAGTTGTTACTCCTTCGTTAAAATATCAAAAATACCAAAAATATTTAAATTTTAAATTCCTGCAAAAAATATTTTTTTTAGTTTAAGTAATTATCTTTTTAAAAATAGAAAAATTTTCTAAAAAGTGCATATTGCATAATCTTCCATATGGGTTCGATATTAAAGTCTTAATAAAAAAGTTATATATTACTTGATAACGATACGTATACTTGTGTAGTATCCCAATATAAATATATATAAATTAAAAAGTTAAATTCTTATTTTTCTCCAAGATCAAGTTTTTTTATTTTGTTGCAAAATAAGAAAATATAAATGAAAAATACCATCAGAACAATTGCTATATTGTGCATAAGCATTAAGCATTCAGGAATCATACATCAAAGGAGAAAATGTGATTTTTCAAAATTTAATTTAATTTACATGATTATTTACATGCAAAAATTGGATTTTTCAAGGAAAATTTAATAACTTGACCCAGGCAAAGCCTAATCACTTGAAATTTTTACTTGAGGTAGACTTAGGAAATTTTTACTTGAGGTAGACTGAGGTAGACTTAGACCAGAGAACCATTTAGACCAAATTTCATTATTTTTTGAGTTTTATTTGAATTATCATAATTATTTTAATTTATGGATTACTAATTAATTATAAAATATTTTAAATGTGGAAATTTAAGTTTTACAATTTTATTGAATCTCTCTAAAATAAAAAAACCCAAAGAAACAAATTTCATATTTTTATGATTTTTTTTTGAATTATTAGAATTATTTTAGTGTGAAATTAAGAAAAATCCTTTTTTTAGCCTTTACAAATTATTTTAAGCTTTAAAAAAAATCAATATGTTCACTTAGAAAATTAGGAAAAATATTTTAATTGCTCCAAAGGGCTTAGAAAATAATTTAGAACATTTTCATGAATTTTATTAATTTTGTGATTTTTATTAATTTTTTTATTTAAAATATTTAAAATATGCTTAAAAATGAAATTTTTTATTTTAATTAAAATTTTATTTTAAAAAATTCTTCTGGTTACAGAGAGCTCCCAAAACCAATATCATAAATTTTTGAGTTGTATTTTAATTATTATGATTATTTTGAGTGTTAAAAAAATTTCATTTAACTTAGAAAATCGATTAGGTTATCAAATGAACTCAAAATGTTTTGAAATTTTTATGTGAGAGTCCTATAAGCTTTAAGTTACAGTGAAGAATTAAATTCAAGTCATTTTGATGTGTATTCTTCTCAAATTAATTTTCTTTGTGTTTTAGGGTTTTGTGAAAATTAGGTGTGTTCTTAATGATTTAGCCTATGAAAAAATTTTTCTAGAGTTCTCTGGTCACATTGAACCTACCAAAATTTTCTTAGATTTTTCTAAGCAACATGCTAATTATTATAATTAATTTTCCAAATCAGATGCATAAACTTGAAAGATATGGATCTCTGTCTAGGGCTCTTCACTTTGGAAAAATCAAGAAATTTCCCCTATGTTAGAGGTAACAACATGCCAAAATATCAAGCCATGATGAAATACTTGAATGCATAGAGAATCAAAATACTTAGAACATTATTTAATTAATTAAAAATAAAGTATGCATCAAATAAACTTCAAACCATTTCCATATTGTTCTCCTCAGTTCACTGAGCACTAGGATATTTTTATTTTATTTTTTTTTTATTTTTCTATGCAAAGAAATGATTTTTCAAAGTTATGGGCATTTAAATAAATAGAAAAATCCCTATTTTTCTATTCAAACACGCGGCGTCGCGTCAACCTACAGCGGCTCCGAAGCTCCACTCGGAGTTCTCTGATTCAACGCCGCCATCCACCTCAATGCTGACTCGACCCACGGTTCATGTATGAAGGCGCTGTCCGGCTCAATCTCGTCCGTCCATCCGATACATGCTTGATCCAACGGCTTCCCGTCATCATCCCTGATAGTCAAAACCCATGACTGTCAACATTAAAATCTTAAGATCTCACTCACTTATCAACCAAATGACCTCGGGTTTGATCCTATAGAGTCGTATAAGTAAGGTGAACATATCCATACAGTAAACATTCCATTAAATTGGATCTATGCAAGTGTAGAATCAAAACAAGCTCGGGACAGTGGGGAGGTTTATACCTTTTCTCTGAGAAGGGAAGCTTCAATCATAAGTGCTAGGCACATTTGTGGAGGTCTAAGGAGGCTAGGGATTGAGCCTCTTGCTGTGGTGAAAAGCCTAGACCCAAATTCGATCAAGGCCGAATTTGGGTGTTGATCAAAGTCTAGGGTAAAGGCTCTCTGTGAGGGGGCTTTGTTTTCTTTCACTGTGGTGAAGGTGTGGATCAATTTAATTGAGGTTTGGTGCACTTTGGAGGTGTGGTGGAGAATGTTGTGTCTCTGGAAAGGATTTGAACTTGAGCTCCGACGATGAGAATTAGGGCATGAGGGTGTTTGGTTTGCACTGAGGAGGTCCTAGAGAGGCTGTGGGAGCAATTTAGCAAGGTTTCCTTAAGAAATTTTCATCACACTTATGTTGGCTATAGAGGTGAGGTTTTATAGCCATGGTCGAAGAGGGGAGCTCAGGGCCTGGCCTTAGGTGCAAAAGTCTTACCTGGCCTTAGGTGCAAAAGTCTGCTGAGGTGGTGGGCTAAGAAGCTCTAAAGTTTAATTAGGGTGAGCTGGCCCCCAGGGTTGAGATTGGGTTTGATTTAGGAGTGGTGGCCCTAATTTTGGAGGTGATCCAACAACTAGGCAGGCCGGCAGGGCAAGGGGAGGTGGCTAGATGGTCAGGTGAGCCAGTGGGAGGGTTAATTATGTTTAACCCTCAATGACAAGTGATGATGGGGGAGATTTTATGGTTAAGGCCTAAAAATGAGAATGAATCCATTAATTTAGGGATCCATTGGTTCATAGCTTTGATTGGGTGTGCCAAAGGGGTTTAGCCTAGTCAATAGAGTGTGCTTAGTGGCTGTGGAATCATCAATTTGGTGGCTTTAAGATGGCTAGGTCAATTTTGGTGCATGGGTTCAATTTGGGTCCAAATGACCAAAGGTTCGGTTTGGGTTAAGATAGCCATGACTTTGAGCCCAATTGATTGATCAAAATTGTGTAGATGATTGTAATGAAGATTTTTGGTGAAGGTTTGAAATGATTTTGAGTTCAACTGGGGGTTCAATTTTAGGAATTTTGGGATTTTGATCAATTTGGGCATGTTGGACTAGACTTGTGTCCAAGTTCGGTTAAGGTTGGGTTAGGTTAAAATTTATTATTAAAAATGGTCCATATGAATTTCATAATGAGTTTTTAACATGAACTGGGTGCAAATTTTGGGGTTAAGACATTCAATTTGCTGTAATTTGGAGACAGCCAATTTGGGACAAATTTGGGGATTTTGAATTTGGGTTAAAATTAAATAAAATTAAGGCTTCACCAAGGCCAATTGAAGGTCAATTTTGGTGTGTATGAGTGTTATGAAGAGTTTAGGATTCAAATTGAGGCAAATTGAGTAGGCTATGGGGTTCAATTTGGTGGGATTAAATCATAGGGCGAAATTTGGGGATTTTGATTTAGATCAAAATTGAGCTCAAATCATTGGCCAATTATGCTTGTATTTGGTTTATATTGGTCATATGATAGGTGAATTTGAGTTTATAATTGAAATGGAAGAAAATTGGGCTCAAATTGATGGGCATTTGAGATAAATTTAGGGAAATTGGACCCTTATAGGCAATTTGGGGGTTTTGGTCTAAATAGTCAAATTGGCCAAATTCGACTCAATTGAAGCATCTAAATTGGTTTTAGAGACATTTGGAGTGATTTTGGAGGTTTTGGGAAAATTTGGGGTGCCAAGGGTATTTTTGTAATTTTGGCAATTTGGGGGTATTTTGGTAAATTTAGAACTTTTGGGTAGTTTTGGGTAACTTAGGTACTTTCAAAAGATTTTAAATGATTTTTGAACAAATTTGGATATTTTCAGGTGAAAGTGGGATTTTTTGGCCAAATTTGGGATTTGAGGTATCTTTGGGATTTGGGGTATCTAGGTAATTTGGGTAGGTTTGGAGGTAAAAGGTCAAATTAAAATATTTTTGGTAGAATTGGGGTGTCAACCATAATATATGAGCTATGGACCAATGGAATTACAATTTGGGTTTTCTATGTACTGGTCTTAGCTAAACCCTAGCATAGGGCTACTGTGTTTAGGGGACCATCTACATGAGTCTCCCAAAACATCTAGGGGTCAAAGTCAACAATTTTTAGGTTTAGGGTTGTGAGTAATTATAGGTGATAGTGAGTGTAGTGAGTGAACAAGCTCTAGACCAACACCCAGGGTCAACCCTAAGGTCAGAAAGTCTTATGGGGGCTCATCTTGAGCTCCCTCATACTGACCCCATCTACTAAATGCTAGAGGTTAGGATCAATATGTGAAACTTCAAGTTGAGCAAAGAGGAGTGTAGAATTTCTAATGGTGAGAGTTCCTTCCTAATTTTCTAGGAATAGTGAACAGGAAAGTTCTATGGCTAGACCCTAGGCTACTAAAGAGGAAAAACTAAACCTCAACCAAAAGTGAGGTCAATAGAAGAATTTCTGCAGGTCTGTCACTAAGTGCAGTAGCAAAATGTCCTAATTGATTTTTAATAATCCTAATTGCAGCTCCTTGATTTTGTATTTGATTTCTTATGCTCAACATTACTTCTTCCATAGTCAACTTCTTCTCCTTAAATTGTGGGTTATTGTTAAATCTAGGAGGATAATAAGGTAAATAGTTAGGAGTCCCTTGGTTATTTGAATTTCCGGAGGGGTTCACCGAATTGTTATAATTATTCTAACTAAGATTAGGGTAATTTTTCCATCCGTAATTATAATAATTAGAATAGGGATTATTATTTCTATTATTTATAGCATTCATAGTTTCATAAGATGATTGAGTACTAATTATCTGTCTTAGTGAATTTTCCTCTAACACTGGTGGTATTTGAGAATAATTCACTCTAATTTGATCAATATTCTTTAATATAGTGGCAATTTGAGATGCTAAAATAAACATTGCATCAGAATCATGAATTACCAATTCAGAGAGCCATTGAAAATTATTAGTAGTCATTTTCTCTATTTAAGAATATGCTTCATCAAAAGGTTTTGACATTAATGATTCACCTACAACAGCATCTATAATAAATATAAATGATCCTACTATTCCATTGTAAAAAGTTTGAATTATTAACCAATTTGGTAAAACAAGATTTTGACATCACCTAAGGAGATCCTTAAATCTTTCCCAAGCTTCATATATCGATTTCCCTTCGAATTGATAAACGATATAATATTGTTTCTAAGCTTAGCAGTTTTTTAGGGTGGAAAATACTTCGCTAAAAATGATAGTTCTTGTTCTTCCCAAGTTCTAATAGATCTAGGTGTTAATGAATTTAACCAAGCTTTAGCTTTGTCCCTTAACAAAAACTAAGCCTGACAGCATCAATAAACACTCCATTATATTTAAAAGTAGCACATATTTCAAAAAAACTAGCAAGAAGTAAGTTAGGATCTTCAGTTGGTGTTTCTCCAAACTGATTATTTTATACAATTTGGATAATAGCAGGTTTAAGCTCAAATGATTTAGTAGCAACATTAGAATTTTGAATAGTGAAGTGAATTTCATCTGTTGTAGGATTATCATAATCTTTTAAAGGTCTTTTTATATTTTCATTTATTTGATTATCTAAGTTATTCACCATTTCGTTCAAATTTATAATTTTTTTTATTGCTTTCAAATTTTTCTAATAGTACGTTCTAATTCTGAATGGTAAGGTACTAAACATTCAAATCCAATATTACGCATAAACAAATACAATGAGCAAAGAAAAATTTCTTAAAAGTACTCTTAAATTTCAAAAAATATTTAATGATAGTTTTTTATGATTTATGATTTCTAAATTTTTTATTTTATTTATTTTATTTTATTTTATTTACTTTATCACTAAATTTCTGAATTTATCAAATCTATTTAATTTACTGTTATCTTCCTCAGCAACAGAGCCAAACACTTGATCCCCAAAATTATAGATGTGTAAAATTAAAAAAGTTGACTCCGCTTTGCAGTGATGCCAAAAACTTGATTCGTTATTTTATGAATAAGAAATTGAAGCAATTTGTGTTGGGATTCTACGCAAGCATAGTATCGTTATCAAGTAATATAAGACTTTCTGTTTAAACCCCAAATATTTATCCCATAAGGAAGGTTTAAATTCACAATGAAAATTTAAATTAGGAAATTCATAACGATAAAGAAAGTCTACTACACTAATTTCGAATGTTTAAGGTGCTATCAAAACTAAATTACCAACTACTAGCAAAAATGTAAAGTAAAGCTAAACAATAACAACCAAACTATATTTTTGTGATGAAGTTATCTAATATGAGAAAACATCTTTTACACTACAATGAGTTTTTGGTTAAATGAGTTAAATGAGAGGAGTTTTTGGTTAAATGAGAGAGATAAATGGTTTTAATATGTCTTCTGCCAAATAGAAGCAATTTTAATTCTCTACCGTTAGTCAAGTATTATGGAGAATCGTTGGCGAATCTTACGTTTAGTCTCTAAATCCGTTGTTAAGATGGGAGGATACTGGCTCTCACTCCAGAGCTCCCACTTCCCTTTCTTCTGAAGGCTAACTCTAAGGCTAACTCTCGCTTCCTAACTCTCGCTTCAGTTCTTAAACACTAAGTCCAAATTGAGGATTTTAGTTTGTCACCCTAAAATCTCCATTTCTCGCCCAATAACATATATTTCCTTATTTTTTGCACCTAATTTCATGAACGAAACACTCATTCATGGAATCGAATGTGATTATCACTTTGTTATAAAACTGATACTCCATTTCACGGATAGTATGTTTCACAAAAGATTTTAACATTTCAATTGGCCAAATTAACAAGTAAATTAAGAACAGAGTGAAAAATAATCACAACTTATTTTATATTTTAAAATTGACACATCCAAATTATCTCTTCATTTCACCATATCTCAGAGTAGGGAGAAAGACAAAGAAAACTACTCAGACCTCATGAGAAAGATACGACAAAATATGAATTTCATAAATAAAAGAAAGTTTATACAACAACAACAACAACAAACACTACTTATCTTTAACTCTTTCTCAAAGCAAGTCCCTTGTAGCTCCTCTTGCACTCTTTCTCTCTTTACAAGACTCTTGATTTTCTCTTCAAAGATGTAGGCAAGAAGAAATCTCTCACTTCTCTCCCTCTCCAACAACTCTTAGGAGAAATCACACTCAGACTCACCACAATAAACAATACAAACTCAATGACACACTAGCCCCTTTTTTCTCTGATCAATTTTCACTCTAAATAGAGCATAATGTCGGTTTTCCAAGAGGTGTATCCAATAACTCTTCAAAAAGCGTCCAAATTGATCGATAGCATCCAAATTGATCGATTCTTCTAGAAATTTGCCCAACACCGACATTGGCGCCGTCGCACCTATGGTCCGAATTATTTCTTGTACTCTCTATCAAATGGCGCCATCGGTGCCTAGTTTAACACCGTCGGCGCCCCTGCTGTTCTGGACTCCTTCATGCTGGTGCCGTTAGCATCCATACTGGCGATGTCGGGTCGGCGCAGACTTTTTCTTCCAAAATGCCATTTGGATTCCAATTTTGACTCCAAATTCCATCATTTTTGTTTCAAGTGCTAAAAATCATCAATTTTCAATAAAATATGAAAAATACCTTCCTTTAAAGCATAATATCACAAAAAATAAGTATAAAATATATGTCAAAAAATGCATATATTTTTTATGCATCAGTCGTCATAGATGGCAATATCTGTTATTTTCATAGAGATTGCCAACTCTAACTCAGTGATTAGCGCTTCATGTTTTGCTTCTTTGTTGGTACATGACTCTATCAGTTGGTAGGAGAATCTCAACATTTCCTTATATGGTGTGATGAAAATCAAACTAATTCCTGCTTTGCCCGGAATACATGTTCCCATTCTTTTGTCTTTTCTAGCTGACAAAGCTCCATCGAAGTACATCTCTCAGCATTGCGCACTTGAGAATTCCATTTGTAATACTTTCTATTTGTTGTACATGTTCATTTGGTAATTAGTCATTGAGTCGGGACCCAATTGGAAGTGGGTGTGCTGCGAGAAAATCTGCTAAAATCTGTCACTTGATAGCGTAGAGGGAAACAAAAGTAATATTGAATTACAATAAAATCATTGACCATCTTGCTAGACGTCCGGAAAGTGTTAGTCGGGTCATCAAAGATTGCAACGGATTAACTTTTGAAATTAAGGTAATCTATGAGAAAGTATGTAGTGACTAAGCTTTTGTGTGGCAAAAATTAAAACTAGGCAATGTTTTCAATGGGGGGATACTTTACTTTCATCGGTATTAGACGACAAATCAAGTAATAAAGCACATTTTCTTTACCCTCGTCATTGACCTGAGCCAATAGGACACCGAGAGAGTCGTCTAAGGTAGCGATATAAAGTATCAACGGTTTTCTCGGGATAGGGGCTGCCAAAAAAAGAGTTGTCATTAAATATCGCTTAACGTTTTCAAAGGTCTGCGGGCATTTCTCTTCCCAGATGAATTTGACATCCTTTTTAATTAATGCTGAGAAGGGCTGACACCTACCTGAGAGATTAGAAATAAAGCGTTTTAGATATTCCAACTTTCCTTGGAATGAGCGTAGTTCCTTCAAAGTTTTTGGAAGACGCATTCTAAGATAGTCTTAATCTTATCCGTGTCAATCTCGATACCCCGATGACGAATAATGAATCCTAGAAATTTTCCGGAGGTGACGCCAAAAGTGCACTTTAAGGGATTCATCTTGAGATTATATTGTCATAATAGTTTGAACACGATCCTTGAATTGTACAAATGGTTTGTTTTCTGTTTACTCTTGATGATCAAATTATCCACTTAACATTTCACTTGGTTATGATTGTGGTCATCAAAGATCTTCGTCATAGCTTGTTGATATGTTGCTCCGACATTCTTTAACCCGAATAGCATCACTGCATCCAATCGGCATTATGAAAGCTGTAAGTGTTGCATCTTCTTGAGCTATCTTGATTGGATTACATCTTGATGATCCATCCATGAAGGAGAAAATCTCATGTGTCAAAGTGATTTCCACCATCATTTCTGATATTGACAACATAAATTCATCTTTTGGACATCCTTTGTTCAATTTCCTGAAGTCGACACAAACACAGATCTGTCCATTTTCTTTTTAACTGATACAACATTGGCTAACCATGTAGGGCATTGTTCTTATCTTACAAAGTTAGCATTTATCAATTTCTTCACTTCGGCAATGACTTATTGCTCTATCTCAAGGCGTGTCCTTCTGGGAGCTTGCTTTATTAGGGTTATATCTTTGTCCACTCTTAGCTTATGCATTGCGATTTCTGGGGATAATCCTAGAATTTCATCATAAGTCCATGTGAAGCAATCTTTGAATTTTGAAAGTAACTTGATCAATTATGAAGATTCTTCATTGCTGAGTAGAGAACTTATAAATATAGGCCAGGGTAAGGTACTTCAGAGCTACTCTTCCGTCCCAAGGTTAATTTCCTTCAATTCATCAGCAGTTGACTTAATTTCTTTCTCAAATTCTAGCAGGGCATCTTCTATTAACTGATCTTGAGAGTCTTTCTCTACTTCGAAGCGATCCTCTTCCGACCTGCTAGTAACGACTATACAAAATTTTGAATCATCGACTGGTTCTACAGTACCAAATCCGAGACCCTCTTTCGTATTGGGAATTCGGCTTTTAACATTCCAAAATTTTTCAAAAAGTTTTAACTTATCTTTTGGCATTTGTTTAGGCAAATATCCTTGTTGAATTAACTTTTGTACACAAGGATAAAAGTAACTAAAAGGTAACTCCATTAATTCATTAGAATTCTCATCCAAATTTACATGATTTTTAAGATTAGAAGAAGTAGAAGCACGATAAAATTTGATCGGCTTTGAACCAATGCTACGAATTTTCTTGACCTCTAAACTCTTTAATTTTTGAGGGAGAACAGAGTAAGGGTCATGAAATTCACATAGTGGTTTATCCATTCATACATCCTCTCATATTCGCTTTTCTCCATATCATCTAAGGATATCTTGTACAGTGGTTTCTTCTATTTTATCATCATCATTTCTTCCTTAGAGCTTTCTTCATCATCAATGTTGATGGTCGGCTTGGTCCATCCAACAATTATATTGGCACTTCCCCATCCACATCCCCGGCCTCGACCTCGGGTGCGCGAACTAAAAGAACCCTCACCAACTTGTTGTAAGAGAGTGGTGGAAGATCGCTGAAGCAAAGCTGAATGTCTTTTCCCTCTTGATCCTTCTAAATATTCACTTTTATTTGTCACCACTTCGCGAGAGAAGACAATTTTCTTTGGAGGTGCGTCAGACAGCGTTTTGATGAATGCCAATTTCATGAACTAAAAATGGTTGTAAATCTCCCTTGATGCAATGTTCTTGTCCTTCTTTGTAAAATTTGATGCACTAATGTAGAGACGACGAAACCATGTCGTGTTCATGAATCCACGGTCGACCAAGTAAATTATTGAAAGAGGTCTCGACGTCGATGAAATGGAATTTAGCAGTTGTTGCTAGTTCTCCAACTTTCATAAGCAGTGTAATTAGAAGAGGAGTGGCTCAAGAAGAAGAAACCCACCCAAAACAGAGTCACTGACAACATGAAGTGCACCAGAGAACTTACGGTCCAACAAATTTAGAAGTTGAATGATCATATGTTGTATGTCATCTAAAGTGTGCCGACCTAGAGAAGAGATCAACAACCACGAGGTGAAGGGTCGGTACCCAATGTCAAAAAAGTCCCACAATTTTAGAAGAGAAGGTGACTCTCGGAACTTTGATAATTCAAGATCAACACCAATCGATTGGCGTCAAATCAGACATTTTGAGTTGTCCCGATAGCTTGACAATGTATTCTCCAGAAGAATCTATGAGGTTGAGCCCCATGAACAATTGAGGATTCAAACAGTAATCCCAAAGAGATTTAACAATTATAAAGAGAGAAGTACATTGAAGGCAGGCTTGGTGCTAGACGAACATGAGGCCCACTTGACCAATTAAGCAAAGTCATGCAAGCCAAACGAATAAGCCCAAAATCGACCAGGCTGCGAGGCAGACAAGATTATGACTAGATGATCCAAGCCTGTACCATTCGACCTAAAAAAAAGAACAAAAAAACATCCAAGCCAACCACTATAGAAAAACTGACCCAAAGCGATAGTCTATCCCCTAGAAGAGCTAATGTAAGAGAATATCTAGTTACACAACATCTCTGACCATCCCATGGACACCCTAGAAGGACCTCGTCAGTGATTAAGGATGGACAACCAAGCCATATCGGCTAGCTGACCGATACCGAACAAGCTCAGCAGGACGAGCTGATCCCGTCAACCAGAAGTGAACTAAACTTGGTCGATCGAGTTAAAAAGTAGGACCATAAACCTATGCATGTAATATACCAGAAATATCCTATCACGACATCCTTTGAAGTAAAGACATAAACGTAATATCATCATTATACAATTTTCTGTATAAATAGAGAAATTATTTTATGAATATGATACGATAGATTATTGTTCATTCCTTCTCTCTTTCTCTCTCGCTATGTTCTTTGTGTGAGACGTACGGAGAAATAATGATTCAACATGCTAACAAATTTGTAAATTAAAAAAAAGTACATTACAATTTTTAATCCATATTTCATGATTAACTTTTATTAATACCTGATTATGAAGATTATGTGGTTCATTTAGATGTGATATGATATGGCAATTGAATGTTTAATTCATTATAAGATGATGAATTTTTTATTATGGATGTTAACCTTTTCCCTCAACGTTCAAGTGAAAACAGAAGATTGTGCCGAGGGATAAGCTCCAATGAGATATGAAAAATAAAGTAATGTATATTCTTCGGCAGTCAACCTTCCTACTCAATTTGTCGTTTATCTACGAATGCACATGTCCGGCGCCAACGGCCTCCTGCTCCCATTCCCATCGCTCTCTCACTCTCCTCTGATCTCCAATTCTAAATTGGGGTTTGGTGGCGATGGCCGGAGGAGAGACTAGCAATCATGTCGGCGATCGAAAACATTTTCCCGGGAAGATAACGGTGCACGTCTTCCTCACTTGCCTCATGGCAGCAACCTGCGGTCTCATATTTGGTTACGACATCGGGATATCCGGTACAAGTCAAATCTAGCTCAGATAATCTCTGTTTCTCGATATTTTCAGGCTTGCTTGTCTTCTCTACTAATTTGGTGTTGGATCGAAGGCGGGGTGACATCGATGGATTCATTTCTGATGAAGTTCTTCCCAACGGTGTACAGTAAGGAGAAGGGGGAGACGAGCACGAATCAATACTGCAGGTTCGATTCCCAGGTTCTAACCATGTTCACATCGTCCCTCTACCTCGCGGCGCTCATCACTTCCTTCTTTGCGTCTGCGATTACTCGGGCCCGTGGTCGGAAATGGTCCATGTTCACCGGAGGTGCAATTTTTCTCGCCGGCGCCGCTCTCAACGGCGCTGCGATGAACGTTGCTATGCTTATCATTGGTCGCATTCTGCTCGGCATCGGCGTCGGCTTCACAACGCAGGTGGCTTTATTTTTTCTTTTTTGGGAAATTTGCGCGAATTTAATCTTTAAACCCAATAAAGGTCAATTCTCAAACTTCGTCGCAGGTGGCAGTTTCTACATATAATTAATGCTAAAAAAATATTGCCTTATTAATTTTGTATTGGTTTCGGGGATTTGGGTTCTTTCCGGTTTTATAATATTTACTGTTTGATTCAATTCCATTTTATTATTAATCACATAAACCAGGCTGCTTCAATTCACAATATTTCACCTAAATTTGTTGTTATATTTTTTCTAAAATTTCGAAATTAAATCAAATCAAATAAGCTGATTCAGATTTAGCTCAAACAGAACTCAAACGATCCAAAATATTCAATATTTTTTTATATCAGTTCAGTTCTTCAATCTAGCCATATTCTTCTCCATCTCTACCCGAGTCCCTTGCAATTGATTCTCAACGAAAATTTCAATGAATCAAAGTTTATATGATCCAAAAGCCCTGATGGCTGCTTCAAATCTTCAGTCTGCGCCAGTTTATATTGTTGAAATGGCGCCGGCAAATATCCGAGGCATGCTCAACAACGGCTTCCAGCTCATGATCACAGTCGGCATCCTTGCTGCCAACATCGTCAATTACGGCACCGCTAAGATCAGAGAAGATCAGGGGCGGCGGGGGATGGCGTATCAGCCTTGGCCTGGCTGCCATCCCGGCTGCCATCATCACCGCTGGCTCCCTCTTCCTCCCTGACACTCCCAGCTCCCTCATCGAGCGCGGCCACGAAGACGAAGCCCGCAAGATACTGAGCCAAATCCGCGGCAATAACGACATCCAAAAAGAGTTCAACGAGATCAAGGCAGCTGGTGAGGAGTCAAAGAGGGTGAAAAATCCATGGCGCAGCATAGCTCAGCGACAGCACCGCCCGCAGCTTATGATGGCCATCTTAATTCCCTTTTTCGAGCAACTAACGGGCATCAACGTCATCATGTTCTACGCCCCTGTTTTGTTCAAAACAATCGGATTCAAAAGCAATGCTTCACTCATGTCCGCCGTCATCACCGGCTTGGTGAACGTTTTGGCTACGTTCGTATCTATCTTCACAGTCGATCGCGTTGGCCGGCGGGTGCTTTTACTGCAGGGGGGAGTCCAGATGCTCGCTTGCCTGGTATGCTCTACTCTCTTTGCTTTTTTTTCAAATTTTTTTTTATGTAAAAGAACATAACTTATCCAATTTAGGATTCGATATTCACAAAGTCAATTTCAAAGATTTTTTATACAAATAAAGAAAAAATTAGTTCGGGGGTAATATTTCAATCTATTCAAAATTAATTTTTGAAAAATAATCGAACTTTTTTTTTTCTTGAAAATTATGCTCAACGTGCACCATTTGAAGTCTTGAGTTTATGGTGGGAGGTGAACCATCAACTACTATATCATAAATAAATGTCCTACAAAAGTAAGCTTAAATCAAATTGTTGATGAATTTTATCATATTAATTTTATAATGGGGACTTATATACATAGCACTCAAAACATATCTATTTACATTTCTCACACCTAAACTTTCATATTTACATGTAAAGCACCTATCTATTTACATTTCTCACACCTAAACTTTCATATATACATGTAAAGCACTTAAAATTATCTAAAAACACAAATTAAGCACTCTGTTTTCTCCCCTGTTATCCACTTCGTTTCCCCAAGAAGAAGCTGCTAAGCGGGGGCCTACAATCTGCCAGCGGGTATTCGCTTCTTCCCTTCCGACAAAGTGCTCAGGCACCATTACCTTCGAAGGAAGGTCATGCTAACACTCTATGTCGCCACTTTGACCCTTTGGGCCTTCATTGTTAGTATATTAATCCATTTCTTAATTCTCTAATGCCATTAAAAACACAACACAGGCTATTTAGCTCTAGGATTCATAAATGATCGAGCTTATAAATTCCTCAAGTTGCCGGAATTAATGGGGATAAGGCGGCTCGAGAAAAAAGGGAGAAAAGACGAACAAGAGAACATAAGGGATTTAGGTGTTTTATATGTAAATATGGAGGTTTACGTGCGAGATATGTAAATATATGTTTTGAGTGCTATGTATGTTAATCCCCCTTTTATAAATTGCTTTCTTATAAAATTTTCATTATTCTATATGTGGTCATTGGCTTAATATTTCACTATATTCGTTTGAGTTGTAAGAATTTCAGTTTAGTTTTTTTTCCCCCAAGAGTTTGGTGTTGATTTTTTGCAATGTTATATAGTTTTTTGAATTGAAGTTTTATTTTATAATTGTATATTCACTCTGCTAAATCGGAATCAGTCCTGTGAATCACACCCAAAGAATAGAAAATAAAATAGGAAAGAAAAACAGTGAAAGAGAGAGAGTGTGTGTGTGCATAGCAAGAATCCAGTTCTCTAAAGTTCACAAATGAACCCCTTATTTATATATTATTATGGAGGGATAAAATGGAAAATTATATTGGTACCATTACTTTTATTGGAATGTTATAGGATATATCAAGTATGTATATAAAATAAAGGAGCCTATAGTTCAGATGCCCTATCTTTCGACAATAACCTATAGTCTTTGGGTTTGCCTGGTACATACGACTTGACTATTGACTTAAAGCAATCAGTCAGCCCTGTTGGTTCTTTGGTCGTTTGAATTTCGCTCAATTTTAAAGACTTTGTTTAATTAGCATGAGCCAATTGGTCGGTTGTTTCGGTTTGACTGTCAACTGTTGACCTTCAGATAAGAAAGCCATGTTGCTGTGTTAGAACTAGGTTGTCAAGCAGAGAGTGACTTACTATTATCTAATAGGTAATGTACCATTTTTGACAAGAAGTATGTCTAGAAAGTTTGATAAATCTTTGGCGATGAGCTCTTTGGGCCTCTTGAAGAGTTTTCGAAGCCTTTATAGGGTGTTTGGTGGTATTTGAACAAGATTTTGACTAGTTTCACTCGGTTAGATAGGTCTCGATCTTCGATTCAGATGACCATAGTTCAGACAACCTGAATTCTGTTCTGAGGAGGTTATAGCTGGTCAGCATGACCCTTTGGTATTCTGCTGATGTGGTCTCTGCTACTCTCGATGAGCCACCCACCATCATACTTTTATTTTATGGTACGTTAAATTTTCACGAAATTCATGCTAACGCACTTTTAACGTACATATTTGGTTCTCCAATTCTCTTGGCTTTTGAAAGTCCTACTGCGAGAAAAATAAGAGAATTTAATGCAAAAAGTAGATTCAGTTATTTTTGCATTCAATACTTCAATAATTGAACTCCTTATATTTTTAGGTTCATGTCATCTATAAATAGGCCATGATTAGCAGTTTCATTACCTTTATCACTCAAGAATGTGTTGTTCTGTCGGTTGATTTCTATAGCATATTCAAGGAAAGTGGAATGAAGACCCCGATTTGTCATATTGCAGAGGAAAAACTGGAGAAAGCCTTTGGTGGCTCTGTGTCGCGTGCTTGCTGGAAGAAGGAGCTTGAGAGGAAGAAGTTACCAGAGGAAGGTTTCTGATCCAAGGGTGGAACCAAGAAACCTTGTGAAGGAAGATGATCCAAGGGTGTGAAGAAATACAAAATACATATAGATCGGTAGAAGGAGGTAAACCTGAAGATGTGAGACAAGTTAAACAACTTGCTTACAAAAAGGAATTGGTGGAAGACCTTGGAGATGAATGCCATCTAACTCATTGACCTTTCGACAAAAGGAATGAGGCTAATTTACTTGCGTTGACTTTTGTACTTGTTGTGATTAGCGATAAGTTGGCTTTCCATCTGCCCAAGGAAGGGTCAAAGCCTCACTACTTGAGGTTCAGAAGCCTCTGGTTTTGAAACCATACTTTGAGAATGAAACAAAAAATGTTGTGCAAGATAAGGGACCTATGGTTATAGAACCACACCTTGGTGGAGTGGCTCCGGGTGCCTCTCCAATTTCTGGTGAAAGTTGCCCCTTGTTTCAATGGGCTAAGTGAAATTATGCCATGGGTATATGATGGTGAACACCTTGGTGGAGTGGCTCCGGGTGCCTCTCCAATATCTGGTGAAAGTTGTCCCTTGTTTCAATGGTCTAAGTGAAATTATGCCATGGGTATATGATGGTGATAGTTGTAGTTATAATATTTTATTTCCTATTGACGCTCATTCATTGATGGAAGTGATGCGTTCATGAGCTTTGACTCACCACTACCAAGCTCCACCTAAGTACCCACTTCTATTGCAGCTGAAGGGATCTCGACCCAAAAACTAAGCAGGGAGCATCTCGTTCGAACCTAAAGTGTGCCGCAAAAGAAGGACTAACAAACTACAGTAGAATGCGGGGGTGGACTCGTTCCGAGAGGAGCTGGTGGCCCAAAGGTCGAGGCACTTAGAGGAGTTGTAGGCTCTTCAGATAGAGCTATTTGACGTTCAGTCAACTTGTTTAGTCATGTTAGTCCAAGCCCATTCCTTAAATTATAAAAGTTTAGGTTCGAAGGGCATGTGTTGTATGAGAAGTTGGTTCTGCGGAGGAAAGCCTTAGTCGAGGTGTTGAGGATCTACTTGTAGAATATTTTATAACTGAATAAAAATATATTTTTATTAATATTTTTGCAAAAATTAATTTTTTGATTTTTCTTTTCTCTTAATTTTTGTATTGATGCAATTTGGCCTTCTAGAGTTGATGTGTGGATTTATCGTGGCGTCTAAACTTTCACTTTCAACCACATATATAAGGGTTGACAATTTGATTTTTCTGCACATGTAGTTCCTTTTCTTCCTTTCTTTCGGTCGACTACTTGTTTACTTGATTTTTTCTCTTTACTCCACGGAGAAAAAAAAATAATCCACATCAAAGCAGTTCAAGACTCTCTACATGGTCAAACGATCTACCTTTTCGGCAACAAATACTGCCTCACTTAGGGAGGGATGTGTGTTTTTTCGGTGTTGTTGGTCCAGATAGTCGAGCGACATATGATTTTGCAAATGATTTGGTTTTCTATCGGGAGTAGTTCCAATTAGGACTCTAACTTCCACTTTGAAAGGAGCTTCGGTCCATCTTAAATCAGTATGGTATTATCCCCGCACATAAAAAGTTGAATTCAATCACCATAATTATTTAGTATTTTATCTACTACAGGCAGATGGAGGTCCCATGGTTCAAGAGCTTTTCACCCATGTGTTCTCCTTCCGGGTTGAGATGGATGAGCACATAGTCTTCTACATGACCTGAAAGTTCCATCTAACTAGCTTGGAAAACGAAATAAAGAATTGGAAGCAACGGTTTATTGTCGGGTTTTCCAAGGACTATGGTGGTCAAGTTTGACCAACTGGTGGCATCTACAAGAAGTTGAAGTCAGTGTCTCTTCGAATCTGATTATTGGCTTTGACTATCGAGGGTATACAACTATTCGTGGAACTTTACACTGAGGGGGTAGTTATGAACAAGGTTCATAACGTCGATAAATACAGGGAGATGATCATGGAAGTCTGGGTTGCTTTGGATGAGGCAGCGAGAAGGTGGAGGCTGGAGAGACTCTCTTAGCCCGTAAAGTAGAAGGCACGCAAAATGGTGGCCGATCCAAAATGATAGTGGAGATGAACGAGGAAGTAGTGTCACAAATACACAAAATGGTGGCCAATCCAAACTCTTCTTTCGCTTCTAGGCACTGACTAGCAAACTATGTCACAAATACTCTCTTGAAATAAAAAAATAGGTGATCACCCAAACAGACAATCCATTAAACCACTTGAATGCGAATTCTTTCATAATGGTGATGAAGAGGCAACACTTCAAAGCTTCAGTGATCATCATTAGGCCAGCTGATGACTCGAATGACGAGATGTGGACAATCGGTTCATTCCTGACTATTGTAAGAGTTGAGCGACAAAATTTTGAACTTCTTGGGATATTTAGCTTCAGAGATGTACTAGGAGAACACATTCTTTAGCTGGTGAGGGGCTTTCGTGCGCCTAAACAGCTGTCTATCCATCATCGTGGATTATGCACTATCTAGTACTTGTGATGTCCTCTCTTTCTTTGGCCAATAACACCCTTCAACCGTTAGGTACCAATTCTTCTCTTCGAGGGTTCTACTTTTAAGGGGCTTGATTTCATGGATTCTGCTGACCTTCTCAAGTTAGTGTTTCTCAGTTTACTTCTGTCATATGATCCAGCATCTTGTCTCTCAATTCTTGGATCTGTTGTTGTACAAATTCCTTGGTACACTCCACGCTTATTGTGTCTCCCTTATGGGTTTTTTATTCTTATGCTCATCTTTTTGACAGTGGCATGATCCACACTTACTACACCTTTAAGAATATTGAATATGAATATATTATGTGAATTACACCTAAAGAATATAGCATAGAGAAGGAGATAGAAAAGGAGAAAGAGTGCAAAGTAAGAATCTGAATCTCTAATATTCACTGATTAACACTTTATTGTAGAAATGAACCATCTATTTATAAAAAAGAGGGGATAAAGTGGAAAATTAAATGTGTAACCCTGCTTTTATGGGGGTGGTATAAGATTTTTCGGGTATACAGAAAATAAAAAGAGCCAATAGTTTGGTTGTCCTATCTTTCAACTGTTGAAGACCTGTAGTCCTTGGGTCGGCCAGGTAAAATTACCACCTCTATCAACTTGCGAAAATTAGTCGGCTCTGATGGTTCATAATTAGTCTGGATTTCACTCTGTGTTCTGAACTTCATTCTGTCGGCTTGAGTCAGTTATTTGGTTGTCTTAATTCGACTGCTAACTCTTGAACCTTGTCTTTGAAACAGATGTTGTTGGGGTAGAGTTAGACTATCATGCAAAGGACAAATCACTGTAATTTGATAGATAGTCTACCCCTTTTGACAAGTTGTTCGTCTGGAAGGTTTGATAAATGTTTGATGATGAGATTCTCGTGCCTCCTTAAGAAACTTGGAGGCTCCTGTTGGGCGCCTAGTGGTATTAGGACAAGCGTCGGACTAGTTCATTTCCCATGTTAGATAGTTCTTGATATTTTATTTGGATGACCTTCATTTGGTCGACCCGAATCTTGTTCTGAGGTGGTTGTACTTGGTCAGCGGGACCTTTTGGTTTTCTGTTGATGTGGTCTCTACTCCTTCCGATGGGCCATCTTTGACCATACTTTTCTCATAATCCCTTTAATTTTCTCAAAATTCAGGCGGACACATATGACGTGCTCTCATTTTATATATATAAATAAAACAAAGATTAGTTCTTAAGAAAATTCATGCCGTGTAAGACATGATAATTTGAAAGAAAAAATTTTATATTGAAGAACTATTGGGATAAAAAAATGTTGAAAATGTGTTTGAAAGTCGTTATGGATAAACAAAACATGTATTATTTATATGCTCGAAATTGTATAATGAAAAAAAATAAAAAAATAAAAAAATAATAAAGGTGAATTATTTATATGTTCGAATTTGTAGTACATTAATATGAGGCGATGGCTCTACAATTGAACATTTTCTCGGCATCGAAAAAGCTTATGGTCCAAGCTCACCGGCTGTAAATTAACAAACAAAAACTACATTCCAAGACTTTCTGACTGTCAATTCGGATCAGAATTTCCAGCAATTTCTTCGTTTTTTTTTTATTTTTTATTTCAAAGGACATCCAACTCGTTTTAATTACGTCCATACTTTCAGGTAACCATCGGCACGCTGATCGCCGTCATGTTTGGAATTTCCGGAGAGGGCGACATCGCTCGTCCCTACGCCTTCACAGTGGTGGTCTTTATCTGCATCTACGTAGCCGGCTTCGCGTGGTCTTGGGGCCCGGTAGGCTTGCTCGTGGTCTCCGAAAGCTTCCCACTGGTGATTCGATCGGCGGGACTCAGCATTGCTGTTTCGGTGAGCATGCTTTTCACCTTTGCCATCGCTCAGGCGTTTCTGGCTCTTCTTTGCAGGCTTAAGTTCGGGCTGTTCTACTTTTTCGGAGGTTGGGTGTTGATCATGACCGTCTTTGTGGCCTTCTTCGTTCCGGAGACTAAGGGAGTTCCAATTGAGGAAATGGTGGTGGTTTGGAAAGCACATTGGTTTTGGGGAAGGTTTATTTCGGATGAAGACGTTCATTTAGGTGGTATTAGTGAGATGGGTCATGGCAAGGCGGCAGATGCGGCAAGGCGTCGTCTGTAATCCTTGCAGTTCTGGTGGCCCCCGAAGGCTTTGAGCTCGCTATTGCTCTGTGGCTTCAAGAATGAGATTAATTTTATTTAGGACCTATTTGATTGAACGAATTTATAATGTTAGGGGTGCTTAAATTTAGCCTTTTGGTTCGATGAAAACCAAATATTATTTAATATTCTATTGAATTTAGAATTGACCTGCATTGCATGTCAAAATTAATTAATTTCAAATTCATCATACTTGAATGTTTTATAAACGCGTTGCAACTATGGCTCTTGCAGCCAATGCCAACCTAACACTGAAAACCATCATATGCCGGTTGCAAACTCCCACCTGCCCATTGCATATCAAAATATATAGTTGCAACCTTGCCTAAAAGATTACTCCTCTCTTTCTTCCAAATAATCTTCTCAGTTATTAGCGGGGGATTAATGTTGTGGTTCATCCATGATTTCACTAGAAAATATTATCAATTAGTTTAATATTTTAACTTACAATAAAATTAATTTGGCAGAAAGCTTTGATTTTAATTAATACTCTTTAATATCATGACTGAGTATGCAATATATAAATAACATGCAAATTTATATTTATATTTATTTATTATTTCTTTCTAACAGTTTACTTTATTTTTTTTTTTAAAAATAAAATAATTTGTTTTGTGATCAAGATTTGATCAACATATTCCCATCCAAGTGTTTTTACTAATAAGATAAAATACATGCCGTTATATTTGATATTTCCAGAATAATAATTGGCTTTCATCAAATATCTTTTAAAAAAAGGTATTCTTCTTATTATATAGCGCCATAGTAAGTTTTCATGTTCATAACTAAAGTAAATTTGTTTTTTTATACTGAAAGTTTAATAATTATTATTTCTAATTTTTATATCTTATTCTAATATAAAATACAAGTTAATATATATATATTTATATATATATATATATATATTGTGCAAGAGAAAGCTCCTCACATAATTATGAGACCAATGGCTCTATTTAAATGGGTGTCAGTGAACTGAAGGCATTCTCAAGCACCTAGGAGCCATCGTAAAAAGGCATTCAGAATGATCATAAAATTTTTTAGAAGCTACAAAAACTTACTGGATCACCTAACAATAACCCAATATTCTATGGCGACCAATGCGAAGCCGAGTAGAATTGAGGCTGAGCGATCATGATTGTTATGGGATGAGTAACCTGAGCCCTCGATCAGGCGATTAAGAAGGGGCAACTGATGGCTCAAATAACCAAAAGTATGATCTTGGTAAAGTAATGAAATAATCAACAGGATAACATCATTCAAATCTCCCTCAGTGATAATTAATATGGAGGAAACCTAATGGAGTTGCCCTGACATTTATGCGGGATTCATGTTAGAACTATACATGTCTTTTCAAAAAATGACAATCCTTATAAATAGGGGTATTGAATGAAAAAGTAGGGCAAGTTTTTTGACTATTTACATTTCCATCAAGTAATATTTGTCAAATCTCTAAGATTTCTTGACCTTTTCCTTAAAAGAATCTTTATTTTTCTCTTACGTGTGTTATATTCCTTGGATGTTGTCCGAGAAGAAATCTAGTTTCAACACTATAAAAGGAGAGATAGGTGTGGATTTTTCCACAAATAAAAAGAGGAGCAACATAAGAGGAAGAAAGTAACCATGAGAACAAAGGCACTATGGAGTGCACCAGAGATTTTGTAACCCAACAAATCTAATAGCGTAAGGATCAAATGGAGGAGATGATCAGAGAAACACTTCTGCATGTCCCAGCGATAGTTCCCTCGCATCAAAATGTCAATCCAAATGCCAAAAAATCCAGCTCCTTAGCACCAAGAGTGAGCGATGAGACACATCACCACGAAAATGATGGATTTGCACCCCAATCCTAAACAGCTTGGGGTGCATGAACACAAAACAATCGAATCCTCATAACAGAGCTTTCATTCCAAAAATCTCCAAGGCTAAAAATGTCTGATTGTTTCATAATCCCAACTCTAGACTCATACTAAGGGAGGTCTTCTTTGACCAATCATGCCACATCCTTTGAGTCGACAGTGTGCCTACTAAGGGTGAATGATGTGCTAAAGTGTAGACTCTTCTTTATGACTCTGAAGATATCAACACTTCGATGGTTTAACATTCTACCAACATTAGTGATAATTGCTTCTATGTAATTTAAAATGATGTACATAATGCAATTTACCAATGTGTGGAAGCCTCAAAATAAATCTCAAGCACTGTTACAACGATAAGAGGAGCACAAAAAATTATTGTGCATGTTTATAACCTGATTGTACAATGAAATGTGGGAGAATTTGAATTTGGAGTACACAGTCCCACACACAACCCTTGTCCAACGGCTAAGAGAAGGTTCTTTTCAGTACGACTTAGAATTACAAAAACCAAATATGCTAGAAAAGCTACTAAAACTCACTAACAACTGAATTTGGACGCTTTTTGAAGATTTTTTGGAAGCACCAATTGGAGAACCGACTCTAGGCTTTATTTAAGGCCAAAATTGATCAGAAAAGTGACTCTTCCTGACATCTCATCGCCCCAATTCAACCTTATACGCATCACACATTCTTCCATTTCTCTTTCCACAACCATTTAGAGCCCATTGTTCTTATAATTTAGAGTTTTGTGATGAGATTAAGTGTGAACTATTCTCTAAGAGTGTTGGAGAAGGAGAAAAGTGAGAGATTTCTTCTTCCTACATTTCCTAGAAGAGGCTACAAGGGATTTGCTTTAAGAAAAAGTTTCAGATAAGTGTTGTTTGTTTATTAGTGTTGTATGAACTTTCTTTTATATATGAAATTTGGGTTTTGTTGTATCTTTCTCATGAAGTCTGAGTAGTTTACTTTCTCTTTCTTCCTACTCTAAGATATGGTGAAATAAAAAGATAATATGAATGTGCCAATATTAAAATATAAAATAAATTATGATGAATTT
>NW_018164444.1:43797577-43802859 GCF_001263595.1 Phalaenopsis equestris | reverse complement strand
TGGCCAATTGAATTGTTAAAATATGTTGTGAAACATATGATCCGGGAAATGGAGTATGAGTTCTACAACGGAGTGAGGATCACATTTTATTCTATGAAGGAGAGTTTTGTTCATAGAATTAAGTGCAAATAAATAAGAAAATACAATTTATTGGGTGTAGAATTGGAGAATCTTTAGGGTGACAGAATAAAATCTCCAATTCAATCTTAGTGTTTAAAAACTAAAGCAAAAGTTAGCCTTCTGATGATGAGGGGAAGTGGGAGCTCTGGAGTGGGAGCCAATATCCTCCTAGCCTAGCCACGAATTTAGGGACTAAATCTTGGATTAGCCAATGATTTTCTATAACACTATATCCGGGTAGAATTAAAACTGCTCCTATTTGGCATAATACATATTAAAACCATTTATCTTATCTCATTTTACCAAAATCTCATTGTACTGAGAAATATATTTTTTCACATAAAAAATCTTCATCACATAAACATTGTTTAATAGTTTAGTAGTTATTGTTTAAACTTTTTATTTCAGCTTTTTTATTAGTTAAATAATTTAGTTCTGATAATATCTCAAAATTTGAAATTAGTGACAATAATTTTATTTTGACTATTTTGACTTTCTGTGAATTTTTGACTTTCTGTGAATTTCCTAGTAAATTTACCATTTCAAATTTAAACCTTTCCTGTGGGAACGATATTTGGGACTTAAATAGAAAGTCCTTTATTACTTTACGATACGTATACTTGCGTAGAATCCCAACATTAATTGCTTAAACTTTTGCCACTGTTGCATAACGGAGTCAACTATATAATTTTTACACAACTATATCACTCAAGATCAAGTTTTTGGCGTCGTTGCTGGGGAGGGTGAGGAATTTTAGAGATAACTATACATAAAAAAATTTAAAAAATATTAAAAAAATTCAAAAATCCAAAAAGAAAATATATTTTTATTTAAGAGTTATTTTTAAGAATTTTTTCTTTGCTTATTATATTTGTTTATGCGAAATATTAGATCTTACGATTCAGAATTAGAGCGTACTATTAGAAAAATTTGAAAACAATAAAAATAAATTTAAAACTTAAACAAAATGGCGAATAACTTAAATAATTAAATAAACAAAAATCGACAAAGACCATTAAAAGATTATGCTAATCCGACAGTAGACTTATGCAAATCCTACAGCAGAAGAAATTCACTTATCTATCCAAAATCCTGAAGTAGCTGCTACTTCATTTGAGCTTAAATCTGATATTATTCAAATGATACAAAATAATCAGTTTGAAGGAACACCTATTGAAGATCCAAACTTACATCTTGCGAGTTTTTTTGAAATTTGTGCTAATTTTAAATATGACGGAGTGTCTAATGATGCTGTTAGGCTTAGAGTTTTTCTTTTTTCATTAAGTGATAAAACCAAGGCTTGGTTACAAGGCTTGGTTAAATTCATGAGCACCTGGATCTATCAGAACTTGGGGAGAACTATCACAAGAAGTTTTAGCTAAATATTTTCCATCCTCGAAAACTGTTAAACTTAGAAATGATATTACATCTTTTTGTTAGTTTGAAGGGGAATCGATATATAAAGCTTAGATAAAATTTAAAGATCTTCTTAGAAAATGTCCACACCATGCTCTCCCAGATTGGTTAATAATTCAAACATTTTATAATGGATTAGTAGGATCACTTAGATCTATTATAGATGCTGCTGCGGGTGGATCCGTAATGTCAAAAACTTTTGATGAAGCATATTATTTAATTGAAAAAATGGCTACTAACCAATTTCAATGGCTCTATGAAAGGGCAAATCCAAAGAGAGTGGCTAGTATTCATGATTCTGATGCAATGTCTATTTTAGCATATTAAATTTTTGCTATTTCGAAGACTATTAATCAAATAGGAGTGAACTATTCTTATATACCCCCAGTATTAGAGGAAAATTAGAGGAAAATTTTCTTATATACCCCCAGTATTAGAGGAAAATTTACTAGGACAGATTATTGATAGTCAATCATCTTATGAGACTTTAAATGGAAATAACAATCCTTATCACAATCCTTATCCTAACTTTTATAATCTTGGATGGAAAAATCACCCTAATTTTAGTTGAAATAATTATAACAATTCAGTGAATCCTACTGGAATTTTGAACAACCAAGGAATCCTAGTTTTTGACCTTATTTTCCTCCTGAATTTAACTATAATCCTAACCCACAAGTTAATGAAAAGAATTTGACGATGGAAGAAATAATGTTAAACATGGGAAATCAAATACCGAATTAAGGGGCTACTATTAGAAATATTGAAAATCAATTAGGACATATTGCTACTGCACTTAGTAACAGACCTTCTGGAAGTCTTCCGAGTACGGTGGAAGTTATTCAAAAAGATCAAAATAAGGAGCAAATTTAAGCTATTCAATTATGAAGTAGAAAATAAGTTGAAACATGGACCCAAAGAGAAACTGAAGTTGATGAAGAGATGGAAGCAATAGAAAGTGACCAAAATGAAAATGAACATGAAAATGAACAAACATAAGGACATAAGGTCCTTTAGAAAAAGCATTACCTCCGTTTCCTCAAAGATTGGAGTAGAAGAACAAAGATAAAAAAATTTACAAAAGTTTTGGAAATCCTTAAGAAGTTAACGATAAACATTCCTTTATAAACATTCCTTTTTGCTTTGGAACAAATACCAAGTTATGTGAAATTTATGAAGGATATACTAAATAAGAAAAGGAAGTTTACAAAACATGAGACCGTTGCACTCAGTGAAAAGTGTAGTGCTATTTTTCAGAAAAAGCTTCCTGAAAAAATTAAAAGATCCTGGTAGTTTTACTATACCTTGTGCTATTGGTGAAAAGTTCTTTGGAAAAGCTTTATGTAATTTAGGAGTGAGTATCAATCTTATTCCTTTATCGATCTTTAAACATTTAGATTTTGGAGATTTCCCCTACTACTGTAAGTGATCGATCAAGAACTTATCCAAAAGGAATTTTAGAGGATGTATTAGTAAAAGTGGATAAATTTATTTTCTCTATAAACTTTATAGTATTGGATATGGAGGAAGATAAAGAAATTCCTATTATTTTGGGGAGACCATTTATTGCAACAAGGAGAGCTATGATAGATGTGCAAAAATGAGAATTAATTCAAGAAGTAACATTTAATCAAGTAACATTTAATCTTGCAAAAGCTATGAAATATCCAACAATAGAAAAATATAATGAATGTTTTAGGATGGAAGTAAATAATTATCTGAGTAAAGAGAAATTTAAGAATGAGTTTGAAGAAAAATTAAAGCAAGGAGACTTTATTGAAAACAAGAATGAAATAAAAGAAGAAGATTTAGATTATATTTAGGGCAAATTTGAAACTTTAGACTTGTTGGAAAACGTTAATAAAAATATTATTCCTTCAAGTATTAAACCACCTGAACTTGAACTGAAAATATTACCTCCTCATTTAAAATATGTGTTCTTAGGAGAGTCATCTACATTGCCTCTTGTTGTATCTTTTGAATTAACAGAAATTCAAGAACAAAAATTAATAGAGATGTTAAAAAAATATAAAAAGACTTTTTGATGGACTTTAGTAGATATTAAAGGAATTATTCTTTCTATTTATAAGCATAGAATCCTATTAGATGAACAATATGAACCTAAAGCTGATCCTCTTAGGAGATTAAACTCAATAATGAAACAAGTTGTTAAAAAAAAATTAAAATGGCTAAATGCTGGAATTATATATCATATTTCAGACATTGCTTGGGTAAGTCCATATCACTGTGTTCCGAAAAAAGGAGGAGTGACCGATGAAGAAAATGAGAAAAATAAATTAATATAAATAAGCAAGCTACACAAGCAAGCTATTGGTTGGAAAATTTGTATTCACTATAGAAAATTAAACATGACCACCAGAAAAGATCAATTTTCTTTTACCTTTTCTAGACCAAATGTTGGATAGATTGGATGAGAACAAATATTATTGCGTTTTAGATGGATATACCGGTTATCACCAAATTCCAATTGCTCCAGAGGATCAATAGAATGAAACATTTGCTTTTTGTAGAATGCCTTTTGGACTATGCAATGCACCTGCAATATTTTAAAGATGTGTGATGTCAATCTTTAGCAATTTTATTGACCATGGAATGGAAGTGTTTATGGATGTTTTTTAGGTATTTGGAACTTCGTTTGAATTATGTTTAAATAATTTAGAAAAAGTTATGGAAGAATGTGAAGAAATCAACCTAGTACTAAATTGGGAAAAATGTCAATTTATGGTTGCAAAAAGAATTGTACTTGGGGATAAAGTTTCTAAAAATAGCATGGAAGTAGATCCTGCAAAAATTCAAATTATTGAAAATTTACCACCTCCGACTAATGTTAAAGGGGTAAGAAGCTATTTAGGACATGCTGGTTTCTACAAGCGTTAAATAAATTTTTTTTTTAAAATAATTAAGCCATTACACCAACTTTTAGAAAAGGACACGAAATGTGATTTTAATGAGGAATGCATAAAAGCATTTGAATTATTGAAAGAAAAATTAATCACTGCACCATAATAGTTCCACCTGATTGGGAGAAACCATTTGAAATAATATGCGATGATGCTAGTGATTATGCTATTATTGGGGCTGTATTAGGACAAAGGCACGACAAAGTTTTTAAAGTTATATATTATACTAGCAAGAATCTAAATGAAGCTCAAATTAATTATACTAATACTGAAAGAGAGTTACTTGCTATTGTTTATGCCTTTAATAAATTTAGACCATACTTAATTGAAATTAAATGTATAGTGCATACAGATCATTCTGCTATTAATTCTGCCATACAGATCATTCTGCTATTAAATACTTGATGCAAAAGAAGTATGCTAAACCAACATTAATTAGAAGGATACTTCTATTGCAAGAGTTTGATTTTACCGTAGTTGACAGAAGGGGAAATAATAATTAAATAGCTAATCATTTGTCTAGACTAAAAAGAGAAATATAGACTAGCTAATCATTTGTCTAGACTAAAAAGAGAAATATTAACTAATTTTGCAAATGAAATTTTAGAGAATTTTCCTGATGAACAATTATATAGTATTAATGAAATGAATGTACCGTCGTATGCCGATATAGTAAATTATATTGTAAGTGCTATTTTACCACCTAATATAAAAAATCTATAATTAAAGAAATTTATATATGATTCAAAATTATATTTTTGGGATGACCCATATCTATATAAATAATGTAAAGATCTAATTATTAGAAGGTGTGTGCCTTATGAG
>NW_018164444.1:43797210-43797426 GCF_001263595.1 Phalaenopsis equestris | reverse complement strand
TAGAAGAAATGAAATGCCTCTAAATTACACATTAGAAGTTAAAATTTTTAATGTGTGGGGATTATATTTTATGGGATCATTTAAGCCTTCCTTTGAGAATTTATATATATTACTTGCTGTTCATTATGTGTCCAAATGAATTTAAGCTATTGCTGTACCTAGATGTGATGCTCAGAGTGTTTCTAAATTTTTAATTAAAAATATTTTTACAAGATA
>NW_018164444.1:43773759-43797197 GCF_001263595.1 Phalaenopsis equestris | reverse complement strand
AGTAATTATTACTGATGGAGGATCTCATTTTAGGAATAAGAAATCAAAAAATTGATTAAGAAATATGATATTATGCATAGATTCTTTATGACTTATTATCCTCAAACTAGTAGTCTAGCAGAGATATCAAATCGTGAAATTAAACAAATTTTAGAAAAAGCTGTAAATCCTTATAAATTAGATTTGTCTACTAGATTAGATACTACATTATGGGCATTTAGAATAGCTTATAAGACTCCCATAGGAATGTCCCCATATAGACTTATTTTGGAAAAACATGTCACTTACCAATATAATTGGAGCATAAAGCATTTTGGGCTATTAAGGAATTTAATTTTAATTTGAAGGATGTTGGTGAGAAAAGATTATTACAACTCAATAAACTTAAGGAGATGAGAAATGAAGCATATGATAATGCAAAACTCTATAAAGAAAAAATGAAAATATGACATGATCAAAAGATTCTTCAAAAGATGTTTGAACTTGGACAAGAAGTTTTATTATATAATACAAGATTGAGATTCTTTCCAGGAAAACTGAAATCTAGAAATCTAGATGATTAGGACCATTTAAAGTGCTTAAAGTCTATCATTATGGAACTATTATTGTTAAAGATCCTAACACTAGAAAGATATTTAAAGTTAATGGGCATCGTTTGAAGGGCATCGATTGAAACATTGTGAAACATTGTTATGAAGGGCACATACCACAACTTAAAGAAGTTTTAATGTTAAGCCAACCCAACTAATCAAATGGTATGTTAGGATGACGACGTTAAACCAAGCACTTTATGGGAGACAACCCATATATAAATATATATCTATGTATTCATATTTTGTTTGATAAGTGTTTATATATTAGTAGATAATAATTCTACAAAATTTTATATATTACAAATTAAGAGAAATATTGATATTAGAGGAAATTTTAGAATCAAATTGATTAAAAACTTGAAAAGATGCAATTTTGGCCTTCGGCGCCAGCATGGACGTTGACGACGCCCACAAATAGACCAAAGCACCGACAACGCGGTGCAAGAAATTCTGAATCCAACTATCATTAACTAAGACTCTATCTAGTATTTCCCATAATCGACAACTTTTCCATGTAAAATCTGGCCCATTATAGCCTAGGTCAAAATAGCCTACTCTTTGAATATTGTAATTGAAGGTGGTCTTGGTAGATATGCAAGGAGATCTACCACCCTTTTTTTCATTAGGTGATGCCAAGAAATTGAAATCACCCCCCACTAACTAGGCTTTATTAGAAAGATTGCCGATGGTGCCGATAGCAGTTTGACGGGGTTGGAGGATTTTGGTAGACCTTGGTGGGATTTTGCTCCGTAATAACCCCCGGGAGTTGTTTTTAAAGTCCTAAAAAATGCGTTGGACAACCAAAAACTTCCTATTTTTGAATTCCATGGCCTCCAATTCCAGAAATACTTCTAGGTATGGAGTTTTCAATAGAAGAAAGTTTATTAGTTCTAGAAGAAAGTTTATTAGTTTTTTTGACGTGCAAAGATAATACAACAAAGTTATTACAAAGAAGTGGCTTATCAAGGAGAGAGGCTTTGTCAATCATAGATTGATTAATCCAAGCTCTCTGATTGTTAAAATCATTGTACAAAGGCGATGGAAAGTTCTGTGCCACACTACCGCTGCAGTTGTTGTACCAGTAGTGAAGGAATTCTATGACCAGTAGTGAAGGAATTTGATGCTTGAGTAAGGCTGTACCATTTAGTCCTGCGCGAATCAATGAGTTGTATATGATAGAAAATGTTCCAATCTGTCATTATACAAATTTTATCCCTACTAGAGATTTGATGCAAGATGTCTATAATTTTCTGACGGATGAAAGTGATATTTGGGAAATTAGAGATGAAGGACATGTTAATTTCTCTGATTCATTGCTTAATTCAATATCAAAGCAGTGGAATTTTTTCATTTCTGCAAAATTACTCCCTACCATGAGATTAGTAGAGTCACCAAAGAAAGTGCTATTTTGAATTATTGCATTCAAATGGGAAAACCAATTTATATAGGATCTATTATATTTAAATATGTTATGGGTTTTATTATGAATGGGCTGAAGGGGCCAATTTATGGACTTCGGCATCCTTCCACAATTTTCCTACTTTGCAGTCAATCTCAAGTTCCATAACCTTGGGATTCCATGATTCCTATTGATGATAATTATGTTGGGAATGGGAATGAAGCATTAGATACTTTCTTAGATCACTCATCACATGCTTCAACTCCATTGAAGCCACCAACAGTTGGAAGTTCACTTGCTGTGGAAAAGAAATTGAAGAAAATTGAATGAGAACTTTAGAGTATTACGAATGCAATAGGAGGGCTTAAATACCTTTTTGATCACCTAGATAGGAGGATGAAAGAGAATTTTGATCATGGATGAAAGAGACTTTTGATCATACTTGAACATTTGAAGCAGAATTAGTGTGAATATTTAAAGAAAAAAGATGGATCGAAGAAAATTTGACCGATCAATCTACAATCTGTATGTTCATTACCAGTTGATGGGAGATGTCAGAGGAGGAAAAAACACTGAAGATGAGTCAGAATAATTAAATAATTTGGACTCTCTCCTATCTATTTTCGAACATTATATATATTTAGTGTAATTGTGTGGATTTGGTTAGGATTTGATTTAGTTTGCTTTGCTTTAGAATTCTAAAGTTTGATTGTGTGTATAGTTTTGTGTTAGCGTTTAGTGTTTTGGCTTGATTTAGATGCTGATTTATAATTAGTTTGCTTAAAAGGTGTGAATTTGTAATTTGTGAAATGTGCTCGTAAAAAGTGTATTTTTATATATAAAAGACAGTTTGTTGTTGTTTATGCAAATGATTATTTGTGAAATGTGTATTTATGAATTTAGATAAAAATTAAAATACTAAAAAGACTTTGGAGAAAATTGAAAGGAAATTGAAAATTGAAAAAATTGAAAAAATTGAAAAATGAAATTTTTAGGCCTTCAGCGCTGACGGCGTGGCATGGGCGCCGGCGGCGCCCCCCACTCGAAGAAAACCCTCGACCCGATAATAGCCTTTAACCCTTTAAAATTCATGATTTTCACTGTAAACTGCCATTTTTACCATTTCAGTCACCTTCAACCTCCAATTTTTGCACCTAGGGCTCGCATTTGCTTGGATTTGAGGCGATTTTAAGACAAATGAACTTTGGATTTCATCTTCTTTAGGTAAGAGCTACACTTTTAACTAAAAAATTTTGATTTTCACCAAGAATTTATCTCACATTGTTGAGATCCGAAAATTTTGGAATTTTTTAAAGGAATTTTGAGAAAATCCTTTGGTGAAGAACTCTTACTTAGTAAATTTAAGTATATAGCATTTTACTTTATGATTTTCAAAATTTTTTGAATTTATTTGAATTTTTTTAAATTTTCTCTAGATTTCCCATGACACCAAGAATGAGCAAAGGAAAAAGAAAAGTAGATTATGATGAACAAAAATTTGTTAGCTCTAGGGCTAGTGCTCGATTCAATAGTTTACTTGAGCATAAAAAAGTAATTCCGAATTGTGGTTTTAAAAATTCAGGAGAAGAATTCGAGCAATTAATCAATGCACGGCAGTGGGAAAATTTATGTTATTTTACTGCCTATGCGATTATTGGTGTAGTGTTGGAATTCTATGCCAAATTTATTGAAGCTTCTGACGACTTTGCTTTTGTTCGTGGGAGAAAGGTGAAGTTTTGTCCAAGAAAAATTAATGAGTTTTATCAGTTGGAAGATGTTTACAGTTGCCAGTATAAATCATTTTCTACTACTAATGAGGCCTTAGATGAGGTTATTTCTTTTCTTACTGATGGAAGACAGACCTGGAAAGTCAAAAATGGAGTTAAGGTCAACTTTCCTCTTTCTATGCTTAATGTAGTATCTAAGGCCTGACACTACTTTATTTATGGAAGAATGATTCCGACAAATCATCATAGTGAGCTCACCAAGGGTAGAGCTATCATGAACTTCTGTATTCAGCAGGTGATGAGGATAAATATAGACTCTACTATCTATATGAACACTAGATCCATTGCTTTGGGAGAGACCATTGGTGGTTTTGTACACCATGTACTTATTTTCACACTCTATGAATAGAAAGGAGTTGATTTTAGACCTGTGGAAGAGAGGATTGGACCTTTAAGACCTATTGGGCCTGCTAATAAAAAGACATATGAATATCATGTTGATTGGAGATCTGGAAGTAAGACCATAGATATTCCTTCTACTTCGAGGACCCCTACTTCTAGAACCCTACTAACCGAGAACTTTTAGACCATATGATGATCCAACAGAGAGATATCTTAAGAGTGGATCATAAGTTGCAAAACATGGGTGCCAGAAATGCTCACATTGATGATTTAATATGACAAAAGTTCGAATATGATGCTGCTTATGATGATGTGTTGGTGAGATACATAAAAGCTGATCATTCAGTTCAGTTTCCTACTCACCCTGTTTTTACTCCATATCAGCGACAGAATTTAGATGTAGAAGAAGAAGATGATGATGGTTGGTGATTTGATTTTTTTTTTGTTTATGTTCATTGTACTTTATTATTGGGTTGTTTGTTTTTGTTATATTATTGAGACTGTTTGTTAGATTGTGAGACTCTGTTTTGTTGTTATGTTGAGTTGTGAACTGTAGTTTGTAAAACTATTTTCATTTCTGAAATTCATTTTAATTCTATTGTTAGTTTTTGTATTTTATTAAATGTATTGTAATTAACTCTTTCTCAGCAGATTTTATAAGTATTATGTGCAATTTAATGTTTTAAGGCACCTGCAGTATTTCAAAATTAAAGTTTCAAAATCAAAACCTTCAACAGGTATGTCTTTTCTTTATGTATTTAATGTTTTCTTTCACCTCTTATTTTTTAGTTTTTCATGCTAAATCTTTTAAAAATTTAAGTTTGGGGGAAAGAAAAATTCCTTTTAAAAGAAAGAAACTTAATTTTATTTGTCATCACTTAGCTTATTTAAAAAAAAAATAAATTTAAAATGACCTTCGGGATTAGGGGGTAACTTTAGATAACTATATTTATGTTTCTAAATATATAATAAACTTAAGTAAAAAATTTTAATAATAAAAAAGGTTAATTTTAGAGATTAAGATATTTGGTATAAAAGAAAAAGACTATGTTTTTCTATTTTAAGTAAAGAAAATTGTATTTTTGAAATATAAAACATCTTAAAGGTTCATGTAAGAAGAAAAGAATTAAAATTTATGAAATATTTAAGCTAATATATATTTGTTAAGTGAAAAAATGTGACAAGTTTTTGAGTTTAAGAAGAGGATATGAAGGTCAAAATCATTAATGGCTATCCATATATAGTAATCCTCACATATAAAAAATAGAAGAAAAGAAAAGAAAAGAGAAGAAAAGAAAAAGTAAAGAAAAGATGTGGGGAAAAGCTTGAGGAGATGCTTAATTAAAAATTGGCTTCACTTGAATTAATTTTAAAAAGAAGGTTTGCTACATTTTCTAAACTTTTGTTTGAGTATTAGTTTATTTACTAGTAAAGTTTTACGAAGTTTTTTTTCATATGAATACTTTAAGTGACTTTAATATGATAATTTGCAATTTTTCTTGAAAAGAATAGAGAATAAGAAATCTTGGAGTTGATTGCTAAATATTCTTATACCTTTAGTATTAACTAAAGTTGTTTTGAATTTTTCTTAAGTTATGTTATTGTATTTAGTGGATAAAGATATGGAAATCTAGAAGTTAAATTCTTTACCATAAGTCTTATTTTTATATAGTAGAGGAGTTACTTGAGGACAAGTAACATGTAAGTTTGGAGGATTTTGATACACCAAAAATATATGCATTTTTAGACCCATATTTTATACTCATTTTTTGTGCTATGGCACTTTAATAGAAGGTATTTTTATATGTTCTTACAGGTTGTTGAATTTTAGGAATTGAAGCAAAAAAAAAGCAAAAAAGAATGAAATTTGGAGCAAAAATGAAGATATTAAAAATTTGTTCATCACGAATGGCGCCAGAAGATGCGCCGACGGTGCCAGAAGCAGTGCCGACAGTGTCGTTTGACAGAGAGCAGTGAATTAAATTGCCAGAATGGGCACTGATGGTGCCAGATTTGATGTATTTGGATGCTTTTTGAAGAGATTTTAGAGGTACCTATTGGAGAACTGACTTTAGGCTCTATGCGGGGTTGAAATTGATAAGAAAAAGAGGTCTTTTGGACTCAAATCAAATCTTCTTGACTTCTCATTGCCATAATTCATTCTCCTACACACCATCTTCATTCAACAAACCATTAAGAGTTCATTGTTCATATAATTTAAAGTTTTTGTAGTGAGATTAAGTGTGAATCTTTCTCTAAGAGTGTTGGAGAATAGGAAAAGTGAGAGATTTCTTGTTCCTGCATTTCCTAGGAAAGGCTACAAGGGATTTGCTTTGAGAAAGAGTTTTAGATAAGTGTTGTTTATTTATTAGTGTTGTATAAACTTTTTTTTATATATGAATTTTTTTTTGTTGTATCTTTCTCATGATGTCTGAGTAGTTTATTTTATCTTTCTCCTTACACTGAAATATGGTGAAATGAAGAGATAATATGGATGTACCAATATTAAAATATAAAATAAATTGTGATGATTTTTCAACTCCGAACTTAATTTACTTTTCGATCTGGCCAATTGAATTGTTAAAATATGTTGTGAAACATGATCCGGGAAATGAAGTATAAGTTCTACAATAGAGTGAGGAGCACATTTGATTCCATGAAGGAGAACTTTGTTCATGGAATTAAGTGCAAATAAATAGGGAAATATACTTTGTTGGGTGTAGAATTGGAGAATCTCTAGGGTGACAGACTAAAATCCCCAATTCAGTCTTAGTGTTTAAAAACTAAAGCGAGAGTTAGCCTTCAGGTGAAGGGAAGTGGGAGCTCTAGAGTGGGAGCCAGTATCCCCCTAGCCTAGTCAGGGATTTAGGAACTAAACCTAGGATCAACCAATGATTTTCTATAACACTGTATAAGTGTAGAGAATTAAAACTGCTCCTATGTGGCTCAATACATATTATAACCATTTATCTCGTCTTATGTTACCAAAATCTCATTGTATTGGGAAAAATGCTTTTTCACATAAACAAAGTTTAATAGTTTAGTAGTTACTGTTTAAACTTTATATTTCAAACAGTTACTGTTTAAACTTTATATTTCAGTTTTGTTATTAGTTAAATAATTTAGTTCTGATAATATCTCAACATTTAAAATTAGTGACAGTATTTTTGTTTTAACTTTCTGTGAATTTCCTAATAAATTTATCATTTCAAATTTAAACTTTCTCCATGGGATCGATATTTGGGGCTTAAATATAAAGTACTTTATTACTTGATAACGATATGTATACTTGCGTAGAATCCCAACATTAATTGCTTAAATGTCTAATTCATAAAATATTACATCAAGATTTTGGAACCGTTGCATAGCGGAGTTAACTATATAATTTTTACACAACTGTATCACTCGGGATCATTCTTACCATCAAGATTGATGATAGTAACTGATCCGGGTAGATTTAGTGTATAAATTTTGCAAATATTTTTCAATATTACAAAATACACATGACAGATATATAATAAATATGTAATATAATCCTAATAAAAATACCTTTTATGAAAATAGTTTATCTTTTAATACTCTTTTAAAACTGCCAATTCCCTTTTTAAATCAACACAAATATACATATCACTTAAGTAATAAATGACTCTAAAGGAGTCGTAGATATCAATCCCACAGGGGAGTTGAAAAATCCTTTAAGTAAGCATTTGAAATTATTTTAAGAAAATACCAAAAATAAAAGTAAAGTGTGAAGTTTGAATATTAACTACTAAGATGAATGCTATATAAAATGCAGATGTAAGACTACAGAAGTTAAATTAAACTAAATACTAAACTTTCAGAAGTAAAATTATGAAAATTAAATAAAGTTTTTGTTTTGACAGAAAGTTCAAATTTAAGAAAACATCATTCCCCTTTACAATGAGTGTATGGATTATGAAGAAATTGAAATCATTTGAAAATATATAAAAACTGTTTTGTGCTAGATAGGATAATTCCTATTCCTTACCCTCTTCGGAGTGTTATAAAAAATATTAGCTAATCCAGATTTTGTTCTCTATCTCTAATTCTGTGGTTAGGCTGGGAGGATATCGACTGCCACACTAGAACTCCCACTACTCCCTCCCCTCTGGGCTAACTATCTCGCATCAGTTTCCAATCAACTAGAACAAATTGGGAATTTTAATCTGTAACCTTAAAATATCTAATTCTGCATCCAACAAAGTATATTCAACAAAGTATTTCTGCATCCAACAAAGTATATTTCTTTATTTATTTGCACTCAATTCCATGGATGACATACTCTCCCATGAAATCAAATGTGATTCTCCCTATGTTGTAGAAATCATATTCCTTTTCCGAACATATGTTTCTCAACAAGTTTTCACATTTCAATTTGCTAGATTGAAAAGTAAATGAAGATCAGAGTTCAAATCATCATAAATTATTAATATTTAAAACCCTAGAAAATGAAATCAATTCTTCACGAAATCATATCTCAAAGTAGGGAGAAAGATAAAGAAAAATACTCAGAATTCATAGAATGATAAGATAAAACACAGATTTCATATATAAAAACAAGTTTACAAAACAAAATAAATAAAAATACAACTTATCTCACAATCATTCCCAAGTAAATCCCTAGACGTTCTCTCCATGCCTTTCTCTCTTTACAATCACTTCCAATTCTCTCTTAGAAGTGTAATGAAGAAGAAATCTCTCACCTTCACTGTCCTCTTACAACTCTAGAAGAAAATCTCCTTTTTATTTCTCTCTCTCTCATGCCAACTTTCTCTCTCTCCTGTTCTGGCACATCCTGCGCTAGCTCTCTTAATTTTAGCGCATCATGTGCCAATCTGACGCATCATTGGCCAAAATCCCAAAATTGGTTGTTTTGGCTCCAAATTTCGTCCTTTTGGCCATTTTTGCTCCAAATGCCTAAAAATGATATACCTACAACTAAAACATGAAAACAGCCTTCTTTAAAGTACAACATTACCATTCTTTAAAGTGCAATATCACCAACAATAAGCATATAAAGCTGAATATCCCAAAAATAGGTATAAAAAATGTGTCTAAAAATACTATATATTTTAGGGGATCAAAATCCCCCAAACTTAAAATGTTACATGTCCTCAAGTGACACTTCAATCTTCAAAAACTAAATATTTATGATATGTATATGAGTTTCTTTAGGAGTTACTAAAACTTTGATTTAGAAATATAGCAGTCTAGTTTAGAAAAAATATTCAGTAAATGAGACCAACTTAAAAGATAGAAATTTTTAATGTTATGAAAGATGAAAATATGAGTTTCTATCTAGTTTAGAAATATATTGTAGATTTTCCAAATTTTAAATTTAGTTCTTTTATTATCTCCACTTAAAATTTTCATTAAAAATAATTTTACTTACTATATTATATCTATAAGCTAAAGAGTTTCTCAAATCTTATACATTAAAAAGATCAAATGTAGAACTAATTTTTAATTAGGCACTAATCCTCAAGCTTCTCCTTCCTAATATTTTCTCTTTTAAGATCTTTTTAATCCTTTCTTTTCTTTCTCTTTTTATTTTTATTTTCCAAGTGAGGATTACTATATATGGATAACCTTTAATAATTTTAAACTTCACTATTCTCTTCTTAAAGTTAAAATTCTATACCTTTCTTCACTTTATAAATTCATATCAATTTATGATTTTTCATAAAGTCTCATTCTTTTCTCCTTACATGAAATTCTAAATTTCTTAACATTTCAAAAATATAATTTTCTTTACTATAAATAGAAAAACATAGTCTTATCTATCATACCAAATATATTTAGCTTTAGAATTGACCTTCATTGTAAATACTTTTACCTAAATTTACCACAATATTTATAAATAGAAGTATAGTCATTAAAGTTAAATCTTAATATCACAAGCCATGTTAAATTAATTTTAAAACTATAGTTAATTGAGGACAATTAAAATTTAGTTTATTTCTTTTCAAATTAAATTTTTCTTTCCCCCAAACTTAAGTTTTTTAACACAAAGGTACTTAGCAAATTTTACGACAGTTAGTATAAAATTTAGTAGGTGAAAGAAAACAATAAAATGCATAAAAATAAAAACTGACCTGTAGAGGATTTCTAACTATGAAACTTGTCTCTGGTATACTGCAGGTACTAATTGTGAAACTACATACAGGCTTTAAAGCATTAAATAAAACATAATATATTCTAAAAAAATTGCTGAGAATTAAAAACAAAAATACAACAACTAAAAAACTAAACTGAAAATAATTAAAATGCAGAAAGAGTGAAAGTCTACAGTTACTATTACAGATTCAGTTCACAACACAACATAAAAGTTCTTACTACAACAAGTTCCAAATAAAAATACATGACACTACAAATATAAAAAACAAACAAACATAAAATAAATTAAGCTTAACTCATAAAAATCAATCTTCATCTCCTTACTCATCATTAGATTCTTCTTCTTCTTCACCATGAATAGGAGCAAAGGGAGTGAAACTGGGGCAAGCAGGAAAGTCCACATTAGGTTCACCGCCAAGATGTCTTACCATAGTATTTTCAAAATCAATATCATGTTGAACTATCCTTAGCTGATATTCATCATTATTAGCATTTCTTTCTCCTATCTCTCCTAACTAAGTTTGAATATTATTTATGTCCATTAGTTGAATCATGAGTTGGTCCATAATTCCTTCATGTAGACACCCCTGCAACATATGTAGAGGGCCTATCCATTCTTTCACCTCTAGATTCAACAAATGATTCCACTCTCTGAATCATATGTCCCCCAATCGGACTCTGTGACTGCAATCTTCCTTCACTTTTATAGGATTCTACTCCTAATTGTTCACATAGAGTAAAAATCAAGGCAGGGTATCCCATTCCTCCAACTGTAGAACTACCAGCTATACTCTGAGCATGCTGAACTATAAGTGCACCAACATCTATTTCTTTCATGTTCTGAATATAATAGTTTAGTATAACTCCATCATTTGTAATATCAGCCAAATGATTTGTTGGCAACAATCTGGCAGAAATGAAGTGGTGTCATATTTTGATTGAATAGTCAACATGGAAGCAGAGAAGTTAGCTATCTTGTTATTCTTAATCGTCCACTCCCCTCTTCCGTCAGTCAAAAATGCAATTACTTCATTTAATGAGGAACAAGTTATCACAAATGCAACATATTCATCGAAAAAAACATTTCTGAGCCCACAAAAAGCATTGATCCTTTCAACTGTAAATTCAACTTGTTTCCCTATCACCAAGATGTGATCTTCAACAGTGAACCTCATGTTTGCATAAAACTCCCGAGCCATCGAGAAAATTGCAACGACAGTGAATTAGTAGAATCTTTCTTATTTTCTGGGAAGAATCTCTCTCGATCTCGCCACCCGGGTTTATAAATGCCTGTTCTTGGATCATTCTTCTTGTCTCCTTCATGCATCAAAATCTTCGGATGACCTTCCTCTCTTAACTCAAGGAGCCATATGAAAATTCTAAAAAAAATCCAAATAATTCCAAATAAATTCCTAAATAAAAAATCTAACTCCTCAAGCAAGATTATATTATTTGGTAAGAAACTTTTCACCATGAGTTTTCTCTAAACTTTTTCATAAAAATCCCAAATTTTGGATCTCCCAAATCCATGGTGAAAATAAAAAATTTCTAAGTTAAAGTGAAGCTATTACCAAGTGAAGATGAAATCTATAATTTTTAGCTCCAAATCCTTCTCTTACGCCCATAATGTGATGCCCTAGATCAAGATCTTGAGGTAGGAGACGACTTAAGCTGCGAAAGTGGAGTTTGTCCATATGATTTTGCGATTTTCTAGGCTATCTAGCATGTTCAAACCTTTGTTGCATTATGCACTATGGCTCTATAAATTGGCGCATCATGCGCCAATCTGACGCATTATGCGCCAGAGCTTATATTTGCCAGATTTTGGTTTTTGTGGAAATCTGCTCCGTACCACTTTACGTCAACCTCTATTTAGTTTAGTTAAACCTTTGTAAGCATAATTAAACATCACACTAACACCAAACTTTCACAAACAACGCAAAACAAACATTTATATAAAAAATTTGTGCTATTACAAACTAATATTTTTTAAGCCAACAAACATCAAATTAAGTGTTCTAATGCAAACCAACATCCTAACAATGAAATATAAACATCAAATTTTAAAAAATAAACATAGATAGTGTTTAACAATAAAAAGGAAATGCAATCCAACATGACAAAATAACTAAAACAAATAGTACTAAGCAGAAGTTCTGTGCATAAATTCAGTTCAAACATCTTCATCACCATCGTCCTCCTGGATATCTCCCATAGATTGGTAGTGCACATACAAGTTATAGAAGGGTTAAAATGGAAATTTATCAGTTGAATTTTCCTCGACAATCCAAGATTGTTTCTTAACATACGTACCAAACCATCTTCAATACGCCCATTATGTTCAAAAAGTTCCTTTAATCTCCAATCCAGATAATCCAACATTTCAGTAATTTTTCCAATCACATGCATGAGATTCTGCACCTCTGTTTCAATCTTTTTGATCTTCTTCAAAAGTGCACTTGAGTTGTACTAAAGCTGAACAAGTGATGAATTATGAGATTCTTGATCCATCAACACATTCATATCATTTTCATCTCCCATTCCAATACAGTTGCAATAGACTTTTGTATCCATCAGCTTCTACAGAGGAAGCACTTTTTCCCAGCTTCCATAAGGTACTTGAGATTGATTGCACAGTGGAAAAATAGTGGATGGATGTCCAAGTCTAGTTGCAAATCTATTGACAATCAAACCCAAAACCGATTTCACAATAATAACTCCAACATCAATAGGTTTTCCAGTTTGAATGCATTAATTTAGAATAGCACTATCCTTAGTTACCTTACTAATTTTCATGGTAAGTAATAATTTCGATGAAATGAAGAAGTGTCAGGCTTTTGAAACTTAATTTAAAAATGATGAAGGAAAACTTACAATTACATCATCTTTAGTCTCTCAATTAGCATCTTCATCCGTAAGATAGCGGTAGAGTTCATTTATATTATCTCTCGTCAGGGTGAAATTCACATAATGGCAGATGGACACATTCTCAATGACAAACATCTCGTTTATTCTTGAAGGAGTGAATTGCACAAACTTGCATCGCATTTAAATCATTCCTTGGTTGATTCATGAAGATTTGCATAAATTTTTTTTATTACAGGAACAACAACCGCGGAAGATTTGCATAAATTTTTTTTACTACAGGAACAACAACCGCGGCACAGGAACAACAACCGCGGAAATTGTGTAGCAAAGTACTTCACAATGCCTCTACACAATAGTCTTTTCCACTCGAGTATTCAGCTTGTTGAATCCTAGATTCACAAATCCCCCTTTTTTAATTAGAATCTTCTTCACTAGAACTCGATCATGTAACTTCTATGCATCAAAAGTGACGAACTTCCCCCCCCCCTTAAATATGGTTTAGACTTGGTTTTTAGGAGTTATATGGAGAAGAAACCACCAAAAACTGCCATTTGACACATTTTAAACATTTTTGGTACCGCAGCGCATCATGCGTGAGCTCTCTGGAATTCGGAGCATCATGCGCCAGATCTGGCGCCAGTTCCAAAAACTTTGCCATTTCAATTTCATCCCAATAAATTCTCAATTTTTCCATAAAATTAAGCAAATAAAGATGTTTCTAAATATTTTTCTCAAATACACAGACTTCATAAAGGCCTAAAAATAAATATACAGACAATATTCAAACAAAACAACTTAAAAAAAACTAAACAATGATAAATATGGGTTGCCTCCCAAAAAGTGCTTTGTTTAAGGTTGTCAGCCCGACATTCCTAGTCTTATACTGGGTGACCCAACATTACAGTTTTTTTTAAAAGCTGGTCTTTGACAATCAAAATATGTTTTCAATTTGTGCCCATTCACTTTAAATATTTTTTCAGTCTTGGAGTCTTCAATATTAAGTGCTCTATAGGGATAAACTTTTATAACTCTGAATGGCCCTTTCCACCTTCCAAGAAATAATTTCAATCTTGTATTATATAATGAACCTTCCTGTCTAGGTTCAAATTCTCTTTTTATGATCTTTTGATCATGCCATTATTTCATCTTTTCCTTATAAATCCTTGCATTATCGTAAGATTCATTCCTAATTTCCTCAAGCTCATTCAATTGCAATAATTTTTTCTCACCAGCGTCTTTCAAATTGAAATTGAATTCTTTTATCGCCCAGTAAGCTTTGTGCTCCAATTCAACTGGTAAGTGACAAGTCTTCCCAAAAATTAATCTATGTGGGGACATTCTTATAGGTGCCTTATAGGCTATCTTGTATGCCCATAATGTAGTATCTAATCTAGTAAATCAATCCAGTTTATTAGGATTAACACTCTTTTCCAAAATTCTCTTAATTTCACAATTAGATATTTATGCTAAACCACTAGTCTGGGGATGATAAGCTGTTGCAATTTTATGCATTATATTATATTTTTCCACCAATCATGCAACTGTTACATTTCTAAAATGAGACCCTCCATCGGGAATGATTACTCTCGACATTCCATATATTGTAAAAATATTTTTAATTAAAAATATTGAAACACACCGAGCATCATATTGAGGTAAAGCAATTGTTTCAATCCATTTAAAAATATAATCCACTACAATCAATATATAAATATTTTTGAATGAAGGTATAAATGGTCCCATAAGATTCAATCGCCACACATCAAAAATTTCAATTTGCAAATTAAAATTTCGAGGCATTTCAATTCTTTTTGAAATATTACCTAATCTCTGATATCAAACACATGTTTTGATATAAATATTAACTTTCTAAATAGAGTAGGCCAATAAAATCCAATTTGTAAAATTTTATGAACAGTTCTATCATTCCCAAAATGACCTCCAAATTCCCAAATTCAGAATCTCCAAATTCAGAATCATGACATTTTTGAATAATTTCATGAATTTCTTTATAAGACACACATCATTTCATTACTAAATCTTTACATTATTTATACAAATAATGTTCATCCCAAAAATATGATTTTGCATCATAAGTAAATTTATTTTCTAGTTGTTTTGTCACTTCATAAGAAAAAATACCACTAAAAATATAATTTACAATATCAACATACCATGGTATTTAGATACACCAAAATAATGTACTCTTTTAAATACCTATTTTATGTTTATTTTTGGTGATATTGCACTTTAAAGAAGGATAATTTTATATTTTTGTTGCAGGTATATCTTTTTTAGGCATTTGGAGCAAAAATGACAAAAATGATGAAATATCAAGAAAAAAGAGCCAATTTTGGATTTTTGCGCATTATGCGCCAGATCGGCGCATGATGCACCAAAATCCAAAGAGCTGACACATGATGCATCAAGGAATGATAGCCCAGGAATGATTTTTTCAAATTAAGGTAGTTCGAGACAAATTTTGCGCGAATTTCAAAACACTTGTTCTACACACCTATTGGAGTAATTTAATGCATCTAGACACTTTAGAATGTACTTTTATGAGGGATATGTCTCTTGGATCAAATGACACGTCTTTTGAATTCAAAAGAATTCACTTTTGGAGGAAATTTTGAATTTTTTCCAAAGGAGACAACCCAAATAGGAGACAACCCGAATAAAAAGAAGAAGACTTCTCATTTGTGTGTGTGTGACGTGAGGGAGAGAGAGAACATGGCGTGAGTTAGAGAGAGAAAGAGAATAAAAGATTTTATTCTAGGGTTGTAAGAGGAGAGAAAAGGTGAGAGATTTCTTCTTCGTTACATTTCAAAGAGAGAATTGAGAGTTATTGTAAAGAGTGAAAGGCTTGAAGAGAACTTCTAGGGATTTGCTTGAGAAGGATTGTGAGATAAGTTTTATTTGTATTTCTTTTGTTTTGTAAACTTGTTTTTAAATTTGAAATTTTTGTTTCATTGTATCCTTCTCGTGAATTTTGAGCAGTATTCTTTATCATTCTCCCTACTTTGAAGATATGGTTTTGTGAAAAATAGATTTTATTTTTGATGATTTTAGATGATAATATTTTGTGATGACTTGAACTCCGATCTTCATTTACTTTTCGACCTAGTTAATTGAAATGTTAAAACTTTTTGAGAAACATACGTTCTTAAATGTGATATGATTTCTACAATATAGGGAGAATCACATTTGATTTCATGGGAAAGTATGTCATCCATGGAATTGGGTACAAATAAATAGGAAAATATACTTTGTTGGATGCAGAATTGGAGATATTAAGGTGACAGCTTGAAACCCATAATTTGGTTCAGTTGATTGGAAACTAATGCGAGATTATTAGCCCTCAGGGGGGGAGTAGTGGGAGCTCTGGAGTGGCAGTCGGTATCCTCCCAGCCTAACCATGTAATTAAGGATCAAACTTTGGATTACTCAATGTTCTTTATAACACTCGGAAGGGGTAAAGAATAAAATTGCTCCTATTTGGCATAAAATAGTTTTTATAAATATTTTCAAAGGATTTCAATTTTTTTACAAATCTTATACTCATTATAAAGGGGAAGGATGTTTTCTTAAATTTGAAATTTTCATCACAATAAAAACTTTATTTATTTTTGCAATTTTCCATTTGAAAGTTTAGTATTTAGTTTAGTTTAATTTCTGTACATCTGCATTTTAATTAGCATTCACCAGAATAGTTAATTTTCAAACTTTGTACTTTACTTTTATTTTTTATTTTTGTTAAAAAATAATTTTCATGATTTACTTTAGGATTTTCCAACTTCCCAATGGGATTTTTATCTAGGACTTCATTAGAGCCCTTTATTACTTGAACGATACGTATACTTGCGTTTATATTAAAAGAGATTAGACAGTTTAAAAGGAGTTTTAAAAGATAAATTATTTTATAAAAAGTATTTTTTTTGGATTATTTTCCATATTTATTATAAATCTACATGCATCAAGTTTTTGGCGTCGTTGAGTAGTGTCAACTTCATAATTATTTGCATATACAAAATCTCGTATCATATTTTTCATCCTTTTACAGAATAAAGTTGTTAATCAGAAAATGTTTCATTAATTTCTCTCTCCAAATCAAGTATTTCTTCTTGTTCTAGCTTAGACAGATGATCAACAATTTGATTATCAGTCCCTTTCTTATCGAATATTACAAAGTCAAACTCCTGCATCAGAAGTACCCATCTAGCATAGTATATAACTTTAAAAATCTTATCATATCTCTACCCTAAAACAACTCCAATAGCATAATCACTTCCATCACACATTAATTCAATAGGTTTCTCCCAATCAGGTGAAACAATTATAGGAGCAGTGACAAATTTTTCCTTTAAAGTTTCAAAGGCTTTAAGGCAATCCTGATTAAAGTTAAATTTTGTATCTTTTTCCAAAAGTTGGCATAAAGATTTAGCAATTTTTGAAAATTCTTTAATATATCTCCTTTATAATCCAGCATGTTCTAGAAAGCTCCTAACTCCTCTTATTGTAGTAGGTTGAGGTAGGTTCAATGATACCTGTATTTTTGCAGGATCAACTTTCATGCTATTTTATTAAATTTTATGCCCAAACACAATTCCTCCTGCAATCATATATTGATGTTTTTTCCAGTTGAGTACGAGATTAGTCTTTTTACAACATTCCAGAACTTTCTCTAAATGATTTCACATATTTCAAATGAAGTTCCAAATACTGAAAAATCATCCATAAAAACTTCAATCCCTTTTTTAATCCGACCACTAAAAATTGACATTATACATCTTTGAAATGTTGTAGGTGCATTACATAATCCAAAGGGCATTCGCCAAGAAGCAAAATCTACATAAGGACTAGTGAATGCTATTTTTTTCTTGATCCTCTAGAGCAATAAGTGTTTGGTGATAATTGATATATCCATCTAGAAAATAAAAATATTTATTCTCAGTCAATCTATCCAACAACTGGTTCAAAAAGGGTAAATGAAAATGATACTTCCTGGTGGAAGAATTTAATTTTCTATAATCTATGCAGATTCTCCAACCAGTGACTTGTCTTGTAGATATTAATTCGTTCTGCTCATTTGTCACTTCAGTCACACCTCCTTTCTTTGGAACACAATGAATTGATCTTACGCAAGTAGTGTCTGAAATATGATATATTATTCCAACATCTAACCATTTTAAAATCTCTTTCTTCACAACTTTCATCATATGATTTTATCTCCTTTGAGGATCAGCACTTGGTCTATGTTGATCTTCTAATAAGATTCTATGTATATAAATTGAAGGGTTGATTCCTTTAATATCAGCTAATGTCCATCCAAAAGCTTTCTTATATCTTTTTAAAGTTTCCAACAACTATTATTCTTGCGTATCAATAAATTCTGAGCATACTATAACAGGTAATGTAAATAAATCTCCTAAGAATGCATACTTCAAATGTGTAGGAAGTGTTTTCAGTTCTAGTTCAAGAGGTTTCTCAATGAATGGAATCAAAGTCTTGTTACCTTCTATTGGATCTAACATTTTAAATTCCTGAACATAATCCAAATCCTCTTTACTCACTTCCATAGATTCATCTTGAATTTTATCCTCATCTTGATATTCCATATAATACTTTTCAAATTCTCTTTTAAAAGTGTTCTTGAAATATTCATGGCTTAAATATTTGTTAATATCAATTTTGAAGCATTTAATATTTTGCTCTTTTGTAGGGTATCTCATTGATTTTGTAATATTAAATGTAACCTTTTGATCACTAACTCTCATAGTTGGTTCTCCTTTCTGCACATTTATCAAAGCTCTTCCAGCATCGATCATTGATCTAAGAGATCTAACCAACCCATTATAAAAAGTTTGAATTATTAACCTATCTGGCAACGCGTGGTGTGGACACTTTCTATGGAGTGCTTTAAATCTTTCCCAGGCTTCATAAATTGATTCCACTTCGAACTAACAAAAATATGTGATATCAATTCTATGCTTAGCAGTTTTTTCTAAGCTTAGTAGTTTTTGAAGGTGAGAAAAATTTAAATAAGAATTTTTGTGATAAATCTCCCCATGTTCTAATGAATCCAGGTGCTAATGAGTTTAACCACATCTCAGCTTTATGCCTTAGTGAAAAAGGAAAAAGTCGAAAAAGTAGTGAAAAAGGAAAAAGTCTAAGTTTGACGACATCATTCGACACTCCATCATATTTAAATGTAACACAGTAAATTAAGATCTTCTATTGGTCTTCCCTCAAACTGATTATTTTGTACCATTTGGATAATAGCAGGTTTAAGCACAAATTAATTGGTTTAAGCTATAACAGGGTTTTGTATACTTACATGAATTTCATCTGCTGTAGAATTAGCATAATCACGTAAAGATCTCTGATGATGTTCATTTTTATTTCCAGCATTATTTAAATTGCTAGCCAATTTGCTAAAATGATCTTTCTCTTTTATTATTTTTGAATTTTTCTATCAGTTCTCTCTAATTTAGAATCATAAGGTACTAAATTTTTAGATCTTACACTACGCACAAACAAAATAAAGCAAGTAATTAAAATCAAGTAAACACACTTCAATAAGAAATGTTCAAACTAAACTACAAAAACTCTTTTTTTTAATCTTTTTTTAAAACAAAATTCAAATAAAATAATTACTAACACTTTATGTTACTTCTCCAACAACGACGCCAAAAACTTGATGGCGGGTAATTTAGTGTGTAATTTTTGTAAATATTTTTCAATTTTATAAAATTACACACGATAGATATTTAATAAATATATAATATAATCCCAATAAAAATACCTTTTATGAAAATAATTTATCTTTAAAAATCTTTTAAAACTGCCAAATCCCCGTCTAAATCAACGCAAGTATACATATCACTCAAGTAATAAAGGGCTCTAATGGAGTCCTAGATATCGATCCCACTGGGAAGTTAGAAAATCCTTTAAGTAAGCCCTTGAAATTATTTTAAAAGAAATACCAAAAACAAAAGTAAAGTGCGAAGTTTAAATATTAACTACTAAGGTGAATGCAATATAAAATGCAGATGTAAGATTACAGAAGTTAAACTAAAATAAATACTAAACTTTCAAAAGTAAAATTACGAAAATTAAACAAAGTTTTTGTTTTGACGGAAATTTAAAATTTAAGAAAGCATCCTTCCCCTTTACAATGAGTGTATGGATTGTGAATAAATTGAAATCATTTAAAAATATTTAAATAAGAGCAATCATATTCTCTACCCTTTCGAGCACTATAAAGAACATTGAATAATCTAGAATTTGGTCCCTAATTCTGTGGTTAGGTTGGGAGGATACCGGCTGTCACTCCAGATCTCCCACTACTCCCTCCCCTGAGGGCTAACAATCTCGCATCAGTTTCCAATCAACTGGACCAAATTGGAGATTTTAATCTGTCACCTTAAAATCTCTAATTCTGCATCCAACAAAGTATATTTCCTTATTTATTTGCACCCAATCCCATGGATGACATACTCTCCCATGAAATCAAATGTGGTCCTCCCTATGTTGTAGAATTCATATCCCTTTTAAAAAAAATGTTTCTCAACAATTTTTAAGATTTCAATTTGCCAGATCGAAAATTAAATGACGATCGGAGTTCAAATATTCACATCCAGATCGAAAAGTAAATGATGATCGGAGTTCAAATATTCACATATTATTAACATTAAAAATCGTAAAAAATAAAATCAATTCTTCATAAAACCATCTCTCATAGTAGGGAGAAGGATAAAGAAGATAAATCAGAATTCATGAAAAGGATACAATAAAACACAGATTTCATATATAAAAATAAGTTTACAAAATAAAATAAATAAAAATACAACTTATCTCACAATCCTTCCCAAAAAAATCTCTTGAAGTTTTCTCCAAGCTTTTCTTTTCTTACAATCACTCCCAATTCTCTCTTAGAAGTGTAATGAAGAAGAAATCTCTCACCTTTACTCTCCTCTTACAAATCTAGAAGAAAATCTCCTCTTCTCTCTCTCTCTCTCTCTCTCTTTCATGCCAAATTTCTCTCTCCCTTTCTCGTCCCTCTTTAACTCCTTGAAATCTTCAACTTTTATTTTAGGCTGCATTCTCTTGAAAAGAATTCAAAATTTCCTCCATAAGTTCCCTCCATAAGTTAACTCTTTTGAATTCAAAATATGTGTCATTTGATCCAAGAGACATATCCCTTCACAATAGAACCTTCCAAAGTGTCTAGATGCATTAAATCACTCTAAGAGGTGTGTAGAACAAGTGTCCTTTTGAAATTTGCCCAAAATTCATCTCAAACCTCCTTAATTTGCAAAAAAAATTATCTCTGGCACATCATGTGCCAGCTCTCTAGATTTTGGCGCATCATGTATCAATCTGGCACATGATGCGCCAGAATCCCAAAATTGGCTCTTTTGGCTCCAAATTTTGTCCTTTTTGTTATTTTGCTCCAAATACCTAAAAATGATATACCTGTATCAAAAACATGAAAATATCCTTTTTTAAAGTGTAATATCATAAAAAATAAGCATAAAATATGTACTTAAAACAATATATTATTTTGGTGTATCAGAAGATAGGGTCTAAAGATAAATTTTGGAATGACTTAGAAGACTAAATACAAATGATACCTCTTGAAGAAAGAATTTTTATTGGAGGAGATTTAAATGGACACATCGGTAGAGTGGTAGAAGACTTCAGATATACTCATGGTGGCTATGATTTTGGAGTAACTAATGAAGAAGGTAGAGCTATTTTAGATTTTGCTTTAGCGTATGATTTTGTCATTACTAATACTTTATTCAAGAAAAGATATGAGCATCATATTACTTATAAGAGTGGATATAATAAAAAATAAATCAATTATTTCTTATTAGAAGAAGAGATCGTCGCGATTGTAAAGATTGTAAAAGCATTCCAAGTAAAAATTTAAGTACCCAACATCATTTATTAGTTCTAGATTTTAAGATTAAGAGTTGTAAAATAAAGAATACTAGGACTCATCATCGTAGAATTAGATGGAGAAACTTAAAAGACATGGATAAAAAAAATTTTTGATAAAAATTCAAGATTTCTGAATTTTGGATATTCATAAAGAAGCAAATGTTATGTGGGATAATGTACAAACCCTATTAAACAAGTAACAAAAGATGTGCTTGGAGAATCAAAAGAAAATATTTTTATAAATAATAAAAGTTGGTGGTGGAATAATAATGTTAAAGAAAAGATAAAATATAAGAAGTTATAATAAGAAGTTATGTTATAAAAATTGGTTTAAATGTAAAATCTTAGAGAACTGAGAAAAATATCAAACAGCCCGTAGAGAGTCTGAACAATTTGCGACGCTAAAAATTCTACTTTTAATGATCTTTATAATAGATTAGATACTAAGGAGGGTGAAAAATATATGTATAAACTAGCCAAACAAAGAGAAAATAAAAGTAAATATTTAAATCAAGTAAAGTGTATTAAAGATGAAAATTAAAAAGTACTTTTCTTAGAAAAAGATATTCAACATAGGTGGGTGAGTTACTTTGATAAACTTTTTAATGAAGTTTCTGAAAATACGATCGAACTTAGTGATTTTAATATCTCTTAATATCGTGAATAATAATAAAATGTTTCATTTTTTCCGTCGCATTAGTAAAAAAGAAGTTGAGGAGGCTTTAAAGAAAATCAAGGGTGAAAAGTCTGTAGGACTTGTTGATATCCCAATTGAAGTGTGGAAATATTTTGGAGATTTGCGAGTTTCTTGGCTTACTAAACTAATTAATATTATTTTAAAAACTAAAAAGATGCTTGAGGAGTGGAGGAAGAGTATTTTGGTCCCTATTTTGGTCCCCTTTTTGGTCCCCTTTTTTAAGAATAAAGGGGATGTACAAGAGTGTGCAAATTATAGAGGAATTAAGTTGATGTGTGAAACTTTAAAGTTATGGTAGAGGGTAATTGAACATAGGTTAAGATGCATCACAAAGATTTCTCATTATCAAATTGGATTTATGCTTTATGCCGGGCAGGTCTACTATGGAAGCTATACATTTATTGAGAGGTTTGATGGAGAAGTTCAGAGATAATAAGAAGAATCTACATTTGAATTTTATTGATTTAGAAAAAGCTTATGATAAGGTTCCAAGAGATATCCTTTGGAGGGTTATTGAGAAGAAAGGAGTTGATATGACTTATATTCAAGTCATTAAAGATATGCGTACTAGAGCTGTTAAAGTTGTTACTTGTGTTCGAACAGAAGGAGGATTGACCAAATATTTTTTTATTTTTCTATTTTTGTTGGATTACATCAGAGATCAA
>NW_018164444.1:43773419-43773714 GCF_001263595.1 Phalaenopsis equestris | reverse complement strand
TATGGATGAGTTATGGATGGTCTTACTGGACATCTACAAGAGGATGTACCTTGGTGTATGCTTTTTGCTGATGATATCCTTCTCGTGGATAAAATGAGAGAAAAAGCCTAGGAAAAAAACTTTAATTATGGAAGTCTACATTGGAGTCTAATGGCCTTCGTTTAAAAAGAACTAAAACTCAATACATGGAATGTAATTTTTGTAGTAATAGCACTATTGACAGAAGTGTGACTTTGTGTGATCAAATTATTAAAAGGTGTGAATGATTTAGATATCTTTAGATATCTTGGGTCCA
>NW_018164444.1:43768978-43773343 GCF_001263595.1 Phalaenopsis equestris | reverse complement strand
CTTTTGTGTGATAGAAAAGTACCGCTAAGACTGAAAGGAAAATTTTATAAGATGGTGGTGAGACCTGCAATGCTCTATGGCGCTGAATGTTGGCCTTTAAAAGAGAAGCATAATAATAAGTTAAGTGTTGCCGAGATGAGAATGATTAGGTGGATGAGTGGCTTTACACTTAGAGAAAAAATGCAAAATGAATATTTTCGTGATAGGGTTGATGTAGCTCCTGTGATGAACAAAATTAGAGAAAGTCGTCTTACATGGTTTGGTCACATTAAACGTCGACCATCCGATGATCCGATTAGGAGAGTAGATTTTTTAGATTTGACTTGTGTTCAAAAAGGAAGAGGTAGACCTAGGAAGACTTGGGCTTATTGTATTAAAAAAGATCTTAATTTACTAGAACTAAATGAAAATATGACTTTAAGTTGGATGCAATTAAGAAAAAGGATTCATGTAGCCGACCCCACGTAGTGGGATTAAGGCTTTGTTGTTGTTGTTGTACTGTAGAGACCATGGGCACGACACAAGAAAATGTAAGCGTCTTAGAGCCCTCATTAAGGAGTTGATTTGGTCCATCAAGCTAATAGATTTTGTTTCATTTAGAGAGACAAACCAATGATCAGAAAGGCCTCTGAAATCAGAATGACAGTGTGAGCTAACTCATGCTCATTCAATTCATAACACAAGAGTTGTCCCAAACATTTAGGAGATGGAGTTGAGGCCTTCTGACGAGCAAGACTGAAAGGGTTTCACTTCGATGAGTTATAGATCACTGACTTGACCCTACGATAATTCATGCATCATACACCCATCACATTTAATATCAAAGACCCTCCTCCTAAAAGCAAACCCTACAACATTGTGATTTTCATCAAGACGCTGATAAAATAATTCCAAGTACGAAGCATTCTTATCGACTTCACTAGCTTGGTAAATATCTTATTGAAAATTGTTTTTGATAAATGAGAATCAGAGCTATGTATTTTATAGATATGTTTAGATCCTTTTATGACTTCTCTAGATAAAAGAAAGAAACCCTGAGATTCCTTGCAATACCCATCACTTCAGGGCGGGTGATAAGCAATTCGATCTCATGTCTGACTTCATGATGGTTAAATTGCTTGTAACATGTAGCACTTTTATCGATTGAACCTTACTAGAAACCTTTAAGGCTATCACAAAAGAATAAAGTTTCCTAAGAAATGGATAAATAATCATTGTACAAGAAAACATAAAGAACACATGTACTACTTACAAACTATTTATAGCATACAATGAGAGCCACTAAAGCTGGACAAGCAGTGATGAGGCCACCTAAAAACAAGTGAGGTCATAGAAGAAATCCATGTCAACCTTGATATTAATTGTAGGTCCTATCAAGTAAGTGTAGCTTTTTATCTAGAGAATAAAAAAAAGTTCATCTCAACCCACCAAGAATATCATAAATTTTTTGTCTAGTCAGCTAAGGAAATGACAACAATATCCATCTATGTGGCTTGCCATGCCTTGTTGACCTCACTTTTGGTTGAGGTTTAGTTTTTCCTCTTTAGTAGCCTAAGGTCTAGCCATAAGAAGTCTAGCCATAAGAATTTCCTATTGACTATTCTTATAAAACTAGACATGGAACCCTCACCATTAGAAATTTTACCATCTTATCTACTCAACTTGAAGTTCCACATATAGATCTTAACCTCTAACACTTAGTACGTAGGGTCACTATAAGGGAAACTCAAGATGAATCACCCTTAGGACTGCTGGACCTTAGGGTTGACCCTGGGTGTTGGTCTGGAGCTAGGGCACTCACTACACTCATCTACACTCACATTCACTCACAACCCTAAGCTCAAATTTCTAACCCAGGTCCCTTGATCTTTTTGGCATACTCATGTAGATGGTCCCCTAAACCTACCAGCCCTAGGGCTATGATTTGACTAAGACCACTATATAGAGGACCCAAAATGGGGTTTCCATTGGTCCATGGCTTGTTTGTGGTGGTTGGTACTCCAACTCTACCAAAATACCCATCCCCGTCGTGGCCCTTTACCCCTAAAATACCCCAAATTACCAAAATACCCCTCCATAGCCAAAATTTCCAAAAATTCCAAAAATTCCTAGAAAATCTCAATAAATCCCAAATATTCCCAATTTCATTTTTTTAAGTACCACATGACCCAATTTGGCCAATTTGACCACCTTTAACCAAAATCCTCAAATTTGCCTTTAAGGGCCCAAATTTCCTCAAATTCAACTCAAATATCCATCAATTTGATCTCAATTGACCCCAAATCCAATACTAAAATCAAATTAATTTTTGATATGGCCAAACTAAACCAAATCCAACTTAATTGGCCCATGATTTGAGCCCAATTTTGGTATAGGTCAAACACCAATTTTGACCATATGATCTAATCTCAATAAATTGAACCTATAGCCTAGTCAATTGACCCCAATTAATATTAAAAAATCTTTATAACATTCTTACACATCAAAATCAACCATCAATTGGCCTTGGTGAAGCCTCAAATTCATTTTATTTTGGCCTAAACCCAAAATTCCCAATTTTAGCCCCAAATTGGCTAAGTCCCCAAATTCTTCCCAATTGGTTGCCTTAACGTCCAAATTGGCATCCAATTGCTGTTGAAAACTCTTCATAGGGTCCCTATTGACCATTTATAACAATCAATTTGGACATATCCCAAGGCTAACCCAAGTTAGACCCAAGCCTAGCCCAACATGACCAAATAGACTAAAATTCAAAATTCCCTCAAATTGACCCTTTAATTGAGCTCAAAACCACTTCCATTCTTCATCAAAGTTGTTCCTTATGATCATCTACACCAAATGAAACATTTATTTGGGCCAATTTACATTGCTAACCTAGCCCAAACCTAAGCTTTGACCACTTGAACCCACATGGGACCCATGCACTAAATGTGACCTAACCACCATAAGTCACCAAATTAACTCCACCACAGCCATTAGTTGGACTTAGTGACCAGCCCAAACACCATGAAACCACCTAAATCAAGTAGTGGACCACAGGTCCCCCAAATCAAGGGATATTATTTCCAAAAATGCATGTGCTTAAGATAACATTACCAAAATTAGGTATTATTGCACTAAATTGCTGTGACATATTCCCCAAGGTTCCCTGAGCTCGTAGCCACCTCCCCCTGGCCGGCCGGCCAGCCTAGTGATTGGAAAAGCTTAAAACCAAGAGCCACCCCCATGGAACCTCACCCAAAATCAAACCTAGAGGCCAGCTCAACCAAACTAATTGATGGAGCACCTCTGCCCTCCACCTAAGCACCACAATTCACACAAACTTATACAGTGAGAGCCACCCCATGGCCATTTTTATAAAAACTCACCTCCACGGCCATGGGAGGTGTACTGAAATTTCCTTAGAGAGGCCTCTCCAAACTTGACATAGAGCTTCCCTAAGATCCCCTCAGTGCATTCCAACCATCTTCCCTCACCAATTCCCACTGTCGGAGCTCAATTTTGAGCTTGAAACCTTGTCGGAAACCAGGACAGAATCCAATACACCTCTACAGTCCACAAAACCCAAATTAACTTCATCCTCACCTTCACAATAGTGAAAGAAGCTAAAGCCCCATAAAATCCCCCTTATACAGAGCCTCTACCATAGCTCTAGACTAACACCCAAATACGGTCGTGATCGAATCCACACCTAAGCCTTATACCAAGATCAAGGACTCAATCCCTAGCCTCTTTGGATCATAATGAACGTACCAAGACCCTCTAATCGAAGCTTCACTTCTCAGAGCAAATGTATAATACCTCACCTCATCCCGAGCCTATTTCGATTCTCCATTTAATTATGCTTAATTTAATTGCATGATTACAGTTTGGATGTGTTCGTCTCACTTAGACGAGTCCATATGATCAAACCCGAGATGATTTGGTTGAGTCTAGGCTGAGATATTAGGGTTTTATTATGGACGGTCATATGATCATTCTATTGGGGATGATGACGGAGAGCCGTTTGATCAAGCATGTATCAAATGAACGAAGGAGATTGAGCTAGACAGCGCTTCGAGACATAAACCGCGGGTCGAGTCAGCAGCTACGTGGATGGTGGCATCTAACCAGAGCGCACCACACATGCTTTCGGAGCTGCCTAGGTTCTAGTCAGCACGCACGGTTAAATAGATAAATAGGGGTTTAATTAATTCAGAAAATGACCCCTAACTAAAAAAATTCATAACTTTGTGTAGAAAAATCACAGAAATAAAATAAAAATACACTCTTGCTCAATGAACAGAGGAAAATAATGTGGAATAAATTTTAAGTCCATTTAATGCATATTTTATTTTTAATTAATTAAACACTATTTGGAATCAT
>NW_018164444.1:43765333-43768292 GCF_001263595.1 Phalaenopsis equestris | reverse complement strand
TGACCTCAGGGAGACTTTTCAAAAATATAAAACTTAATTTTCTCCATTTAAAATATTTTAGATTTAATAAATACCCCAGAACTTAAAATAATTGTAATAATTTAATAAAAATTAAAAAATCATGAAATTTGGTCCAAATGCTTCTCTGGTTTAAAGTTACTTCCAGTAAAAGTTTCAAGGGATTAGGATTTACCTTGGTCAAGTTAGGAATCTTACTTTTGCATGAAAATAATTATATAAATTAAATTAAATTTTGAAAAATCACATTTTTTCCTCTGATGTCTTAATTGATCCATGAATGAGGTGGGATAAAATTTTAAAGTAATTTGGATTAAATTTGATAAATTATGAAGTGATAGAGCCTTAGGGGAAAATGTGTAATTTTGAGAAATTTAGCCTTAATTAACATTTAGGCTTAATTTAAGGAGGGAAATGAGTAACCTCTGGTCTTAATCAATCTATTTGATGTTTGAAACACAAGGGGGTTAATTGGTAGAAACCAATCTCACTTTCCTAATTAAAAAGATAATTTAATAAATTTATAAATTATTAAAGTTTGGAAGTTTATTAAAATAAAATGAATCCAGGTCTTAGGAGTATGACTTTTGAAGTCAATAATTAATTAATCTAATACCCCTGTTTTGATTTTCAAATAAAATTCAAATTATGAATCATGACCACCTAAAGCCTAACCTTTCAAAGCTAATTAAGACACTCACCTAGGTCTTAAGGGCTTAGTAGTGACTTAGGCTAATTCAAACTTCATTGAAATGAGGATTAGAAAACTAAACATCATTAAAAATTAAAACATCTTTCAAACATTACAAGCCCAATTAGGGTCAAAATTTGGTTAAGTGTTCCAACAACACTAAATTGCCTCTTTAAGGGCTTCACCCACATAATTCTTAAATTGAATCACAAGTGATAAGTAGCCTTTTCTTAATGATAATTGAGACATCAGTGCTCCCTGAGCATTAAGGGTATTTACAGGATGACTTATTAAGCAACACAATAAGTTTAAAAGAGCTCGATATTTTCCACCAGGCAACAAAAGAGTAGCACGGACCTGCTTCTTTCTCTAGATCTGTTGGATATCTTGATGATCTACTAAACTTAATATGCTTTGCTTGACAAAATCATCCTTAATCAAACTCCTAAGGACCCACCAAGATATGACATAGGGTTAGGAAAACTACTAAAACTTTACTTTTCATGCTCTCCATAAATGCCTTAACATGCATTTTGAGTTTCAGGTGGTGGAACGAGGAGATTTGCCAGGTACGCTTTTTATAGTTTTCAGCGTTGTCTTTCTTGTACTTTTATGCTATACTTTTGTGCTTATACAAATTCGCATTGAAAACTAAAACTATCAGGATAGCCACAAAATCAAAACCAAAACCAAAGTCAAAACTAAAATCAACCAAGATAAAATTCACCCCCACAACATTCAAAATATAAAACAACTCAAAATTTAATCACAAACATCACACAAAACTACAATTGCAACTAAATTAAGACATCTCTCTTGGATGATTGGGAATCCCTCAGAGGAGCTAACCTACGATTGCTAACAAGGTTTCCCACGATCTAAATGAAGTTATAGAAATCATTAAGTTCAGTTTAGTAAGTTCATTTGGACTAAGTTAATCCAATAGAAAATAGTAGTGCCAGAATGAGGGAACCGTAGGTTCCTAACCAGTGTCGCTCTAATCAACTTTAAAATGCCCTCATAAAATTTAAAGAACTTCAACCATAGCTCCACCTGATTTGACATTATAACTTGACACACAAGAAAACTCAAACTAGTCGCGTCAAGGAGCTTGGAGCTAGCATGGTGGGCAGCACAATCATCTTCAACAGGAAAACCTGTCTTCCCCAGCTAAATAATTTTTCCTTCCTTAGACTTAAACAACAAAGACATAGGACTTCGAGGTTGCTTTCTTATGAAACGTAAATCCTCACCATATCTTTAGGCTTTTGTATAACACTGCTACACAATATAATCCCTAACTCGTGTTAGGATTCCGAGGTTATCGTTTGTTACGACCTAAACCCTCACATCTTCCAGGCTATTTGTGTTATCTTTTCACACAAATGTAAGCCCTAACTAATAAAATTGGCAGGATGAAACACTTAAATTTTTCTCCTCAAAATTGAAGCCAAACATTAGGATAGCTTGGGAAGTCACCGGGGTTCTCCTCTGGATCCATCCCCTTGTTCTTCCTCCTTTGGATTCTACAATAAAATGTTCCAAATTTGAACCAATCCCCTTTCACACCTCTACGTCCGATCTCATTGAAGAGTCCTACCCTTTGAAACTCCTTGAAGATAATATTTCCTGATTTGTATCGAGTGTCTACTTAGGTGGCTTTGGTCATTTAAGATGTAATTAAATATAAGGGCTTACCCTTATAAGAATCATGTCCGAACCCAGCTTTATATTAAATAGGGGAACCTTTCGGCAAATATAAATGTTTCGCAGACCAAACAAATGTCATATATTCCTTAGTTTATTTGATCGAGTCTCATCCTCAAGTCTTGTGCTTGTCCTTCGGGATAGATAGAGGATTTGAGGTACAGTGCTCTTTCATTTAAACTATGAAAAATATGGGGTTAGTTTGATTTCATATTTTTCTAAAAATAAATATAAATGTAAATTAAAACGTCCTTCCAAAGCGGACAACTGGATTTCAATTCCAGTGACCGACAGCTTCTTAGGGGCAACTCCCTCTAACACAAAATAGCGCCGACAACTTCTTGCGACTCTATTGAGGACAAGCTTTTCTCTCCATATAAATCAAGAAACATTATTTTCGCACATCAGTAACGTGTCCATGTCCCTCTTGGACCAAATTACCTTTCTTTGGTGGGCATCAAACATTACTTAGGAGGTAACCCAAGCATTATCATTTGATTTAAGTATATTTTGTATGGACTAGCTGTTCAACCATCTTTGAAT
>NW_018164444.1:43747458-43765272 GCF_001263595.1 Phalaenopsis equestris | reverse complement strand
GGACCCCCAATATGTGTGTATGTGTGTCGGTGGACTAGTTCCATCTGGGCATTTTCTGCCACTAAAAAGGTCCCGCACTGGGTCCTAAAATACTTCACATCTCCCTTCCAAATTTGATTTACTATTTCACAAATTAAACCAAATCGTGTTGTGCTTACGTCCTTCCAAAGCGGGCAACTGGATTTCGATTCCAGTGACCGACAGCTTCTTAGGGGCAACTCCCTCTAACACAAAATAGCGCCGACAACTTCTGGCGACTCTGTTGAGGACAAGCTTTTCTCTCCATATAAATCAAGAAACATTATTTTCGCACATCGGTAACGTGTCCATGTCCCTCTTGGACCAAATTACCTTTCTTTGGTGGGCATACTTTACTCATTTCTATTTTGGGAAAGTACGGTCAACTCCTTGGACTTCAGGACTAGCTGTTCAACCATCTTTGAATAGAGGGTTTCAGAAGGCCATTAAGGACTCTTTAAATTTTCTTGTGGGGTTGGACCCCCAATATGTGTGTCGGTGGACTAGTTCCATCTGGGCATTTTCTGCCACTAAAAAGGTCCCGCACTGGGTCCTAAAATACTTCACATCTCCCTTCCAAATTTCATTTACTATTTCACAAATTAAACCAAATCGTGTTGTGCTTCGCGCACTTTGAAATTTTCTTACATTAATTAATTTTTTTTTACACCTCTTAATTTTTCTTAGACAAGATTTTAAATACCCATAAATTATGACTCGCCCGGTCTACAGATCAACCTCTACTTTCGGTGCTTGCACTAAAAAGTACAATGTTTTTTTGGCCAATAACTAACCCTAAAACTTTCTGTTTTAAAGCCCGTTGCAATGACCTGCCCAACGCTGACCTTTTCCTACAACCTGTCAATCGACCGCAATGCCAGTAGCATCGCTTCCACCATTAAGTTCGGAGCTTGATTTGAAAATCTCAAGGTCATCCTCGGGAAAGTCCCGTTTGTAGTAATGAAGATCGCCGCTTCAGAAATGCAGGAGCCGTTTGCAGAATTCAACCTGAATTGCCTTCAAGACTTCCCTGCCTGCAAGAAGGCTAAAACTACTACCGTCACGACACCTGTCAGGCCCTCTATCCCCCTAGCCCCGCTATTGCTAAGGGGAAAGAAGTGATGATTGTTGAGGATCGGACTGAGGGATTAATTGTCCCACCACCTGTGTTTGAGATTGGATCAAGTTCGAGGACTGTAACACTGACCCATACTCAAAGGATGAACCGTAATAGAAAAGTTCAGAGGGCTATTAGAGCTGAGGCTCCCGAGGAGACACCCGTTGAAGAGGAGCCTCAAAAATTTGAAGAAGTGTTACCGGAAATTTATCCACTCCTGCGACGAAGTAGATTACATCCTCTGACAGATACCGATGGATATGAGAGTATCCAGAAAATTGCTGTCGCATTACCGTCACTTCATGGACATGGTGAGGAGAGAAAAAAGTTAAATCCTATCACTCGAGTTAGTGCAATTTTCAGAAGGCTTGCTACCAAAGAAGGATGTTCGGTTAGAGAGTTACTTAAACGAGTAGAAATGCAATTTCTCCTTGCATGAAGAAGGAAATTTTGAAGGGTGTCAAATCTGCCAAACAGTCCTACAAGACAGCTGGAGTGCCACCTACTCGTATCCCCGTCTGGTTCTGTTTAGGGAACAAAATTGATACTGCAGTAATTACTACTAATTATATTGCCACCAAGACTGCAGGCTGTCGACCGATTAAGTCGATATTGTGTTCGAGGATCTTACCCATCACCCATTATGAAGATACTCCTACAATCCCAAAAGCAAAGATGAGACACTTACTTGGGGCACTGCAGCTGGTCTACACCACAGGGAGCATACTTTCCCTCGACATACTTATGTTTCTACTAAGACGCTTCGTCAAGAGACATAATCGTCAAAAAAGAAAAAAAAAGAAAAGGGTATGGATACCCAAGGTCGCTACACCGATACAGTCCAGTGGCCCGTAGAACAGAAAGTGAAACCAGGATCTGAAATATCTGACATCGTCGCGACAATAGCCAGTGAGATGGAGGAATAAATGGAGGATGTCCATCAGGGTCCTCGAGATCTTAAAGAGATCAAGGAATCAATAATTGAGGAGAAAGTTGAGAAACTCAAGATCAAAATTTCTGAGTTAACTAGAGAACACGGAGTTTCCATTGATAGCGATAAACAAGACTTTGATTACGATGATTACCTGGAGGATGATTTCATGGATGTCCATGTGATCGAAACCAGAGCCACCACATCTGCGCGCGAGGCTTAACCTCAGACCAAAGAGAAAGCCGTAGATGAGCTGCGTAAAGTTATCCTCCTAAAAGATGAGCAGGTTAGTCTACTGCAGAAAATATTAGAAGAGATGACTGCAGCTATGACCGCCATGACCACCATTCAGAGGTAATCGCAAGCACCGTAATTGGCTTCTCCAGAGATTAATCAGCCAGAAATCATACACATTATATATAATAGGAGAGAGGTTGCTTCAGCAAACAGAGACGAGCAACATAGAAATGATTCTCCATCAAGTACCATTCCATAATAGGAGTTAAAGAAAATGGTTGAACAGGTGCGGGATGCCTTAGCCCAATCCAAGGGTAGTGCATCAATTTTGAAAGGTAGACCTTACCTAAAAGAGTTCGATGCCGTGCCTTTCCCCATGGGTTTTGTGGTCCCAAACTTCAAGATATTTGATGGGACCCAAAATCCCAAACAGCATATAACACATTTCTGAGCCAGTTGTGGCACCACAAGGAATCATGAAGCTCTACTCTGCCAGCAGTTCGTCAGCAGCTTGTCAGGAATTGCTTTTGACTGGTACGCTGACTTGCCCAATGGGTCAGTTAAAATATTTTCTAAATTGGAACAACCATTTGTGAAAAGATTTGTCAGGGCTCAACACCATGTGTCTATTGGAGAGCTCATGATGGAAAAGCATATGTCTAACAAAACTTTGGTAGACTATATTTTGAGGTGGAGAAACCTTAGCATGAAATGTGAACCTCAGCTACAAGAACATCACGCAATTGAAATTCTACTCAGGAGCATTCATGGGCCAGTAGCTTTCATTCTTAAGGGACTCACCATCAAATCCTTTGAGAAGCTACTCAGTAAAGGCAACAGTCTTCAAGAAGAAATAAAGCACATGGAAATAAAGCACATGGAAATAAAGCACCTGAAAAGGCTAAGGTGGCGAAAGTGTTCGAAAAAAAATCCAGAGTAGTGGCAACCGTCGATAAAGGAAAACAACCGATAAAGAAATATGCAGAAGAGCATCGCCAGAATTTGTCACAGTACTCTCAGAAACAAAATAATCAATCTAGCCAGCGGTCACCTCAAGAGGGAGCACCTCGAACAGGGAATAAAAAAATATCCCTGTTAGAGCGACATAAAGTTGTCTATCCCTTTAAGGATGAAGCTGTACCTAAAATATTCAGGAGTCTGATGAAAAAGCCAGAATTCAAACTACCGGATCCAAAGAAGCTCGAAGAGGTGGAAAGATTATTTAAGAGAACCCTAAAAAAGGTTCCATAAACATGATTTCAGCTGAGTCAATCTCCCTAATTGATCCGTATGTCGGAATAGATGGATGGAGTACAACTTGGGATGAACTCAAGAGGGTCCTTAATTAAATACAGGATTCATCGAAGCAAGCTTCAACAAACACTGAAGAATAATGGAATGAGGTATGAAGCAGATCATCCAAGAAGATACTGAACAAGATCCAGTCTGCATCAAAACAAGCCTCTATTCAGAGTCCGCAACATACCAAGCTTGGGATGAAGATTTCGCTAGAAGATCCATCATCGTCAAGAACAAAGAACAAGAAAAAGAACGGCGCCACTGCAAAGATTGATAGCACGGGGGATAGGATAGGGGCTGCCTCTCTTAGATTGGTTGTCTTGGATTCGTGGAAGAAAATCCTTGAACCCCTGACTTTGTATAATTATCTTTTTGTCCCTATGGGGTCTTATGAATATAATGATTATGATTTCATCTACATTTTAACTATTTTTGATGATAACATAACTAATTATGACCGATCTAGCTTTGTTCTCGCTCCCCAAAATGATCCTCAAATCATACTCGAGTTCGATGAACTCTTTGTTAAGTTGATGAACTCTTTGTTAAGTCCAATAAAGACATCAACAATACTGCTTACGAAAGCACCGATAACAAAGAGCCAACTCTCGAGCATCATGGTACACCACTTACCATCAACTTAGATCTTTCTGATGAAGAGGAAAAGACACCGGAATATTCAACAACGATATCTCAAGAAGAAGAAATTACGGAAGTTAACTTAAGGAGCAGAAAAGTGTTACCACCAAGAGTAGCTCCAACAGATAAAGGAAAACAGATAATGATTCGAGAAGAGATACCCCCACCTCCACCAGTGGAAGAACCACATGATCAAGATAAAATGGTAGGATCATACAAAGTAGACTACAGTGTGCTAGCTCATCTTAGGAAGCTGGCGGCCCGATTAAGCATCTATGACGCTCTAATCTTGTCAAAGGAGATGAGAGAGTCTCTGGTTACAGCTTTGCTTGACCAAGAAATTTGCTTAGCTCAGTTGGCCAGCACATCCTCAGATGAAGTTTGCTCATTGAAAGAACAACCTGGGGTAACCTTCACAGATGAAGACTTGCTGCTCGATACTGCTGACCACAACCGTCCACTCTACATCTCCGTCAACATTGGCAAATTTGTGTTATCCAGGGTTTTAGTGGATCCTGAGGCATATCTTAACTTGATGAGCTTACAAACATTGGCCAATTTGGATATTGAAGCTCAAGAGCTTACGACCGATAAAATGATGTTAAGAGGATTCAATCAAAAGGGAGAAAGAGCCCTCAGATGTATTACATTACTTTTGAAGGTTTGAGAACTCGTGACAACTGCTAAATTTCATATCATCGATGCCGAGACCTATTTTAATGCTCTAATAGGTCGACCATGAATTCATGAGCACAATATGGTTTTATCATCTCTACACCAGTGCTTTGAATACCACAAAGATGATCAAGAAAATTGCATCAAAGGAGACCTACAATCATTTTCAGTACATGAAGTTGGTATCCATGAAGATGCTGCCTACTAAGCGCCTCCAAAGAAGACTGTCTTCTCTCGTAAAGTTATCATAAACAAAGATGAAGATTCAGAAGAATCACAAAGAGGAGGCCATTCAACTCTGCTTCAACAATCTTCCACAACTCCCTTACAACGAGTTGGTGAAGGTTCTTTTAGTTCGCGCACCTGAGGTTGAGGCCAGGGATGTGGACGAGGAAGGATCAATTTAATTTTTGAACCGATTAGGCCAACCATCAACGTTGGTGATGAAGATAGTTCTGAAGACGAGATAATGATGATAAGACATAAAAGACCTCAGTACGAGATATCCCTAGAAGATACAGAGAAAAATGAATATAAAATAATGTAATCCATACTCTGATTCTCCCTCAAAAAGTAGAGAGTATAGAGGTCAAGGAAGTCCGTACTGTTGTGTTGGCGCTATTTTTGGTTGAAGGAGTTGCCCGTAAGAAGTTGTCGGTCACCGGAATCAAAATCCCATCGCCCACTTCGGAAGGACGTTTTAATTTACATATATATTTAGTTTTAGAAAAATATTAAATCAAGATGACCCCATATCCTTGTGTTCAAAAGTTAATTCAACAGGGACACTTACCAAAACAAATGCCAAAAGATAAATTTCAACTTTTTGAAAAATTATGGAATGCAAAAAGTCGAACTCCAAATTCAAAAGAGGGTCTCGGATTTGGTACAGTCGGACCAGTCAATGATTCTGAATTTTGCATGGTTGTTACTGCTGAATCAGAAGAGGATTGCCTCGATATAGAGGATAACTCTACTAATCAACCAATAGAAGATGCTCCCCTAGAATTTAAGGAAGAAATTAAATCCACCATTGATGAATTGAAAGAGATTAACCTCGGAACTGAAGAATGACCCCGACCTACATTTATAAGTTCGCTACTTGATGACGAAGAATCTGCAGAATTTATTAAACTATTAACAGAATTCAAAGATTGCTTCGCATGGAGCTATGAGGAAATGTCGAAACGGTCAGCAGAGGTTGCAGTCCATAAAATTGGGGTGGAAAAGAATATAACCTCAGTAAAACAGGCTCCCAGGAGAATGCACCTTGAGATAGAACAACAAGTCATCGCCGAGGTGAAGAAATTAATAGACGCCAACTTTGTTAAAGAAGAACAATACCCCACGTGGTTATCCAACATTGTACCTGTTAAGAGGAAAAATGGACATATCCGTGTTTGTGTCGACTTCAGAGATTTGAACGAGGCATGTCCGAAAGATGAATTTCCACTACCTATACCAGAGAAGATGGTGGATATCGCTTCAACACATGAAATTTTCTCCTTCATGCACGGATCGTCGGGATACAACCAAATTAAGATGGCTCCTGAGGATGCAACACTTACAACCTTCAGAACACCGATTTCTTCTGCTACATAGTGATGTCGTTCCGCCTAAAGAACACCGGAGCACCATATCAGCGCGAAATGACGAAGATTTTTGACTACCTCATTCATAACCAAGTAGAATGCTACGTGGATGATTTGGTCATCAAAAGTAAACAAAAGATTGACAATTTGTACGATTTGAGGATCGTGTTTGAATGATTACGTTGATATGACCTTAAAATGAATCCCTTAAAGTGCGCCTTTGGCGTTACCTCCGAGAAATTTTTAGTATTCGTTGTCCCTCATCGGGGAATCGATATCGACCTGGATAAAATTAAAGCTATCTTGTAAATACCTCCCCCTAAAACCTTAAAACAACTACGCTCCTTCCAGGGGAAGTTGGCATATCTGAGACGCTTTATTTCTAATCTCTCAGGTAGGTGTCAGCCCTTCTCGGCATTAATTAAAAAGGACACCAAATTTATTTGGGAAGAGAAATGCCAGCAGGCCTTTGAGGACGTTAAACAATATTTAATGACACCTCCTGTCTTGGCAGCCCCTATCCCAGGGAAACTGTTGATACTTTATACTGCGGCTTTGGATGACTCTCTTGGAGCCCTCTTAGCCTAAGTCAATGAAGAGGGAAAAGAAAAATGCACTCTTCTATTTGAGTCGTCGTCTAATACCGACGGAGATAAGGTATCTACCTATTGAGAAGCATTGTATGACATTAATTTTCACCACCCAAAAGCTTAGGCATTACATTCTAGGCATTACATTAAGCTTAGACATTACAAGCTTTCTCATAAGATTACCCTAATTTTCAAAGTTAATCCATTGCAATATTTGATGACCCGACCAATACTCTCCAGACGTTTAGATAGATGGTCGATGATTTTATTGCAATTTGATATAACTTTTTTCGCCCTCCATGCTATCAAAGGACCGATACTAGTAGACTTTCTCGCTGCACACCCACTGTCAGTTGGGTCCTCTGTCAATGATGAGTTACCAGATGAGCAAATACTACAAATGGAATTTTTCAGTGCGCAACACTAGGAAATGTACTTCGATGGTGCTTCATCAGCTAGAAAAGACAAAGGGTCAGAGAAAAGACAAAGGGTCAGGCACAGTTATACCAGACAAAGCAGGAATCAGTTTGATATTTATCACGGAAGACAAGGGTATGTTGAGGTTCTCATACCACCTAACGGAGCCATGCACCAACAATGAAGCAGAATACAAAGCTTTGATCACTGGATTGGAAATGACAATCTCAATGGATATAACAAACATTGCCATTTATGGAGACTCCCAATTCGTCATCCAGCAAGTCGCCAAACAATACAGAATTTTGAAGACAAAATTAACATAATACCATCAATACACGATGAAGCTCCTGGAGCAGATTCCCGATGTGACTTTCTACCAGATTCCTAGGGGAGATAATGCCCATGCCGACACCCTAGCAAAACTTGTTAAGGAAATGACGTGTCCCCCAGAGGATTCCGGATTCGTCACAGTGCAAGGAAAACAAGTCTTGTCTCGGATCAACTTCGCAACTCTACACAAGCTTGGAAAAGAAGAAACAATAAATATAGTTGCAGACATCAATGAAGATTGGCGTAAGCCATTAATAGAATATTTGCATACTGGAAAGCTTCCAGAAGACAAGTCTGAGGCGCACCACATCATAAGAAGGGCTATGTCTTACGACCTGATTGGAAATGTTCTCTACAGAAGATCTTTCAACCAGATGTGGCTATAGTGTTTCAGTAAAGCCGAAGCAGAAAATATTGTTAAAGAGGTACATGTCGGATTGTGTGGCGCTCACCAGTCAGGGCCGAAAATGAAGATGAAGATCAAAAGACTCGGGTATTATTGGCCAGCAATGATGTCTGATTGCATGGATACAGCCAGAAAAAATGAAGATGAAGATCAAAAGACTCGGGTATTATTGGCCAGCAATGATGTCTGATTGCATGGAAACAGCCAGAAGATTTCACCAATGCCAGGTGCATGGGGTGGTCTTACACCAGCCTCCAACTGTACTGCACCCAACTGTTGCCTCGTGGCCACTCGAGTGTTGGGGCACAAACATAATATGTCCGATAGACCCTCCATCTTCCTAGGGACATAGGTTTATACTTGCCGCTACAGACTACTTCTCCAAATGGGCAGAGGCAGTACTATTACGTGAGGTTACGAAACAACACATCCTTCAATTTTTCAAAAGTCAAATCCTCTGTCGTTTCGAACTACCGCAAGGAATAATTTCCAACAATGGGACAACTTTCAGAAGTACAAAGATCAATAATTTTGTCAGAAGACATGGGATAGATTGGAGATACTCTACAATTTACTATCCCAGAGCAAATGGTCTAGTTGAAGCCTTCAACAAAATACTGGTACAAATTTTGAATTGGATGAAAATAAAAGAGATTGGCACAACAAACTATTAGAAGCCTTGTGGGCCTACCAAACAACTTTCAGGACTCCCACTCAATGTACACCCTATATGCTTGTGTATGGAGCTGAGGCCGTGCTATCACTAGAAGTCCAGACACCATCTCTCAGAGTCGTCGCTGCCAACCAACTCACAATGGAAGAAAATGCAAAACTCAAACTTGAAGAACTGGAGAGTCTCGAGGGAAAACGGCTAGAAGCACAACAACATTTGGAGCTTTACCAGGAGAAGATGGTACAAGCCCATGACAAATTGGTCCGCCCAAGGACATTCAAAGTTGGTGACCTCATACTTGTGCTCAAAAGGCATATTCTTGCACGCCGCAAAATAGATGGAAAATTCAAGCCAACTTGGGAGGGACCATTTGTCGTTGAAAAGGTCTACACAAGAGGAGCCTACCAGTTAGTGGACTTTCGGGGTGAGAGACCCATGTTACCAATAAACAGACGATATTTGAAAATTTATTACGCAACCTGACGCCGCTTTCCTCTGCTTGCTTTGAAACTTTGAAACTTTGATTGTTTTAGGGTTATCTATATGGCCAAATGTCTATGACCGGGTCCAAATTTTGTAATTAACTTCAATATAATGGATATTTTAAAAAGAAATATTTTAAATTTTAAATTTTTTTCTTTCTACTTTTAGTTAAATAAAAATCATACATAACATTCTTCAAACCAAAAACAAACTAAAATTTACTTTAATAAATACTTTGTTTTGTTCTTGTTCATGACAACCTTCGGCCCACTGACGTTTTTCCTGTCGTCTACAGAAAAATGTCGGGACAGCAGATGATCTTTGCTTTCCAGGATGGTTGGAACCTCACGTTAAATGAGGAGATGGCACCGCGAGGCGATACCATAGACTTCAAAGTGGATTTCAACTAGGTTGACGTAGACTACAAAGGTCCTCTAATGGACATTGTCAGCTGCAAAGAGAAAGAGGGACTTCCGTCAATATTGAGAGTGACCACTAAAGAGAATGTATCATGCAAGGGCAAGAACGTGATAATTGAGCGAGACCCAATGGAGGAGCCCAGCCATCTGCCCTCCATGGTAGCTACAACTGTTGGAGGCTTAATAGCCGCCAATAACGAAAGACAACCAAGTACTCCACCTTGCAGAACACAACGTAGGAACACCAGCCATAAGAAGCAGAGAGCTTTTCTACGACAAGAATGCAAACGACAAAGAGAGACGAACAAATTGCTCACCCTTATTCCTGAGGGGCACATTTACGATCCAGACCTGAAAGAAACTTCCGCTAGCTTACCCACCATGGAAGAAGAACCAGGGTTTGTGACAAATTCAAACACACTTTCAGTTTCAGATGTTTTGTGCCAGGGTTGCTCGACATGAAACGTTGAAATACCGGTTGGGACATCGGCCACGGTCGCATTTGTAGAATGCTCGGGTTGTAATGTTCTGCATCTACAACGTTTCAATACATTAGAAGAATACACTTCAAGCACCAACAAATCTCAGACTTCAGATTTCATGATGGATGAACAATATGTCCCACTGAGGACGGATCATTATGCATCGTGGAGCCCAGGGTCGTACATCCCGTTAGAAGCCGAGTTTTGAATTCCAGATCAACCAGCACCAGTTTGGGTTCCCGCCGATGCCCGAAGGAAGGAACACCCACAACAGTTGCCAACCCCTGGTATGGTAGAATACTGCAAGTTAAGAAGAGTAAATAAAAGAGAATTCGAGTTCTATGAAGAGGTTCAGGGGAAGTTCGTCAACATATTGGAAGGTCTGGAGCTGTACACCAGAGTTTTCTATGAGACTGATGAAAAAAGCATTATGGATTGCATCTTCGATTTAAGAGACAGAGGCGGAGTGCGCCTTCTCATGGAAAGGACATATTCCGAGCCAAAGAAGTGGATGAGACGGAAGGGAAGAATCACCATCCAATGTGGGTGTTGTTATAACTTCACGAATGACAGACAGGGGAATCCGCCTGGGATCCTCAGACATGATCAAGTAGATCCGCTACCACCGATGATAAAATGGATGATCAAAAGGATGGTCAAATAGAATATTCTACCTGCTACATGCATTCCCAACATTTGCATTATCGATATTTATGAAGAGGGTGATTGCATTGACCATCATGATTTTGTGAGGCCTTTCTGCACGGTCTCATTCATGAGTAAAAGGAATATTCTATTTGGAAAAGAAATCAATATCGTCAGCCCTGGTGAATTCAGAGGTTCTGTGGAGATTCCTCTTCCAGTCGGTTCAGTACTTGTTCTCAAGGGAAACGGTGCAGACATTGCCAAACATTGCATTCCAGGAGTACGACACAAGGAAGTGTGACTTTCTGCAGGATGGATGACAGTAAGATATCATATGGATTCCAACAGGACCCAGAATTGGAGGAGTTACTTCCATATGAGCTGTGAAAAGGTTGTAGCTCTAAGTGCATGCAAAGGGAACTTCTATCCTGGAGCATGACTTAGAAGGTCTGCTTAATCAGAAGCTCAACATACCTGACACAGAGGGTTCACTTTCTTTCTTCTAGAAGCATGACATGTATCTGATGTATCCAGTCTACAATGTATTTATAGCATGAGATGTTCTTGATGTATTTCAACATGGACTATATAATGTACCTTTTGAGGCATTAGCATGTGTTTGATTTATGACATCTTTATTGGAGCAAATTAATGGAAATTTTTCTCAAATTGTGCCTTTCCGTCAGTTGCCTTTTTGTGCGAGGGATGAAATCCATGAACCACACGTTGGTTCATATTTTCAATGAACAAAGAAAGAAAGAACAATTTTTTAACAATAAATAAAATATGAATGAAAAAAAAATAATAATCATCAATAAATAAATAATAAAACAAATTTCTTTTGAAAATCAACCAATTAAAATTAAAACTTTAAAGACATATTTTGAAAAATTAAATTTGATAAAAACAACAAGAAAATGAAACAAATCTGTTGAGTGGATCCTCACCTTTTTGAAGTTTCCTACTCTTGTGCGCGCAGCACAACCATCTTTATCTGCATTAACTCTCTTCAATCTCTGCGAAATTTTGTATTCTGCACAAAACCCCACAAAGTTCTACAAATCTTCTTCAACAAAATTAACCTTTCCACATGATACACTTCTGCAAATTCAACACCACAGGCTCTATATACATTTCAATTCCCACACCTTCGAATTGATACCTACATTTCAATTCCCACATCTTCGAATTGATACCCACATTTCAATTCGCACATCTTCGAATTGATACCCACAATTCAATTCGCACATCTTCGAATTGATACCTACATTTCCATTCTCATATCTTCAAATTGATACCTACATTTCAATTCTGACATCTTTGAATTGATACTAACATTTCATTTCTCACATCTTTGAATTGACACCTACATTTCAATTCTCACATCTTCTAATTGATACCTACATTTCAATTCTCACATCTTCAAATTGATACCTACATTTCAATTCTCACATCTTCGAATTGATACCTACATTTCAATTCTCACATCTTCGAATTGATACCTACATTTCAATTCTCACATCTTCGAATTGATACCGAGATTTCAATTCTCACATCTTCGAATTGATACCGAGATTTCAATTCTCACATCTTCGAATTGATACTTACATTTCAATTCTTGCCATCTTCGAATTGACACCTACATTTCAATTCTCAGGATCTTCGAATTGATACCTACATTTCAATTCCGACATCTTTGAATTGATACCTACATTTCAATTCTCACATCTTCGAATTGATACCTACATTTCAATTCCGACATCTTTGAATTGATACCTACATTTCAATTCTCACATCTTCGAATCAGTCCCTAAATTTTGATTCTCATCTTTTGAGGTCAATACCTAAATTTCGACTCTCTTCTCAGAACTGGTACCTAAATTTTGATCCTTACATCTTCGAATTAGGACCTAAATCTTGATTCTCATCTTTCAAAGTTGATACCTGAATTTCGACTCTCTCTTGAGATTGATACCTAAATTTTAATTCTCATTTTTGAATCAGTACCTAAATTGTGATTCTTATCTTTCGAGAGTGATACCTAAATTTTGACTCTCTTCTTGAGATTCATACCTAAATTTCAATTCTCACATCTTCAAATTGATACCCACATTTCAATTCTCACATCTTGGAATTGATACCTACATTTCAATTCTCACGTCTTCAATTTAATACCTACATTTCAATTCTCACATCTTCGAATTGATACCTACATTTAAATTCTCACATCTTTGAGATCTTCGAATCAGTACCTAAATTCTGATTCTCATCTTTTGAGGGCGATACCTAAATTTCGACTCTCTTCTCTGAACCGATACCTAAATTTCAACTCTCTTCTCGGATCTTGTACCTAAATTTCGATCCTTACATCTTTGAATCAGCACCTAAATCTTCATTCTCATCTTTCGAGGTTGATACCTAAATTTTGACTCTCTTCTTGAGATTGAAACCTAAATTTCAATTCTCACGTCGTCGAATCAGTACCTAAATTATGATTCTCATCTTTTGAGGTCGGTACCTAAATTCTGACCCTTTTTGTCTTTTCAAAATTGATACTAAAATTTCAATTTCTACCTCGGGGTCAGCACTAACATACTGATTTCCATCCTTTAAAAATTTCTAAAATTTCACAACTCGAAATTCACTCTTTGATCCCCAACGAGATTCCCTACTCCTTGATTTAAATTATACGCTCATCCGCTAGTATCCCCAACAGAAATAAAACAAATCACACACACAACTCTACGCATACTTCCGGGTCTGTTGACTTAGGAGTTTATATTAGTTTTTGTTGATCTCATCGGTCAACGCTAATACGCGCGGTGTGCTTGCCTAGCACACCACACCTATTGGGGGTCCATTTGTTGACGTCACTTTTGGTTGAGGTTTAGTTTTTCCTCTTTAGTAGCCTAAGGACTAGCCATACGACTTTCCTATTGACTATTTTTTAGAAAACTAGACATGGAACCCACACCATTAGAAATTTTACCCTCTTCTCTACTCAACTTGAAGTTCCACATATTGATCCTGACCTCTAGCACTTAGTAGGTGGGATCATTATAAGGGAAACTCAAGATGAGTCACCCTTAGGACTACTGGACCTTAGGGTTGACCCTGGGTGTTGTTCTGGAGCTAGGGCACTCACTACACTCATCTACACTCACATTCACTCACAACGCTAAGCTCAAATTTCTAGCCCAGGTCCCTTGATCTTTTTGGCATGCTCATGTAGATGGTCCCCTAAACCTACCAGCCCGAGGGCTATGGTTTGGCTAAGACAACTATATAGAGGACCCAAAATGGGGTTTCCATTGGTCCATGGCTTGTTGGTGGTGGTTGGTACTCCAACTCTACCAAAATACCCATCTTGGCCCTTTACCCCTAAAACACCCCAAATTACCAAAATACCCCTCCATATCCCAAAATTCCAAAAATTTGAAAAATTCCCAAAAAATATAACCCAAAAAATTTAAAAAAATCCCAAATATTCCCAATTTCATTTTTTTTCAACTACCACATGACCCAATTTGGCCAATTTGACCACCTTTAGCCAAAACCCCCAAATTGGCCTTTTAGGGCCCAAATTTCCTCAAATTCAACTCAAATGTCCTTCAATTTGATCTCAATTGACTCAAATTCCAATCCTAAACTCAAATTAATTTTTTATATGGCCAAACTAAATAAAATCCAAGCTTAATTGGCCCATGATTTGAGCCCAATTTTGGTATAGGTCAAACCCCCAATTTTGACCATATGATCTAATCTCATCAAATTGAACCTATAGCCTAGTCAATTGACCCGATTTAATGTTGAAAAAATATTTATAACATTCTTATGCATAAAAATCAACCATCAATTGGCCTTGGTGAAGCCTAAAATTCATTTGATTTTGGCCTAAACCCAAAATTCCCAAATTTAGCCCCAAATTGGCTAAGTCCCCAAATTCCACCCAATTGGTTGCCTTAACCTCGAAATTGGCATCCAATTCATGTTGAAAACTCTTCATAGGGTCCCTATTGACCATTTACAATAATCAATTTGGACTTAGGCTAAGGCTAACCCAATCTAGACCCAAGCCTAGCCCAACATGACCAAATTGACTAAAATTCAAAATTCCCTCAAATTGACCCTTCAATTGAGCTCAAAGCCACTTCCATTTTTCACCAAAGTTGTTCCTTATGATCATTAACACCAAATGAAACATTTATCAATTTACATGGCTAACCTAGCCCAAACCTAGGCTTTGATCACTTGAACCCACATGGGACCCATGCACTAAATGTGACCTTACCACCCTAAAGTCACCAAATTAACTCCACCACACGCATTAGTTTGACTTAGTGACCAGTACAAATACCATGAAACCATCTAAATCAAGCCATGGACCAAAGGTCCCCCAAATAAAGGGATATTATTTCCAAAAATGCATGTGCTTAAGATATCATTACCAAAATTAGGTATTATTGCACTGAATTGATGTGACATATTCCCCTGGGTTCCCTGAGCTCCTAGCCACCTCCCCCTGGCCGGCCTGCCAGCCTAGTGACCGGAAAAGCTAAAAATTGAGAGCCACCCCCATGGAACCTCACCCAAATCAAACCTAGAGGCCAGCTCAGCCAAACCAAGCTCAGCCAAACTAATTGATGGAGCTCCTCTGCCCTCCACCTAAGCACCCAATGCACACAAACTTACACCCTGAGAGCCACCCCAAGACCATTTTTATAAAAACTCACCTCCACGACCATGGGAGGTGTGCTAAAATTTCCTTAGAGAGGCCTCTCCAAACTTCACATAGATCTTCTCTAAGATCCCCTCAGTGCATTCCAACTATCTTCCCTCACCAATTCCCACTGTCGGAGCTCAATTTTGAGCTTGAAACCTAGCCGGAAACCAGGATAGAATCCAATACACCTCCACAGTCCGCCAAACCCAAATTAACTTCACCCACACCTTCACAATAGTGAAAGAAGCTAAATCCCCATAAAATACACCTTCTAAAGAGCCTTTACCATAGCTCTAGACCAACACCCAAATCCGGCCGTGATCAAATCCACACCTATGCCTTATACCAAGGCCAGGGACTCAATCCCTAGACTGTTTGGATCCTAAAGAACATACCAAGACCCTCTGATCGAAGCTTCACTTCTCAGAGCAAAGGTATAATACCTCACCTCCTCCCAAGCCTATTTCTATTCTCCATTTAATTAGGCTTAATTTAAGTGCATGATTGCCGTTTGGATGTGTTTGTCTCACTTAGATGAGTCCATAGGATCAAACCTGAGATGATTTGGTTGAGTCTAGGCTGAGATCTTAGGGTTTTAGTGTGGACGGTCACAAGATCATTCTATCGGGGACGATGACGGGGAGCCGTTTGATCAAGCGTGTATCAAATGAACGGAGGAGATCAAGCCAGACAGCGCTTCGGGACATAAACCGCGGGCCGAGTCAGCAGCTACGTGGATGAATATGTCCAACCAGAGCGCGCCACACATGCCTTCAGAGCTGCCTAGGATCTAGTCAGCACGCGCGGGTTAAATAGATAAATAGGGGTTTAATTAATTCAAAAATTGACCCCTAACTTCAAAAATTCATAACTTTGTGTAGAAAAATCACAAAAATAAAATATAAATACCATCTTGCTCAATGAATAGAGGAGAACAATATGGAATAAATTTTAAGTCCATTTGATGCATATTTTTTTTTAATTAATTAAACACTATTTGGAATCATTTGATTCTCCGAGCATATTTACAAATCACCTTGACTTAAAATTTTGGCATGTTGTAGCCTCTATTAAGGAAAAAATCCTATGATTTTTCCAAAGTCAGAGGAAGTTCCTATACAGAGATCCATATTTATCAAGTTTTTGCACATTATTTCCTTAAAATAATCATGGAAATTAGCATGTTGATTAGAAAATTCCAAGAAAATTTTGAAAGGTCTACCATGATCAGGGAAGCTTTTGGAAATAATTACATGAGTCAAGTCATTTAAAATGTAGTTAATTTGCATGAAAACTAAATTATTAAGATAATTAATTTTAGAAAATAAAAACATTTAAATGACTTGATTTTTTATCTCCATTGTGGTTTAGGTTCCGAAGAACTCAATATAAAAGTTTCATAATATTTTGAGTTCATTTAATAACCTAAGTTGATTTTTAAAGATAAATAACATTTTTGGCACTAAAATGATATTTAAAAATTTAAATATAACTCAAAAAATTATGAAACTTAGTTTTTTGAGTTCTCTGTCACCAGGTGTATTTTCTAAAAATAAAATGATATTTAAAATAAAAACTTGATTTTTTTAGCCTATTTTAAATATTTTAAAAATTAAAATTCCCAAAAAATCACAAAAATAATTAAACTCATGGAAATGTTCTAAATGTCTTTCTAAGAACATAAGAACAATTTAAATATTTTTCCTGATTTTCTAAATAAAGATATTGAAGTTTAAAGTTTAAAAATGATTTTAAAGCTTAAAAATGATTTTTATTAAAACAATTCCAATAAATCAAATAAAATTCAGAAAAATATTAAATTTTCTCCTCTGAGTTCTCTAACTTCAGGGAGACTTTTCAAAAATACTAAACTTACATTTCTCCATTTAAAATATTTTATATTTAATAAATACCCCAGAACTTAAAATAATTGTAATAATTTAAATAAAATTCAAAAATCATGAAATTTGGTCAAAAAGCTTCTCTCGTCTAAAGTTACTTCCAGTAAAAAATTCAAGGGATTAGGATTTACCTTGGTGAAGTTAGGAATTTTCTTTGAAAAATCCTATTTTTGCATGAAAATAATTATATAAATTAAATTAAATTTTGACAAATCACATTTTCTCCTCTGATAT
>NW_018164444.1:43746059-43746749 GCF_001263595.1 Phalaenopsis equestris | reverse complement strand
CATGCTTCTTTCTCTAGATCTGTTGGATATCTTGAAAATCTACTAAACTTAATATGTTTTTCTTGACAGAATCATCCTTAATTAAACTCCTAAGGACCCACCAAGATATGACATAGGGTTAGGAAAACTACCAAAACTTTACTTTTCATGCTCTCCATAAATGCCTTAACATGCATTTTGAGTTTCAGGTGGTGGAACGAGAAGACTCGCTAGGTACGCCTTTTACAGTTTTCAGTGTTGTCTTTCTAGTTCTTGTACGCTATACTTTTGTGTTTATACAAATTTGCATTGAAAACTAAAACTATCAGGATAACCACAAAATCAAAACCAAAACCAAAGTCAAAACAAAAATTGACCAAGATAAAATTCACCCCCACAACATTCAGAATATAAAACAACTCAAAATTTAATCACAAACATCACACAAAACTACAATTGCAACTAAATTAAGACATCTCTATTGGATGATCGGGAATCCCTCGGAAGAGGAAACCTACGGTTGCTAACGAGGTTTCCCACGATCTAAAAGAAGTTATGGAAATCATTAAGTTTTGTTTAGTAAGTTCATTTAAACTAAGTGAATCCAATAGAAAATAATAGTGCCAGAACGAGGGAACCATAGGATCCTAACCAATGTTGCTCTGATCAACTTTAATATGCCTTATTAAATTCAAAAAACTAAGACCATAG
>NW_018164444.1:43732324-43745871 GCF_001263595.1 Phalaenopsis equestris | reverse complement strand
TATACAATATAAGCCCTAACTCATCTTAGGATTCTGAGGTTGTTGATTGTCACGACTTAAACCCTCACATCTTCCAGGATATTTATGTGATCATTTCACATGAATGTAAGCCCTAACTAATAAAATTGTCAGGATGAAACACTTAAATTTTTCTCCTCAAAACTGAAGCCATACATTAGGATAGCTTGGGAAGTCACTGGGGTTCTCCTCTAGATTCATGACATCCCCTAGTTCTTCCTCCTTTGGATTCTACAATAAAATGTTCCAAATTTGAACCAATACCCTTTCAGACCTCTACGTCAAATCTCATTCCTGATCTCATTGAAAAGTCTTACCATTTGAAACTCCTTGAAGATAATATTTCCTAATTTTTATCGGGAGTCTTCTTAGGTGACTTTAGTCATTTAAGATGTAATTAACTATAGGGGCTTGCCCTTATAGGAAGCATGTCCGAACCCAACTTAATATAAACCCTATTTAATCCTTTATATTAAATTAGGGAACTTGTCGGCAAATATAAAGGTTTCACAGACCAAACGGATGTCATATATTTCTTAGTTTATTTGATCGAGCCTCATCCTCAAGCCTTGTGTTTGTCCTTCGGGATAGATACAGGATTTGAGGTACAGTGCTCTTTCATTTAAACTATGAAAAATATGGGTTCAGTTTGATTTCATATTTTTCTAAAACTAAATATATATGTAAATTAAAACGTCCTTCCGAACCTGGCAACGAGATTTCGATTCCGGTGACCGACAACTTCTTACGGGAAACTCCCTTCAACACATAATAGCATCGACATGCCTCAACATCAACCCCTTAGCTCAACCTATAAAAAAGAGGTTTAGAAGCTGCTAGATGCAAGACACATCTAGCAGGTGAAAATTGAGATGTTTTGCAAGTTCACTGGTAATTGACAGATGTGTGTTTAACTTTTTTGGCCTGAATGTGGCCTACCTAAATGAAAACTACCACCTCACTCGGATCGTCTCCCTCATGAATCTAACAATCGAATGCTCAGTCGTGAGCTTCCTTGATGTTAAATTATCAATATATAAAGATGCATCTAGATGATAAGGAAAAATCTACATTAATTAGTGAAAGATGGTTTTTTTATAATGTAATACTCTTCAATATAAAAAATGCGGGCACAACCTATAATTAAATGATGGAAGTTATTTTTTTGAGGAAAAAGAAAAAAAATATTAAAATCAATATCAATGATGTCTTATTAAAAAAAAATAGACTTGATATATACCTCCAAAACCTCTCATAAAATATAATTTGAAATCAAACCAGCTCCATTGTACTTTTAGGTCGTGGACTAAGAAATTCTTAGGCTATTTGCTGACCTTGGAAGGGATCAAAGCCCATCCTAAAAAATTCAATGCACACGTAAATATGTCATTATCATGCAATGTCAAGGAGCTACAAAATCTCATGGGTGGAGTCTTGTGCTTGAATCATATCATCTTGAAATCAGTCAAAAAATGCAAAGTTTTCTTTAAAACTTTATGGAATACATAAGGTTTTGTATGGAGAGGAAATTGTGAACAGGACTTTCTAAAACAAAAAGAATTTTTGAGCTAGCCACCCTTACTTCAAAACCAAAGGTCATACGATGAGTTCACAATCAATCTTGGCATAGGGCCTGAGTTAATCAACTTGGCCATGCTATATGAAGAGTGGGGGAAACAATTACTAATTTTACTTGTGAATCACATATTGATAGGACCAGAAATTAGTCATACCATTATGGAAAAGCTTACATTTTCTTTAATTATTTCAACCCTTAAGTTATGATAATATTTCTAGAATCATATTGTACAAATTGTCACTAATCATCCACTTAAACAGTTGCAAGGAAGATCAGAGCTTTTTGGTCATTTAATTAAATGGGTGGAGCCCAATGAATTTTATTTATTCAGCATCCCTCAATTGAGCATAAAAGAGCAAGCTGTGGAAAATATCCTCATAGATTTTCAAAATTTAGGCAAAAAAAATTATGAAACACATGCACCAGAACCATCTTGAACAATAAACATTGATGCAACATTGAACCGACACGAAACATGCCTAGAAATCACACTGATAAGCCCATTAAGATAGCATATCTACCATTCTATCACAGTAGAGTTTAAAGAAACTAACAACCAAGCTAAGAATGAAGCTTTAATTTTCAGGCACCACCTCATGTATGGTATTGAAGTGCAACATCTCACAACAATTTCTAATAAAAAGTTTGTGGTCATCAAAGTAAATAGGTAGTTCAAATCAATGAAAGGGATGATGGTAAGATACCTAGCTAAATTTCAAGTAGAGATTGAAAATTCTAAATACTTCATAAGAAGGACACGTCACAGGGGCTGCTCATTCCGCACTGATATCTTCATGTTGTTGCTTGCTTGATGTCATTATTGTTGTTGAGGAGTCGCCAGTTTGTTTTCTGTTATGTTGCCCTCTTCTCTGAATAATTCAATATCTTAGATCATGTAAGTGAACTAAAAGAAGAGAAATTGGAGGACTAGGGCAGGTAATAACAAGAAAAAATAAATGAAGTATGCGAAAAATTTTCATAAAGTGAATTTTTGAATTGATTGCTCTAAAGCATAAGTTTAAAGAGAGATCAACTCAGTATGTTTTGAAGGCATAACTGTGAAGGAGACCTTGTGAAAGCTAACTACAAGAGAATTCAAGTTGATGTACATGTTCTTGTTCTAGATTTTGCATTATAAGGGCAAGCCCCAATAGTTAATTACATCTTAAGTAGTCAAGTCTACGTAAGAAAACACCCGATTGAGGTTATAAATTGTTCTGAAAAAGTTTAAATCTCATTGTCAAGGAAAGGAATGTCAAAGTCCAATCCTAAGGGTAGCACATTCCTAAAGATTCTAAAAAATTCTAGAGTTTTGTTTTGTCATCGATGGTTTAGTTGAAGTTCTTCCTTTTGCTTTGGGTTTTGAATGTCCATTCCAACAAAACAGTGTTAGCACACCCTAATAACATGCAAAGTAAAACTAGGATGACATTTGCCTTTTTTTCTCAGTAGCCCTGCAAAATAAAGTAAGTATGGAAATTTTTTTTGTTTAATTAGTTGGTTGTTATTATTATTATTATTTATTTTTAGACAACCTGGTTAAGATGTTCGTGCTTTTCCATCATTCTAGGGTTATCGGGTTCTCTGATCTACTTAGTCCGAGAGGTTATCGCACCTACTTGGACTGGAAGATTCCTTCTAGCAATCATGGGCTTTGTTGACCAAGAAACCTTTGTATATAGTATTTAAGTTGCATTCAATGATCTTTGTTCATTAAGAATTTATTTAAGTTTTAATGTATTTTTCAAATTTAGTGTTTGAAAATATTAGGATGTTTATATTTAATTAACTGATTTTTTTGGTCATTTTATATTTGATTTTGTTGCTTGGGATGAACTGGTGAAGTTCCAATGGTTCCATCATTTTAGGTTCATATAGGTTTGCAGTTTGATTAGTCATAAGTGATTGAAAGATACTTTGTTAGCAACCAAGGATTGCCTCTTCCAAAATACCTTCTAAAACCAAGTCACATTATTTTTTTTATGTTTGAATTTTAATGTCTTTTAGAATGATTTTTATGTCATTTCATTTAGGTTGGTTTGGCACTTTAGTCCAAATTATCCCCGATCGAGGCTAAGATGCTTTCATTCTCGTATGAGATATCAAACCCTCCTTAACTTCCAATCACCTAGGTCTAGGTTGATTTTATATTATTTCAAGTTGAGTTGAAATGGCCTAAGATGAGTTTTTGGGTAATCTGAGTTAACTTAAGTTTGGCTGGTTGTGCCTCAGATTATATTCAAACTTGTTTAAATCGAAAAAAGTTTAATATGATTAACCTAGGTTGACTTAGTTTGATTATGGTTAAAATAAACTTACTTAGTTTAGATTAACTTAAGATAAGCAAAGTTAAACCAAGTTGGATTATTTTAGGAGCAAACCAAGTTGAACTAGACTGATCCAAGTTAAACTTTCTAGGTCAAATCTTGTTTAAGTTAAATTAAACTTTAGTGAAGTTTGCATAAATTAGACTTGAGTTGTCTATTTAAATCTATGCTGGATTAATATTAAATCAACCTTTCATTTAATTGAGGTTAAAACTTTCAATCATGAACTTGAATCTCAAGTCAGCTTAATCTGATGGTTTAATTAAATTAACCCAAATTAGGTCGGGTTGGCCCGATGGTCTAGTTGAATTAGGTTAACCTAGGTGATACAGCAAAATAATATACTATTTTAAGTACATATTTTATGTTTATTTTTTGTGATATTGCACTTTAAAGAAGGGTATTTTTCATGTTTTTGTTGCAGGTATATCATTTTTAGGCATTTGGAGAAAAAATGGCAAAAAGGATGAAATTTGGAGCCAAAACAACAAATTATGGGGTTCTGGCGCGTAATGCACCAGATTGGCGCATGTTGCGCCACAATCGAGAGCCTTGACGCATGATGCGCTAGAGACGACATTTTTTAGATTAAGATAATTCAACACATATTTTGCACAAATTTTTAATGGGACACTTTTTCTACACACCTATTGGAGTAATTCAATGCATCTAGACACTGTGGAAGGTCCTTAAATGAAGGGATATGTCTCTTGGATCAAATGACACATGTTTTGAATTCAAAAGAGTTGAATTTTAGAGGGAATTTTGGAGGGAACTTTTAATTCCTTTTGAAAGGAGGCAGCCCAAAAAAAAAGAATAAGACTTCAAGGAGTTTAGGGGGGACAAAAAAGACAAGAAAGTGGGGGTGAAGTGAAAGGAAAGGAAAAGAGAAGAGAAGATTTTTTTCTAGGGTTGTAAGAGGAGAGGGAAGGTGAGAGATTTCTTCTTCTTTACACTATTAAGAGAGAATTGAGTGTGCTTATAAAGAGAGAAAGGCTTGGAGAGAACTTCTAGGGATTTTTTTGGGAAGGATTGTGAGATAAGTTGTGTCTTTTATTTCTTTTATTTTATATATGAAATCCATGTTTTGTTGTATCCTTCTCATGAATTTAGATTAGTCTTCTTTATCCTTCTCCCTACTTTGAGATATGGTTTTGTGAAGAATTGATTTTGTTTTCTATGGTTTTAAATGTTAATAATTTGTGATGATTTCAACTATGATCTTCATTTACTTTTTGATATGGCCAATTGAAAGGTTAAAACATATTAAGGAACATATATTCTGAAAAGGGCTATGATTTTTACAACAGGGGGAGAATCACATTTGATTTCATGGGAGAGTATGTCACCCATGGAATTGAGTGTAAATAAATAGGAAAATAAACTTTGTTGGATGCAGAATTGGAGATTTTAAGGTGACAGACAAAAATCCCCAATTTAGTCCAGTTGTTTGGAAACTAATGTGAGATTGTTAGCCCTCAAGGGAGGGAGTAGTGGGAGCTCTGGAGTGGCAGACGGTATCCTCCCAGCTATATATATTCAAATGATTTTAATTTCTTCACAATCCATATAATCATTGTAAAGGGAAAGGATGCTTTCTTAAATTTGAATCTTTCATCAAGATAAACTTTTTAAGTTTTTGTAATTTTGCTTTTGATAGTTTAGTTTTTAGTTAGTTAAATCTGTCTTTCAACTGCATTTTATATAGCATTCACTTTTGTAGTTAATATTCAAACTTTTCACTTTACTTTTATTTTTGTATTTTTAAATTATAAAATAATTTTAAGAATTTACTTATAGGTTTTTCCAACTTCCTTGTGGGATCGATATCTAGGACTCCATTATAGCCCTTTATTACTTGAGTGATACGTATACTTATGTTGTTTTAAAGAGGATTTGACAGTTTAAAAAGAGCTTTAAAAATAAACTATTTTCATAAAAGGTATTTTTGTTGGGATTATATTACATATTTATTGTTATATCTATCGTGTTTATTTTGTAATATTGAAAAATATTTACAAAATTTACACGCTAAATCTACCCACATCAAGTTTTTGGCATCGTTGTGAGGGAAGTAACGGAAAGTGTTAGTAAGTTATTTTATTTTATTATAAAAATATAAAAAACACTTTTTGTAGTTTAGTTTTAAACATTTTTTTTATTTAAATGTGTTTACTTATTTTTAATTACTTGCTTTGTTTGTTTATGCATAGTGTAAGATCTGAAAATTTTGTACCTTATGATTTTGAGTAAGAGAGAAATATTAGAAAAATTCAAAAACAACAAAAAGAAATAGATCAGTTTAGCAAAATGTCTTGTAATTTAAGTAATGCTGGAGATGAAAATGAACATCATTAGAGACCTTTAAGAGATTATGCTAATCCTAGCATACAAAACCCTGCTGCAGCTACCAATTCATTTGAGTTTAAACCTGCTATTATCCAAATGGTACAAAATAATTAGTTTAGAGAAACACCAACTAAAGATCCTAATTTACACCTTGATAGTTTTCTAGAAATTTTTACTACATTTAAATATGATGGTGTGTCGAATAATGCTGTTAGGCTTAGACTTTTTCCTTTTTCACTAAGGGATAAAGCTAAGATGTGCTTAAATTCATTAGCACATAGATCTATCAAAACTTTAGGAGATTTTTCACAAAAAATTTTATCAAAATATTCCCCACGTTCAAAAACTGCTAAGCTTAGAAATGATATTACATTTTTTTATCAGCTTGAAGGGGAATCAATTTATGAAGCCTGGGAAAGAATTAAAGATTTCCTTAGAAAGTGTCCACACCATGCGTTTCCAGATTGACTAATAATTCAAACTTCTTGTAATGTTTTATAATGGGTTGATTGGATCTCTTAGATTGATAATTGACACTGATGTTAGTGGATCAATAATGTGAAAACCATTCGATGAAGCATATTCATTAATTAAAGAGATGGCTAAAAATTTTTAATTGCCCTCTGAAAGGGTTCTTAAAAGAGTAGCTAGTATTCATGATTCTGATGTAATATCTATGTTAGCTGCCCAAATAGCTGCTATATAAAAGGAGATAGATCAATATGGTATGAATTATTCTCAGACAACATCTATGCTTGAGAAAAACTCATTGGGACAAATGATAGAATCTCAATCATCTTATGAGACTTTAAATGCAGTAAAAAATGATTCTAATAATCCTCATGCCAATTATTATAATCTTGGTTGGAAGAATCATCCAAATTTTAGTTGGAGTAATGATAATTCTATCACTACAAATCCTCAATTAGGAAACAATATTGCAAACCCATTGGGAAACTCCAACAACCAAGGGAATCAAGCTTATAAACCTTATTACCCCCAGGTTTTAATAATTTGCAGAGTATGGAGAAAAAGTTAACAATGAAAGAATTGATATTGTAAATGGGAAGTCAATTACAAAGTTAAGAAGCTGCAATGAGAAACATGAAAAATCAATTGGGATGTATTACTACCACACTTAGCAATAGACCTCCAGGAACATTGCCTAGTAATGTTGAAGGATCAGAACGAAGAGCAAATGAAAGCTATTCAACAAAGAATTGGAAAAGAATTAGAAAATAGAGTTCAACAAGAAGTTGATGTTGAAAAAGATGAGGTGGCAAATGAAAAATCTGGAGAAGATATTCTTTTTGAGGCAAAAAGTCTTATTAAACCAACAAAAATCATTATAGAAAGACCATCACCTCAATTTTCTGAAAGATTGAAGCAGAAAAACAGAGACAACCAATCAAAATTTTTGGAAATTTTGATAAAGTTAACGATAAATATTCCATTTGTTGGAGCTTTGCAACAAATGCCAAGCATGTAAAGTTCATGAAGGATATACTTAATAATAAATGGAAATTTATAGAAAATGAGACTATTACACTCAATGAAGAGTGTAGCACTATAATTTAGAAAACGCTTCCGAAAAAAACTTAAAGTTCCTGAAAGTTTTACAATTTCTTGTGTTATTTGCGAACAATTTTATAAAAAAGCTTTATGTGATTTAGGAGTCAGTATTAATCTTATGCCGTTATCAAATTTTAATAGGTTAGGCTTAGGAGATATTTCACCTACCACTTAAGTTAGCTGATCATTCGATTACTTATCCTAAAGAAGTTATAGAAGATGTTTTGGTAAATGTTGATAAATTTATCTTTTCTGTGGACTTTACTGTATTAGATATGGAGAAAGATAAAGATATTCCTATTATCTTAGGAAGACCATTCTTAATCACTAGAAGAGCTTTGATAGATATGCAGAAAGAAGAACTAATGATGCGAGTTAGTAGTCAAGGGGTTACATTTAATATTAAAAAATCAATGAGATACTCTGCAAAAGAGCAAGAGATTGAATGCTTCAAAATGGATATTAACAAATATTTAAGCCGTGAATATTTTAAAAAGTCTTTTGGAAAAGAATTTGAAAAGGAATATATGGAATATCATGATGAAAATAAAATTCAAGCTGAATATATGAAAGTGAGTAATAAGGATTTGAATTATGTTCAGGAAAAATTTGAAATGTTAGATCCTGCAGAAAGTAGCAAGAATTTGATTTCATCTTTTGAGAAACCTTCTGAACTAGAACTGAAAACACTTCCTACACATTTGAAGTATGCATTCTCAAGAGATTTATCCACATTACCTGTTATAGTATCCTTAGAATTAACTGATACACAAGAACAACAGTTATTGAAAACTTTGAATAGATATAAGAAAGACATTGGATAGGCATTAGCTGATATTAAAAGAATCAGTCCTTTAATTTATATGTAACGAATTTTATTAGAAGATCAACATGTACCAAGAGCTGATCATCAGAGGAGATTAAATTCTATGATGAAAGAAGTTGTGAAGAAAGAAAATTTAAAATGGTTAGATGCTGGAATAATATATCCTATTTCAGTTAGTGCTTGGTTAAGTCCAATTCACTGCGTTCCAAAGAAAGGAGGAGTGAATGTAGTGACAAATGAGCATACAAATTTATATTAACAAGGTAAGTGATCCCGAAAATTATAGATGTGTAAAATTAATGAAGTTGACTCCGCTTTGTAGCGTCGCAAAAAATTTGGTTAAAAATTAATGAAGTTGACTCCGCTTTGTAGCGTCGCCAAAAATTTGGTTCGTTATTTATGAATAATAAATTAAAGCAATTATGCGAGGATTATACACAAGTATACGTAGCATTATCAAGTAATACAAGACTTTCTGTTTAAGCCCCAAATATTGATCCCACGAGGAAGGTTTAAATTCACTATGGTAATCTAAATCAGGAAATTCACAGTAATTAAAAAAATCTAGTATACTAATTTCTAATATTTAAGGTGCCATCAAAATTAAATTATCAACTACTAGCAAGACTGTAAAGTACAGTTAAACTATAACTACCAAACTATGTTTTGGTGATGAAGTTATCAAATATGAGAAAGCATCTTTCCCACTATAATGAGTTTTTGGTTAAATGAGAGAGATAAACTGTTTGAATTTGTATTGTGCCAAATAGGAGAAATTTTATTTCTCTACCCTTAGTCAAGTGCTATAGAAAATCATTGGCTAATCTCATGTTTAGTTTCTAAATTTGTCGTTAGGTTAGGACGATACTGGCTCTAACTCTAAAGCTCAAACACTCATTCATAGATATAAATGTGATTCTCACTTTATTGTAGAACTCATACTCCAATTCTCGAATCATATATTTCACAACAGATTTTAACATTTCAATTGGCTAGATCAAAATGTAAATTAAGAACGGAGTGGAAAATCATCACAATTTATTTTATATTTTAAAATTGGCACAACAAAATTATATGTTCATTTCACCATATCTCAAAGTAAGGAGAAAAACAAAGAAAACTACTTAGACCTCACGAGGAAGTTACGACAAAAAATGAGTTTCATAAATAAAAGATAGCTTATATAACAATAATAAACAACTACCACTTATCTGTAACTCTTCCTCTAGGAAAATCCCTTGTAGCTTTTCTTGGACTCTTTCTCTCTTTACAACACTCTTGATGTTCTCTTTAAAGATTTAAGGAAGAAAAAATCTCTCACTTCTTTCCCTTTCTAATAACTCTTAAGAGAAATCACTCTTAGACTCACCACACTAGACAATAGAACACTCAAGTAAACTCAATTACAAACTAGCCCCCTCTAACCACCACTTTTTTGGATCAATTTTTGCTCTAAATAAAGCATAATGTCGGTTTTCCAAGAGTTGCCTCCAATAACTCTTCAAAAAGCGTCTAAATTCATCGAATCTTCTAGAATTTTGCCCGACACCGACTTTGTTTCGTCGACACCCATGGTCTGATTTAAATTATATGCTCTCTGTTAAATGGCGTCGTCAGCGCTGATAAGGTTCTGGACTCCTGGTTCATGCTGGCATCGTCGACGTCCTTGTTGTCGCTGCCGGCGCTGAGTAGTTTTTACAAAACACTATTTGACTCCAAATTCCATCTCTTTTGCTTCTTTTTTGCTTCAAGTCCTAAAAATCATCAAACTGCAATAAAAAATGAAAAATACCTTCCTTTAAAGCCTAATATCACAAAAAATGAATATAAGATATAGGTCTAAAAATGCATATATTTTTGGTGCATCAAAATCCCCAAAAGTGCATCAAAATCCCCAGGTGCATCAAAATCCCCAAAACTTAAATGTTTCTTGTCCTCAAGTAACTCCTTTACTACATAAAATATGACTTATGGATAAGAGTTTTAACTTCTAGAATTCCACATTTTAGTCTGCTAAATATAATAGCATAACTTAAGAAAAAAATTAAAATAACTCAGGTTAATACTAAAGGTATAAGAAGATCTAGCAGTCAAGTCTAGGATTTCTGATTCTCTATTCTTTTCAATGAAAATTGCAAATTTTCATATTTAAGCCACTTAGAATATCCATATGAAAATGAACTCCATGAAAACTTTATTAGTAAATATGCTAATACTTATTTACAAATTTAGAGAATGTATTCAAGCCTTCTTCCTTAAGTTGATTTAAGTGAAGTCAATTTTTGATTAGGCATCTCCTCAAGCTTCTCCTTGCTTCTTTTTTTCTTTTCTTTTCTTCTTCTCTTTTCTTTTTAACTTTTAGGATCATTTTCAATAATTTCTTTGCTTTTTTTTCTCAGTGAAGGATTACTATATCTGGACAACCTTTAATGATTTTTAACTTCACTATCCACTAATTAAAGTTAAAAAATTTTCACATTCCTTCACTTTATAAATTCATATTAGCTTTAAGTTTTTTTAATAAAGTTTCATTCTTTTCTTCTTACATGAACCTCTAAGATTCTTATTACTTCAAAAATACAAATTCCACTACTTATAATGGAAAAACATAGACCTATTCTCTCGTACCAAATACCTTAATCTACAGAATTGCCCTTTATTATTAAAATTTTTACTTAAGTTTAATATATATTTCGAAACAAAAATATAGTTATCTAAGTTAGCTTCTAATACCAATGGTCACGTTAATTTAAAAATTTGAAAATAGAGCTAATTGAAGAGAAATAAATATAAGTTTCTTTCTTTTAAAGGAATTTTTCTCTCCCCCCCCCCCCCCCCCCCATATTTACCCCAAATTTAAATTTTTAAAAAATTAAGCATGAAAAACTGAAAATATAGGGTGAAAGAAAATAATTAACACATAAAGAAAAGACATACATGTTGAAGGTTTTCGTTTTTGAAACTTAACTCTGAAATATTGCAGGTGCTAATATGAAAAGCTACAAGACTTAAAATATTAAATATCATATAATATATATAAAAACATTTGGAGAGAAAGAGTTAACTAAATAGAAAAAATACAACAAAGTACAAGTAACAAATAATAATATTAAAATAAATTTCAACTTTACAACATTTCTATAAATTAAAGTTCACAAAACAACATTCGATATAGATATAAAATATAAATCTAAGTTTCACACTTAACAATTAAACAATAACAATAACAAAATTTAACAAATAATAAACTAAATAAAAGATCAAGACTATGACTAAGTAGACATCACGACTCATCTTCATCATCATCTTCTTCTTCTACATCAAAGTTCCGCTGCTGGCTGCTGATAAGGGGTAAGGATATGGTGACTAGGAAACTATACTGAGTGGTCACCCCTCATGTATCTAACCATAGCATCATCATAAGCAACATCATATTCAAAATTCTGTCTTATTAATTCATCATTATGTGCATTTCTGGCCTCCAAAATTTCAATCCTGCTCTCCATTCTTAAAATATCTCCTTGTTGGATCATCATTTGTTCTATAAGTCCTTGTAGAGTAGGAGTACTAGAAGTAGAAGGAATATCTCTACTCCTACTTCCCGATCTCCATCCAACATGAGATTCATAGGTTCTTATGTTTGCTCTCCCAATGGGTTTAAGAGGTTCAATCCCATCAATTCTAAAATCAACTTCTGACTATTCACATAATGTGAAAATCAAGGCAAGGTGTGCTAATCTACCAGTCGTCTTACCCATGGAAATAGTATGAGTATTTCTATAACTAATAGAGCCAACATCTAGTATGCTCATCTGTTGGATACAGAAGTTTAGGATGGCTCTATCCATGGCTCTATCCCCTCTATCCCTAGTAACTTTGCTATGGTGGTATGTAGGTATCATTCTGGCCGATATAAAGTAATGTCAGGCCTTGGAGACTAAATCTAACATAGATGCAGGGAAGTTTACCTTAACATTATTCTTCACCTTCCAAGCTCCTCTCCCATCAGTAAGAAATGAAATAACTTCATCCAAGGCCTCATTTGTAGCAGAGAATGCCTTGTAATGATAGTTATATGCATCCTGCAACTGATAGATTTCATTAATTCTTTTAGAGGTGAATTCAACCATTTTACCACAAACATAGACATGGTCATTAGAAGTCTCCCTAAAGTTGGTATAGGACTCCATGATTACACCAATAATAGCCTCGACAGTAAAGTAACATAAATTCTTCTTCCTCTTCTTCATCAAAGTTTTGCTGCTGATATGGCGTAAAGACAGGGTGAGTAGAAACTGAACTGAGTGGCCACCCCTCATGTATCTAACCATCACATCATCATAAGCAACATCATACTTAAATTTTTGCCTTGTTAAATCATCATTATGTGCATTTTTGGCCTCCATATTTTCCATTTTCTGTTCCATCCTTAAGATATCTCCTTGTTTAATCATCAATTTCTCCATAAGTCCCTAGAGAGTAAGGGTACTAGAAGTAGAAGGAATATGCCTACTCCTACTTCCAGAACTCTAATACACCTAAAATATATAGTGTATTTAGATGAATTTTTATACCTATTTTTGAGATATTAAACTTTAACGGAAGGTATTTGTGTGTTTTTCTTTCAGGTGTAAGTAAAAAGGTGAAAAATGTTAAAAAAATTGGAAAAAGATCAAATTTGGAGCAAAAATGTGAAAATGATGCAAAAGAGTTAAAATGTGAAAATGATGCAAAAGAAAATGATGCAAAAGAGTTTTGGCGCTGTCGGCACTATTTTTGGTGTGGGGTTTGCCCGTAAGAAGTTGTCAGTCATCGGAATTGAAATCCCATTGCACGCTTCCGAAGGACGTTTTTTTTTTAAAAAAAAATTAGTTTT
>NW_018164444.1:43720004-43732224 GCF_001263595.1 Phalaenopsis equestris | reverse complement strand
TTGATACTTTTATAGACTCTGGGACTAAAATGACCCCTGAAAAAGAGTAAGAGGGTCATTTTAATACTTTTCTCAATTGCAAACACATGTGTCACAATCTTTAAAAAACTATTAGAGGCATTATCGAATTGTCGTCCGACATATAATCAATGCAATTGAGAATGGAGTTCAAAATAATAAAGTGTGTTGAGATTTGTATCTAAGTTAGGGTCCTATTTGTAAATAGAAAAAATCTATGGTTCATTTGTAAGTGTTGCAAGACTCCATATAAGCCCAAGTTATTAATAAAATGGGTGAGATTTGAAGAGCAATTAATATCTATCAGATCCCTAGCACTGTGCTCGAAGCCAAGGGAAGAAGAAAGAAGAAGAAACGATGGGATCGTGCGACCCCATCGTTATTATTTGTTATGTGATCCCGTCATTGTTATTACAGTGTGATCCCATTGTTGCTATTGTCGTGCAATCCCTTTGTTGCATTCCGCTGTCATTGTGTTTTCCAAGCACAGAAGCAGAAGGAGCTATTGCTATGTGATCCAGTTGTTCCTCGTGTTTCCCGAGCGCAGGAGCAGAAGAAGAGAGTTCTTGAGGCCTTTGTGTTGTGTGATTCCGTTGCTGCTATCCAGTGAGTCGTCATTACTATCCAACGAGCTATAATTGCGGTTGTGATCTCGTAACTGCTGTCCGGCAAGCCTGAAGTTTCGTAGTCCATCGTACACATTGATCACTTCATTGGCTGCAAAGCAGAGGGGAAGTGCAGGCTCTTTCTTGCGTAGGAACATGGAGGTTCAAGCAGCTTCGCGTGAAATAGAAATTGGCGAGGGCTTCAAATCAGTCATACAAAGAAAAAAATAGTTAAATTTAAGAAGTCGGAAGGAGATGGAGTCGAAGGTAAAGGTGTGGATCTTCTGGGAAAGATAGATCCTGAAGTTTTGAAAGTCTTGATCGAGCTAATACAAAGAGCTAGTATCTCGACGGGGGCCACTATTTCAACACGTGCTTCGACACAGATAAAACTAGATCTCCCTACTATAGATCTGAAACTTGATCGACCGATCACGTATCTAAGTTGGTCGCGTCGAATCGAGGCGGCTCTAGTAGGGAAGAAACTAGAGGGGCATCTAACGGGCGTTGAGTCAAATAGTGACAGTGTCGAGAGGGATGAGTGGAGGATCACACACGCTTTGCTTTACACATGGCCACTCAACTCTATGGTTTCATCGTTTGTCTCATCAATAGATGACATTTGAATGATGAGGGACATCTGGGCGAAGTTGAAGATCTATGCTGGGATTGGAAATCATATGAGGGTGTTTTAGATTTAGCGTGAGATAGATGCAGTGCTATAGGGCAATAGATCGATTCAAGAGTATTTCATAGAGCCAGAGTGCTTGTGGCAAGATCTTGACCACTTCTCACCTATATCAAGTTGTGGTGATCTGGGGTGCAAAAAGGGGGAGATCTTTGTACAGATGAGGATTATGCATTTTCTGTCTCATCTAAAACTTGTCCTTGATTGGAGGAAACCAGTCCTCATAGCCCAGGCAACGATCTCTTCACTGGATGAGGCCATTGTCGCGATGATATAGAAGGAGAGTCGCAAAAGGCTATACTCTACGCTGAATGGATTTCCAATTATGTGGTCAACTTTGGTTGCTTCGAGTTCAGATATGACAGGTGCCCAGAGGAAACCCGTCGGTGCTACAACTGTGGAGAAATTGGACACCTGAGCAAGGCTTGTCCAAAGCCACCCAAGGAAAGAGAGACGGGGACGAGGATAGTCTAGAGATTATAATCGTAATCGTGGAGGCCAAAGAGGTGGAAGAGAGGGCTAACGGGCAAATCCGATGATAGAGGAGGACGAGGGAGAGATTGTGATGATCTTTACCAACAATAATCACGAGTTCCTAGAGATGTTGAAGAGAAAGCAAAGAGCGACAAGTGATGCTTGAGGATGCATTCACCTTACTTATGCTCACTCAACCAAATGTACTCATAATACACATGCTCTTGTCTTGATATCCACCACAAGATCACCGAAAAAGATAGTAGATTTTGATACATCTCGACATGTCAGGTAATGCTAGTGAGTTCTCTTCTTATACTCATCTAGCAGTTCCAGAGAACATTCAAACCGTTGATAGTACAACACAACCAATGGTTGGTAAGGGTATAATAAAGTGTACCGATTATATACTTTGTCCAATATTTTGCATGATCCTTCCTTTCTAGTAAACATTTTATTCATTAGTGTCATTATACTCTAACTAAAACACGTTATTTTATTTGCTATTCCAAAGGCAATCTTTCAAGAGAAGATGACTGGCTGACGACTTGAGATTGACATGTGGCATAATGGACTCTGGTATTTGGATAGAGAGGGGATGGATTGAACATTAACAACCATGGTAAAGTGTGCTGGAGTAGGAGAATCTGGGAGCAGTGGAAGATATGTTGTTGCAATATCATAGGCATGTGAAACAATCTTCGTTTAGTCTATTGAATCATTTGTATCCATCTTTGTATGAGAATGTAAATAAACAAAAACTTGTGTGTGATGCTTATGAATTTGGTATGCATACCGGGAGCTCCTATGTTAGTTATGGTAATAGGAGTTCTTGTGTTTTTGATTTGGTACATTCAAACGTATGGGGACTTTGTTCTACAGCTTCGATGAATGATTATAAATATTTTGTGATTTTCATTGATTGTTTTATCATGTTATTTGGTTACATCTGATGAGAAACAAAAGTGATGTGCTTGCCTGCTTTAAAGATTTTCACAGGGCAATTCAGACTCAATACGTTGGAGTAATGGAGATATTAAGGTTTAAAATAAGACAAAATATACCAAAAAGACGTTTGAGGAGTACCTGTCATCCCAAGGGATACAGTATCAAACCACATGTCAGTACACACCGACACAAAACAGAGTAGCAGAGAGAAAGAATAGACACATTTTAAAGGTTGCCCGAAACATGATGATCTCGATGACTGTACCAAAGCACTTGTGGGGGCAGGTTATTTTGACAGCCGCCCTCAAGAGTGTTGGAGCATCAATCTCCTTGTGAGTTGTTGAGAGGAGATAATAGCGGGATCCTCCCATTGAAAGTATTTGATTGTGTTAGTTTGTAAATAATAATAGACCATCAATAAGAAAGCTAGACCCTGGAGCTGTAAAGTATATTTTTGTGGGTTATTCTGCTACCTAGGAGGAGTATATTGTCGGAGTCCAGTAGAGAAGAAAATATTTCTGAGTATAGATGTGACTTTTAGAGAATTGGAACTGTACTACTACTTGGAGGTGACCTCTCCCTTTGGTGACTCGTCAGATACTGGAGGTTTGGCACATGTGGGAACGATACATTATCCTATTGAGTGAGAAGGATCAGCGGAGGAAGAGCTCGAAGATGGTGGGATTTAAACTCAAGGAGTGTTGAGAGTGTATACAAGGAGGCAGAACGAAGGAACAGTGCCCATTGTGTCATACATGTCATCATGTCCCTTGTGCTGATTTATCCCGACTCCTTAGACACCTACACCATCCATATCAAAACTAAATTACACTGGTGATATTATTCCTCTTCCTTCTCCCACTCCCATGACTTTAAGGAGGACCTCTCGCAGCAATGCAGGTCATTCTCCTGATTTTTTTGGTTTCTCACATAACATTGCTCAATTTTTCTCATACTCTAACATAATAGCGGGATCCTCCCATTGAAAGTATTTGATTGTGTCAGTTTGTAAATAATAATAGACCATCAATAAGAAAGCTAGACCCTGGAGCTGTAAAGTATATTTTTGTGGGTTATTCTGCTACCTAGGAGGAGTATATTGTCGGAGTCCAGTAGAGAAGAAAATATTTCTGAGTATAGACGTGACTGTTAGAGAATTGGAACTGTACTACTACTTGGAGGTGACCTCTCCCTTTGGTGACTCGTCAGATACTGGAGGTTTGGCACATGTGGGAACGATACATTATCCTATTGAGTGAGAAGGATCAGCGGAGGAAGAGCTCGAAGATGGTGGGATTCAAACTCAAGGAGTGTTGAGAGTGTATACAAGGAGGCAGAACGGAGGAACAGTGCCCATTGTGTCACACATGTCATCATGTCCCTTGTGCTGATTTATCCCGACTCCTTAGACACCTACACCATCCATATCAAAACTAAATTACACTGGTGACATTATTCCTCTTCCTTCTCCCACTCCCATGACTTTAAGGAGGAGCTCTCGTAGCAATGCTCGTAGCAATGCAGGTCCTTCTCCTGATCTTTTTGGTTTCTCACATAACATTGCTCAATTTTTCTCATACTTTAACATATCACATACATACAAAACATTCATTGCATCTTTGGACACTGTCTCTATACACAAGTATTCACAAGTAGCTAAGGAGGATCCAAAGTAGAAGGCTACCATGCTGGAGGAACTTGTTGCTCTCGAGAAGAACAAGATGTGGGAGCTCGTGTTGTTACCAACAGAAAAAAGCTATCGGGTGCAAGTGAATCTTCATAGTGAAGCAGACCTAGAAATGAAAAATTGATCGCTATAAAACATGACTAGTGGCGAATGAGTATAGCCAGACGTATGACATCAACTATGACGAGACATTTGCACTAGTGAAAAATATAAGCACAACCAAGACACTCGTCTCTCTGGTTGTAAATGGTGGATAAAAGTTACACTAACAAGATCTGAAGAATGTGTTTTTATATGGGGATCTGTTAGAGGAGGTGTACATGGAGAACCCCAAGCTTCGGCACAAACCAAATTGCAGGCAAGATATGTAGACTGAGAAAGTCACTATATGGGTTGAAATAGTCTCCTCGAGCTTGGTTTGATAGGTTAAGAAGAGCAATGGTAGACATATTCTATCAGTAAATCAATGCCGACCAAACAGTAATCTTTTGACGACATGGTAGTCACGTTACTATGTTTGTCGTGTATGTGGATGATATAATAGTCACTTGTGATGATGAATGAGAGATTGCACAATTGAAGGCAAGATTGGGCAAAAAAATTGAGATGAAGGACCTGGGTCAACTTAGATACTTCATTTATATTGAGGTGGTTGGTGGAGCAAAGGGGATTGTTATATCTCCGTGGAAGTATGTACTAGACTTGCTTACAGAGACAGACAAGTTGTGATACAAGCCTGCGCTTTCACCAATTGATCAAAAGGAAAAGTTGAGGGCAAAGGCAGGAGAGCTAGTTGATCTCGAGAGATACTAGAGGTTGGTGGGTTGTCTTATCTATCTGAGTCACATTCGTCCCAACATGTCATTTGCAGTAAGTGTGGTGAGTCGCTACATGCATGATCCGAGGAAGGGCCACATGGATGCACTGTATCGTATTCCGAGTTACATGAAAAGTGTGTCTGGGAAGTAGTTGAACTTCAGAAATAATGAATATATAGGCATTGAGAGCTATTGTGACTCTACTTGGGCGAGTTGTGCTAATGACAGGAGGTTCACATATGGATATTGCATGTTTGTAGGGGACAATATAGTCTCTTGGAAGAGCAAGAAATAGTCGGTAATAGCGAGGTCAACAGCAAAGGTGGAGTAAAGGGCCAGTGCATTAGGAGTTTTCGAGATGAATATGTGGTTGAGAGCTTTGTTGGTAGAACTCAAGGTTGATTATATTGAGGGGAACTGTTGAAATTTGTATCTAATGTAAGGCCTTATTTATAAATAGGAGTCTATGGATTATTTGTAAATGTAGCAATGCTATATATAAGCCCAAATTATTAATGAAATAGATAAGATTTGAAAAGCAATTACTATCTATAGCTTGAATTTTAATGTAGTGCGCCCAACAAAAAAGTTCCTAGATCAGCCCTTCAATGAAAATACCTCAAAGATAAAATACATACCTGGGATCGAAGATTTTCTGTTTTGTCAACCAGGCCATCAATTTTCTCTTGTCGGTCGAAAAGCTAAAAGCCAAAAAGAAAAATAAAATTCCTTAAATGCTCTCCACAAGCATAAACATGACGATAAGTTGAAATAGAAGGCGAAAAGTTACAATCTCAATATTTTCCATCATAATTCCTTTAACTTGTGAAACTTGAGCCTGCACTTTTGAAAGTTTACTGATCTCATCTGGATGTTCCATACAATACTGCATATGCTCCTTCAGTTTTGGCCTGAAAATTGTTGGGTTTGAGTAAAGGATTTCTCAAAGCTGAAGGGATGAAACAAGAATAAAAAGATACCCAATTTCACGATCAAGGCTATGGGCGATAGCCGTTGCAGCCTTCCCTCCGGCATATTTATTGGTAAACTCTTCCTTGATCCTCTCCAAGAACCCGAGAGGAATTTGTCTTCCAGCTGATTCAACTGCTACAATACAGTAAGCTGCATAACACAAATACCATTTTATTATTCCATCAGAAAAAAGAAATACCATTTTATTATTTCATGAGAAGAAAAGAAATACAACAACAACAACAAAAAGCTTTTATCCCACCAAGTGGGGTCAACTAAATGAATCCTTTTTCTCCATTGTGTCTTTTTGAGTGCCATATTTTTATTTAATTCTAATAGATTAAGAGCATTTGGATACTTTTTAGGTCAACCTTTCTTTAAATAAAGCAACAGCTCATGAAAAAAAAAACAAATGATGCATAAAAAATATAACCGATTCGTAAGGCAAACCAAAGAACTACATAAAAAAGTTCATTCTTAAGAAAATACGAGAGATACCAGAATATATAACTCCTATGAAGCATGGCCACATTCAAGGATGTGGAATATATAGAGCAAGGAAGACCGTGCCATACATATATTCTAATAAGTCCATCCAAAAACAAAAAAGAAAGAGAGGTCGCATGTCTTGCAAGAAAATTTTAGTATTTAATTTTTATGCTCATCACACAATATTATCAGTAAAGTTTGATTGTTGATGTTGTGTGAACGAAAAATTGAAATATGAATGCCAAAAATAAGGAATTAAATTCAAATTTTAACTTTTCTAAAGCTAGGGTGTTACCAAGAAGCGTGCACCACAATTTACCAAATTGTAGTAAGAAGTAGGCAAGAATTTGTTAAACTCACCCTAAGTGATGAACTCGACTTAAACTATTGTAGTGAAAAGTAAGGGTTGACCAAACCTAGAATCAAGATTGGATTTGATATATGGAATTTAGGTTCTTTGGATGAGAAGATAAAGAAATTGATGAAAAAAATAATTAGAGAAATAATAAGTATTTGCAGGTTTAAATGAAACTGAATGAAAAAAAGGAAAAAAATGCAAGTTAACATGCGTAAGAAAGATTAACAATAGAATTGGTTTAGAAATTAATAGGGAGTTCAAGAAAAAAATTGCTAGTGTGAATAGGGTTAGTGATATGGTAATTTTTTATAAAAATTATCAACGGGGCATTATAAAATTGGCTAGTTCTTACGCTCCTCGTGTTTTAATTAGAAGATAGTTTAAAAATCAATTTCGGGGAGAGAGGAATAAATTCCTCTAATAATATACTTGAGGGCGAAAGGGGATTTAATAGAGATGGTCTACATGAACATATAAGTCTTGTTAAGATGGGTTATGACAGGAATAAAAATGAATTTAAAATGGTATAGAAATGCAATGGGAGTTTTAATTAATTTTGAAGTAGCTTATGATCTTCTTACAGCGAATGTGTAGTATAAATAATAATAATAGCACATGTGCTTACCAAATTCGATCACATAAAATAGAGTAACGGGGATAAATGTATATCTTTTAATAGTATAAAAGTAATTAAGAGTAAAAATTGCCTTACATCTTTGAAATTATTACTCTTTCAAGCTAGACTGCTAAGAAAGGTAACAAGTACTAAGTAAACTTAACCATTGGATGCTTAAAGTTATTTAACGACAAATAATGCTAGTTAAACTCTATGTTTATATCATTAATGTAATCATAAACTAATTGTTAAGGTTAACATGTCCCTACAAATAACCAGTGTTTTATTGAACATAATTAGAAATCAGCTAAATTACAACTTTTCACAGACCAATCAATAGGGACCAAACTACAATAACTAGCTTTAGTTATTAGCAAAAAAACTAATTGTTAGCTACATCAAAAGTTATTAGCTTACATATTATTATTTTTATGGCAGCATGTAACATTTAAGAGTAATTAAACTGTCTGCAGTTTTTCATGTAATTAGCTGATATAACATTTATCGACCAATTAAACACAATAAACAAGTAACTAAAACTTGAATATCCCTAATTGAGTATATCATAACCTACCTAGCGCGACCAACAACTAACTAGTAATTAACAGAAAATTAACAAAGTCTGATTACTATTACATGAACAAAGAACTTATTATTTTTTTCAAAGAGAAAAATCAGTATCAGATTAATCATTTTAAGCACCATATAACAGAATCTAGACATTGTTTGCAAAAACTAGAACTCAATCCCAATGAAGCGAAAAAAAAAATCACAAGAAATTAACCACGGGCAATGAACTCTTAATCAATCAATAATTGAGTAAGTACTAAATGCTTAGTCTAACAGAATCAACAGCTACTAGCAGGATTCTATCAAAATTACCACAAATCAACACAAAATCAAAGCCAGATAGAGAAGTCGACAAGCTAGGTATAACCAACGAAACGGAGAGAGTACGGTGCACTCACTGTATCCATTTTCGACAAGAAAGTTAAAGGTGTGGCCATCACAGCTGTAAGTGAACTTGTCGTTGGTAGCCGGCAGCCTCTGAAGGCACTGCGATGCGATCTCCATGAAGTTGCCCTTGAACTCCGTGTACTCCGCAAGGATCACCGTTCCCCGCGACACGAAGCTATAGATTAGCGTCTTCTGCTTCATCTTCCAACCTTTCGCCGAACCCTAGAATCTTGCGAGATCGCACAAAGAACAGGGAATCGATTTCTCCGAGAACAGAGAACCGCAAAGCAGATTTCTTCTCCTCTCTCTTCTCCTCACAGGGAAGAAGGTTGGAAGGGGTATTATGCCACCAAACTTTGAAAAGGTAAAACTGCGTTGAAAGTACGGAAAAAGCTCCTGGTCAACAGGTCAATGATGTCGCCCAGTCCCATAAATGCCCCTAGTTCTTACCGAAATAGCAAAACTACCCTGCATTTTTTCAATGACTTTTTTTTGGTTGGATGTGTAATATAGAAATTAAGGGTGTTGTTAAAAAATGAATTAGCTCACACTTTGTTCGAAGGAGGTTTTCTATGTGGATGACCAACTCAGATGACAACTCGACATATATGCTGAGTGGTATCAGAATATGTCAATTTGTTTGTCAGCGATTAGTTGTCTGCATGTGTGAATGACTGAACATAATATTTTCTTTGTTCAAATAGACATTTTGGCTCCTTTGTGTTCAACCAAATACTAGAAAAATGTGAGGAGTTAATTTGGGTTAGCAACTTCTTGGTAATTTCTTCTCATAATAAAGTTAAAATGGTTCATTCAGATCGTGAAATATTTGATGTGTTCCATTGTTTTCTGTCATTTCGTTAATGAAACTATCAAAATTACCCATCCGCTGCTTCCCAACATGTTCTCGTAATACTTTTATTCATTCTGGATGTTTTTTGTTATTTTATGTGGAAAAAAGTTGCAATAAAGATTGTCATTTTGCTTGTTTTGAGAAATCCTCTTGTAAAATTATTTTTAAAATATTTGTTTTGAAAGATAAAGCTGCACCACACTAGGCCTCAATTTAATTCAAATTAATGCAATAGAAAATAACTCCTATGTATTTATGACGCAGTGTATTTTTTTTATGACAGACAAACCCTTTTTTTTGGCGAAAAATTATTTTCTTATTTATGATGGAAAGCCATTTTTTATTTATGTTAGAAAACCTTTTTTCTTTTATTTATGATGGAATTTTTTTTTAATTTATGGCGGGAAACCACTTTTTCTACTTATGGCGGAAAATCATTTTTTTGAGTTGTTTTGAGCCTATAAATAGGCAAGAAGAGGAGGGAGGAGGTGGAGTCTTAGAGCTGTCAAAACGGCTCGTTATTCGCGAACAGCTTGTCTTCGTCTCGTTAAGCAGCTCTTGTTTGGCTTCTTCGTTAAACTTAACAAGCCAAACATCTTCGTTAAGGGTCCGTTTGGGGCCGCTTTTTCCCCGCTTCGCGGCCCCAAATCGCGAATATTTACTGTTTGGCTGAAAACTTCGCGGCAAAATAAAGTTAACGCGGAAGAAAGCCCGAAAGCTATATCCTCCCCGCGGCACAGCTTCGGAGCGCGAAAAATCTTGTTTTGCCCCTCGAGCTCTCGTCCCGCGCCCTCCCGCCCGCCCGAGATCTTTTTCTCCCAAACTCCCGCACGCAATTTCTTCCTCCGATTCTTCCTCCGAATCCCGCGATCGCCCTCCCGCGCTCTCGTCCCCGAGATCTTCTTCCCCGCGATCTTCTTCTTCCCCGTGCGCTCGTCCCTTCGTCTCCGAATCCGGTGAATCGCGACCAGGTTTTCTTCTTCCTCGCGATCTTCTTCCCCTCTCTTCTTCCTCGACCAGGACCGCATCTTCCGCCTTCTTCTTCCCCCCTTCCCCCTCTCTTTCTTCTTCGGCCTTCTTCTTCCCCCTTCGGCCTTCTTCTTCCCCCGCTCTTCTTTCGCGCGGAGTACTTCATCCTAATGAAATAATTGTTGACCTAACTAGCTATGGAATTTTTGGCCTATCTTTGAATTTAAAAATCACTCTGTTATTGTATCATTTAGGGGAAAATACAGCGTCTTGTTGGAAGAATGCTTAGTTGTTGCTGCCAGTATTTCTCCTTCTAAATTCCAGGTTTAAAAATCTTAGTTGTTGCTGCCAGTAATTCTCGATTTCAAGCTTTTTCTCAGAATCTTGTTGGAAGAATGCTGTTCTCAAGTTTGATATCTTTTTTGCAGCTTTCTTGTGTCAATTTGAAAGTTTAGGTGTTAGATATGTAAATAACTAAAAATTGTGTGGTATGTATATTGAATACTCTTATTGCCTTTGGTGATATATATTCGTTTTAGTTGAATTGCTTGAAGCTTATCTTTCCACCATCTTTTAATGCAAATGTCTCGACTGTGGGATTCGTTTTAGGGGCATTTACATACATAGCAAGCAATTCTTAGGTGTTTACACATCTCACACCTAAATTTTCATAGTTGCAAACATAGTACTCTGGTACTTTAACTAGTTGCATGAAAAGATGTATTTTATCTCTCAAAAGTGGTAATAGTGTTATGTTTTATATGTTATAAAAATTTGAGTGCTATATGTGTTAATGTGAAAGTTTAGGAGTGAGATATGTAAATACATAATAATTGTGGTAAATTTTGTTGTGCACTCGCACTATTTTTTTTCTGTTCATCGTTTTTGTAAGTAGTGACAATATAACAGTCCACATGCAAATCAAGAAATATTGAGATTTACATGAAAAATTTTACACGGGAAAAACAACAGGCATTGGAGGAGAATTCACTGTTGAAAAGAAGAGAAAGTTACAAACGGAGAGGCCTTTCGGTTGGATGGCTCACATAACATCCACAGAACCCTAATTACATATGTGTGTGTATTGGTTGGGTGGTCGCGAAATAACGAATGTCCTTCATAGAGCCCCTCAAAAATTTTCTCATAGTTTAGATTATGCCACACGTCACCCCGAAAACTTCTAGATCCAAACCAAACAGAATTAGGGTTACAAACTATTAACAAACAGTTTTTTAAGTGATAATCTGATCTTTATCTCATATTCTTATGTAAATCATTGACTTTGTTATAAATTGAGTCATTAGGAAAATTGACCTTGTTTGTGCAAAGCGATTTGACAATGATTAAAGGTTTTTTTTTTTTTTTTAGTGGTTCATCCCTGTAGAGTGTAGAGCAACTATTGCCATTTAAGATGGCCTTGAACTTCTTCACTGTAATAATGGCATTAAAAGATTTGAGTGAACAACCTAAACATAGAATGAACTTGTTATTTGTTAAATTATTCATTCTCTTAAACCCTTTTAGTGGAGCATATTAGTAGATATAGTTGTATATGTTGGCAAATTGTTATACAGTTTCATTTCATTCCATTAATATTTTGTTCATTAGTTAAATTTTTATTTAACTGCATATTCCCTAAATATCTAATACCTAAACATTACTTTATTCTTCTTTCTAATTGATTTTACTGTTGTGTTTCATGACTTTGTTTTGTTATAGTAATAACATGGATAGTAAGCCTAAAGAGGTTGCTACACCAGCATTGTGG
>NW_018164444.1:43715026-43717772 GCF_001263595.1 Phalaenopsis equestris | reverse complement strand
ATTTTTCGAAACAGGTACAGATTGTCTGTGCTACAATGGCTCTTCATAATTACATAAGAAGACATCATTCCCGTAGCGATATCGACTTTCATTTGGCGGAAGAGGATGAAGAAAATGTGCATTCAGAAGCATTTGAATACCGGCTAGGTCAATCTTTCACAGAAGAAGAGACCGAGGCTTCCATTGCCTTTACTGTTGATGGGGAAGGTGCAAGCGAGATGGCGGAGCTCAGGGAACGAATTACTGATGAGATAGTAGGCCTATGAATGAAGAATTTGAGATGAATTGTGTGAAGGATTATAATATTATCCCAATTCTCTTCTTCTCTGTGTTCTTATTTGACAAGTGTTTCACGGTACAGCAATACTATGGAACACCTTGGCTTAGATGCTGGAATTAGAAGTTTTATGGAGAATCATAACGTCATTTAATTGCTGAACCTCTGGCATGTAATTCATTTTTATTTTCTTTACAGAACAAAGCTTACTTTATGTACTGATCTGAATGGAGAGTTTCTATTTGCATTGCTTTGAATCTTGAACTTACTGCATTCAATTTTTTATTTACTTCAATTGCTTGGTTACTTCTTCTCTATGTTTCCTTTTTCAAGTATAGGTGATAATTCTATATCGTATAAGCTGGTCTTATTTGAATATATCTTGTTTTAACATAAATGCCACCCAATTCCAATGTATTTGCATATCTAGCAATTAAACTTTACTTTTTACACTTATGCTACGGCAATCTTTTATATCACTTTAAAAATACCACTAATATAAATTTGAAAAGTGATATCTCCTTTTCATCCTTTTCATGCATATAGAAGGTGGCATGTATGTAAAATATTGGAGTCATGTATTAATTGTCCGGTTGTACACATTACTTATGACTTGAATATATTGGAGTCATGTATTAATTGCATGTGGTCATTTTTCTTTTCCTTAATCCCTTCCCCAAGCAATCCAGGAACAACTTCTTTTTGAAAGAGATCCTCATGGCAATCCAGGAACAACTTCTTTTTGAAAGAGATCCTCATGGCAATCCAGGAACAACTTCTTTTTGAAAGAGATCCTATCAATTGGATGTGGCGCACATATTAGGACAAATATGCTTTTTATATTTTTATTTGGCCGCATATGATGGCTAGTAATCATTGGTAGACAATGCTGAGGATTCTGCTGCTGCTCTCTCTATCTCTAGTTGCTCCAAGGAAATGCAATTATATAGACTTCTTATATGGCTGTTATGTGGATTTATGAGAAACATAATTTGCCCAAGTGTGCTGCAGACTTCAGTTTGCTTCATTTACAATTATGGGCTTGATGGTGATTTATGGTATGTCCATCTTGTGCACCTGACCAATACGAGGATCTGTATGATTTTTTGGTGACATTGTGGCATCTTTGGATGGCAAAAGCAACCATTGCGTCCATTATCACAGGGATTGTATGCATGGTGATTTATTTAAGTGGCATGTATGTAAATCTTCCTAAAATTTAACAACTTCTTTTTGAAAGAGATCCTCATGGCAATCCAGGAACAACTTCTTTTTGAAAGAGATCCTCATGGCAATCCAGGAACAACTTCTTTTTGAAAGAGATCCTATCAATTGGATGTGGCGCACATATTAGGACAAATATGCTTTTTATATTTTTATTTGGCCGCATATGATGGCTAGTAATCATTGGTAGACAATGCTGAGGATTCTGCTGCTGCTCTCTCTATCTCTAGTTGCTCCAAGGAAATGCAATTATATAGACTTCTTATATTTAGTTAGTGTATTTTGGTGCAAGAAGGAGGAATTAAATCATGCAAAAGATTGCGATGGAATTTACCATCTTCAGCCTTTTATGCTTTTTATTTCTTTATTTTGCTTCCTATTTGAATTGTTCTTGTTATGCATTCCTTGGACATCCCAGGCAAGTTAGTCAAGCATTTTGATTAGCCTGTATGAGATGGACCTGAGTGGTTTTGATTATGAGCAAGATAAAGTTGGTGCCCATGTAGAACTTTCTATGGATATAAGTTCATCAATGATATATTTTTTTTGAGAGTGGGCTAACAAAGGATGGACAGGTGTTAGATTTGATGATGGTGGATTGAAGTCGAATGGCATGTACTAATACATTAGCTTACTTTATGTACTGATCTGAATGGAGAGTTTCTATTTGCATTGCTTTGAATCTTGAACTTACTGTATTCAATTTTTTATTTACTTCAATTGCTTGGTTACTTCTTCTCTATGTTTCCTTTTTCAAGTATAGGTGATAATTCTATATCGTACAAGCTCGTCTTATTTGAATATATCCTGTTTTAACATATATGCCACCCAATTCCAATGTATACGATTGGAGTATTGCTGGTGAAACGGAATGAATATTTGTTCGTTTGGAAAAATTAATGTTCGTGTTGTCTGGGAGGGTTTAATCAGTATCTAAAGTCATTTTCCAATTCCATGGCTTCAATGGCTACTGCAAAATTTTAATTTTTTCAAAAATAGTTAATAATTCTTTCTAAGAAATTTTTAGTATTTTAAAAAATTGTATTTTTTTTAACATAGTAAGGGTTGGTTAGGGTAGCATGTTGTTACAGTCATCTTTTAAACAGTTTTAATGAACAGGGGCAGGATAGTCATTTCTCCAGAAAAAGCTGCCCCACAGCTGTTTTCAAACAGCTGCACCAAACAGACAGTCAGTTTCCCCGCAGCTGCTTCCCCGCAGCAGCTTCCTGGGGCAGGCGGGGCGGA
>NW_018164444.1:43712084-43714482 GCF_001263595.1 Phalaenopsis equestris | reverse complement strand
GGGCAGCGGAGCTGCAGCCGAAAAGCTAAGAAGCTGCAGCTGCGCCAAACAGACCCTAAAGTGCCTGAAGCTTCCCGCTTCCCTTCCATCTGAATGATTCAAATTTCAAATATTAGACCATAAGCGTTAGGTGGACTTGCAGGCCGGGGTAAAACGAGTTTGACTTTGACTGTACCCGGCAGGGCCCAAAAAGAGTTAGAACCGTTGGATTTTATTTGGGCTCCCTAGTGCCACCTCCTAAAAGAACTCTTAGGGGTGGTGGGCAGCCCGAGACTTAAATACTATTTTTCGGCCCTACACCTAGCCGATGTAGAACTTTTTCTCCGTGACACTAGGCATGCAATCGAAATTGAATCCAACGTGTGCAAAAGTCAATCTTGGTGAAATTTTCAATTACCAAATTTATTTTTAGAAAAAATTTTACTCTAAGAGATATTTGACTAATAGTATATTCACACACACACACACACACATATATATCATCTTATCTATATACGAAAAAGTGTATGTGAGAGTAGAGATCTTTTTGATGTGATATGAAACTATCGGGTGGTATAAATAATAAAAAATAAAATTTAGGTGTTATATATATAAATATATATGAATTGAGTGATATCTATGTAAATAACTCTTAAAATTTTAACAATTTTAAATAAATCAAATAGCTTTAAAATTGTCTCGACATAGCTCTATAATTTTTTTTTAAGGTTTTTAAGGATAGTATAAATTATGTGTTTGAAATTCAACATATTTTAATAATAATAATAAAAAAAAATAATAATAATAATAATCTATAATTTTTTTTTAAAGATTATAAGGATAGTATAAATTATATGTTTGAAATTCAACATATAATAATAATAATAATAATAATAATAATAATAACAATAATAATTTGAATACTTAATGACTATTCATATTACGAACTTTTAAACGAGTTATACATATCCCTTACATTTTATGCTCCTCTATTTATAGGAAACTAAGATTAGTATGAAATGACAATTATTACCATGATTCTTTCTAATCGGTTGACCTTCAGTCAATCGGTTTCATGTCATGCAATTAATGAATATTTGACTTGTCATCTTTTTATCGGTAGGCCCCTCTCTGAGCAGTCTCTGAGTCAGTCAATGTCTGATTTGGCCTACGATTGACCACTCGATCAATCTCCTGGTTTAGTTTAGGTTGGCCTCTGAGTCGGTTGACCCTCTGCTTGAGCGGTTTCCAAGTCGGTCAACCTCTAATCCGGTCGGTCATTGGGTTGGTTAATCATTGGTTAGGGGCTTGACCAATCTCCTATCTTTGCATAATTTGTTTATTCTCATAGAGCTTATCCAGTAACACGTGCTCCGCTCTAGGGCAAGAATACTTTGATTGTACATATGAGTTTTTTTATAACACTAATTTTGGATGATATAAGAAATTATATATTTTCATATCCTTAACAACCTCAACATTACTAGTATTACAATATACAAAAACTTACATACATAGCCCTCAATTCTTATATATTTACTTATCTCAGGCCTAAACTTTAATTTTTACGAACTAAATATGTTTTTCTTTGTTTGAAAAGATACAAGAAGTGGTTTTAAAAATATTTTAAGAATTATTTTGAAACTTTAAAGCCGGCCGATTAATGCTAATGTTTTATGGCACCTACTCACAAGAAATTAATTTCATACATATATTTGAACATTATCTACTCTGCAATACTCCCTATATATTAATTTTTTAGTGATATATTGTTCACTGTGGGCCTAATGGCCTCATGATTTCACCTAATTGGTGTAACTTACCAGGAGGTCACCCATCAAAGGAGTGCTCCAATGCGAGTATGCTTAACTTAGGGTTTTCTGACACAACGCTAACCGTTACACTAAAATGTATCTTACAGCAAAGGGCGTCTCGATGATTTAGAGTTCAGCTTCATTATACCTAAGGGGTTTCACATTTGAAGAGTCGACTTGGGGTGGATAAAAACATTTAAAAAATGTGGTTTTAAAGCTATGGTGAGGAAATCACTTCATAGAAAACTCTGATGAGAATTAAAAAAAAAAATATATATATATATGTATATTTTTCCCAAAAAAATAAAATTGCAACTTTCTGACAGCCACCACACTTTAATAGGTTAGGTTGAATTAAATAACCTCCCATTAAAAAAAAAAAATTCTAGAAAGCAATGAGAAAAACAGTTCCCAAAAAGAACTGCGATGATGATCTGAAACAATAAATAAACATAAAATTGACCCAAAAAGACCCCACGTCCCTAAAAATTTGCTCAAACCATGTTCTAAGTGAAGTTTAGAACAAACCATGATGAACATAAGATAAGGGTTAATTTTATAAAAAAAAAAAAAAAAAAAAAAAAAAAAAAAAAAAAAAAAAAAAA
>NW_018164444.1:43699105-43711491 GCF_001263595.1 Phalaenopsis equestris | reverse complement strand
GTTCTGCTCGAAATGACTCGAAAAAAAAAATTATATAACTTTTTATATAACGATATATTACATATATTATTTATATAATAATATATTATATATATTTATGTCTAAGTTTAAATCATTACACCTCATGTGACAATGTTGTTAGTGTTTTTTTTTTTTTTGTATAGATTTGATCCAGGTTCGAATCCCACACTTTACATATATTTTTCTCAATTTTAGTTTAACGAGCCAATTTCTAGCCAAACACGAACACACTGTTCACGAGCCGATTTCGAACACGAGCTATTTCGAACGAGCCGAACACGAGCCAAGCCTCGGCTCGTTTACAGCCCTACAAAGTACACAGCATGCTATAATTTTTCTTCGGGCATTTACATACATACCACCAAATTCTTAAGAATTTATATATCCAACATCTAAACTTTACCTTTTACATTTATACCACTCAAATCTTTCATATCACGCCAAAAATACCATCATCTGATACATAGTTAAGGTGGCATATCTGTAAAAATCGAAGAATAGATGTTATAATATGTAAATACATAACTCTTACAAGAATAAAATACAGTCCATTATCATCACACACAGCATACATAATCAGAACTTAATGATTTCTAGCCATAAAATGGTTTATTAAACTGTTAAACATCTTGCTCTCTCATCACTTAGCAAAAGTTAGATAGACCAGACAGGATTTACAGGAAATCCAAAAACTTAAAAGATAAGTTTCACTCATACATACATACAAACATCAAAATCTACGCCTGGTTCAATACGAGTAAACTTTCTATCCTACGAAGAAATATTACGCGCAGACATAATAGGTGCAGGTTCGGTGATATTGTGATGTACGTTATCTGCACGTAATATTTCCTTCTACGCTACACAGATGGAGAAAGACACCACACACTTCAAATTCTAATAACAACTTAACAAAAAGATTAAACACACAAGAAGAAGAATCAGCTTCATTAGAAGGTTTCCTGAAAGACATGTGGAAGAGGAGGAAGGAGAGCCAGGGGGTGGAGTTCCATTATCTATATATTGATAAAATTTTAAAAAATTGATCAGCTCCTCCAACGTACTTGTGTAAATCCCCTAGACTGCTTCACCCTCCCTCCCTTGAAATTCTAATTTTGCAATTAATTCTAGAATTGAGTGGTACGATGAATAATAAAATAATGATGCTATCATAAACATGGATTCACGATGACTCGACACACTGAACACTTTTTCAACACAATAAACGCACAAGATCTCGACTCCAGTCTCTCCTTTCTTCCAGCTGAGCTTAAATTATTAACTGCCATGTGATATGTTCTGCTAATGGCGCTCACATGAGACAAAATTTTATCAAAAATATCATCCTTAAAAACAGAGAAGCCGAGAAGCCTACCTGCCCCCCGGTAATAAACTCCCAAGCTAATGGAATCATCCTCTTCCTCTTCCTCTTCCTGTTCCAATTTCCTGTCACAACTTATCTTCTTTTGACTAATTGTACAAATTTCCTTGAAGCTTTGACTCAAGCTCAGCAATATCTGACACGGGTGCAAGCGATATGGGAAGGTGGCTTAAAATGGAAGCTTGGATGGTTATTGTTTTGCTTGCGTTGGGACTTTTTCCTCTTGAGGAACATCAGATTCTAGCAGGTAAGATAAGTTCTGTTACTGTTTTGCTTCAGCTATATATGTATATATGTGAAGTTAGCAGAAAGTAATGTGAAGTAGATTTTGGGAGCAGGGGCGATGGAATGGGTGAGAAATCAGCAGCAGGGTCTGAAGAAAGGAGAGAATGTGGGGAGGAAGGAAGCAATGGGGTGGTGGTGGTCAGGAGATTATTCTAGTGTGAAGAAGAGGAGACCGGTTCATAATAGTCTGGACCCATGATTTGGCTAAGTTGTGTATGAGATTGAAGGAATGGTGTTTTACTCTGTTTTTTTTTTCTTTTACATTTTTTTTTTTTTGTTTCAGTGATGAAATGTTATATCATTTTGTTGGAGTTGAATTAGTTATTTGAATCCGCAAATGTACATGTTGAGGTTAATTTTGTGGCTTGAATCTGGTATATATTATGTGTGCTAGAGGGAAGTTTTGTCTTTTGACACTTGTTGTGTTTTCTTGTTGTTTGTTGTCCTTGTTTGATATGTAGCATGAAGGGATATATGTTATGAAGGAGATTTGGTAATACCCACTAGTGAAGGCTTTGAGTGAACGGTTTTGGTGGTTAAAATGTTATATTTAAGATTTGGGGAGTTAATACGTTATATTTAATATTTTTGAGGTAATGGTGTTCTGTCATGCAGTCGTAGGAAATACAGCCAGTTTATAGTTTTAAAAGGATGTAATGTATTTGCAAGTGTTTGTACTAGTGCTATGAAGGGATATATATATATATATATATATATAAATTAGGCATATGAGAGCAAAGAATAATCCTAATCAAATAGTAGCCGGCCACATTGAAGGGAGGAGAGTTTAAGGTCAATTGTGCTCCTATCAATATATTAAAATCTAAATAGAATTGATGCCGCATACTACCCCAATTCTTATGCATTTACATATCCAACACCTAAACTAGGCTTTTTTACATTTATACCAATCAAAATTTTAATATCACATACAAAATGACACCATTTTAAGTAAGACTTGAAGTTTTAGGTGTTAGATAAGTATATAAATTAACTATTATGTGTGTAAGCCTTCCATTTCATTATACGAACTAAAATCAAAAGATTTCGTACCAAAAGAGAGAATAGAAAATAGAAAATGGACAAAAAGTCATAAAGTATAAGGAGAATTTATAAATCTAGTTGTCAAAGCTTTGAGCCATGGGAAACATTTAGAAGCCGCTATCAAAATTTAACGCAACTTGAACTAAGATAAAGTAGATTGAAGTTTAAGATAATAAAGCATGATTTTTTTTTTATGATGTCTCGAAAAGGTTATTAGCTTTGATACGCCCTAAGCAAATTTATCATCTTACACGATTCTCGAGATAATTTTTTAATGAGAAATATTCAAACTTGATTAAAATCATCCATAAATCCAATTTCTGTAAAGTTACAATCAAACTAACTGACCTAATGAGAAAGACCCAATAATACCAAAATTGCTCTAATCTGAATCAAATCAAACCCAAATCAAGTCTTGGAAGCTTTCAGTGCATAATTGGAAGGTCAAACGGATTCCAAATTTGGCAAGCTTATAGTTGAGTCGAACATCTCGGTGAGATGAATCCAACGAGCCCAAGATTACTTAATTCTGACATCATTAATGTACTAAAATAATAATTAAATATTGTTCGATTGAGGAAATCTCTCTAAGTCGTTCGATGGAGTGGTTTGAATTCCTTCTTAATTTACAAAGCGGTCTCTCCCAGACTCTATAAATTGAGCTAAGAGGTGGGGAGACCATGGGCCAAAAGAAGACTTCAATATTGAAGAAGGAACTGATGTCCAGCATCGATTTTACACTGCATATCCAATGAATGCCTCCTACTCTTGCAACCTCTAACCATTATCGACCATAGCCCACCGATCATCGTCAAACATCGTCGGCCACCCCCAATCCATTGCAATGATGCACCTTACGTAATCATGATGTGTATTGCAGAATCTTTGAGTACATTGCAGAATAATGCAACCTACATACAACTCAACAAAGCCTCTCGAAGACGGTGTAACTATGCACCCCAAAATGTTGAATTTCTCCTAAATCCTAAAGCTCTTTTCTAGCAGCCCACCACTGCGGCCTACATGACCAACTACAGCTTATGTGGTCTACCGCTTGTGCAGCTCTCGACTCCAGTCTCTGTGGCCTACAAACATTATCGCAACTCAACATTAAGGCCATGTGACCAAATATGTCGTGCGTTTGCAACAGCTCTTACAACTTTTTACTCTGAATCCTATGGCATGTGGACCTCATCACATCTCACAACTATAGTCTAAGTGACCAACTACAGTTTACATGGTCCACAACTCATGTAACACCCAAATTTGGCTTTTACGATCTACGAACATCATCACAGCCCACCACTACAATCTATATGAATAACTACGACCAAAGCTCATGCAACTCCCGATTATGACCTCTATGGTCTATGATCGTCATTATAGCACACAACTATGACCTACATGACCAACTACAACCTACATGGCTCACAGCTCGTGAAGCTCCTAACTCCAACCTCTGTGGTTAACCAACATTCCTGAAGTAACCATCTTTGACCCACATGACCAATGACTACCATAACTCAGCTTATACGAAAAGTGAGAGCTACAACCACTATCTTTAACATTCATGGGGTACTATTGTCTCCATAGCTATTGACTATTTTCGGTAAGATCATCTATCATTAATAATTACATTCATTAAAGCCAAACTATTAATTTTATCAATGAAATATTATTTTTATAATGATCAAATTTTTAACTCTATCTTCACTAATTCAAGAGAAGAGTGGACACGAGAACTCACTATTAATAGTGAATTATTTCACTAGGGTAAGCCAAGTAGTTTTTTCAAATTTCTAGGGTTTTCATGTAAAAATTGACGGGTCTTCTTTTGCTTGCTTCTTTTTTTAATTACTTGAGTGTTTGATGAGTTGTCGTGCAATGCTAAGACGTTAATTCATTATTCTATCATTACAAAACTCCCAACACACTTCAAGCTTCTCCTTTGGTTTGCACTTGCGGGTAGCTAATTTGCACTTATCATTACCAAAACATTACTTTAATAATCATTTAAAAAAACTTTGCCTAATCTTAATAAATAATTAAACATGAAATTAAAGTAGTTGGAAGCTCACTATAACCCTAACCCATTAGGTCTGATCAAAGAAAAGTCAATGTGGCTTAGAGATTAACAAATTGACTATTCAGGTCAATCAAAGAAAAGTCAATGTGGCTTAGAGATTAACAAAATTGACTATTCAGGCAATTTTTTTTATTTTAAATTATGACTGACAAATAGTTAAGTTCAAGTTTTGAATTCAGAATGTGCATAAAAAAACTTTTTTCAAATAGTAATCCACTGATCATTTTACTTCCATGGTGAATTTTGAAATGTTGAATTTGGTGGATTTAAAATGTTGGGTTCAAATTTGTTAATAATTACTCGACAACCTTATTGACTTGAGATTAGAACAAGGAAAGTAAATAAATAAGGCTAGTTTTTATTATGTTGCAAGAATAATAGAGGACATAAGTAAATAATTAGATGTCATCGCAGCTCACTCTTTCTCTCTTTTTAGATGCTCAAGTGAAAGCACATTGTAAGACTACACAAGTAAATACTTGTAATCCTTGGAGGGGCAAACCCCACACCAAAAATAGTGCCGACATAAGACTACACAAGTAAATACTTGTAATCCTTGGAATAATTTGGAATTTTGGATCTAATCTTTTTGCCTGGAGAACCCTAAAGATGTGCATCTCAAGCAAGTTGAGCAAGTAACTTTGATGCCTGGTTGATTTTATGAATGTCCATCCCCAAACTGTGTCACAAATTGATAAAAAAAACTAAGGTTTGATTCTAAGAAAATATATTAAATATAGAATCAATTAAACTAATAAAAATGTCAAAATTATTAAATATAAATGACATATCTCCGAGCATTGATATTATATCATTCATCACTAATTTATGTAAATCTCAATAGATTTAAATGAATAGATCACACATAAAACTTCTAATATCATTAGAAAGAGGTTTGTTTCAATTCATATAAAGATTTCTTAAGCTTGCACGCCAAATATTATTAATCTGTGGAAGAGAATCCCTCTTTTTATTTCAAAAAAGCCTCCTCCTCTATATCTTCATTAAAAAATACAAATTTTAAATCCATTTGTTAATACTCCAAATTAAAATTCATAACAAGAGCAATTAAAAGCATGAAAGAATATTTCTTAGATATGGGAGAAAATGTCTCTTTGTAATTAATTATCGTTTATTAAGTCTTTTAGCAACGGGCCTTATTTAACGTCTTTTTATATTGCTTAATGAGTCACTTTTTTGGTATAGACCTACTCACAACATATAGATTTTACACTATTAGGTTACTCAACAAGATCTCAAACTTTATTATGTGTCGTAGAATTCATCTTTTTTTTTATGGCATCAAATCATAAATCAAATTATTTATAATTCATGGCTTGTGATAGTATTTTGGGATTGTTTTTAGCTCCGGTATTATAATAGGAGTCTTGAAGGTATATAATATAATCACTAAGAATTTTTTATCTTCTTTTTCTAGTTGATCTTTTCTATGTTGTTACAACCTCATCTTCAGGAGTTAGGTGTTCAATTATATCATATATATCATGGATAATTGAATCTACCAGTTTATTAGAGTTAATTTATTGAACCTCAACTAAGGATTGTCTAACACCCATTTCAATTTTAAGAGAATGATTACCAATAATTAACCTATTATTTAAAATAGGAGCATGAGCATCTATATGACCTTTTAAGAACAGAGTTTTGTAATATATCACTCTCATTGGTTCGGTCATGCTAAAAAATTTTTGGATTGCTTGATTCCACACTCTTAGTATTATTTGATATATAATAAAATATTTAACCATTAGACTCTTAAGCATATTAAATGAAATACTCACTAATGGCTCTTTGATCCAGCTTATTTTTTTATGAATTATAATTTTTAATCTCACGCAAGCATCCACATACATGCATATGTCATTAACTTGGTTTCCAATATTTCCATAACTTATAAGATGTTTTTGGGATAACCTTGGTTAACACTCAACGTAATATGTACATTATCATTTTTAAAGCTTCATTCCATAAAAACTTAAGCAATTTGGAGCTATAAATCATGTTTTTCATGATGCTCATTAATATTCAACTCATTCTTACATTCGCATATTGAGAAATAATCTCTTTCTCTTTAAGAAAATTTTTAAATAATTCAGCCACATGTATATCTTTAGTATAACTCTCATAATACTCACCACTTCTCACAAATCTTATATCAAATAACATTTTTTTTTAATCTAAAGAAAATTGAGAAACATGAATTGTGAGTAATCATCAATGAGGATTATAAAATATTTTGGATCATGAGAATTCATATCGGGATAATAAATATGTTGTATGATTTCTTATACGTTCATACTCATCTTTGCACATTTATTTGACTTGTTAGTTTACTTATCCTTTTTGCTACTTATTATAGTATCAAAATCAATGAAATCCAAAATATTAAATACTCCTAAATTTGGTAATTGATTAAATCTATTTATGGAGATATCCTTTAATCTTCAGTGCTACGACATTGATAATATTCAACCCAAATGTACAAGTCTAGAAACTAAAACTAATACATAATAGAATTAGATACGTCTAATCTAAAAGTAAACTAATTATTAAGTACCATATCTTAGTAGTTTCTCAAATAAAATATATATGATTCCTCAAAATATGTGTTGTTCACATCCTACTAGCTTTCTGTCATTTTCTATATCTTATAAGGCATTATAAAAATAAATTAAAAATTCAGAATCAATTTGCTAAGTTACAAAAAATGTTAATCTTATTGAATTCAAAACAAATAAATATGCTATTTTATATTTCTTATCATGCCAATTTCCAATCTGATATAAACCTTTTTTTTTTTCATGTGCCAATTTATATATATATTTTTTCTATAATTCATCCCTTTTCTATGATTTTAAAAGGACTTAAATATTTTAAATATCTTGAGACATAATAAGTGTTTTATATAATTGTAGATAAATATATTTGTAGAATTCATAGAGAGAGAATGGTTCCGTTGAAACTACTTCACCGCAAATTGCAGATTGGGATTGCGAAGAAAAACTATCTTTACCCGAACTTTGAAAAAAACTATTATGCATAATCAATGATGAAAATAATTAGGATTATGATATTTAATTAACATGTAAATTGAGTTTATCCATATACCAGACTGAAGTATAAACAAATATTTTATTGTCTCAAGATAAGGATTATGGGGAGCATTATTCTCAAATATCACCTTTTTAAGGAAAAAATGTGTGTGTCAATATCAATATCTATATATATATATATATATATATATATATATATATTGGCTAATAAATAAATTTTAAAAATAGCCAACAAAAATAGGTATTGAACTTGTAATCGGTTCAAGCCAGATGGAGTGACCGGGCCTTCGAGTTTGCTTTCACGAACCTTGGCCCAAATGAAAAACGTTTTGATTACTGGACTTAGGAAGTTAAGCCTGCTAACTTTTTTCCGACTGCCATCATAAATATGCAAATAAAATAAAATAAAATAAATAAATATCTAACGCTAAATAATATGATTCTCTGAGGAAAAAAATAAGAGTACGGAGAGCGGAATTCGGAAGTAGAATTACATCAGGGCCATGCACAAAATATAACATGTACCACATATATAACAAGTAGATGATGTTCAGATGTAATTCTATATGTAATTCCATGTAATATTTTTTCTAAGGAAGAAATGAAAGGTGATTTAACATCTTTTAAGTTACTTGACGCATCCGAATGCCATTTAGCTTCCCTCAAATGAAAAAAATATTAGCATGCGGAGTTTGGAAGTATACAGACTCAAATAACATCATGACTTGTGACACATTTAAATCGGATCAGTGCAACTCAAAATACAAGCATGATATAATTTTATACACTGCTTGTATCCTGAGGTACAAATATAATAGAAATAGGATACAAAACTTGATATAATTTTTGTAGTCTGGCCAGTCATACATCACGATATTATTGAAGTCTGAATATAATACTCCTCGTAGATAGAGAGTAAATTTGTAGCAGGTAAAGCCTGACCGTAAAATAGTTTATAGCTCTCGAGCTTTTCTATTCATAACTTTTTCTTTTTTTGGTGTGCAAAACAAATCATGTAATTTAAATTAATCACTATTATTATAATACTAAGCAATATAATAATTCAAACTAACGGAAGAAATTATGGACGGTACACCCCAAAAAAATCTATCGGCAAATTTAATGAGCTTAAATTCGAATCCTAATACATTTTTTTTTTAATCAGTAATGCTCCAAACAAGGAAGGTAGGTTTTGTTTATTCTTTTTTTTTTAATTTTTTACAGTGTTCTTCTTCCAAAAAAAACAAAGAAGCACTGCGTAAACATTTAGTTCTTTCTTGATCTGCATCTTTCCCACGCCTTAATGAGCTGTTCCGGCGTCTTCCTCGCAGCCATCGACGACATGACTCTCGCTAATATCACCTTCCTCACCAAAGATCTCCATGTGGCATCATCCCCTTTCTTCTTCTCCTCCCCCTCCCCCGACGCCCTCACCTTAAATTGCCTGAAACATAAATCAAACCCCAAATCACTAATTAAAAAGCACAAAGAAAGCATTTTTTATGAGTATCAACGGCATAATCATTCAATCTCTACCTGCAAAGCGGCACCTTGCAGAGTTCCCGATCACATATCGACGAATGAAGCCGAAAAAGCTGCCACATCCGCTTACACTGGATACATCCCCCACCGCCGGCGAGCTTCTTCCCGCATTTGGCAAAGTGTTTGATAAGAAACTGCAGCGATTCGCACATGCCGAAGCTGGTGCAAGGTCCCCTGCTTCTGCGCGGCGGTTTCCCGTCATGCGGCCCGACAACAGTGCACCCTTCCGTGCAAATATGCTCCAAGCACTGCATAGCCTGGCTGAGTTGCAGAAATACCTCCTGATCAACCCTCTCTCTCCTCCACCTCTTTCTCCTCTGCTCCCCCTCCTCCATAAATTGTAAAATCTCTAGCTCGAGCCGCGGGTCATGCTTCTGAACAAACCGCCAACCCTCCGTCCGTTGCAAAGCGGCGAAGTCCTTCGCCGCTACGGCGAGGCAACGCTGGCGAAGCTTCGGCGCGTCGCAGAGCTGGGCGAGTTTCATAACGTCCACTGCGTCGTCCGATTCGACCTGCTTACCAACGGCTGCCTCGCAGCGCCGCTTTAGCCAACCGATACGGTAGGAGTGGGAGAGCACGAGGAGCTGAACGCCGTAAAGCTTCATCGCGGCGGTTTCCTCAGGCAGCGGCCGCCCTCCCTCGCCGGCGTTGAGTAAGCCGAGGAATTCGAGGACGGCGTTGTGAGGAGCGCCGAGGATTTTTATCTTCTGATGCGAGATCATGCTCTCTAGCACCGGCGAGGCGGAAGCCTGCAGTTTTGGGCAGAAATGGAGAACTAATTAAGAAAATTAATCTTTTCACAACAGATCAGAGGAATTGAGTTGGGAAATTTTTTCTTACTTTTTTTTTGTTTGAAGGAATAACTCATCAATTGAAACAAGATCAAAACCAGATTTGACTTATTGAATAAATATAACCCAAAAAAAAACAGATTTTTCATAATTCCAGAAAAAATGTTTGCAAAAATTACAAGAAAATAAATCAGGCGAGTTTTTATGTGTTTATTCCCTAAATTTCTTCGCATCAAACAAACTTTAAAACACCTGTGAAAATTTTAACATAAAAAATGGAGTTTTTGGGGGGTTACCAGAACGCTGGAATGCGCCGGGATGCTATGGCCGCCGACTGTAACGACATGAACGTCGGCTGGCGACATGTAACGCTGCCGGAAATCGTAGGAGATGGCCGGAGCAATCATGGATTGCTTTGCAAGAGAAATCGAAGAAGGGAAGAACAAGGGAAATGATAGGAGGACAAAGAAAAGGGGAGAGGGATATATATATAGATATATATAGGGGGCAGTTTATAAGCAAAATGTGTTTTATATTTCGCTAATGACGTGGACGATTAAGCTGCCGCGTCCGGCTTGAGTGGAATGGTCCTTGCTGATCTGTGCAAGGAGTGGGCTCCATCGTCTGGTAAGTGGCTTAGCGGAGCCAGGAGATGCTACCACGCCATAGCGGCTGTGGGCGGCGCCGTGCCGCGACGGCCATGTTGTAGTTGTTGTTTTTTTTGTTTTTGTATTTAAAGTTTAACGAAAGTTCGGTTGCTGTAAATACAGAAATAAGGTGATTTAAAGCACTTGCGGTTAACATGGTTGGAATAGGCTTAATTTAGAAAGCCTGTGTGGCGGGAGGCATTGGCGTGCTGTTGGGAGGTTGGTGTCAGGGTGTATGTTATATGGATTATAATGTTTTGAGATAGTTTGTTTGATCGGTTGGTTAGTAATTTTTCTTTGTGGTTTTATTCTGATGTTCTTAATTTATTTGCTTCAGTAGCATTGCATATATATAGTCTTGCAAGGATGTTTTTCTTAGCGGACTTTATAGAGAAGGGAATTATTTTTAGTTAATAAGTTGAGTTCAAATTTGATTTGGATTTAATCAGCTTAGAATCGGCATGATTCGAACGTGAGATATGAATGCATCAAAGAAAAATATTATGAAATGATAAATACGGACTAATAGAAATGAAGTTGGATTTAAGAAAATATTTAGGAAATGAAGTTAGATATAAAACTATGTAGGTTGGTGGATCAAAATCGAGTTAATGGCTCAAAACTTCAACTAATTAATCAAACGTGAAAGTTATATGAGCTAAAATTTTTTAACTCAAATATGACATGAGAGTCAACTCAAATTCCAATATTTTCAGTGACTTCATACCAGATTCTCTTTGTCATGTCATTTGTTGATGCTTCTAAATTGGGCATAGATTAGACAATACATTTATCTCAAGTATAGTGTGTTCGATTCGCACTGACCTAACCTTTGACCACTAATATGAGCCCTTAAAGCACACCTACCTCAAAAGCAATATGTTACATGTGAAAATAAATTTGAAAAAAAAATCAAATTCCTTACTTGCCCTAAAATTAAAATCAATAAGATGAAAAAAGTTCAATTAAAAAAATAAATATAATGCAGAAACTAAATGGATTTTGTTTCAAGTTAGTTTGATATATTGATTTTTTTTTAGCTTTATACATATTTATATGCTCTATATCGTATATTATGCTGATTGGAAATATATTCAAATTAGAAGGTTTAAGGTCCAAATTAATTCGAGTCTAAAAAGAGTAAAAAATGCCTCCAAATAAGGTCACAGCACATTAATTTTCACTAACGTGTTATGTCTAAATGTCAAATTTTGGATGTTTCATACGTAAGTACATAAGAATTGTGCGGCATGTATTTCAAGAGTGTGAAGAGCAGGTGAGGGATACTTGCTGGGCAGACATGATTTTGATTAGGTTTAGGCTGGCCGTAATAATGTCTGCGCCAGAACCTACCCGAGGCCGTACCACCATGCACTATTTAATAGCATATGGATGATCTCAAATTAATAAAACAATTAGCGTGTTTAATACTGACTGCGTTTTTTATGTAAGCAATCAATACTTCAAATAAATAACCATTTGAAGCCAGTTATTGTAATATCAATTTTTTTTTTT
>NW_018164444.1:43659401-43699005 GCF_001263595.1 Phalaenopsis equestris | reverse complement strand
TTATCTCTTCATTTCACCACATCTCAGAGTAGAGAAAAAGATAAAGTAATATACTCAGACTTCATAAGAAAGATACAACAAAATTTCAAGTCATAAAATTCAATAACTTACAAATAAACAAACAACACTTATCTGAAACTCTTTCTCAAAGCAATTTTTCGTAGCATTTCTTAGGAAATGTAGGAAGAAGAAATCTCTCACATCTCTTCCTCCCTAATACTTCTTAGAGAAGAATTTACACTTAAACTCACAAAAAAAACTCAAAACTATAAAAACAATAACTAACTAATGATGTGGAATGGCGTGGAATGTAGGCGTGCGAAGAGGAAAACTGATTGAGTGGAAGAATGTAAAATGGTGTCAGGGGGGTTTCTGATCAAATTTCGGCTCTAAATAGAGCCTAGGGTTGGTTCCCTAAAAGTTGCATCTAAAAACTTTTCAAAAAGCGCCCAAATTGATCGAATCTTCTAGAAACAGGGTCTGCATCGACAATGACACCGTCGGCGCTTAGTCTGACTTCGTCGGCGCCTAGTCTAATCTCCATTATGATTCCAAATTTCATCATTTTTGCTTTTTTTTTGCTTCAAGTCCTAAAAATCAACAACCTGTAATAAAACACAAAAAATACCTTCCATTGAGGTGCAATATCACCAAAAAGAGGTGCAATATCACCAAAAGAGGTGCAATATCACCAAAAATAAGTATAAAATATGGCTCTAAAAATGTATATTTTTTTGTGTATCAAATGACTATATAAACTGGATTTTACCAAGCACATATTACATTTATACCATCCAAATCTTTTGCATCACATAAAAAATATCATTATTTTAAACTTTAAAAAGAGAGACACATTTTCATGTACTGGTAAAGTGGCATATACATGAAAAATATATTTTAGATGTTCGATGTGTAAATACATAAAAATTGAGTGGCATGTATTTATCTCACATTATAATTAAATAAACATACTGTAAATTCTTATCATCTTATTTATCTTCCACCAATACTTTTATCAAATCTTTTATATTACATATATATATAACATTTTTTTAATATTTAAAAGAGAAATTTACATACATACCACACTATTCTTATCTATTCACATATCTTACACCTAAAATTTTATATTTACATATCTAACATATCATGTCATAAACTTATATATGAAAAGAGACTAAAGATGGTATTTTTGATGTGAAGTTAAGAATTTGAGTTCTATGCATGTAAATATGAGTATTTAGGTGTTAGATTTGTAAAAACATAAGAATTAAGTGGTATGTATGTAAATGCCATTTTTAAATACCTAAAATACATATTTTAGTTAAGATGGTATAAATGTGAAAACTAAAGTTAAATATTAGATATGTACATAAAAAATAAATAAGTGATATGTACGTAATTCTCTTAAAATTCTAATTATATATTTATATTTATCTCAAAATAAATCTAATATTTTAATTATATTTATATTTTTCTCAAAATAATAAGTAGTTTTTTCTTTTCTCTAGCATTTATCCCGTGTCTCGAAAAGAAAAAATATTGCATCAGGATTCCGCATGTAAAGTTACGTGCGGAATTGCGGAGTCTAATGAAATTATGACACATGAAGATAACATTAAAAAATTCGATCCGATAACACAAGAAAATATTCTCCCGTATTATTTTGTGTTATTCCAGTGATATTGTATGTTATTCAGGTGTTATTGTGTTATACGAATATTTCCGATATTATAATAACACAATAACACATCATAAAAATTAAATAATATATAATAACATCTAATAACACGTAATAAATAATAACGCCGCAATCCAATATTTTCTCCGTTAATGAATAAGTAGGTTGCTCTGTGCCAGTTATTTTTCATGCAAAACTCTGAAATAAAAGAGCAGTTATTATTCGTCTGGTCAGATCGATCGGTAGAGCGCAACGCATGCCCATCCCTTCTCTTCTTCCCATCACCGCGTCCCGCTCAAGGTGATCGGGATTCGCTGATTGTTTGTACAGCTAGCTCTACAATGGAAAGAATGAAAAGCAAAGTCTGGACAGCGAATTGAGAACCAGCCCTATGTGTTTGGTGGCTGGCTAGGCTACGGTTTCGTTCCAATCTTCGATTCTTTTAGCTTTCCACATTGTATCGAAAAATCTTTCAGAGAGCGCAAAGAGGAACGAGAGAAGACACTTCCTTCCCCGTCCTTGCCTTAGCATTTGCAGGATCCATGCCGTCTCTAATGACAGGTTTTCGTCTTATTTTCAGATAAATTTTCCTTTTGTTCCCGGATCTCTTCGTTTTAGTTAAATTGTCACTTCTTGGGCTGTGAGCTATGTTCAGATGGACTGGCTGAACTAGCTATATACCAGATAGTTTATTTTGATTGAATCCTTTTTTTACTTTCAAATAAGTTCATGCCTGTCCAGGATCCGATCTATTTATGTAGTTTTAAAGCAATCTTGTATAGCATTTTTAATGCATTTTGATTTTTTTAGTGGGAATAATTCAAATTCTATTTTGATGACAAGTTGGTAAATAAGAGCTGATACAGCACTCTATTACATTGGAGTATGCGATTAATATGTGGGTAGGTCTACTTCATTATGAAAAATTGCTATCAGGTAAGAATCCTAATTGTTTATGAACTAATCATTTTTTCCTGATTTGTCATTGTGCACCAATTAAGTATATATTGTTTTTTATCCAAACACTAATCATTTTCACAATGTTTTAATTTTTTCAAAACCTAATCCTTTTATTAATCATTCATTGAATGCTGGAAATGTCACATTCCCTGTTGGGAAGGCGGTACACACCGCAACATAAGACGTGGTGAAAAGATTTAAATATGTTTTGTATTCATAAAAGAAAATATTATACACAAGTAATAACTAAAATATGCAAGAAAATATACATTTTATTTCAATTTATAGATAAGAATCAACAATTGATACACAAAATAAACATAAAATACTGATTGAAACAAAATAAAAATGACGATAGAGAACTAAATACCCAAACTCAAAAAGGAAAAAAAAAGAATAACTAGTGCAAATAGTGAAAAATACCAAAAATAAATTTAGAATTGGAGAGTCTACTCATGTGAAGACAACCCTCCAATTGGTTTTGTGAAACCTACTATGCAAAAATACCAATGATTCAGTTTAATAATTCAAATACAATAAATAACTACTATTTATCAAAGCATAAATGACAATAAAATGGAATGTGCAGTATGCATAATAAAAAAGAATAAATTATCATATATATATATATATATATAATATATATATATATATACATAAGTGATGCATAATTTAAAATCAACATAATATGAGCATACTCATTCTATTTAATAGAAATATGTAATCAATAATAATTACCAGCGTATGATTTAACAATCATCCATCATTTAATTTTAGTTTAATTTTATATTTATATAGTTAGTTTTATCACACACCCTAAAAATAGGAAAGTAAACACTAATCCAAGAAAACCTAATAATTTCTTGTAGAGGCGTCACTCTTTCGGTTTGTTAACCCAGCTATCCAATATCCAAAAGGCTTCCATCGACCTACTTATTATTCATACAAGCTACATAATTATGTCAGTTTTCACAATTAAATGTGTAAGCAATATGCTACTTCACATAAGGTTGTGATATGAAAAAGAGCTACATGCGATTCATAAACATGAAGTGCTGTAAAAGAAAATATGATAATTGCAAGATTTAATCAAATATATATAGAGTTGAGCAACGATAAAATAAGACAGCCAATTACTTTATTATGAGCAATAAATGAATCTTATAATAAACACAAATAGATATATAAATGAAGTAACAATGACATTAACAATCTTATATGGTAATTATGAATCTAATATAAACAATAAGAATAAAGTTCATAAATATGAAATATATGCTTATTGCATAATAAAGAACAGTCGCATACCTCAAGAAAAACAATAAAACTCTAGCTATTTTAGTGGTTTGACCAATGCTGACTCACAAGTTTTATACAAATCAAAATCCCCAGCTATTAATAATCATGCAATTGTATGAATTAAAACAAAATATTTATTAAGTTAAGTGCAACTTTACTAACATTTACTAATATTAATAACAATATTATTACTAACATAAGAATACAAATTGATTTGAAATCAACCTTATTCTAGCCTAGGAAAAGTTGCCAAGTAAATTGTTGAATCTCGATTTGTTTGCAAATCACACCTAAGGTATGGAGTGAGGAGAGAGAAATATATTGAGAGAGATGAGAAAGTAATGTGATGTTTTTGTATATGGTATTAATAACCTCTATTTCATTTAATGCTCCTCTACTTATAGAAGGCTAAAATTAGCGTGAAATGACAATTACACCCATGACTCTCTTTAATCGGTTGACTCTCAATCAATTAGCTTCATGTCGTGCAGTTGATGAATGTCTGACGTATTGTCCTCTTGTCGGTCGGCCTCTATCTGAGTGATCTCCAAGTTGATCAACCTCCGGTTTGGCCTACCTCTTGGTCACTTAGCTCTTGGTTGACCACTTGATTAGTCCCTGACCAGTTGAATACTATTGCTCAGTGGTCCTCTAGGTATCTTTGTTTATTCTCATAGAGCTCTGTCAGGTGATGCGTGCTCCACTCAGAGCTGTTCGATCCGCAGAAGATCTGGTCAAGGGTATTTTTATTGGACATATTTTAGTTCCATGATTGTCTTGTATATTAGTAAGTTATGCTACAAAAAGAATGAGAGAATTAAATACAATAAATTGTTAGCTATCATTAAATGACAACAATGATTAATATTTCCTTAATTTTCATGCTAGTGATTGTTATAAGTAGGACGCTGGTGTTTCTCTCTGCTTGCCTATCTCGTGCTATCCTTTGCTGCCATGCACGAACTGTCGATCTCCCTTTTCTTCGTTGGTTGCTTCTCTCCCTCGTGAGAACTCGCAATGGATAAGGTTACGAAGTCTGAAACTGATATTCTTAATGAGATCTTGATTCGAGATTTGCTCTCGGAAGAGAGGCATAAAACGTCGTGAGGGCGAGCAAAAGAGGAAGGTGGTGATGAAGAGAAGGATAGTCTCATCTTTAGGTTAGGCGGGCTCCTTTGGGATGGACCCAAAAAATGTTGAATCGGTCACCGTGATTGAAGGTTCATCCGTTCAACATGTCATTGCAATACCTGGCCTACTTGAAGGCCGGAATCTTCAACCTAGCACCTGGGTTTCTTCGTTATCACAAAGAGCTCTTCTGTAAGAGCCAACGATGTTAGAGATATTAACGGTTTTAGGTATTTGTAGTTCCTTTCCCCTTGAGAACAAGGTACTTCTTTGGGAGGGGAGTAATGTTTCGCCCATCACGGGATCGGTCCAGGAGGGACCGATCAAATGCCCTCCCACAGACACACCAAACCCACAGATGGGCCGATCTCGTTTGAGCGAAGAGGTGGAGCGGCATTTTGCCGCAGGAGAAGAAGGTAGGGAGAGTTTGGGGTCTACGAATAGCTTAATTACATACTCAAAGAGGAGAAATTAAAACAGATTTAGAGGAAAAGTGGAAAAGGAAAGTTTTCAAAAGTCTGTGGCGTGGATTCCTTAAGGGAGAAAACCTAGGGTTTGTTTTCTTTTATGCATATTTTGAGTGGCTGTTGTTTCTTTCTTTTTGTGGTGTTCCTAGAGATGTCTAGAGTCTTAAATAGTAGACCAACCTTGTATTTTGCTTGTTTTCTTTGATCTTTTGTAAGACAGCCCTTGGTTGTGTTTTTTCCACCTATCTATTGTCCTTTCATCGTGGTTTGTTGATTTTGATTTCGAGGTGTATCACGCATCAATTCTCTGCATAGGGTAGCTATCTTTTTGGCAAGCTGCATTCAGACTTGTAAATTCGATGCACCTCTGTCACTTGCCATTTGTCTTTTGGACCATTACTACAATGGCGACACAATGTGGTTGTTGCACTTCACATATATAGCCGACCTCCAGCAGCTTATGTGCTTCCTCGTGTATCGATTTTGCTAACGTATTCACCGTCAATCTCATCTTTTGTTTCACCGGTTAGGTTATTGGGTTGACGTTTAGCCGGTTACAAGTGACTTTGATTGGTATTCTTGATATTTCTATGGATGACCAGCGGAACACATCACGGTGCTCTCGGAATAACTGATAAGTTTGTCCCTATGACCTGCATCAAAAGCTTTGCTTAGTTGGAAAAATTTATCTACCTCGTTAGCTTTATGTTAATTTATTGTGTGCACCACATAAATTTTAAATATTTTAATTTATTTGAATAATCAAATAAGTCATCCAAAGTAATATACTATCTCAAAAGATAGAAATACCATTTTACGACAGATTCAATTACTTAAATGATTTTACGTAATATTTGTTGAGTTTGCATTTTAAACCAACAAATATTTCCCTTAACGAACTCTGAAGCTAAATAGGGTTTAGATTAGTTTGGGTTACAAAATTCTTAAGAGCAAGCCCCTACAATTAATTACATCTTATGAGACAAAATTTTTAAAGAAAACTCTCGATTAGGACTGAATTTGGGTTAACTTTTATGTTGATTTAGTGGCTGATTTAGGAGCAGGTTATTGGTTAAATTAAGAAGTTTTGATTGTTAAGTTAGGGAAAATTTGGTATGAGATTTGGGTGTTGTTTAGTATAGGTTTTAGATGAAGATTAGATTTGTCATTTATATTAAGTTGACTTAGGATTGAATTTAGTGTTATATTAGGTGTACAATGGAAGCACATTAAGTGTTGATTTAGTTTAGGGTTGAGTACAGGTTTCACTAAACATTTGAATCAACAAGATGGAGCTGTATGGTGTTGAATTGTGGTGAATTTGATTTGGACATAAGTTTGAATTTTGTTAGGTTGGGTGTTGATTTAAAGTTGCTTTAGGAATAGGTTTAGCGTTGAATTTGGGTGCACATTGTTCGTTGAATTTGGATTTGACATAAGATTTATGTGCATTTGGATTAAGTTTACATGTGAGTTTGATTTACATTTTAGTTTGATTTTTTTATATTGAATTTGAAGTTTAATTTAGTATAAGTTTGACTTTATAATTGATTTTGGATATGGGATTTAAATTTGAGATTAAGTTTTTTTATATGGGTAAAAGTTGAGATGTATTTTGATAGGAACTGGAGTCATAATCAATGAGCAGATTGCAATATATATGTGAGAAAATTCAAGATAGGACTAATTTGATTAATATCAAAGTAAACAAACAAGATATAATTGGTGATTTATAGTTTGAGAGGTAGATCGTCTTTCAACAAACTCTATATGTCTCTAGGAACACAAAGACAAAGGAAAATTTGTAGCCAATCAAATATACCCAAACCCTATGTTATTAACTTTAATATAACCCCCAAAAAATCACTCAAACTTTCCTCCCAAAATCCCCTTAATTTACTTCTCCTTGTGTACATGATTAGAGCCTTAGCGGGTCCACCTGGGGGCTGGAATCCTATATTGCTGCATCAAAACTTTCTGCCCACTCCCGCTGAACCGATCAACATGTGGAGGGCTGTGGTGGGCTGGTCGGTTGGATCCATAGTGTTCGTGCATGGAATGGTCGTATAGTAGGCGTATCATATTTGTATTTGCTTTAGGTGTGTGATTTTGGGTATGTTTAATTTGAATTTGATAATTTAAGTTTGAATTGAATTTGAGTTGAATTTAAGCTGTATTTGATTTAAATTTTGTATAAATTCATTAAAATTTTAAATTTAGCTCAATTTATGGTTTAAATTTGAACACCAAATCAAATGTGCTCACCTTTAAACCAGAAAACGAGTTAAAAGAAAGAAGTCCAAAGTAATTAGATGAGACCCATAGGGTTCTCTCCTAGGCTGACTAGGCAAAAGAAAAAGCCCTAATCATTCTAGTCCATGGGATAGAACGAGCGTTAAAAAGGTATCTATGTCATGGACTCATGTCATTAGGTTCAATGGGTCACTTAAAATCATATACATAACTTTGCAGGAGACTCAACCTTTAGTTTTAATAACTTGGTTAAAATCAACCCAACACTAAACTAAGTGCTAAGGATTAAAATCAAGTATTTTTCAAACGAAATGGAATTAAAATTTGATTTAGATTCTAACTTAGGTATGAACCTTTCTCTAATCCTCTAGGGTGGCCTCTAAGGAAACCTTAAGGCTAAATCCTAGGTTCTAAAGGGGTAAGAGAAGAGAGAGGAGAGACCTCATCATATGTGAGGTCAACCCACAACGGGTATTTCTTTAATGGTCTCATTGATCTCGAAGCCATTTCCTTGCTGGGTATTGAGCTCAAGGGTTCCTTGGTGTGCCATCGCAGCATTTATGCGCGTCATTTATCCTGAGTAGGCATACAACCGACTTGAAAGAGGCAATATGATTGGCCAGATTCGATCGTCTTCAATATGACTCTAAAGTTGGGATCTTGAAACGCTCGGGGCGTTCGACTTCCAAAATTTACCTGGAGAAAGTGATCTCTGGCTGCACAGGTTGCAATTCTTCAATATGCTTGTATCTGCAATAGTCAAGTGGTGCTGACCCGACGTTGTCGGGATAGTGTGTATCCTGCTCTCCTTCTAGGGCTGGTAAAATTCATTTGGTGTTTAGTGCAGTCCCTCTTTGCTGGTGGTGGGATGTTACTCTTTGTGGTAGTTGCACTCTTTTCTGAGTCAGTGCATACCTTTTTGCGTCCATTTATTCTTTGAGCTCATCGATTTGTTGGGCCACAAACTCTCGGGTATAGTTCATGTTTGTGGTTTCTCGATATTGGGTTTCTTCTCCTTGGGTCACTCTACTTGTTTGCGACAAGATCCACATTCACTGCACATTTTAGGATGTTAAATCTTGATTTGTCTGTGAATCACACCCAATGAATGGAGTGTGAGAAGGGATGAAATATTTTGTATGTTGTATCAACAACTTCTATTACTTTTAATGCTCCTCTATTTATAGAGGCCTACGATTAGTTTGAAACGATAATTACATCCATGCCTCCTTTTTAATCTATCAATCCCAAATCAATCTGCTCCATGTTGTGCAATTGATGAATATTCGGCAGATCGTCCTTTTGCCGGTCAACCTCTACTTGAACGGTTTTTGAGTCGATCAACCTCTGGCTCGATCAGCTTCTGGGTCGGTTGGCCCTTGGTCGGCCACTCAATCAATTTCCGATCGGTTGACTACCATCACTCAGTCGTCTTCCAGGCATCTTTGTTTATTTTCGTAGAGCTCTGTCAGGTGTCGCATGCTCCGCTCGGAACAGTTCGATTTGCAGAAAATCTGGTCAAGAGTACTTTATTGTGCATAAATATAATAAACATAATTGATTTAACATTTTATAACAACAATATTGAAAGAAGAAGAAATAAAAGCAACGAGGGGAGAGCTTACTTCATGCCTCAGCTACTATAAATGATTAAAAAGGATAGATAGCTACTGGTTTGAAGAAACAATGGGGCAGAGAGAAGAGAAGTTTTTGGCGCCTGTGAAGGGAGGCTCGGTAGTGACAGGAGGATTCGAGTTGTCCGATGCGTAGCTTACTGTCTCCTTATATAACAGAGATGCGGTGCAACCGAACAAATCGGGAAGGCAACAATTGAAGAGAAACTGGCGGGAAGAAAGGAAACAAATGAAAGATCGCGGGAGTTCCGATCAGGAGGGCGACAACGAGCTTAATCTCCAGATTTGTGCGATCGAGCGATTCACGCGATTAATAGGGAAAGTTGGGTCGCGCGGCTTGGTAGCGGGAGGAGAAATGAGAGAATTTTTGGATCTTACAGGAGAATTCTCATGTTCTCAGCTTTTTTGAATTTCAGTTGTAAACCTGGTCGACTTATGAACTTATGTCAGTTTTTATTGAAAACTTGTTCTGTCTAATATTTTGGATCAATTTACTTATCAGGCGATGATTTTCAAGGCACTTGCATTAGGTATGGCAAGAATTAATCATATTAAGCTCATTGCTATTAGAGCATAAATCATTGTTTGCGCCATTGTAAACTTTTCTAAAATTATTTTAAAGTAGGTTTAGGTGAATTAAATTTAAGCTGGCGAGGGAGATTACGAAGTTATCTCTGCTTTATTTCCAAAGGATTTAATTGGTCGACTGCAAAATTATTTTGCCGAGTCTTGGGATAATCATGGATTTCATCTTTTTTGTTCTCCTCATGCCCATCAACACTTAGAAGACAAATTTATTGTTGGGGCTTAAAATTTTCCTTGGTCCAGTTTAATCTATTAAGTCAATCAAAGAAGTGTAACCATTTATCCACAATTTCTTTGTTTTTTCATGATTGACAAAAACATTTTTTTATTCTTGATTCTTAGGTTATCATAGACGTTTAATTGTTTAAGCCGGGTTAAATCATTTGAGTAATAAAAAAGATAAGATGCTATAAGTTAACATAAGTTGAAAAAATTATTTCAATATATTTTGACTGAAACTTACATCGTTAATATAAATAATGTTATAATTTATAAAAATCAACGAATTAACAATAATAAATTTTTTTATTAATCTCAACTATTTAAAATCATCATAAATTCTTTAAAATATTATAGAATTATCTTAATTTAAAATCTTATTAATCATAGTTAATTAATGATAAGTAATAATATTTTTATTTTTATCATGATAATTAAGTGATTAATTAATTTTCCCTTGTTTAGATATAAAACTTATCTTAATTAGAAATTTTATCGATTCTAATGATTTTTTTAAGAGTAATAAAATAAATAAATAATTAATTAATTATTTAATCAAAACTCAATAATGAAACAATTTTATGTGTTTTATTCAATCCTCGATTAATATTAATCTGTATAAAAGATTAACCATTAATTTTATTTTGTTTATTTCTATGTTTTAGTTAAATCATGCTTAAAAGAGTTTGTTTGAGGTAGCTTTCTCATTGCTTTATATTTCAAATGGCTATCACACTGATTGTTTGGCTACTGCTTTTTTTTGCCTTGGATAAATTTTTATAGTAGAATTTTGCTTTTGAGAAGTTGGTCTACTAAAATGTGGCTGCTATATGGAAGCTGCTATTATAGTTATAATACTCACAATAATTTTTTAAAATATTATTTTTTCTGACAATTTTATGAACTTCTTTATAAAGAAATGCAGCTACACTAAATGAACCTTTAGTTTATCCCAAAAAGCTTAGGCATGCTAGGGATAAAGCTCATCTCCAGCTATGGCTGATTCATTTTTGGCTGTAGGCTTAAGCGTGTAACTTGGAAATGGGAACTAGAATATTGCCTGCTGGGCCTCTCCACCCCCTTTTTTGCCTTACATACCAAACCAATTTACCTGCCATTGTTTTATAACTCACTCATGTCCTGACTTCCTAGGTTGGTGAAGATATGGTTATTCGATCTGGAAACTGTGGTAGATTGGCAAGTTTCAATTGTTTGGATGCCCAACTTTACCGGTGTGATAGCTCACATCTCAGCTAAATGCTTCTTTGGGCACTAGATGCGGTAAACTTCTCTATGGCCCTTATTTCTTGTTATACTCCTGTTGAACTTCGTTCTTTCCGGACTAAATAGAAAAAGGATGTCGTTAACTTCTATATATCAAAACTTGTTATTTTTTTTTGGTGTTTGTGTTCATACTTTAATAGCTATTCCTTTTATGTTATGCTTTCGGAATTTTGACAATGGATTACTGAATGTATTTGTGTACATTTTCTGATAAATCTGAAAAATAAAAAAACAGCGCTTAGAATTTTGTAGCTTTAAAATTGAAGAAGTGCTGCTGTAAGCTAGATCATGATTTGCTTTTGATCGTTATTCTTGATCTATTATTTGATGTGCTACATATCATTTGATGTTCTACATCTGTAACATTATGTGACCTTCAACCTCAGTAGTACTTCTTATGCCTTGCTAGTTTCTGTCCTTTCATCGGCCAAATTTATGTAACTTTGCAGCTAGCATGGAGTTGAATTGATCCCATAATTTTATGATTTTCACATATATCAATTTGTATAAGGGAATCAAATCATTAAGGGAATAAGAGATATAAATGATCTAAACAAGATGAACTTACTCATAATATATGTATTATATCATCTAAAGATTAAAGAGATTATATTCGTTGAATTTTTAATGGCCCGCTTTTTTCTTTGCAATTGTCGATTGTACTGCTTCTCTGACTACACCATTTTGATCGAAGAAAATGCCACCAGGAATCCATATGCACAATTAGATTCAGTCATACATTAGATAATGGAGCTCAAGGATTTGGAAGCTGGACTATCGGATCAAACTTTGAAATTACAATGTATTAAGGCTGAGTTTTGAAATTTAAGCTAAGTTTTAGATAAGTTTGCAATTGAATTTAAATTCAAATTAGGATAAAATTTGGTAAGAATTATTGCTTAGTTTTGAGCTTATCTAATTGATTATTTGTAGATTGGGGGTTCATTTTCTTTATGGAGTTTGTTTGGGAAGCACATAGAATAATCTTTGTTGTAATTGTCTATTTTTAGGCTAGAAATTTGTAGAAATCAATGAAAAAAAATTCTCTCCTAAAATTCTCTCTTTTTCTTCACCTTGTCATCAGCTTATCACTGTAGCAAAATAACAGTGTACATCCTAAGTTTTCCTAAGCTACCAATGAAGCTTGCATGTAAATGGGCCTTTTGGGCCTATGAGATTGGGCCTTTTTTGGAATGTAAATATTATCATGCACCTAGAGCATATAGCTGACAAATCGTACTCTCGAACCACATCCATCGAAGTAATAGCTACAAGAATTACTTCTCAAGAGTACTCGATGAGCTCTTCTGCCGAGCTCGCCTGTACTTATCGAGCTCCTTTGATAAGCTCGCTTGCATTTGTCAAACTTGACCGTCGAGTTCATTTACTGATCCTTCAAGTTTACCTGAATGCTAAAAAAAGGGAAACTAACCCATCACTGTCTATGCTCATTTATGAGCTGCCTAACACTCATAATGATATCTTTTCAAAAACAAATCTTAGATAGGTTTCGTACATTGTGGCCTATAATATAGCATTATCTATGAGGATAAGCACAACCTATGAGGCATAGAAATAGGAGGGTCCTTACTCCCTTAAGAGGGCAAGGGAAAAGAGGAGGCATTAGGAGTAATACACACAAGCTGAAACTCTATTCCTTTCTACCTTCTCCGCTCATCTCATAAGGTCTCTTCTATATTGTATGAATTTACGAACTATATGAGACCCTACATCCTAAGAAGATTCAACATCTTAAAATGTGCAGTGAGTGTTGAATTCATACTCTAATCCAACAAATAAATCTTTGACGTGATAGAGAACGAAGAGAAGCAATTGATTGCACCAGAGAATTTGTGTTACAACAAATGAACAAGTGAAGAGAACAAGTGAAGATGGTGATGGAAGAAATAAAGCATGAGACCTCAAGGAGCCATTACAGAGATCATCCTAGAAGCCACGTGGGATCATCATGATCAATAATACGAAGGTGAGAATCCCAAAAACACTAGTCGCGAAGAGAAGGATTGCTGAAAATAGGGCCAAGGAGAGCTTCGACTACGATGCTAGTAGAAGAAAATGAATTATTTCCCGAAAGAGGATGCCTCATAATCCTCAGATGATGAGAAAATAAGAGGGAGAAGAAGCCAAATGCCATTGGAGAACATATTTTCGAGAAAGATTGTCAAACCTGAAGCTCCCAGAAAGTTTAAAATCCCGTCATTGGATTATTATAAAGGGAAAATGAATTCCGCCAATCAGGCTGTTTATTTTGAATTGTCAGCATGTTTATTATGAATTAACGACACCCTTAAATACCATTTTTTTTATCATCACCCTGAAGGAATCAGCTCTGCACTGGTTAAGTAACTTGATGATAGGAGTTATTATCTCTTCTGATGAATTCAAACAAATATGCATGGCTCAGTTCGCCAGTGCCCTAACATCACAAAAAAGTTCTCAAGCTTTTTTTGAAGATTCGAGAGGCACCTTCTGAAAGCCTGTGAAGTTTTATCACTTGATTCCATCGAGCGATGTCGGGCGTTAGAGATATTGATCCCGTCATCGCTCGCACAACGTTGGCCTAGAGCTTATGTAAGGGCCCATTCATATATGCACTTGGCTTGCAAAAGACGAAACCTTTGCTTAATTTTTGGAGCTGGCCAATAAACATATTTCGATCGAAGAATACAACTTGTAGAGTCCTCGTGTAACCAGGGAGCTGGAGGATAAATCAAAGAGAACACCCCCTTTCATGAACAAGGCGATTTGAGGAACAAATTCATTTGCAGAGATCACCAAATGTTCTCCTAAGGAATTTTTTACGACAACAATTAGAGCTGCACGATCTTTCTTTATTCTTCTTTATTCTAGAGGTGAAAGATTCAAGAGTTCTTTGATCTTTGTGGAGATCAAACTCTTGAAACACAACTACTTCTAGCGAATCAAGACTTTTGATATGAGAGAAAGAGACCTAACAAAGCATTACAGTGAGTAGACTAGGAGAGAGATAGAGGTAAGGGAAGGGAAGAAAGTGAGAAGAAGACGGAGATAGGCTTGGCAAGGTTTGGTTAGGTCGTTAGCAGAGTTTTTGACAAAAAAAAGACCTGTCACACCCACTTAGGGCATACGCAAGAGTAGCAACAAGAAGAGGGAAGTTCCCAAGGAGTCTTCTAGCTAGTGTCAGTGTGTGTCTCAGGACTCTGATAGGTAGTTGACTCTACCGAAAAAGACCCCAGTCAGATATTCTTCTTCTAAGAGGTCAGTGACTAAGGGGTATTAAAGGAAGGGAAAGTCACAAGCCCAAACAGGCTGGGCGGATCCCGGGCAACGGAAAGGACTCGATATCTTTGATGCTGCAGCTACCTTCCCGCCGTTGGCTCCAACTAAGCTCTAACCTCCAAGGCTCGCTCGGCTCTGAAGTTCAGGTGCGGCACCTCCCTCCCCGCCGTTGGCTCCAACTAAGCTCTAACCTCCGAGGCTCGCTCGGCTCTGAAGTTTAAGCTTGGGGCGCTTGACAAGTTTTCGCAAGGAGGGACTTGAGTGAGGCGCTAATCACATGTTTAGGGCCCAAGAGGCATACCTTTAGGGACCATGCCGCCGATAAACTGCCATCAATAGCTAGCAAGGGGAATACAGGGGAGTAAGAAATTCGTGCTGAAAAGAGAAAATAAAGAAGTCCTCTGATTTCATTTTGAATTTTCGAACTAGAACTAGCATATGATCTTTTGTGAGAATAGAAATGAAAACGCTACGCGCCTTGGAAAGCATGATTCAAGATCTTCTATCGCACCGATATCACATGGAACCGATGAACATTGCTTTCGTCTCGCGAGAGTTCTGTAAAAAGAATCGACTGCAATTTTTCGTAAGAAAACAGGATCCGGGGTTGGCGTGCATTCCCGTCCCATCCCACAAACACAAAGATGAGTTGTTGTTGGCTCTATCTATATTCCTTTCTGGAGTCGCACAACTTTCATTTTGTTCTTTTGACAAATTTGAGGGTTATGGAAAGATCAGAAAGAAGGCAAGAGCTATCTCAATCCTCTCCAACAAAAGTAACTCCATTGAGAGTGTCGATAGGCGAAGTTATCGAAGCCATCCAAGATAAATTTTTTAGGAGACCCCCACTAATGAAAGCCAATTACCAAATCAGAAACATACTGATAGAAACATGGAGTTCTGTCAACATCCTCTTCACAAGAGTTTTTGAGAAGAAGAACATGAATAATTCTCAGTTGAATCCTACTTTTGGTCTTCTGTTATTGATTTTTTGGAAAAGAAAAAGAAACTTGTGGATTCATCTCCCTAACAGTAACTTGGGGAGGGGATAAACTATATACAGCTATGGCAGATTTCATAGTGGTGGATGTTTCAACCACTTACAATGTCATTTCGACAAGCTTGTACTCAATGCATTCAAGGCAGTGACTTCCACTTACCACGCAGCTATTAAATTTCATTGGAAAGGAAAAAATATAATCATTTGAGGAGACCTAGTCCAATCTCAAACATGTTATTTGCGGGCTTTAGGAAATGTATGAGAATATCTCCTTCAACTCAATGCGAATAGAGGGATCAACCTGGAAGCTACTGAGACAACGAAGCAAATGTTTGTCTCAGAGGAAAAAAACAAGAAAAAAACATTTCAAATTAGTTCAAATATGAGCAAAGAACATAGAACAATTGTCTCAAACTTATGGAATCATCACGATGTATTCACTTGGACGGTGGACGAAATACCCGGGGTCAGACCCATCAAGCAGAAGATGAGAGCCGTGGCTACCACCCTAGCTAAAGCGTATTAGACAGGAAATTCTGAAATTTATGGACGTTAACTTCATCCGTCCTGACTGGTTGGCAAATGTGGTGATGATTAACAAGGAAAACAATAAATGAGGGATGTGAGTGAATTTCACCAACTTAAATGCAATGTCCAAAAGACAATCATCCTTTGCCACAGATCAATGCCCTGGTCGACTCATTCATTGGGCATTTGATTATGATTTTTTTGGTGCATCTTGGGGTGCTATCAAACCAAAATGATTTTATTACTAGAGAATTAGTTTTTTGTTGTAATTTTTAACAAGCTTGTACTCAATGCATTCAATGTCTTTTGGCTTTAAAAACTCTAAAGCAATTTTTCAATGGCTAATGAATGATTTATTCAAATATAAAAAAAAGGAAGAAATATTGAGGTGTACATTGATGATCTCTTAATTAAATGTAATTCACTCGAAGGACATAAAAGATTTGAAAGAAACATTTAATATTCTGAGACAATTTAACCTTAAGGTCAATCTTCAAAAATACACTTTTGGGGTAAACTCAGTAAAGTTCCTTGAGTATTTGGTCACACCTGAAGGAATAAAAGTGAATCCTGAAAAAGTACAAGTCATTTTGGATATGTCACCACTGAAGAATCTTAAAGAGTTGCAAACTCTGTCTGCTCGTATTGCGGGCCTTAACATTTTCTTTTCATAGTCTGGTGATCGATGTTCGTCATTCTTCATGATCATGAATTTTTTCAGTTATTTTATTTGGACTGAAGAACAAGACTTGGCATTTAAGTGACTAAAAGCCTTATTATCATCACCTCCTCTACTCAAATCCTCAAGCCAGGAGAGGAGCTATTCATTTACTTAGGAGTTCGGAAAGAGCCGATCAACTCAGTCCTGATCTGCGAGAAAAATAAGAAGCAATTTGTCATCTATTATGTTAGTAAAGGTTTACGTGCAACCGACTTGAGGTATACAATCATTGAAAAGCTCCCATTAGCACTAATTTTCTCCATAAGAAATCTGCACCCTTATTTTCAAGCACATGTTGTCGACATTATAAGTGATCGTCCACTTAAATCTGTATTATGAAGTCCAGATCATTTTGGGAGACTGTTGAAGTGGTCAGTTGAATTAAGGGAGTTCAATATCTCATTAAAGCTCAAGTAGCCGCCGACTTCCTAGCATACTTCACAAAAGGTTTAACCCATGACGAGGTCGATATTAAGGACAAACTTTGGACAATAAGTGTGGATGAAGCTTCAGGAACTCAAAAGAAGGGAGTGTGTATGGCCTTGCAGAGCTCACAAGGACTTGCACTATCAGTCTATCGCTATCAACTTCAACACCACTAATAATCAAGCAAAGTACGATATGCTAATCCCTGGATTAAGGTTTTCATCAACAAATGAAGTAAGGTATCTCCTCATAAGGTCAGATTCTTAGCTGGTAGTCAACCAAATTATTAGACTATTTGAAGTACGAAACAACATTTTGTGCAAGTTTCTAGCAAATGCAAAGGGAAAGGCGAATAATTGGAGAACTCAAATACTTCTGAATCAAACACATTCCATGGGAAGAGAACTAGTTTACCAATTTTCTTACTAAGGGAGAATTTAGAGCACATATGACAAATCTGTAAGTCCTATAACTTTAAAGTGTGTCAAAGAGGACAAGACAATCGTGATCCTACAACAAGTCCATTCTGGAGAGTGCGGTAGCCACTCGAGTGGAAGAACCTTGGCGAACCAAATATTGCAGCAAGGATACTACTAACCAAACATAAAAAGGAAGTAGAGGTTTGCGCAAAGATGTGAATAGTATGAGAAGGTTATTCCTATGCAGTTGCATTCATCTCATAAGCTTCAATCAATGACTAGTCACTGACCTTTTGATGTGTGGACTTGATCTTCTCAGTTCCTTTCCTCCCGGCAAAGACAACGAAAGTTCATCCTTGTCATGGTCGATTTTTTTTCGAAGTGGATAAAGGCAAAAAAATTTAGCCATAATCACTGCTGAGGTGGTCTGCAACTTCATCTTGACCAACATCATATGCCGATACAGCCTATGCGTAATGATCCTCATCGATAATGTGACTCTGTTCACCACCAAAAATGTCAAGAAATTCCACAAAGATCTGCCAATAAGCTCATCTAAAATTTACTCATGAAAAACTTAAAAAGTGCAAAAATTGAATGGAATGAAGTTTTGCCATCTGTATTGTGGGCATTACGAACTATACATTTTGATTTCACAGAACAAACTTCTTTTGTTCTATCACATGGAGTTGATGTCGTACTTTTGATGGAGATAATGTACATAGTCAACGGGTCTTCACGCCTGCTAGCTTTGAAGAAAAAGAGTTGAACGAGTGGAGAGGACTCAAAAATGAAAGCCTCCACAGTTCATTGGATCTATCAGAAGAGCTTCAGGATCAATCTTCAGTACAACAAGAAGAAATATAGAGAAGAGCAAAACTAAGTGTTACAACTGACGGGCCAAAAAACGATAATTTAGAGCGATCGACCTAGTCCTAAAAAATGTTGATGCTGCAGCTCGCAACCAGACACTCAGGAAGCTTGACCCTCATGGGTTGGACTATATATATTATTAAAGAACAAGCCAATCCAAGTACTTACAATTCGATCACACATCTCGGCAAAGGAGTCCCTAGGACATGGAGCGGGGGTGATTTAAAAATTTTTAATCTTTAAAAGTGATAACACGTTGAAACTTGTATAAATAGAAATATATATATTGAAAAAACGAAAGCTAAGTATTCTAATATTGTGTTCATACATATTTTATTATGCTTTTGCTCAGTAAATATATAAGTAAATTTTGAGAAGAGTTCACTTTGGATGCAAGCCCAAATAAGTCGTCCTAATAAAAAAGATTAAAAGATTTGCCAAGATAGTATCGATTAATCTCTCAGGAAGGTTGGAGACCCGTAGAGAATAAAAAATCTTACAAGAGTAGCTCCAGAGATCCCGAAGAAATAAGACCTGTAGGAGGGTCAAAAATCCCCCGAGCAGAGGCTGTTCTATATTTAAGGCTATACTTTTTTTCTCAAAATATTGATGGCTTATGACGGACTTAATCCATAAGCAAGCTCGCTAAAAATATACTGAATTCTTATGAGAATAGCATTCGACACTGTCATGTACTCATATCTCTTTTTTCTCACTTCTCATACAGTGAATCTGAACACTAGCTGGAAGCACAACGAGCTTTTATAAATCTAACATACACTGGCTTAAGGAACTCACCCAAAGTTGAGATAGAGAATCCTTGACACCAGCAAGTTGAGAGATGCATACAAATATAAAGAAGAAAATAATTTAAAGGAGCCAAATCCTTATTCATAAATAAGGAATAAATTACAACATGTACAATATAGCCTAATTCTTTGCATTACAAATCATCATCTACAACTAGGGGGAAATGAAGAATATAAAGTGCATATTTCTTACTCATTAAAGGGAAATCAGAAAACTCCAACTTCTCAACTTTCTGTGAAATTGGAAAACCTTGTGATAATGGTGTTATGGTTTCTCCCACAGAGACCTATCATGGGCTCCACCGATTAACAGCTCGAAGGCCTTGAGAATGCCAATAAAGTCTTGTCAGTGGTGCTTCTTTCTCAAGGATCTGAGCAGCAGAAAAGTTAGAACTTGGGGAACTCTTCTGACAATAATGCTAGAAGCACCTGGGTGATTGAATTCTTCTTTTCCTGGTGAAGGATATGTTAGTGGGACTCATCTCATGTGTATCCTCTACCAGGTAGGAGCCCTTCGATGTCTCGTAAGAGAGCTAAGTGTCAGATGAATTTGAACGGTCCGATGTTCGGATTCAATGAGCAAGATGTCCCCTAGTTTGGATATCAATGAACAAGATCACAGTTTGTACGACAGGATCGACAATGATAACTTGCGTTTCTCACCATCACAACCTCTTACAATAGCACAATCCTCACTTTTCATTCAGTAGACACACACTAAATAGGTTTTCTATTAAGCCTTTTAGGTTTTCCTTCTACACTTATTTATAGCGCAAAAAAAGAAGTCATCACAAGAATAACATGCAAAGTCATGAAAATAACACTGGGTTTTCTTCTATACTAATTGTGACCCATTTATACTTATTTATTTAATCTAAAATTACTGATATTGCTTGTTGACAGATTCAGCCAAAAAGAAGTTTTATCATATCCTTTTATCAGTGAATCTCTCCTGACCTGTTAAGACTAAAAGATCTTTGATATATTTCAATCATACCATGGCAAATCGGTCTCTTCAGGTCACCGAATCTTTATACTAACACTTAGATGATTCGATGCCAAGGGATTAAATATATAAATTCTAATATTTTTCTAAAACATAAGCCTAAAATTTGTAATTGATACTCTTTTTTCTTATGTTCTCACACGAACTCAGACGAACTATAAAAGACTTCTCTATTTCTTTCATCCTTAATGTTCGAGTAGGAATTAAACTGTTTAATAAATTAAGTCATTCTTAGATCACAAATCAAGCGCATGCGGTTTGACTTCCCCCTTTGCGTTGAGAGCGCAACGAGTAGAGTGCGAGTCACTCTTGGGGCAAGTCTGGAGGGATGCCTCGCTAACAATAGCGCTACAAGATCTACTTGATATGTCTAGCACATTCTATCCAAGATGACGACCTAACGAGGGAATTGTCTCTTATTGAAATCTAAGAACACCGTGAGACTAGAACCAAAGGACTTATACTCACAATTCATTATATTTCTTCGATGTATTAAATTTGCGGACTTTCTTTTAATGTATAATCATGATCAACAAAGAACTATGCCAACGGGTACATACATAAAATAATGATATAACATAAACAATTCAAGTTTGCAGATGATGTATAATTATGCAGAAGAAATAGATGTGATAACTTGCATTTATTATAAGAAATGTTTATTTTTGTACCCTCTATGCCAAATGTAAGAAGAAACAAAAAATAAATAAAGAAGCAAGTAAACACGATTCACAGAGGTAACCAAAGTTAAGCATTACTCCAAGTTTTATTTTTTTCGCTCTCTTCTTTGTCGGGCTTCTCAGCAAGTTCCAGGAAGCAATCTACATCATCCCAAGATGGACTAGTGTCCTCAAGCAGGATTTGATCATTCGCTCGTAGTGGTGAGCCAACAATTCCTTATACTTGGAAGTTTGCCTGAGCTTCTTAAGGAACTCCGCCACCATCTTCCTCTCTTCCAGTTGCCTCTTGAGGTCCAAAAACTCATCCCAAACTTCTTGATCACCACACCATGAGCCTCTACCTCCTTCGTCAACTTCTCGACTGTAGCAATTTCCTTGTTCATGGCTTCTTTCAGTTGTAAACACGTCTAGATGGTGATCCCTCCAAGTTTTTTATGCTCATTGAATTGCTTCCCCTATAGTGCCAATTGCTCCTTTAATTGTGCTAGCTCTCTCTTTAGGATAGTATTCGGGAGATATTTATTTGTCAACTCGGTGAGGAACTTAGCCCTGTCCTCTCCAAATTTCGCCACTTTTTTCCTGGAGGGCAGCTAGTTGGCACTCGTCCTCCACAGACTTGGTGATGCAAGGTTTTCTAAGGAGTTGAACTGGCTGGATCAGCTGAACCGATTTAGCTAAGAGGGGAGCAGGGCCGACCGGTCCATGGTGATGGGATGGCTATGGTTGTCACCCCCTCGTAGTTATCTACTGTATAAATGTATTTGCTTTGTATTAGGGTTCAACTTTTGTTGTTAGATTTCCTGTCGTCAGCATTTTCTCCTTTGCTAGGGATGCATCCAAGGATAGGTGGTGTTCTGGTTGTATCATGCTCCAAGTTGATGATTATCTCCCCATAATCCTTCACTCCATCCCTTCCTTGCTCGTTGCCATCCCACCTGCACCCTCCTTTTTCCCTGTATCAGGGTTGAACTTTTGTTATCAGATTTCCTGCTTGTTGTATTCCCATTGCTCTTTCGCATTTTGATGGCCAATTTTGTATGAAGTGGGGATTTGTTGGAAGAAATTATGGTTACAAAGATAAGATTATTGAGAAAAAAAAAAGAGGGAGCATAGAAGATAAATCAGAAGGAACACAGAAACGATGTAAGCATGCAAAAATTTGAACCATTATTTTTTTTCTTATAATACCCTAAGGGTAAGAACAGAAAAATAATGGGAAATGAAAATGCTTGGCAGTTAAGGTGCTCAAGTGTAAAGTATCTGCACGGAATAAAACAAACGCACAAAAAGTAATCGCATCCAAATTGTAATGCACATCTTCGTTAAAATATCATCTCAGCATTCAAAAATAAAAATAACAAGAAATCAAATAGCACATTGGCGAGTAGATAAACAATCAAAGCTAAAGTTAGCTTCCCTCATACAAGAGGCCAATTCCATTATTTTTTACGTCATTTAAATCAACTTGTTGGATTAAAGGAGCTTCTTTAAGACAAGTTGCCCACCGACAAGAAACTGCCCAGATTGTTAAGACAGGAGATGATGTTGAAGAAGGAAGCCTCGACTTTATCTCTTCAGGCTCTGTGGCTTTCACTCGAGTTTGTCGATGCCTCTACCAACCTATACTCCATGTCTTAGATGTGCTCCTTAGCATCTTGCAAGCTCTCTTCTAAGTCTATGTCATAGTCTTGTAACTCAAATACCTTAGCTTCTATGCGGATTACATGTTCTGTAGCCGCCACCAATTCTCCTTCAAACATTGCGAGTTCATCCTTGGTCTTTCCTAGTTGTTCATGGGTCAGAATGAACTCCTCTTTCAGGCCATTCCCATGGTCGAGAGGATCGACATCTCGACCAACCAGAAGGGTGACTGCGAGCTCTATCTCCAATTTTCGAACTCTAATAGGGACTAGCGGCTCGCCCTCCGCTGATGATTTTGTTTGGGTTGAGCATTCATTCGGTTTAGATGGATCGATTTTCAAATTGGTCAAACCAATTGCAATCGAAATCCATAGTCCAAAAAAGCAAACCAACCAAAATTTTGATAAAACCTAATTGACTAAACCAAAATTTAATTCAGTTTAAATGGTTCAGTTATGAACATGAAATTTAATTATTTATTGGAGGATGACTATGAACAAACATTACGAATTACATATCTTATATTAATAATATCAATTTAATTTCATGAATTATCTATTTATTTCAATCAAATATTACATATAATATATTTTTTTTATTTTTTTGTTTCAATTTGTTTGACATGAAATCAAAATATAATAAGAAATTTTAATTAAATTTTGTTAAATAAATTAAAATTTTGTTAAATAAAAATTAGACCAAATAGAAATTTGGAAACTTCAAAAACAAAAAACTGAAATACATTTTGAAACTGAACCGAGTCAACCAAACTTATTCGGTTCGGTTCGGTTTTTCAATTTTGACCTAATAATGCACACCCCTAGATCTATTTTGTATAATGAGCTCTGCCCCACCGACCTCTCTGTCACCAACATCAGCACGTTGGAGAGTAGGATCCACTATAAATTTGAGTTCTTGTGAACATCGGGTGACCACGATCAGGTATAAAAATTATTGGACCAAGCATTCCCATACAAGTGATCTTACCTTCTGGAGTTCGCCAGCGGACAAATTAACTTTGATTTTCACTCTCAGAGCCTATTCCATCAAAGCCCTCTGCCTCTCCACCAATGAGATCCTTAGGAGGCATCATTGGATTAGACCACTAGTCAACATAGAACTCTGTAAGAAAGTATACAAAATTGAGATATATCATTAGTCATAACAAAACATGGCAAGAAGGAAAATGCAAATTCTCATCTCCTCAGCTAAGCTGTGAGCATCAAAAACTGAAATATATTATTAGTCATGGCAAAACATATAAGGAAGAAAAATAAAGATGTCACTTGAGTTAAGCTCTGTAAGCAACAGCAAGTTTGATCCCTTCCAATCTATAATGTTGGCTCATTCTTTGGGCCGTTCATAAGATAGAGAGTTTGAACCTCTTCAGTATTCTTTGGGTGAACGAGTATCTACTTCCCAGGTGTGGGGTGTAGCATCTGTAATGCTGGATCATTCTCTAGAGCAGCTTCGTTCAAATCAGTCTCTGGTGCATGGACAAGAGTCGGGGAACCCCCGACAAAGTTGCTCGAAGGCACTTTTGCTTCAACGGGCTTCAAACTCTTAACATCCTTGTCTCCCTTCTGTGGATCTTGATGTCTCTTAGAATGACTTTCCATCTTTCATTTAAATGTCTAGTTTATCTTTGGAGATCTTATCCATCGAAACAAGGCCGGAGAAATGAAGAGCCTCAACAGAAAGTAAGGAATGTAAAGACGTGGAAATTATCTCCTACTTCAATAATACTCACACGGAGGAGTTAACATAGAACTTTTTTTTGATAACCACTGCAATTACTCCCACCATTACTAACCTCCTTTAAATTTCTTTTATAACAACATAACGTCGCATCAACAAACAACATGAATGCTTATGTGGATCCCATCTAAAGATGCTATAATTGTTATTCTCTGACAAAAGGGAAAGTCAAAATCGCCGTATCCTCAATAATAGAGAAGCCTTGAACTCTCTCCCCTTACATTGCACTTTCTCATCTCATTGGAGAATAAAAATAATGGTGATTGCAATAAATCATATTTTCATTCTCATCCAATGGCATATGTCCTCTCTAGAGGTAACTTTGCAAGAAGAGATCCGCCAACACTCTTCACGGATCATAACAACGAAATAAACTACTTCCATCATCCAAAAAAGTGATGGCCCCTACATAAGAGTCAGTTTGCGTCTACTCAGAAGTCATCGCAACTACTCATTGTAGGTTTAGGTAAAGTGCTCTCAGAGGAAGGAAAGTGCAGGCTCGGTAGTCAGCCCTTGTGAATATTCCTTAAAGATGTAGTCAACAAAGATTTGTGATGGTGGGAAACACAATTCTAGTGGAATATAATTTGGTCTCTTATCAATCTTTGGACGAGCGGAGCACTTGTTATGATCTCAACAATCACATAATAAAGCATAGAAATGACAAATCTCTCATCATTCTCTCATACTTCTCACAATATCATGTTGAAAAACTAGGAGAATCATGGAACTAAATGTACATCATAAGTGGCTTTCCAAAGCTATCATAAATGGGCCTCTAGGTTTATTAGATTGGGCCTTTTTTGTAATGTAAATATTATCATAGTTGACAGATCGTACTCGCCAATCAGTCTACTTGGGACTGGTCGGCAATCAACCGTCCGTCCCACCCCAAGCATCTATGGACCGGACGACGCGGCAGGGATGGTCGGTTTGGCGTGGAGCAAAGCAGAAGGGTCCAAGTAACAAGTGGGGTCTACGAGGGCTTTACTCACGTATGCAAGGAAGAGGAATTAAAGGAGTTTGGGGGTAATGTTTGAAGTGTTGTGATAGGAATATATTAAGGCTAATAACCTAGGGTTTATTTTTTCTTTATGCATGATTTTGTTTGGCTGGAGTTTTCTTTTCTTTCTGTAGTGTTTCTAGCGATGTCTAGGATTTGTCGAGAGTCGATCTACCTCTCGAATAGTAGATCATTATTGTATCTTGCCTATTTTTCTTTGATTTTCTCAAGAGCAATCCTTGAGTTTTTCTACCAATCTATTACAATTTCGTCGCAATTTGTTCGTTGTTTTTGGTTCCGGATCCTATCATAGTAATATTTGAATTCTATATTTTTCTCACGAAAGCACACTACACATCATATTAGTTTTATTTATAAGAAATTCTAATCTTGCATCAATAAGTTTAAGTATTCATAACTAATATGCATTAATATGTTTAGTTAAAATGATAGTTTTCAAATGATGTATTAAATTTAATAAATATTAAAATGATGCAAAAAAAATCTTTTTGTCACAATTTTTGTATTTAAACTCATTGCCAATGCATGTGTGACAACAAAACATTGAGGTAAAGTTTACTATTTAATGCACTGTTACCAAAAGGAATTTTTCCTAAGATTTTTAAGAAACATAAGTAGCACTCAAAAAGATTTTTTAAAATATTGTGATATTATATCAGAAGTATTGTGAAAGTGTTATTTAAAAATTACAATAGAGAAATATGGCTAAAAGTTAATTTATAGTCATATTTTAAAATAAATACGATTGTTTCTTTAAAGTTTAATTGCTTGAAGTTTTAACAAATATCCATTATTATTTTGTAATTGGCAAGCGCATAAGCATTGAAATTATAATTTGTTTATTCAAGTATTTTTACTTTAGCATTTCAGTTATTTTTTTCATTGAATATATATACATGCTTGCATATCTTAACTTTTTTAAACGTTTTGTAAGATTATTTACATAAATTTAATTGTTGATAAATTAGTAAAAGAGATAGAAAGAGGGATTTTCCATGGTTTTAGGTGGTTTTGAAATTAACATTTTCTAATAATTTTGTATAAATAAGATTTTATTTTGATATTATTTTGCTACGGTAACTTAAACCCTGGTTTTACCACTGCAGCTAGTGATATGGTTAAACCACGCACATGGTTTGGAGGATTGTTCTATCGTAATGGCAACAAACGTTTTGATAATTATGACAAGATAACTGAGTATATGCTCACCCCGCTCCAGGTAATCTCAGAGCTACAACTCACTGCTCTTTTTCCCAAAACATCAATACAAGAAATACAGACATATTAAATTGGCTTTTTATCATTAACTCTTAAGTTCCTTTCTTTTCTTCCCATCTATCTAAGTGCTCATGCGATGTCACTTCCAGCTATTATAACCGAGACATTTACCATGTTATCGTCTTATGCTTCATAAATTTTGCAAAAATAATTTATTGTAAACTTTTAAGAATTTTTCATGCGAGTATAATGCATTTCTTCAGGATAATTTTAGCTATTTTCTTCTTTTAATTTCTTTTTCTATATGTTTTTCCACAATGACATGGTAATTTTCTCAAGCAAGAATATGCTTAAAACACTACCCTAAATTGGTAGTGAGAGGACGAAACTTGTTCTGTAAGAAGCTGGGAAAATAACATTCCAGGATACTGCAGCTTTGTTGATCTGAAAAAGATAATTTAGATGCACTTTTGAAGTGTTTTTCTTAGCTTTATATAAATGATATTGCATAAAATCTTAGGAAGTTCCTTAAAATCATGTTGGATGGCATAAATAACAATGCTAAGATAGATTATGGTAGAGGAAAAGACTATATTAAAGTGACTTGAGGGATAGAACTTGATAAGGTAATTTATCGAAATAGATTTAGTCTATGTGGATATTTACAAAAGAGTGTTATAGATGCATCAATAATTTTGGTGCATAGATTTAATGTGCTTGGGTTAGAAAGAAAAGGTTGGATCAAAGATATACGAGTAAAACTAATGCAAGTAAAAAATACAAAAATAGAATTAGCATTTCATATATCAGTAGATAGGAATGAATGAAAGATGATTAGTCACTCCAACCCAAATAATTATAGATGATTAGGATTGATGCGGAGTATATGTCTTTATTAACAAAATGGATTTGAATGGACTCTTTTTTCTGTCCTTTTTCCATCAACATACCATCCTGAATTAATTTTTCTATAAACTTGATTAGATGGAATGTCATTGAAAATATAATTTTCTTGTGATGAACTTTTTTTCTCTTATGGCTTTTAACCAAGGTTAGGATTGTGAAATCTTATTTTTTTTTTAACTAATGGTCTTACTTTTACCTTCTTGCAGGAACGAAGACTGCAAAGGCTTAAGCAACGGCTGAATGTCCCTTTTGAGGAAACTCGGCCCGATCATCAAGTATATTTCATTTACATATTTTACCTTTCGACTGTTGTATCAATTCTTCTGTGAAAACCCAGTTAGTAGCATGTTTTTACTGCATAACTTGCAGTTGTAGGAAAATCTTAAAAATTTTTATTTCATTTCTTAATGGGGCAAGGTAAAATGATAGTTTAATTATATTATTAGTCATTTACATTACAATGCTGTAGCTGTTACAGCCAACAATACGCCCAGATGTAACAATTTTTACTAATATAGAGATTAGCAATAATTCTATTATTCTGTACCAGCTATTTCTTTAGCATTGCTGGCCTCTCTTATCGCTTCTTCTCGTACGCCCTACAATTTTCTCTTCCGCCGATTGCTTCTTCAACTAGAACTGATATTTTAATATCATCCATATAAATTCAAACACTTTGAAGCATTCTGCAAATATCAAATCCATTGTCTCCAGCTGAAATCAGGTAGCAAATAAAATAAAATTAAAAGCTTTTATTAGCGGGGTTGCATTCCTAAAAGGCTACAAAAGCTAGGACATTCTTTTGCCCTAAAGAACTGTCTAGGGGAGTTTGGGTACAATCTAATTTGTTTACTTTGTTTTGAAATTTAAAGCTTCATTGTATCCTACATCATAATTTTCTTTCTTTTTTTTTGTTTTGGTTTTTCTTTTTTCTTTGAAGGATGCCCTCAAAGCCTTGTGGGATGCTTCTTTTCCAGAGATAAATCTTACGGGTCTTGTCTCTGAACAATGGAAAGATATGGGGTGGCAGGGTGCCAACCCATCAACCGACTTCAGGTAAAAATAGACTTTGGTTCCTTTAAATTATTTGATATGTTAGATTGTGATGAAAATATAAGGTATGGTTACTTTTGTCTTTTGTTTTCTATTTTTGTTTTTGCTTTTATTTTTTAAAAAAATTATTTAGTACATTTTTTTGTATGTTTTTTTTTTTAATTTTTAAAAATAGAACAGCTTATTTTTAAAAATACTCTAAAAATCTAAAAAAATTGTTTTGAGTATTTTTAAAAATAACCAAACATCTTATACTATACTAAATATGTTTTGTTTTAAATCAAAACAGAAAAAATAAACAAAAAAACAAAAATAAAATGTGATCTCAAATGGCCGCTAAACTTTTGGGTAGTAATAGTTTTGCCAAAGAATTTTCCTTTTTCTCATAAAGTTCCATTTTCCTCTCTCCACCCAAAATTTAAGAGCATGCCAATCACAATGTTTACCTTTTCTGCAAATTACTCAACTTGGTGTTATTACTTTTTCATTCCACTATTATCCGTTATGTATGTGTATTCTATGATTCTAAATTAATGATCACCTTTTTTCTTTACTTAAAATTTAGGGGCTGTGGATTTATTTCCCTTGAGAACCTATTATTTTTTGCAAGAACCTATCCGGTAAGAGCTAATTTTGATACTATGTAGACATTTTCTGTACTTCCATACAGTATTTATTTTGCTCAAATACTCACATCATTCTGACAACAATACTGTATATATCTAACTTCATAATAAAACTGCATTGAAGGCTTCTTTTCAAAGGATTTTATTCAAACAAGAAGGCATACGAGCTGCATGGGAGTACCCATTTGCTGTTGCCGGCATCAATATAACTTTTATGCTGATCCAAATGTTAGATCTTTATTCAGGTCAGTGGAGATGAATACCATATCTTTCCGACATGCAAGTGTATATTCTGGTTAAACATTAATGAACAAATGAAGCAGAAAATGATGCGCCAAGATCATTAGAAATATTGAAATATGAGGAAAACTGCAATTGCACCTTTCTATTTTTAACCCAAATTTGACCTCTTCAGGAAATTGACAATATAAAAATTTTATATAAAGTTTGGCTCTTATATAATTGTTAATTTTGGAGAGGAGTTTTCTTGAACATGATAAAAAACATTTTATGATGGATAAACTAAACAAGTGTCCTTCAACTATTTTAACATATCGGCACTCTTTTATTTGATTCTGTTATTCTGATAGAAGACGGTAGACGATAAGAACAATTCAAGCTTGTCAATGCCAACCTTTAATCTGAACTAGGCATTTTCATCTATTAGAAAGCTTCTCTGTTTTAAAAAAATCTGGACAAACCTGTGTAGGACTTAGTTCTTAGTTCTGAATCCAGGGCCTACATATTTGCTTCAATTTTTATTCATTCCAAATCTATCTTTTCACAGAAAAGCCGAGAAATCTTCGAGGAGTGAATTTTATAAGAATTCTCTCAGGTCAGAAAGAAATTTAAATTCTTACTGACTTATATTTATTTTCATATGTTGATTGACATCATCTGATCATTTTGTTTTAAGACTTCTTTTTCCTTATTTTCAGAAGATGAAACAGCCTTTGATGTATTATACTGTATAGCATTTCAGATGATGGATGCACAGTGGCTGGCTATGCGTGCTTCGTACCTACAGTTCAAGGTATCCGATTTCTCTCCTTTTGTCTCTTGATTGCTAATTTCGCGCAATAACTTTGATTTTTGTTGTTATGTTTAGGACGTGTTGCAGGCAACAAGGATTCAATTGGAAAGAGAACTTGGTTTGGAAGATGTCCATCGAATTCATGATTTACCAGCCTACAACCTTTTGTACAAATAGATTGATAAAAGCTCATTTGAAAGATTAAAAGAAGAATGTCCTAAAGTTTATCTATTCATAAAATGCTTAGTTTTATGTTAACATATTACAATTCATTCATATGATCTAGTTACACATTTTGTTTATTCAATTTGATAAAGGAAAGAAATTGTAAGAATAGCGTGCCATATTACAATGCGATGTTTTTTTGTCATAAAACATATATATTTCATAAAAAATGGTTTTTTTTTTTTAAACATGTTTTGAAACATGAGTTTTATATGTCGGCCATCAAACTAATCTGATATGAAATAATACTGATATGAAATAATAAAACATGGCTCTCAAGTATGTTTTATATTTTATTAAAAGAATATGAAGATTTGAAATTACGATTTATATTTTTGGATGATATATTTTTTGGTCCTACAAAGTGAAGATTGAAGAATAAAAGAGGGAGAAAATAACTGAAAATTGAATTTATTTCTACAGCATGTTTCTTACATTCTCCAGGTGTTATCCATGTATGAGTATAGATGTGATAGAATTGGTTTGGTCTTTTGTGAATGGGAGAAATTTTGGGTGATGGTATCTCAATTCAAATTTAATGGAAATGAAACTTTCTATTTGAATCTATTTTAAAATAGTTATATCACATGGCTAATCAATTATGTTTGATAATATAGTCATCTTAAAATAAACTTAGCAGTTATAAATAATTACCTGCATTAAATTAAAATTAAAATATTCTGATTAGAAAACCTTCTATGTTTGTCAGTTTCAATTTAGATCATAAAAATTGCTAATAACTTGATTTCTCATTCAAGTATTTTTTGGTGTGTTGTTAGGAATGGGAACAAGAATGTGCGCCTTGTTGGGTGTCAACTTCTCATCAAATTGAATATAGTTAGGAAAAAAAAATTATACAATACATTACTCTCTTGAATTGTACTTGTAACTAACTGTATAACAAACCAGTCTATAAATAAGTTGACATACTGGTATACTGTGTAAGTTGAATTCATATTTCAGGTTTCATATCTATTGCATCTCCCTCTCTCTCTCTCACACACACACACACACCACTCTCTCTCTAGTTATATTGTACTAGTATGTTCACATTGTATCAAAGCAGGTTTTAGATAGTTTTCTCCAAATTCTCTCTTCAAATTTTTTTCAAAGCTACTAAAGTTTTTGATTTGAATCTATCTCTTAAATTTGCAAATTTATTTTCCCAAACCAATAACATGAATTTCTAGTTCTCAGCAACACAATCAATTTCACATTCATTCAAGTTCTTGCTTAATAACATCAAATATTTTACACCAAATCAACTAGCACAACTTTTTCTTTTATTTAGGTTTGACAAATATTTCAAGCAAATGGTTTTGATTCTTTTTTAAATGAAAAAACTATCTTTCCTCCTCAAATCATTTAAGATATCAGTGCTCAAACTAGTCTCAAAAATAAATTTACTATCTAGAAATGGATAGATCATAACATATTTGCATGATTGTTCTCCATTATGTCACACAATACCCTACCATGTGTTCTACAACTTGAAACTACTACTCAAATTTGGGCCACTCTGCATAAATGGCTGCAATCTTTGAACAAATCCTTGTTAAATTCAAATAAAAAATTAATTACACCATTTATCCATGAAGAATAACATCATGACTCAATATTTTACTAAAACAAAATTTGTTCGTCGATAAGATTACTGCAACATGCTTAGTTGTAGATTTCGAAGACATTATTCTTTATATATTAACTGGTTTGCCTCTAACTTATAACTTCTTCAAAGTAGCCATTCACACCAAACTTACTCTGGTAAACTTCAATGATATATATTCTCTACTATGCAATGAATAGATTAGCATTATAGTCGACTTAGCCAAAAAACTATCAACAATTTAGTTGGCTCTTTTATTCAACAAAACAAATAATTCAAACTACAAAGACAATGATCAAATCTAATTTAAACCTTTTAAAAAGTTCAATTCACCATCCAATTAGTAGCAAAATAATGAAACAACATTCAAAAAGCCAATTCAATTTCATATAAGTGAAAATATTTGCATTTTTCATTTAAATGTTGGCATATGACAAATCTAAACTATAATCCATCAGCAAGTACTAATTCATGGAATACTCTTATGGTAGCTAAAACCAAACAATGAATGGATACTTGATATAGGAGCTTCCACACGCATTACTCCTCACAATACAAATGTTCACAACCATAATCATATGTAGGTAAGGAGCAAATAATAGTTGGAGATGGGAAATTTGTACTTATCTCTCATATGAGAAGAGATGTTATCCACTCCAGACTATAAACTTCATCTCTCTTGCTTACTCTATGCACAAAAATTATCATACAACCTTCTATTAGTTCATAAACTTACCACATATAATAATTTTATAATATTATTTGATTCAATTAGTTATTACATTCAGGACAAGAATACACTTCAAACAATTATTAAAGGGAGGAGAAATGATGACTTATACATAATCAAATAACCGAGCTCTTCACACTATTGTTGGATCATCCAATTAGCATAAAAGACTTTGATGCCCTCACAAAAAAAACCACCAAAATAATTTCCAAAACTAATAATCTTCTAGACATTTCTACAATTCCATAAAAATGTATTTCGTTTAAGGGCCATAAGTTGCCATTTATTAGAGCTACCACAACCACTATCAATTCTTTTCAACTTGTTAATTGAGATATATAGGAACCATCTCCAGTATTATCACATGAAAATTGCAAATATTATATAGTATTCATAGATGATTACACAAAGTATACTTAGTTATTTTCAATATTGTACAAAAGTAGATCTCTATCTCAGTTCATGAAATTTCATAAAATGATACAAACGATGTCTAGTACTAGCATTAAACAATTTCCATCATACCACCAACAATAAATAATCATACTCAACACATCAATTACCACATCATTGTCTGCTCAACCCAACTAATCAAACCATAATTATCCTATTTATTCAAATTTTAATAGCTTCACCCTCCACATTAGCAACACCCAATCTAACACAAAACATCACATGATAACCATATTATATGCAAAAATTAGGGAAATTTGGAAAATTATGAATCTAAGGCCCCATTTGGGGCGGATAGGGCGTGTGTTTGCATTTTGAAAATACAACTGAGAAATTTTTTTCATGTGTTCTCTCTGCTTATTCAAACAAGTTGTTTGGGATTTTTAGTTAGTACGGTCGCGGGTTTGACCCTCCGCCTACGTTCTTACCCTCATTTATTACACGCATGCCCTTCGTTCCTCGCTCGACCCCCATTCTGCCCTAGGTGACTCCTTGCTCGCTTATAACCCTTGAATTCTTCTATCTTGTGATTAGCAGTGCCTTTTACCTCGTACTCCTCCCTCCAACCTCAGGTTATTGTGCTCTGTAAGTAATTTTTGATATAATGCCTTTTTAGAAGCAATTTGTGGTGATTTTTTGATGGAATGGTATTTTGTATGCGGTTTTCTAATGGAATTGCTTTCTTTACGCGATTTTTTTTTTATTTTGGATGTAATTTGGAGAATGGTTGAAAGTGTGTGCTTGATTTGACAATAACAAGGTTTCAGATACTCATTTGCATAGGTGCTCATTCATAGATAGCAAGTTTTCAGGTGCCCTATCTGTCATTGCCCAGATGAAAAATATTGGATGAGATTTCATCAATTCCTTTCATTTTTGTGTGGTAATTTAAAAATTGGATGTAAAAGAGTGCTTGGTTTGTTCATAGCATTCCTTTGGGTGGCCTTTTTGCATTTGCATCTATTAAATACTACACTATTTTTCTTTTTATGCTTCAACTATAATTTAAAAAATGGATGAAAGAGGATGCTTCATTTGTAGATGAAAACATTTTTGGGTGGCTTGTATGTAATTGCATTGAATTAAAAATGAAGGGAGATGCTTCATTGAGATGTGGGTTATGGGTTGTGGTTGGGTGTCGTGTGTTTTGGTTGTGGGTGTGTGCGTGGTTGTGAGTGTATGTCTTGTGTGGGGCAGTGGTTGGGTACTGTGTGTTGTGGTTGTGGGTGTGTGTGATTTGAGTTGTGGTTGGGTGTTGTGTGTTGCGTGTTCCGTTTGTGGGTATGTGTGTGGTGGTTGTGAGTGTTCGTGTTTGTGTTGTGTTGGGTTGTGGTTGGGTGCTCTGTGTGATATGGCTATGGGTGTGTGTGTGTGGTTGTTTGTGATGTGGCTTGTGGATGGGTGTTGGGTGTTGTGTTTGTGGGTATGTGTATGGTGGTTGTGGGTGTGTATGTGATGTGGTATTTATTTTCCTCAAATGAAATATGGGAAGGGGTTGTGGTTGTGGTTCATTTAGGTGACTTGTATGTAATTTCTTCAAATGAAATATGGGAATGGTATAATTTCATCTCGTTTAGAGCATTTGCAATAATTTTTCATTTTTAACCTCTTGAGGGTCTTTTGGTGGTTGTGGGTGTAGGGTGGCAGATGTGCTGGGAGTGGGATGTTGGATGTGGTGGGGGTTGGGTGGTGGCTATGCTGGGAATTGGTGGTGGATGCTCTAGGGGTGGGGTGGTGGATATGCTGGGGATTAGGTGTTGGTTGTGTTGGGGGTTGGGTGGTGAATTTGCTGGGGGTTGGGTGATGGTTGTACTGGGGGTTGGGTTGTGGCTGTGCTGGGGATTTCTAAAGTCCAAGAAATTGCTGATGGTTCCGACCGACAATGAGTTGAATCACCTCAAGACCGATGATCTCAAGATGGTGAAGAACATAAGACATTTGAATGCATTTGAAACCTTGAGCAAGCACATTGATGACTCAAACAAGGCAAGGTGGTCATTGAGTTTTGATTGACCCTTGCAAGCCTCCAATGTTGTGAGTTTGAACTTCTTGGGAGGCTCAGCCCCCAAGATCTAAAGGGAGAAGAGGTTTTTCGACTTGCATGAGGCCTTAGTGCATCCAAACCATTGCGATCCAACACTGTGTTGATACTGCAAATCCCCAACCCTCTACTGTCTATGGTTCAGTTTTCTGTCATTGTGCGCCGACACTACCTCTCGAGGAGGATTCTGCCTTTGAGAAGCCCATTCACTTCTCTGAGCTGTGACATCTCTCAGAACCTCCAGGATTTGGCTGGACACCTGGTTTGATATCTGGGTCCTTTACTCCTACATCTCTCGCTGCACAAATTCCTTTATGAATTCTTTGGAACATTCAACATTGGCTATGCCCATTTTGTGGTTTTTCTCATGCCACTGTAGTTGCGCTTCTCTTCCTGTTAACAACATGACTCCAAGCTCATCATACCTTTTAGAATGTTGAACACAAATCTATCCTGATGGCACTCTCATACAATAGTGTATAAGAGGGGGAGGAAGGGGAAGAGAAGAAAGAGCACAATAACTAACAGTAGAATTACATAACATTTATTAATGAAATAAACCCTATATTTATAGAATTTGAAGTGGTTAAATTACACTCCGTAACCCTAGTAAAGTAGGGCTAGTAGGGGTATTTGGGGTAGTATATATTAATTAGGTTGGGAATTTCAGAAGGCGCTCGACTGGGTACGTCACTCGAGTGGCTATTATTTGTGAGCCGACATACTAGTTTAGACAAATTTTTTTTATCCGCCTAGTCTGTCAGGCGAGCTTTCTGGTAGGACCCATGCAGAGAGTTAAATCTGAGTACCCTTTGATTGGGTTGACGATAGCCACTTGCATTTATGATTGGACGCCGCCTAACCGAGCTGGATGTTGCCCGGTTGGTTTGTGCCAGGTGAATAAGTGCAGGATGGTGGGCTACTGCTGTTATGCCGTAGCTTGTCAAGTCACTATTTCCTTTGATTGTTGATTTTTTTTAGATTCGTGCTGACATATTTTTGATGTAAACAATTACATTGCTATGTGCAAGTTATATGGATGATTGAACACATATAAAGATAGTTGTTCATTTCTATAAAAGAAAATTGCTTCATGTTTCTCAAAAAATCTTTACTAGAAACCGTAAGAAAAAATTGCTCTAACAAAAATATTTGTTTGAATTATAGGCGAAAAATGAAAAGGTATCAAAAGTTTTGAACCGTAAAACTTTTTCTAGGGATTTTTTTCTCAAGGATGCTCCAATCGGTAACTCCTGTATGAATAATTGTGTTATAAAGATTCCTACTGTTGATGCATACTTACAGAAACACAACGAATTTCTCATATTTTTCCAAGAATTTTTTTTTTCCAAAAAAAAAAATACATTACATAACCCTTCACTTTCGATCAATACATGGTACCACAAAATTTTAGAGAATACCTGACCCCAATTTTAAGATTTCTTGTTATCTGAAATATGATCTTCATGCATCCCCACAAATAATATGAAAACCAACACCATCACAAAAAGGTTCATCAAACCCATCTGAAATCAATTCGTTAAGTCCCGGTTCGGCGCTGCAGCCAAGCAAGCCATTGAAGTCTAGTGTGTGTGCGGTCCCCAAAATCATCACGAGGCCAGCAAGTGGCAACACGTAGGCAAGAAACGGCCCAGCAGTGCCGCCGCACACGCGTCGAGCGATGACCCGCGAGTGTTCGTTGAAGAACCGGAATTCCCGGCCAAACGCTTTCGGCACTTCCCATCTCCCTCCCCCGCTCCCGCTACAGCCAGCGACATCCACCACACCATCAACCTCATCCTCATCCTTATCATCCCCCACTTCCCAATTAAATCCCCCTTCTCCTTCCTTCTCCTCCACCTAAGCCATGGAGAGCACCGACTCCTCATCAGCCTCACACCACCAGCCCCTGCTGCCTCCCGGTTTCCGTTTTCACCCCACCGACGAAGAGCTCGTCGTTCACTACCTCAAGAACAAAGCCTCCTCCGCTCCTCTCCCCATCACCATCATAGCCGACGTCGATCTCTACAAATTCGATCCATGGGAACTCCCCGGTACGCACATTCATGACTCTATATATGCTTCACATATCCATCAACTAATTTAGCTCAATTAATCCAACAGAGAAGGCTAATTTCGGAGAGCAGGAGTGGTATTTCTTCAGCCCGAGAGACCGAAAGTATCCGAACGGCGCGCGGCCGAATCGGGCCGCGACGTCCGGATACTGGAAGGCGACCGGCACCGATAAGCCTGTATTGAGTTGCGGAGGAACTCTGAAGGTTGGGGTTAAAAAGGCTCTTGTTTTCTACGGCGGGAAGCCGCCTAAAGGCATCAAGACTAATTGGATTATGCACGAGTACCGCCTCGCGGAATCCTCATCCGCTTCCTCTCGGCTTCCGGTAGGGACGGTTAATTACTCCTCTGTTGCCAAGAAGGCTTCGCTCAGGTTGGACGATTGGGTCCTGTGCCGAATCTACAAGAAGAACAGTACAAACCATAGGTTTTCGGATAGATGCATCCACGGCGTGATTGGATCTCCGGCCCATCATCATTCTCCTAACCTTCAGCTGCAGACACCGAGAACCAGCTCTTCTGCCGCTAACTACACCGCGCTGCTGGATGGAGCGGACGAGACCTTTTTCGAGGCTCTGCTTGCTTCCGAGGATTGCCAAACTCAGGCCTGCAGGGAAAAGCCGTTGATTTCCCATTCGGCAAAGCAGACAACTCATTTGCGGCAGGGTGTTGAGAACAACACGACTTCTTCCTCGGCGAAGAGGTTCCGAGCAAGCAGCAATAATGGCAGCGGCGGCGGCGGTGGCCCTGCGCCTTCTGTACTGAACCTTCTGAACCTGCAGATCCCACAGCACTTGCGTCAGGAAACGCAGCTGGGAGATGGCGGAGTAGCATCTCTTTTCAGGCAGCCTTTCACTCTATCTGATATTAATTGGAGCTCTTGATTCTGCGCTTGCAGGTAGCATGAGGGTGGGGGTTTAAATATATATTCTCTAGCTATGTGTTCAATGTCAGCTCTGTAATTCATTTTGTATGGTTGGATTGGAATTCATACCAAAAAAAAACCTTTCTGTTATCACCATGAGCTGCATACACATCTGTATCTACAGAAGTCTGGAGGTGCCCTATATCATCTTTGTACCAAGCTGATATAGTTATACATATTCATTATTATAATAATTTCATAAATAAAAAGTGATGTGTATATATATATATATATTGTCAGACTTTATGTAAATAAATGTTTTTATTTTCATTTTTTTAATTTTTAGCTGCCGTGTGACCATAGTTCTGAATTTGTAGCAGTCGAAGTGTGGTGCGCCACAGCCCACAAGTATGGCATCTATTTACCATCGATAGCATGTTGTGGTATATACATGTATATTTAGATATGAGATTGATAAGCTTATAAAGTATCTGTTTATTTATTCCTGTGATTTAAACATTTTTTAAGGCACTAAATTAATATGTAGAAGCACTCTTGACTACAGTTAGATCAAGCTAATTCCCATGCTTCGTCCTTGAATAATTTGATCCCTTCTCTGTGCTTTTACATGCATGACATATTTCTTAAATTGACGGAACAATATGAAAGAAAAAAAATTAATTATGTAGTTTTTTATTTTTATTTTTATTTATTTATTTTTATTAGAGATGAAATCATTGTTTATTAATTAGACATTTTCTCCCGCACCGATAACTTCATAGTTGTAACTTAAGAACAAATTATGTACCTTTAAACTCCACGTCAGTTGTGCATTACATATTTTATTGGTTTACCAAAATCGTCACATATTTAGAAATGATACATTCCAATCACATAGGAGGCTAAAGTCATTTAAAAATGTATTAAAATTGATATTTTGTCAAGGTAATATTTGATAATCATCCATCACACTCAACTTACTAGCATCACTCAATCATAGTCGCCCAAAACATTACTTGATTATGATCCGTTGCTCTAATCACAATCGCTAGGTCATAATTATCGCACTAATATCACTCAACCACAGTTTTTTCATTCACC